>NC_092752.1:58632132-59832132 GCF_047496795.1 Chiloscyllium punctatum
TTGTCCATCCCTCGCTGTAAGCGTACGTGTGTGTACATCCCTCCCTCGTTCTGTGTGTCCCTCTTGCTGTGTGTGCGTGTGTGTGTGTGGGTGTCTCCCTTGCTCTTTTGTATATCCCCCTCGCTGTGTGAGTGCATGTCCCACCTTGCTGTGTGAGTGTGTGTCCCTCCCTCGCTGTGTCAGTGCGTGTCCCCTCTCACTGTGTGTGCCCCCTTTCACTTTCTGTGCACATTTCCTCCCCCTCGTCGTGTGTGTGCTTGTCCCTCCTTCCCTGTGTGTGGGTATGTGTGTATGTGTCCCTCCCTTGCTATGTGTGTGTATGTTTCACTCCCTCGCTTTTTGTGTGTCCCTCCCTCGCTCTGTGTATGTGTGTGTCCCTCCCTCGCTGTGTATGTGTGACTTTTCCCCCTTGCTCTGTGTGTGTTTGTGTATATGTGTGTCCCTCCCTTGCTCTTTGTGTATATCCCCCTCACTGTGTGAGTGCATGTCCCCCCTTGCTGTGTGTGCCTGTGTCCCTCCCTCGCCATGTCAGTTTGTGTCCCCTCTCATTGTGTGTGCGTGCCCCCTCTCACTTTCTGTGCACATTTCCTCCCCCTCGTCATGTGTGTGCTTGTTCCTCCTTCCGTGTGTGTGTATGTGTGTGTGTGTCTCCCTCGCTGTGTATGTGTATGTCTGTCCCTCGCTGTGTGTGCCTGTCCCTCCCACACTGTTTGTGCATGTCCTTCCCTCCCTAGCTCTCTGTGTGTGTGTTTGTGTCTGTCCCTCCCTCGCTGTGTGTGCATGTCCCTCCCTGGATGTGTGTGCGCGTGTATGTGTGACTTTCCCCCCTTGCTCTGTGTATGTGTGTGTCCCACCCTTGCTCTTTGTGTATATCCCCCTCCCCTCGGTGTGTGAGTGCATGTCCCCCCTTGCTGTGTGTGCATGTGTCCCTCCCTCACTGTGCCTGTGCATGTCCCCTCTCGCTGTGTGTGCGTGCACCCTCTCAATTTCTGTGCACATGTCCTCCCCCTCGCCGTGTGTCTACTTGTCCCTCCTTCCCTGTGTGTGGGTGTCGCTCCCTCGCTGTGTGTGTGCATATCCCTCCCTCGCTGTGTGTGTGTGTCCCTTCCTTGCTGTGTGTGTGTACGTGTCATATCCTCGCTGTATGTGTTTGTGTGTCCCCCCTTCACTGCGTGTCCCTCACTCGCTGTTTGTGTGTGTATGTGTCTCTCCCTCGCTGTGTGTGTGCGTGTGCGTGTCCCTCCCTCGCTGTGTATGTGTGAGATCCCCCCCTTTGCTGTGTGTGTGTGTGTGTGTGTTTGTCCCTCTTGCTGTGCGTGTCCCTCCCTCGCTGTGGGTGTGTGTGTGTGTGTGTGTCCGTGTCCCCCTCTTGCTCTGTGTGTGTGTGTTTGTGTGTGACCCTCCCTCGCTGTGTGTGCATGTCTCTCCCTGGCTGTGTGTGTGTGTGTCCCTCTAGATGTGCACGCGTGTGTGTGGCCTTCCCTCTTGTGTGTGCATGTGTCTCCCCCTCGCTGTGTTTGTGAATGTCCCTCTCTTGCTCTGTGTGTGTGTGTGTGTGTGTGTGTGTGTGCGTGTCCCTCCCTCGCTGTGTGTGTGCGTGTGTCTCCCCGCTTGCTGGTGTGTTTGCGAGTGTTCCTCTCTTGCTCTGTGTGTGCGTGTTTCTGTGCGTGAGTCCCTCCCTCGCTGCATGTGTCTGTGTTTGTGTACTTGCACATGTCCCTCCCTCACTGTGTGTGTGTCCCCGACTTGCTGTGAGTATGTGTATCCCTCTAGCAGTGTATGTGCGTGTCCCACCCTCGCTTTGTGTGTGTGTGTCCCTCTTGCTCTGTGTGCGCGTGTCACTCCCTCGCTCTTTGTGTGTGTATGTGTCCCTCCATTGCTCTTTGTGTATATCCCCTCATTGTGTGTGCGCTTCCCCTCTCGCTATGTGTGCGTGTCCTCCCTCACCGTGTCTGTGCGTGTCCTCTCTCGCTGTGTGCGCGTGCCCCCTCTCAATTTCTGTCCACATGCCCTCCCCCTCGACATGTGTGAGCTTGTCCCTCCTTCGCGGTGTGTGCGTGTCCCTCCTTACAGTGTATGTGCATTTCCCTCCCTCGCTGTGTGTCTGCCTGTATTCCCCTCACCGTAAGAGTGTGTGTTTGTCCCTACCTCGCTGTGTGTGGGCGTCTCTCCCTTGCTCTGTGTTTGTGTGTGTACATGTGTGCGTGTCCCTCCTTCGCTTTACATGTGTGTGTCCCTGTCCCTTGCGGTGTGTGTGTGTTCCTGTCCCTCGCAGTGTGTCTGTCTGTATTCCCCTCACTGTGTGTCTGTTTGCGTGTCCCTCCCTCGCTTTGCGTGTGTGCCCCCTCTCAATTTGTGTGCACTAGCCTTCCCCCTCGCTGTGTGTGTGTGTGTCCCTTCCTCGCTGTGTGTGTGTGTGTCCCTTCCTCGCTGTGTGTGTGTGTGTCCCTTCCTCGCTGTGTGTGTGTGTGTCCCTTCCTCGCTGTGTGTGTGTGTGTCCCTTCCTCGCTGTGTGTGCGTGTGTCCCTCCCTCGCTGTGTGTGCGCGTGTCCCTCCCTCGCTGTGTGTGCGCGTGTCCCTCCCTCGCTGTGTGTGCGCGTGTCCCTCCCTCGCTGTGTGTGCGCGTGTCCCTCCCTCGCTGTGTGTGCGCGTGTCCCTCCCTCGCTGTGTGTGCGCGTGTCCCTCCCTCGCTGTGTGTGCGCGTGTCCCTCCCTCGCTGTGTGTGCGCGTGTCCCTCCCTCGCTGTGTGTGCGCGTGTCCCTCCCTCGCTGTGTGTGCGCGTGTCCCTCCCTCGCTGTGTGTGCGCGTGTCCCTCCCTCGCTGTGTGTGCGCGTGTCCCTCCCTCGCTGTGTGTGCGCGTGTCCCTCCCTCGCTGTGTGTGCGCGTGTCCCTCCCTCGCTGTGTGTGCGCGTGTCCCTCCCTCGCTGTGTGTGCGCGTGTCCCTCCCTCGCTGTGTGTGCGCGTGTCCCTCCCTCGCTGTGTGTGCGCGTGTCCCTCCCTCGCTGTGTGTGCGCGTGTCCCTCCCTCGCTGTGTGTGCGCGTGTCCCTCCCTCGCTGTGTGTGCGCGTGTCCCTCCCTCGCTGTGTGTGCGCGTGTCCCTCCCTCGCTGTGTGTGCGCGTGTCCCTCCCTCGCTGTGTGTGCGCGTGTCCCTCCCTCGCTGTGTGTGCGCGTGTCCCTCCCTCGCTGTGTGTGCGCGTGTCCCTCCCTCGCTGTGTGTGCGCGTGTCCCTCCCTCGCTGTGTGTGCGCGTGTCCCTCCCTCGCTGTGTGTGTGTGTGTGTTCCTTCGCTGCGTGTCTGTGCGTGTCCCTCCCTCGCTGTGTGTGAGTGTGTGTGTGTATCTCCCTCGCTGTGTGCGTGTCCCTCCCACGCTGTGTGCGTGTCCCTCCCACGCTGTGTGTGTGCATGTCCCCTCCCTCACTGCGTGTCTCAGCGTGTCCCTCCCTCGCTGTGTGTGCATGTCCTTCCTTCACTGTCTGTGTGTGTGTGTGGCCAAAATTTGCATCATCAGTGAATTAGCCATCATACATTGACTGTGGTATTCAGGAATGTGTGGTTTAAGTAAGTTCACCACGAGAAATGCAGGGTTTAATGTATAGGTAGAGGGGTGGGTCTGGGTAGGATGCTCTTCAGAGTTTTGGAATGGATTGGTTGGGCCGAATGGCCTGGTTGCACACGATGGCAATTCTATTCAGGTTATTGTCCAGCCCTGTCGACCATCCCCGTCTCTTACACCTGGCCTTATCCCCAATATTCTCCTTAACACTGTAATCTCCCCCAGACTCTAAAACACTCCTTGGCGATGTAACCTTCTCCAGTCCTTGCAAAGATCGATATGTCTGTCACCTCTTTCTGCTTTTCGAACCCTCCCTATAACTATTACCATTTGGTACAGCACTCCCAATCATTGTTCCCTCTTGAAACTCCCATAAACATTTGTGTCTCTGAAAACTCGTCTGGACTGTCTCAACTTCCCTTTGACAGTTACATGCTGAGACCTGCTCTATATCAGTGAAGTAATTAAGTCTTGGCAACAACTCACTGTTATAATCTCCCTCCAGCCTTACAGCACTCAGGATCGGTAGAAGCTCTTTTCAACCCGACAGCCATCTCTGTGTCTGTAATCTCCTCCACTCCCCATAATACATTCTCTCTGAGCTCCTCTATAGTCCACTAAACACTCCCTAACACTGTCTGTATCAGTATAACCTTCTCCAAAACACACAACCTTCCCTATCTGTGTAAATCCCTACACCGGTCCCTATCCCTCTCAGCTCCGTCTAACAATACAACCCTCCATGTCTGTGTATTCACCTTCAGCCCCTACTCTCCTCCCTATCTGTGTAACCTTCTCCAAGCATTTTTGCTTCAGTCTCTTCAACTGTCCCTGTCAGTGTAACCTCTTCCAGACGAGAAAACTCTCCTCTTTTTGACTTACTCAGACCACACAACCCTCACTATCTATAACCTACTCCTGTCTGAGAAACCTACTTCTGCAAATTGCTCCAACTCTCCATAAGCTCCTGCAGCTCTTACATCCCTCCCTATCTACCAAACCTCTTCCAGTCCCTAAACACCAACAGTCTGTGGAGACCCGACCACCATCCCTATCAGTGTAATCCTCTCAGGTCTCTGCAGTATTCCTGATCTGTCGAACTCACTCCATGCCTGTTCCTCTCCCAATCCAGTCCCTACAAAACCCACTATCTATTTAACACCCTCCTGTCACTATCACCCCCATGTCAATGTAAGCTCCTCCTGTGTCTCCACCATCTACCCATCTCCATAACCTTGTCCAGCTCTTACACCACTATCTGTTTAAACGTCACCTTCCTCTACAACTTCCTCCTGTTTGTGCTATGCTCCCTTATCTGTGAAACTGTTTCTGACCAAAATTGTTATCCCAGTCTCTGAAAAGAAATCCAGATTCCACAGCCTCCATAAGCCCCAGAACCTAATCCTTCCTATGTCTATAAACATCTTCTGTCCCGACTCCCCTGCATATCTCTGTTTGTTCTTCCAGTCGATACAAACACCTTTATCTCTGTAATCTGCTCAGCTCCCTAAAACAGTCCCTCTCTGTGATTCAGCCCTGGCCTACAAACATTCTTATCCATGTAAACGTCTCTATCCCTCCCAACATTCCCAACTCCATGAACCCCTGTCAGCCCTACAGCTCTCCACATTTCTGTAACCTCCTGTGGGTCTACGGTCCTCCCTCCCTGTGAAACCACCTCCAGTTCCCACATCCCTCCCAATCTGGGTCCTCTGCTCCAGATCAGGCCATTGCTGTCTCTGTAAACACCTCCGCCCCTGACAACTCTTCCCATTTGTGTAACCTCGTTCAGACCCCATACTCTCCAGCTTCCTGAATCCTCTTCCTGCATTGCAACCAAAACCATGTTTGTGTAACAATCTCAAGTGCTTAAACCACCCCGACTCGGTAACCTTTTGCAGTCCTAACAAAGCACCTAAACTGTGAAACCTCTCATTTCCCTACAATCCTCCCTCCCTCCCTACCTCCTCAAATGCCTTCATCACCATGAAACCTCACAATTACTGAAGCCTCCTTTTGGCACTGCAAACCTCCTAATATCTGCAAAATCCTCGTGTCCTGATATCCCTCCCTATCTCTAACCCCCACCACCCTCCAGTGCCCTTCTGGGGAACATGGCAGAGGAGGGAAGATTTGTAGAGACTGGGCCATAGTAATTCTGGGAATTACAGATTTAGTTTTATGTCTGTGGTGTGCAGATTATTGGCGAGGACTTTAAAGACAGGATTTATGACTACTTGGAAAACCATAGTTAAATTAGCCACAGTCAGTATGGGTTTGTGAGGGGTCAGGTCATGCCTCACAAACCTTATTGAATTCTTTGAGGATATGGCAGAATATGTTGATGGCTCAGTCATAAAAGAAGGAAAATTGGGATACAGGGAAATCTGTCTGTCTGGATACAGGATTGGATGGCTCAGAGAAGACAGAGGGTGGCAGCAGATGGACTGTATTGAGCCTGGAGCTCAGTGACCAGTGGTGTTCTGTAACAATCGGCTCTGGAACTCTGCTCTTTGTGATTTTTGTAAATGACTTGGATGTGGATGTTGGAGAGTGGGTTAGTAAGTTTGCCAATCACATGAAAGTTGGTGGAGTGGTGGGGAATGTGGAGGGCTGTTGTAGGTTACAATGGGACATCGACAGGACACAGAGCTGGGCTGGAAGTGGCAGATGGAGTCCAATCTGGAAAAGTGTGAAGTGATTCATTCTGGAAGGTCGAATTTGAGTACAGAATACAGGGTGAAAGGTAGATTACTTGACAGTGCGGAGGAACAGAGATCATGGGGTCTGTGTCCATAGATCTCTCAAAATCGCCACGCACGTTGGTAGGGTTGTTAAAAAGGCATATGTTGTGTTGGCTCCCGTTAGAAGGGGATTGACGGTAAGAGCCGTGAGGTTTTACTGCATCTTAATAGCGTCCTGGTGAGACCACACTTGGAATATTGTGTTCAGTTCTGGTCCCCTGTTTACAGGAAGGATGTGCACGATTTAGGGAGCGTACACAGGAGATTTACCAAGATGCTGCCTGTAATGGAGGGCAGTTCTTACAAAAAAAGGTGAGGGAGCTAAGGATTTTTTCATTGGAGTGAAGAAGGGGGCGGGGCGACTTTGTGGAGGTGAACAAGATGATAAGAGGCACAGAGTGAGTGAATTGTCAAAGACTTTTCCTCCTTTGGCATAAATGGCTATTACAAGGCGGCATAATTTTAAGGTGAATGGAGGATGGATAAGAGGATAGAGAATGGTAGGTGGTTAGATGCACTGCCAATGGTGGGAGTAAAATTAGGCACATCTGGGACATTTAATAGACTCTTGGACAGATACATGGATAATAGTAAAATGAAGGGTATGTAGTTTATTTTGATCTTACAGTTGGATAAAAGGTTGGCATGAAATCATGGCCGAAGCGTCTTGGGCTGAACTGTTCTGCGTTCTGTGTTCTGTCTGGTAAACTGGGTAATAAGCTCAGATCAGTGTAAAATGATATGGCATTCTGGAGGAGCTAGTGAACTGGATACAAAAATTGCTTGATGGTTGTAGACAGAGGGTGGTGGGAGACATGTATTTTTTCTGACTGGAGGCATGTGACCAGCGGTGGAGTGGGTCCACTGTTGTTTGTAATTTGGATAAATGGTTTGGATGGGAATATTGGTTTCCTGGTAAGTAATTGTTTTGTGTGACACTGAAATTGGTGGTAAAGTGGACAGTGAAGAAGGTTATCTGTGATACAACAGGATGAACAGTCCTGCTGGGATAGTGGGCTGAAGAATAGCAGATGGAGTTTAATTAGATAAAGGTGAGGTGTTCCATTTTGGTGAAACAAACCAGGGTGGGACTTGTACAGTTAATGTTCGGGCCCTGGGTCGTGTTTTCAGTCAGAGATCCAGTGACCCAGGTACACATTTCTTTGAATGTGGTGTGCCAGGTAGACAGGCCGGTGAGGAAGGCGTTTAGGATGGTTACGTTCATTGGGGAGAGCATTAAGAGTAAGAGTTGGGATGTCATGGTGTGGCTGTAAAAGACATTGGTGGGGCCACCATGAAAACATTGTTGATCAGTGGGAAGAACTCATCGAGTTCACTAACCTCCTTTAGGGAAGGACATCAAATATTCTAACCTGGTCTGGCCAACATGTGACTCCAGACCCACAGCAATATGGCTGACTCTGAGCTACCCTCTGGGTAATTAGCAGAGGGGCCAAATAACGTTGTTCCAGGCAGTGACACCAACATCCCATGAATGAATAAATAAAAATACCTATGTCCCTCTGTACCTCTGCAAACCCCTCCAGCTGCAGCAATCCGTCCTGGCTTTGTAACACTGTTCAGGCCCTGACCACTCTCTGTCACACTCTCACCACCTCCAGCACCTTCACCTCTCCCTGTTCCTATCGTGTCATTAAACCTTGACAATGATTCCCCTTCCCACTGCCCTCCTCCTGCTAGCAGACCCATTGCAATTACTCCTAAAACACTCTCACTTCAGGATTTTAAGTACTTTTTGGTGATGTTCTCAGCCTCATAATCTAGTATGATTCGTTTTGTCCTGAGTAAGGGATCAGTGGGAATTTCTTGCTGAGGTTTTTACTGTTTCAATTGAATGTCCTTTTGTTGAGTATTTTGCATTGTCCCTTCAAATATTTTCCACTGTTCATTTACAGGCACATATTTCGGTCTGTTTCCCCTGTTTACCTTGGTTAGTTCTCCTGTCAAACTCATGTAATTGTCTATTTTTATTTCTAGTTGCAGATTTCCTTTCTGTGAATCACTTTAAAACTTTATTTATTTGAACTGCACTTTATCACAATTTCCCGAAGGATCTCTGCAGGTGACATTACTCATTCACTAAGTTTCATTACACGGTCGCTCTGCGATAGTTATGTCCCTTAACAGTTGCACAATGTGTTTTTCAAAGAAACACTGAAAAAAAAATTAACCAAACTCATCTTCCAATATCAATGGTGCCCGTGTGATTGTCCCAGATTATACAAATATTGAAGTTTCCCAAAGTTATCACAATGTGTTTGTTAAAAAACTTCCAATGAGTTCGTGTGTAATGCAGTGATGAGCAATGAAATGCTGTTCGGTGGCTAAAACTGTTCTGCTGCTTGTGTCCTTGGCAAGTAGTAGCCAGAATGTACATTCAGACTGACTCTACTTCATGATCAGAGGCCAAATGCTTTCTCTGTAATGCCTTTGTTATCCATTATTGTTAGCGTTGCCCATTTTGCCTAAGTTTGCACAAGATTACGAACCACTGAATATTTTTGTTCACCCTGTATCCATGTCTCCCTGGTGTCTAAATCTCTTTTATCTCTGTGTCACAAATCCATCTACCTTATTGCAGCGACGTTGTCCATTTTAAAAAAAAATAATATATTCTCTTCCACAATTTTCCGTCACAAATCTATTTGCTGATGTACAATTTTAGATTAGATTACATACAGTGTGGAAACAGGCCCTTCAGCCCAACAAGTCCACACCATCCCGCCGAAGCGCAACCCACCCATACCCCTACATTTACCCCTTACCTAATACTACGGACAATTTAGCATGGCCAATTCACCTGACCTGCACATCTTTGGAGTGTGGGAGGAAACCGGAGCACCAAGAGGAAACCCACGCAGACACTGGGAGAACGTGCAAACTCCACACAGTCAGTCGCCTGAGGCGGGAATTGAACCCAGGTCTCTGGAGCTGTGACGCAGCAGTGCTAACCACTGTGCCATCGTGCCGCCCTTAACGTAAAAATTTTAGTTAAACTCTGTCCCATCCTGTTCCTTTCTGCTAGTCTTCAGTCACATTCCCATGCTGCTCCCATACTTCACCTTTTCTCTTTGCATTTGGAAAGCTCCTTTCACCTGAACCCTGTCCCAGCATCCTCTCTGTCAGTTTAAAGCCCTGTCCATAAACCTACCGACATGATTGGCCAGGACACTGGTCCCTGCTTGGTTCCAGTGGGACCATCCTAATGGATTATTTTGTAAATCAGGTATGGGATGTGGGTGTCTCTGGCTGACCAGCCTTTCTTGCCCAGCCCGAGCTGCCTTCGAGCTGAGTGACTTGCTCGGCCATTTCACAGTGTAATTGATAGGCAGGCACTTTGCTGTGGGTACGTCGTGCAGACCACGTGAGGATGAGCAGATGTCCTGATCTAAAGGACAAGTATTTGGGTTTTTTGTACATCAGCAATGGTTTCATATTTATTTTTGGGTTGTTAATTACTATTTATAAAATTATTGATTTGAAATTCCACTATTTCTGATAGTGGGATTCAAACCCTCTACCCCTGAACATTAGCTGAGGTTTTGGATACATGCTCTATGAATAATACCACTCGGCCATCACTTCGCCTGTGCACTGGTTGCTCATCCCTGAGCGCTAATACCAGAGCATCATGAAGCTAAACCCATTCTTCCAACATGACTGTGTGATCCTGAGATCTTCCAGCACTCTGGTGATATCACTCAGTCTCTCTCCATGTGGTATCCCTCACTGTGTGGGTCTAATTGCTGCCTCTGTCAACACCTCCCAGTCTTGCAGTTACTCCAGATCCTGAGCTAACAGAATGCTCCACTCCAGAGTGACGCAACAGCACAGGCCAGGAATAGAGTGGGATTTTCCAGATATCTGTGGGGCTCATTTCCATTCTCCATGTGTAACCCTCACTGCATCAGTCTAATTTTCTTTCTGTCTATTTCTCTGTCTCCTGTAGGTAGTCAGGATGTTCCTGACTCAATAGACCTCGCAATTGCTGGGTCTCGCCCAACACCTCATTGAAGATGATTGGTCAGCCAGAGAGACAAAGGGCAGGGAGATCTGGAGTCTTCAATAAATCCTGCAGTGAGGTAAGATCAATCACAGTGCACAGAGCAGGGAGCAATGAGAGGGCTCCAAACATCACTTACAAGACATGACATGGATACAGTGCTGGAGTGGGAGCACAGTACAGTACAGACACACCTCAGCTCAATCACCGCACCTACTTTAATTTACGTTGCACTGAGACAGCATGGGGAGTTCATAGTTATCAATCCAGGCCTGTACTATCTTAGTTAGCATCAGGACAACAGAGGGGAAAGCAGGCCTCTGCCGAGAGGTTGGGAATGCTGCCTAGGATCTTTCTGTTTTGTGTTCTCCCTCCAACACTGTACTAAGACTCACTACTCTACAATACTGTACCTATGGCATCGCTTGTGCACCAATGTCTTCAGTAATTTTTAACTCCTATAACAGTTCCAGTCCCTGTAACCACCTTCCTTCCCGATAGTCCCTTCACATATTTGAAATGTACTGCATTCCAGACTACCATCCCTATCGCTGTAGCTTGCTTCAGTGTCTCCAACATGCCTTATTTTGGTACACTAATCCTCTTTAGCTGGATACAGAGTGATACAGCACGGAAACAACCTGTGGTCCAACTCCTCAATGCTGCCCATGTTACCGAAACTGAATGAGTCTCATTTGACTGCATTTAGCCCTTAGTTCTTCAAACCTTCTCCTCTCCATGTTCCTGCCCAAATGTGTTTTCCATGTTGTCATTGTTCTTGTTTCTCCCATGTGCCCCTGGCAGTCCGTTCTGTCTGTGCACTATCCTCTGTGGATAATGTTGCCCCCCTACTCCCTCTTTAAATCTTTGCTCTCTCACTTCCCGTTTGTACCCTCGTGTTTTGGACTCCCTTACCCTTACCATTCTTAGGCCCAGTCCTCGTGGCACTTCACTGGCCACAGGCCTCCAGTCTGAGAAGCAACCCTCCACCACCACCCTCTGTCTTCTACCTTTAAGCCAGTTCTGTATCCAAATAGCTAGTTCTCCCTATATTGCGTGAAATCGAACGTTGCTAGTCAGTCTCCCATAGGGAACCTTGTCGAACGCTTTACTGAAGTCCATATAGATCACATCTACCGTTCAGCCCTCGTCAATCCTCTTTGTTAATTCTTCAAAAAACTCAATCAAGTTTGTGAGACATGATCTCCCACGCACAAATCTCTATCTCTCATCCGTGCCTTTCCAAATACATGTACATCCTGTCCCTCAGGATTCCCTCCAACAACTTGCCCACCACCGACGTCAGGCTCACTGGTCTATAATTCCCTGGCTTGTCCTTACCGCACTTCTTAAACAGTGGCACCATGTTAGCCAACCTTCATTCTTCCGGCGCCTCACCTGTGTCAATCCATGATACAAATGTCTCAGCAAGAGGTCCAGTAATCACTCCTTTAGCTTCCCACAGAGTTCTAGGGTCCACCTGATCAAGTCTTGGAAATTAATCCACCTTTATGGATTTCAAGACATCCAGCACTTGCTCCTCTGTAACATGGACATTTTGCAAGGTGTCACCATCTATTTCCCTACATTCTATATCTTCCATGTCCTTTTCCACAGTAAAAACTGATACAAAATACTCGTTTAGTATCTCTGTATTTTAAACGTTGTAATTGTACCCACATCCACCCTTTCCTCAGGAAGTTCATTCCACAATCAAAACACCCTCTGTGAAACATTTTGCCTCCATGTCTTTTTTTTTGGAACATCTCTCTCTTCTAACCTTAAAAATGTGGTCCCTCCTCTTGTGTCTCCCCCATTCTTGGGAAAAGGCAACTACAATTAAACCGATCTATATCTCATTTTTAAAAATAAACTTTTATCACATCACGTCTCAAACTCCAGGCTCAAGTAAAAAAAGACTCAGCCATTTTTTCAGAACTCAAGTCTTCCATATCCAGCAAAGTCCTTGTAAATCTCTTCTGAACACCCTGCAGCTTAATAATGTCCTCCCAATAACTGGGCGACCAGAAGTGGACAGAGTATTGCAGAAGAGGCTTTACCAATGTCCGTGCAATCTCAACATGACGTCCCAAATCCTACACTCAATGGACTGAGCAATAGTCAGGCATGCCAAGCACTGTCTTATCTATCCTGTGATGCAAACTTCAAGAATTATGTACCTGAACCCGGAGGTCCCTCTGCTCTAAAACACTAACCGAGGCCCGAACATTAATTGTATAAGCTCTACCCTTGTTTGTTTTACCAAGTGCACTACCTCACATTTATTCAGATTGAATACCATCTACAATTTTTCAGCTCATTCACCCATTTCATCAAGATCCCTTTGTAATCTCAAAAAACCTTCTTCTCTCTCCACTATGTCACCCTCCAGCCTGCCAGCCCATCACACATGGCTGTTAATGGTACAAATACCTTTGCTAGGGGCTCCACAATTTCTTTCCTTGCATCCCACAATGTCCCGTGATACACTTAATCAGTTCCTGGGTCTTTCCATACCTTTGTGTTTTAAAACCTCCAGCACCACCTCTTCGAAAACATGCACTCTTTTCAAATCATAGAGATGGACAGCATGGAAACAGACCCTTTGGTCCAACTCATCCATGCTGACCAGAAGATCGAAATAATTCCATCCCATTTACCAGCATTTGGCCCATGTACGTCTAAACCCTTATTATTCACATACCCATCCATCTCTTAAATGTTGTCATAGTATAAGTATTTGTTACTTTCTCTCAGCTCATTCCATACACACACCATCGTGTGCATAAAAAAGCTGTCCCTTCAATCCCTTTTAAACCTTTCCCCTTTAACCTTAAACCTATGCCCTCTAGTTTTGGACTCTCCAACCCCTGGAAAAAGACCTTGAATGTTTACTCCATCCATACTCCTCATATTTATATAAACCCCTGTCAGGTCACCCCTCAGTCTCCGATGCTCCAGTGAAAATAACCCCAGCTTATTCAGCAACAACCCTGGAAACATCTTGTAAATCTTTTCTGAGCCCTTTCAAGTTTCACAACATCCTTCCTATAGCGGGGAGACTGGAATTGTAGAGAACTCCAAATGTGGTCTAACGGATTACTCTTGTTCCCTGAGTTCCCCAGTCTTTGTCCACAGTAAGTTCTGGAGTTAAAAATGTGTTGAAGTTCTTAGCCATACCCTGCGGTTCCACACACCAATGGTCTCATTGATCTTTCAGGGACACTATTTTGTTTCGAGTTACTTTTTATTCTTAATATATTTATACAATCACTTTTGGATTCTCCTTATCATTCTCTGCTGACTTTATTTCATGTCCCTTTTCTGCATTCCTAATTTCTACCCACAGTGTATTCCTAAAGCCTCTGTGAGCCTCAGGGATTCCCTTGATCCAGCTGGCTATACCTGACACATGCCCTCTTTTCCTTGACCAGACCCTCAGCAACTGGATCAGTGGTGCTGGAAGAGCACAGCAGTTCAGGCAGCATCCAACGAGCAGCGAAATCGACGTTTTGGGCAAAAGCCCTTCATGCTTTATTCCTGATGAAGGGCTTTTGCCCAAAACATCGATTTCGCTGCTCGTTGGATGCTGCCTGAACTGCTGTGCTCTTCCAGCACCACTGATCCAGAATCTGGTTTCCAACATCTGCAGTCATTGTTTTTATCTCGTTGATTCAGACCCTCAGTAGACAGCCAGTGTTTCCAAAAGCTGTCAGCATTGACCTGCACATAAACAGGACCATGCTGGTGGGGATGGCTCAATTTATCTCACTTTTAAACTATTCTCACTTGCCAGACTTCCCTTTCCCTGCAAATAGACTCCCCAATCACCTTTTGAAAGTTCCTGGCTGATACGACCAAGATTGGTCTGGCCCCATTTTATAACTTGAACCTGTGGAGCAGGCCTGTCCTTTTCCATCACTGTTTTCAAACTAATAGACCTGTGGTCACTTCGGCAAAATGCTTTCCCACTCACACCTCAGTCCCTTTCCCTACCTTGTTTCCCAAGGGGAGGTCAGGTTTTGCCCCTTTCTCTTTTCAGGCCATTTACATCTTGATTGGGAGTTTTCTGGAACACAATTACCAAATTTCTCCCTTGCAAACACTGAACACTGGCAGTCCCAGTCTAGGTTTGGAAAGTTTAAAAACCCTACCATAACAGCCCTATTAATATGGTTGATATTTGAGATTTCCTGATATGTTTGTTCCTCAATCTGCCACTGATTATTCGGGGTCAGTAGGACAATCGTGTCAGAGTGATGACCCATTCTTATTTCTCTGTTCCACTAACATAGCATCACTGGGCGATCCCACAGGAATATCCTCTCTAAGTACTGCTGTGATGATTCATGCAATCAAAACCCACCACCACACGTCCTCTCTTGCCTCCCTTTCGATGCTTCCTGTAGCATCTCTACCTTGAAACAATGAACTGCCAGTCCTGTCCCTCCCTCAGCAGTGTTTCTATGATAACTATAATATCTCAGTCCCATGTTCCAATCCATGCCTTGAGTTCATCTTCCTTAGCTGTCAGGCCCCTTGCATTGAAATAAATACAGTTCAATCATCAGTTTTCCCCCATTCCCTGCTATGTTCTTGCCTGCCGTGTCTGCTTAAATTGCTGTCTTTAACTTGTGCACCAACCTGAATCTACTTTCTGACCTTAAGAATGTTTAAGGTGCAACACCCTGCCAGATTAGATTATATCCTTTCAAGCAGCTCTAACAATTTGCCCCTTTAGTATATAGGTCCCCCTCCTCCCAGTTCAGGTCCACTTGTACTGACACCTTCAGACATCCAGAGACTTGTCCACCAAGGTCCCGGTGTTACTCAGTACTCCAGGAGGACCGACCCTTCATGATATACATCCTTCGCTTATGAGACTTCTCACAGTGATCAGAAGTAAACTCCATCTGCCATGACTCTGCTCAGTTTATCATCTGATCGATATCTGACTGCAGCCTGAGACCATCCCCCTCACTTTTCATGTCATCTGCAAACCTACTAATGACTCCTTCTGCTTCCAAATCAGAGTTATTATTCCACAGAATAACCAGCAATGGTTCCTGCACAAATCCCTGTGGTACACCCACTGATAAACGAATTTTAAACACGAAGATGTCTATCCACTAATTTTGTATCCAAATTACCAACTTTCCTTGGATCCCAGTGGCTCTTCCCTTTTGGACCAGCCTTCCATGAGGGACCTTGTCAAGGGTCTTATTCAAGTCCATGTAAACTGCATCATCTGCACTGCCCTCATCAATGTTTTTAGACACCATTTAAAAAAAACAACTGAACTCCTCAGACAGTATCTCCCTCTCCCAAATCCGTGATGAGGCTGCCACGGTGATCCATGCCTTTGGAAGTCTTGATTCATCCTCACAATTGTTCCCAATAATTTCCCTCCCCCTGCTGTCAGACTATCTGTTCTGTAATTACCTGGTGTACCCCTGCTGCCCTTCCTGAACAAAGTACCCACATTAGTGATCCTTCAGTCATTCGGCACTTGACCTGTGGCCAGCAAAATATTAAATATATCCACCAGGGCCCCAGCAATCTCCACCCTTACCTCCCATAGCAGCCTGGGATACATTTCATTGGGCACTGGGGATTTCTCTACCTTTATGCCAGTGAAAACATTTAATACCTCCTCCGTATTGATCTTAATATGTTCTAGAACCTCACCATCCCAACTGAAATCCCCGGCTACAATGCCTTTCTCCTGTGTGAATACAGATGGGAAATACTCATTGAAGACCTCACCTACTTCCTCTGGCTCCATGCACAGATTGGTCCTTTAGTTTCTAACAGGTGCAACTCTTTACCTGGGAATCCTCTTCCTCTAACTATACTCATAAAATACCTTGTGATCTCTCCTTAACAGTATCTGCCAAGGATATTTCATGCCCATTATTTGCCTATCATTTTAAGGATCCCCTTGCACTCTCTATACTTTTGTCAATCTTTGCCTGTTTCCATCGCACTGTACTTCCTTTATCAAGCTCATGATATTGCTTCACCAGTATTCACTGGAGTTACTGCCTTTGACAATCACTCTTCAGGGAACACACTGGCCTTGAATTCTCCCTGTATCACTTTAACATACTTCCTCTTTCCGAATATGAACCCAACTTCAAATACTTCCCCCCAGTCTATATTTGCCAGATCCTGTCTTGTGATAGTGATAATACCCAGTGACAGTGATATTCTAACGATTAGGAGCTTCTCCAAATTTGGCCACTTTACTTCTGCACTATCCTTATCTCTTTCTAAAATGACTTTGAAACCTAGTATTATGACCACTATCACCAAAAAAACTTCAAAAATCCATATGTCTGTCATCTTGTCCAGTACCTGCAGCCCACTCTGTCTGTAACATCCAGCCCTTACTGACCTGCCCATCTGTGTACCTTCCTCCAGCCTCTCCAGCACATGATGTGACTGTAGCCTTCTCTAGTCCCAACAGCACTCCTCCATCCTGTCCTATAGAACCGCATTACCTCTAACCTTCTGTCATCCATTTCACCTCCCTGTCTGTATGGAGTCCTTCAGTCCTGCAGCATTTCCTGCCAATCCTCCATTTGTGTATCATTCTGAAGCCACTTGAACTGTCCCGAGATCTGTAACCATGCCCTCTCTCTCTCTTCAATCCTCTCTGTCTCTGTGACTAACTCCCATCTCTAAAATGTTCCTTACCTCTGACCACCTCCAGTCAGTACTAGCCTTCCAAGCTCTCGAACATCCTTCAGCCACTAAAACCATCCATGTTCCTGAAATATCCTCTCAATTGTTGTAACAACTTTTCATTCCCACAACTGCCTCTGTCTATAACCTCAGCCAGTCCATAGAATCATTGCTAACTCGGTAACCTCACCCAGTGTGTACAACTCTGAGTAAGACTAACATCATCCAGTCTCCCCAACCGTCCCGACCTCTGTAACTGTCTAGAGAATCCACAGCCTTCCCTATTGCGATAACCTCCTCCAGTCCCACGCATGGACACCATCTATGTAACCTTCTGTTCCTGACTATATTCTCCTCCTGTTACAATAAACCCTTGTGAACTTTGTGACTTGGTCTAATGTCTGCAGTGCTCTGTATATTCAGATACAGGGGTGGCTCAGTGGTTAGCACTGCAGCCTCTCAGCGTCAGGGACCTGGCTTCAGGTCCAGCCTTGGGCGACTGTCTGTGTGGACTTTGCATGTTCTCCCCCCCTGACTGTGTGGGTTTCTTCCGGGTGCTTTGGTTTCCTCCCACGGTCCAAAATTTGCATGATCAGTGGATTGGCCATCATAAATTGACTGTAGAATTCAACAATGTGTGGTTTAGGTCAATTCACCATGAGAAATGCAGGGTTTAATAGATATGTAGAGGGATGGGTCTTGATGGGATGCTCTTCAGAGGGTTGGAATGGACTGGTTAGGCTGAATGGCCTGGATACACACTCTGGAGATTCTATTCAGAGTATTGTCCAGCCCTGTCAACCATCTCAGTCTTTTGAACCTTACCTCATCCCCAATATTCTCCTTAACACTGTAACCTTCTCCAGTCTCTAAAACACTTCTTGCATATGTAAGCTTCTCCAGTCCTAACGAAAATCGATATGAGTGTCACCTTTTCCTGCTTTTAGAACCCACCCGATAATTATTGCCGTAAATGTTTATATCTTGGAAAAGTCACCTGGACTGTCTCAACTTCCCTTTGGCAGTTACATGCTGAGACCTGCTCTATATCAGTGAAGTAATTAAGTCTTGGCAACACTCACTGTTATAACCTCCCTCCAGCCTTACAGCACTGAGGATCTGGAGAAGGTCTTTCCAACCCGACAGCCATCTCTGTGTCTGTAATCTCCTCCACTCCCCATAATACATTCTCTCTGAGCTCCTCTGTAGTCCATTAAACACTCCTTAACACTGTCTGTATCAGTGTAACCTTCTCCAAAAACACAACCTTCTCTATCTGTGTAAATCTCTACACCAGTCCCTATCCCTCTAAGCTTCATCTAACAATATAACCCTCCATGTTTGTGTATTCACCTTCAGTCCCTACTCACCTCCCTATCTGTGTAACCTTTTCCAGGCATTTTTGCTTCAGACTCTTCAACTGTCCATGTCAGTGTAACCTCTTCCAGACGCAAAAACTCTCCTTCTCTTTAACTTACTCAGGCCACACAGCCCTCACTATCTGTGACCTACTCCTGTCAGAGAAACGTCACTCTGTGAACTGCTCCAACTCTTCAACTCTCGATAAGCTCTTGCAGCTCTTACAGCCCTCCCGATCTACGAAACCTCTTCCAGTCCCTAAACATCAACTGTCTGTAGAGACCGACCACTATCCCTCTCTGTGTAATCCTCTTAAATCCCTGCAATCCTCCTGATCTGTAGAACTCATTGCAATGTCTGTGCCTCTCCCGATCCAGTTCCTAGCAGACCCACTATCTATTTAATACCAGTCCAATCATTATCGCCTCCTGTCAATGTTATCTCCTCCAGTCTCTCCATCATCTACCCATCTCCATAACCTTCTCCAGCTCTTACACCCCTTTCTGTGTAAACATCACCCTCCCCTACAACCCTCCCTACCACAGGAACTTCCTTCTCTTTGTGCTATGCTCCCTTATCTGTGAAACTGTCTCCAACCAAAACTGCTTCCCCAATATCTGAAAGAAATCCAGATTCCACAGTGTCCATGTCTAAATAACCCCCAGAACCTAAGCCTTTCTATGTCTATAAATATCTTGCGTCACGACTACCCTGCATATCTCTGTTTGTTCTTCCAGTTGATACAAACATCTTTATCTCTGTAATCTGCTCAGCTCCCTAAAACAGTCCCTGTCTGTGATCCAGCCCTGGCCTACAGACATCCTTATCCCTGTAAACTTCTCCATCCCTCCCAACATTCCCAACTCCATGAACCCATCAGCCCTATAGCTCTCCAAATTTCTGTAACCTCCTATGGCTCTATGGTCCTCATTCCCTGTGAAACCACCTCCAGTCCCCACAACCCTCCCAGTCTGGGTCCTCTGCTCCAGATCAGACCATTGCTGTCTCTGTGAGCACCTCCACCCCTGACAACTTTTTCCATTTGTGCACCCTCATTCAGACCTCATACTCTCCAGCTTCCTGAATCCTCTTCCTGCCATTGAAATCAAAACCATGCTGAAACCCTCCCCAACTCAGTAACCTCTTGCAGTCGTAACAAAACTCCTAAACTGTGAAACCTCTCATTTCCCTACAATCCTCCCTCCCTCCTCTTGAAGTGCCTTCATCACCATGATACCTCACTATTACTGAAGCCTCCTTTTTGGCACTGCAACCCTCCTAATGTCTGCAAAGTCCTCCTGTCCTGATATTGCTCCCTTTCTCTGTTAACTCCCACCACCCTCCAGTGCCCTTCTGGGGAACGTGGCAGAGGAAGGAAGATTTGTAGAGACTGGGCCATGTTACCGCGGTAGAATCCTGGGAATTACAGATTTAGTCTAATTTATGTGGTGTGCAGATTATTGGCGAGGAATCTAAAGACAGGATTTATGACTACTTGGAAAACCATAGTTAAATTTTAGACAGTCAGCGTGGGTTTGTGAGGGGTCAGGTCATGCCTCACAAACCGTATTGAATTCTTTGAGGATATGACAGAATACGTTGACGGCTCATTGAGAAAAGAAGGATGATTGGGATACAGGGAAATCTGTCTGTCTGGATACAGGATTGGTTGGCCCAGAGGAGACAGAGGGTGGCAGCAGATGGACAGTATTGAGCCTGGAGCTCAGTGACCAGTGGGGTTCTGTAACAATCGGCTCTGGGACTCTGCTCTTTGTGATTTTTATAAATGACTTGGATGTGGATGTTGGAGAGTGGGTTAGTAAGTTTGCCAATCACATGAAAGTTTGTTGAGTGGTGGGTAATGTGGAGGGCTGTTGTAGGTTGCAGTGGGACATTGACAGGACCCAGATCTGGACTGGAAGTGGCAGATGGAGTTCAATCTGGAAAAGTGTGAAGTGATTCATTCTGGAAGGTCGAATTTGAGTACAGAATACAGGGTGAAAGGCAGAACACTTGGCAGTGTGGAGGAACAGAGAGATCATGGGGTCCGTGTCCATAGATCCCTCAAGTTGCCACGCACGTTGATAGGGTTGTTAAAAAGGCATATGTTGTGTTGGCTTTCATTAACAAGGGGATCGATTTTAAGAGCCGAGAGTTTTTACTGCATCTTTATAGTGACCTGGTGAGACCACACTTGGAATATTGTGTTCAGTTCTGGTCCCCTGTTTACAGGAAGGATGTGCAAGTTTTAGAGAGCGTACACAGAGATGTACCAGGATGCTGCCTGGAATGGAGGGCATTTCTTATGAAGAAAGTTTGAGGGAGCTGAGGCTTTTCTAATGGGAGTGAAGAAGGGAGTGGGGCGACCCGGTAGGGGTGAACAAGTGATGAGAGGCACAGAGAGAGTGAATAGTCAGAGCCTTTTCCTCCTGTCGCATAAATGGCTGATACAAGGGGGTGTAATTTTAAGGTGAATGGAGGATGGATGAGAGGATAGAGGTGGTTGGAATGCACTGATAATTGTGGTCGTAAAATTAGATACATCCGGGACATTTAATAGACTCTTGGACAGACATATGGATAATAGTAAAGTGAAGGGTATGTAGGTTAGTTTGATCTTACAGTTCGATAAAAGGTTGGCATGAAATCATGTCCGAAGGGTCTTGGGCTGAACTGTTCTGTGTTCTATGTTCTGTCTGGTAAACTGGGTAATAAGCTCAGATCAGTGCAAAAAGGATATGGCATTCTGGAGGAGCTAGTGAAATGGATTTAAACTTTGCTTGATGGTTGGAGACAGAGGGTGATGGGAGACATGTTGTTTTTCTGACTGGAGGCATGTGACCAGCGGTGGAGTGGGTTCCCTGTTGTTTGTCATTTGGATAAATGGTATGGATGGGAATATTGGTTTCCTGGTAAGTAAGTTTCTTGGTGATACTGACATTGGTGGTAAAGTGGTTAGTGGAGAATTTGATATATGACGTAACAAGATTAACATGCTGGGATAGTGGGCTGAAGAATAGCAGATAGAGTTTAATTAAATAAATGTGAGGTGTTCCATTTTGGTGAAACAAACCAGGGTGGGACCTGTACAGCTAATATTCGGTCCCTGGGTGGTGTTGTCAGTCAGAAACACAGGGATGCAGGTACACAGTTATTTCAAAGTTGCATTATAAGCAGGCAGGCTGGTGAAGCAGGCGTTTGGGTTGGTTATCTTCAATGATCAGAGTATTGAGAGTAGGAGTTGGGATGTCGTGTTGTATCTGTTTAAGACATTGGCGAGGCCACCATAAATGCATTGCTGATATGTCGGAAGAACTCATCAGGTTCACTTACCTCCTTTATTGAAGGACATAGTTTGGATTAGATTACTTACAGTGTGGAAACAGGCCCTTTGGCCCAACAAGTCCACACTGACCCGCCGAAGCGCAACCCACCCATTCCCCTACATTTACCTCTTCACCTAACACTACGGGCAATTTAGCATGGCCAATTCACCTAACCTGCACATTATTTTGGATTGTGGGAGGAAACTGGAGCACCCGGAGGAAACCCACGCAGACACGGGGAGAATGTGACATCTGACATTCTAACCTGGTCTGGCAAACATGTGACTCCAGACCCAAAGTAATATGGCTGACTCTGAGCTACCCTCTGGGTAATTCGCAGTGGGGTCAAAGAATGTTCGTCCAGGCAGTGACACCCACATCCCATGAATGAATAAATAAAAATGTCTATGTTTTCCCCTACCTCTGCAAACCCCTCCAGCTGCAGCAATTCATACTGACTTTGTAGCACTGCTCAGGCCCTGACCACTCTCTGTAACACTCTCACCACCTCCAGCACCTTCACCTCTCCCTATTCCTATTGTGTCATTAAACCCTGACAATGATTCCCCTTCCCACAGCCCTCGCCTGCGAGCAGACCCTTTGCAATCCATTTAACATTTCCTCCAAAAGCATTCTCTCACTTCAAGATTTTAAGTACTTTGTGGTGATCTTCTCAGCCTCATAATCTAGTATGATCCCTTTTGTCCTGAATGAGGGACCAGTGGGGATTTCTTCCTGAAGTTTTTACTATTTCAATTGCATGTCCTTTTGTTGAGTGTTTTACACTGTTCCTTCAAATGTTTTCCACTGTCCATTTACAGATACATATTTCAGTCTGTTGAGCATGTTTACCTTGGTCCGTTCTCCTCTCAAACTCATGTAATTGGCTATTTTTGTTTCTAGTTGTAGCTTGTCCTTTTTGTGATTCACTTTGAAACTTTATATTTCTTTAAACTGCACTTTATCACAATTTCCCGAAGGATTTCTGCAGGTGACATTACTCATTCACTCAGTTTCATTACACGGTCGCTCTGCGATAGTTATGTCCCTAGCCAGTTGCACAATGTGTTTTTCAAAGAAACACTGAAAAAAATTTTACCGAACTCCTCTTCCAATATCAATGTTGACCGTGTGATTGTCCCTGATTATACCTATATTTAAGTTTTCAGAATTATCAAAATGCCTTTGCTAACAATTCCAATGAGTTCCTGTTTAATGCAGTGATGAGCAATGAAATGCTGTTCGATGCCTAAAACTGTTCAGCTGCTTGTGTCCTTGGCAGTTCTTTGAGTGTGGTGTCACAGGGAGACAGGGTGGTGAAGCAAGCGTTTGGGGTGGTTACCTTCTTTGGGGAGCGCATTGAGAGTAGGAGTTGGGATGTCATGTTGCATCAGTAAAAGACATTGGTGAGGCTATCATAAAAACATTGTTGATCAGTTGGAAGAACTCATCTGGTTCACTTGTGTCCTTAGCAAGTAGTAGCCAGAATTTACGTTCGGACTGACTCCACTTCATGATCTGAGGCGAAATAATTTCTCTGTAATGCCTTTGTTATCCATTATTGTTAGTGTTGCCCATTTTGCCTGAGGTTCGGCAAGTTTTTGGACCATTTAATGTTTTTGTTCACTCTGTATCCATGTCTCTCTGGTGTCTAACTCCCTTATATCTCTGTGTCACAAATCCATCTACCTTATTGCAGCGACGTTGTCCATTCAAACAAAAATAACTTACTGTTTCCTACAATTTTCTGTCACAAATCTATTCACTGAGGTACAATTTTAGTCAAACTCTGTCCCATCCTGTTCCTTTCTGTTGTCTTCAGTCACATTCCCATGCTGTTCCGATGCTTCACCTTTTCCCTTTAGATTTGGAAAGCTCCTTTCACCTGAACCCTGTCCCTGCATCCCCTCTGTCAGTTTAAAGGCTTTAAACCTACCGACATTACTGGCCAGGATACTGCTCCCAGCACAGTTCCACTGGGGCCATCCTTATGGATTATTTATTAAATCAGGTATGGAATGTGGGTGTCTTTGGCTGACCAGCCTTTCTTGCCCAGCCCTAGCTGCCCTTGAACTGAGTGACTTGCTCGGCCATTTCAGAGGGTAATTGAGAGGCAAACCCTTTGCTGTGGGGATGTCGTGCAGACCACGTGAGGATGAGCAGATGTCTTTCTCGAAAGGACAAGTGTTTGGATTTGTTGTACATCGGTAATGGTTTCATACTTATTTGTGGATTGTTAATTATTATTTTTAAAATTATTGATTTCAAATTCCTCCATTTCTGATGGTGGAATTCAAACCTGCCTCCCCTGAACATTAGCTGAGGTTTTGGATACATTCTCGAGCAATAATACCACTAGGCCGTTACTTCACCTGCTCACCGGTTGCTCATCCCTGAGAACTGATACCAGAGCATCATGAAGCTACTCCAGCTCTTCCAGCATGACTGTGTGATCCTAATCTGGGATTATTACTTAATATCGCTCCATTTTACAGGTCTCTGTGGGACTCAGCGCCATTCTCCATGTGTAACCCTCACTGCATCTGTTTAATTTCCCATTCTGTCTATTCCTCTCTCTCCTGTAGGTACTCAGGAAGGTCCTGACTCAATAGCCTTCCCAGCTGCTGGGTGGATCGTCCATCACCTCATTGAACGCAGTTGGTCTTCCAGAGAGAGAGAGAGAGACAAAGGGAAAGGAGATCTGGAGCCTTCAATTAATCCTGTAGTGAGGTAAGGTCACCCACAGTGCACAGAGCAAACAATGAGAGGGCTCCAAACATCTGTTAACAAGACATGACATAGATACAGTGCTGGAGGGGAGCACAGTACACACACACACACCCCCCAGGCTCAATCACCACCCCAATGTAAGTTCTGTTATATTAAAACTCACTACTCTGCAACAGTGTATCTATGGCATGTCTGCTGGACCTGTGTCTTCAATAATTTTTAATTCCTACAACACCACCTATCTCTGTAACCTCCTCCCTTCCCGATAGTCTCTCCACATATTTGAAATGTACTGCATTCCAGACTACCATTCCTGTCACTGTAACTTGCTTCAGTGTCAACAACATGACTTATCTCGGTAGTCTCCTCTCCAATAAGGAAAAAAACAAGGACTGCAGATGCTGGAAACCAGAGTCTAGGTTAGGGTGGTGCTGGAAAAGCGCAGCAGGTCAGCGCAGCATCCAGGGAACAGGAAAATCGACGTTTTGGGCAAAAGCCCTTCATCAGGAATAGAGATGGGGAGCCTGCAGAGTGGAGAGATAAATGAGAGGGGATTGTGAATGGGGAGAAAGTAGCATAAAGTACAATAGGTGAGTGGGGGTGATCGGTCAGAGAGTAGGATGGGGCAAGGTAGCAAAGAGTACAATGGGTGAATGGGGGTAGGGATGAGGGTGATAGGTCAGAGAGGAGGGTGGAGTGGGTAAGTGGAAAAGAAGAAAGGCAGGTAGGACAAGTCATGAGGGTAGTGCTGAGCTGTAAAGCTGGAGCAGGGGTGAGGTGGCGGAAAGGGAAATGAGGAATCTGGTGAAGTCCACATTGATGCCCTGGGGTTGAAGTGTTCCGAGGCAGAAGATGAGGCGTTCTTCCTCCAGGCATCGGGTGGGGGAGTGGCGGTGGAGGTGGCCCAGGACCTCCATGTCCTCGGCAGAGTGGGAGGGGGAGTTGAAATGTTGGGCCACAGGATGGTGTGTTTGATTGGTGCGGGTGTCCCAGAAATGTTCCCTAAAGCGTTCTGCTAGGAGATGTCCAGTCTTCCCAATATAGAGGAGCAGACCGCATCGGAAGCAATGGATCCAATAAATGATATTGGTGGATGTGCAGGTGAAACTTTGGATGTGGAAAGCTCCTTTGGGGCCTTGGACTGAGGTGAGCGAGGAGGTGTGGGCGCAGGTTTTGCAATTCCTGCAGTGGCAGGGGAATGTGCCAGGATGGGAGGGTGGGTTTTTGAGGGGCATGGACCTGACCAGGTAGTCACGGAGGGAACGGTCTTTGCGGAAAGGGGTGGGGAGGGAAATATATCCCTGGTGGTGGGGTCTGTTAGGAGGTAGCGGAAATGTCATCGGAGGATTTGGTTTATGTGATGTTTGGTAGGGTGGAAGGTGAGCACCAGGGGTGTTCTGTCCTTGTTACGGTTGGAGGAGTGGGGTCTGAGGTAGGAGGTGCGGGATGTGATCGAGATGCGTTGGAGTGCATCTTTAACCACGTGGGAAGGGAAATTGCGATCTCTAAAGAAGGAGGCCATCTCGAGGGTTCTGTGGTGGAACTGGTCATCCTGGGAGCAGATGCGGTGGAGGTGGAGGAATTAGGAATACGGATTGGCAATTTTGCAGGTGGCAGGGTGGGAAGTTGTAATTCCGGTAGCTGTGGGAGTCGGTAGGTTCTTAAAAAATGTTGGTGTCAAGTCTGTGGTCATTAAAGGGGATGGAGAGGTCCAGGATAGGGAAGGAGGTGTCAGAGATGGTCCAGGCAAATTTAACGTCAGGGTGGAATGTGTTGGTGAAGTTGATGAATTGCTCAACCTCCTCGCGGGAGCACGAGGTGGCGCCAATGCAGTCATCAATGTAGTGGAGGAAGATGTGGGGAGTGGAGCCATTGTAACTACAGAAAATGGACAGTTCTACATAGGCAGAGCTGGGGCCCATACAGATGCCCATGCCTACCCCTTTGGTCTAGAGGAAGTGGGAGAATTTGAACAAAAAAATATTAAGGGTGAGGACCAGTTCGGCTAAACGAATGAGAGTGTCGTTGGAAGGGTTCTGTTGTGTACGTCAGGAGAGGAAAAAATGGAGGGCTTGGAGGCCCTGGTCATGGCAGATGGAGGTGTAGAGGGATTGGATAACCATGGTGAAGATGATGTGTTGGGGGCCGGGGAAATGGAAGTCTTGGAGGAGTGGAGGGTGTGGGTGGTGTTTCAAACGAATGTGGGTAGTTCCTGGACTGGGGGATAGGACAATGTCGAGGTAGGCAGACATGAGTTCGGTGGGGTAGGAGCATGGTGAGACAATGGGTCGGCCAGGGTGGTCAGGCTTGTGGATCTTGGGAAGGAGGTAGAACCGGGTGGTGGGGGATCCCGGACAATGAGGTTGGAAGCTGTGGGTGGGAGATCTCCTCCTGAGGTGATGAGGTTCTGTATGGTCTGGGAGATGATGGTTTGGTCATGGGAGATGGGTCATGGTAGAGAGGGTGGTCGGAGCTGGTGTCTTCGAGTTGGCGTCCGGCTTCAGCAGTGTAGAGGTCAGTGAGCCAAACTACCACTGCACCCCCTTTATCTTTTGGTTTGATGGTGATGTCGGGAGTGGAGCAGCGGGATTGGAGGGCTGCACATTGTCAGGGTGAGAGGTTGAAGTGGGGGAGGGGGTAGATAGGTTGAGGTGATTAATGTCTCAGCGGCAGTGGGAATTGAAGAGATCGAAGCCAGGTAATAGGCCAGCACTGGGTGTCCAGGTGAATGGAGTGTGTTGGAGGCCGGCAAATGGGTCCTTGGAAGGTGGGCGGGAGTCTTGATTGTAAAAGTACGCATGGAGAAGGCGGAAGAAGTGTTCAACGTCACGGCGTGTATTAAATTCATTGATGCAAGAACGGAGGGGGATAAAGGTAAAGCCTTTGCTGAAGACTGATCATTCGTCCTCAGTGAGGGAGAGGTCAGGGGGAATGGTGAAAACTCGGCAGGACTGGGAGCTGGGACCTGCCGTAGGTGTGGAGCTGGGGGAGGGGACGGAGCCTGTAACTGGAGTGGGTGTGGTGTTAGGGGGAATGGGGGTGGAGTCATGAGCAGGGGTGGGGTTCCCCTCAGGGTTCTGGGGGGCGGGGATGGTGATGGTGAGACCTGGGGGTGGTGTCAGCAGAATGCAAGTGAGTGGTGTTGGTGGGGACGGAAGTGGTGGCAAACACGCAGTGGGGGTGCGCAGAAGTCACTGAGCGTGTGACATTAGCGATGCTGTGAGGGCGGAAGTGATGTCACTTGTGGTGTATGAGGAATTGTGAGGGGCGGAAATGGCATTTACTTTATTTTAACCAATAATTTCCTGTCACAAATCTATTTGACAATGTAGTATTTTAATTAAACTCAGTCCCTTACTGTTTCTTTCTGTTGGTCTTCATCCACATCTCCATGGTGTTCCAATATTTCAACCTTTCTCTTTGGACTTGGGAACTTCCATTCAACTGAGACCTGTCCCACTCATCTGTGTCCATTTACAGCACACCGCATCATCCAGAGGAGCCTATCCCAATAAAATAGCTCAGTCCTCCCTGAGTACTGGCAGCAATGCTCACTAGTCAGAACCACTTCTGATAATACCATTGTGTGATCCTGATACATTCCTGCACTCTGCTGATATCACTCAGTCTCTCTCCAAGTGATATCCCTCACTGTGAGGGTCTAATTGCTGTCTCTGTCAGTGTCTCTCACTCTTGCAGCTACTCCAGATCCTGAGCCAACAGCATTCTCCACTCCAGAGAGATGCAACTGCACAGGCCATGGATGGAGACTGGGAATTTCCAGATCTCTGTGGGACTCAGTGCCATTCTCCAAGTGTAACCTTCATTGCATTAGTCTAATTTCCCATTCTGTCTACTTCTCTGTCTCCTGCAGGTATTCCTGATGTCCCTGACTCAGCAGAATTCCCAATTCCTGTCTCGTCCATCACCACATTGAAGACAGTTGGTCAGCCAGAGAAAGGTGAAGACTGAGATCTGGAGGCTTCAGTAAATCCTGCAGCCGGTAAGATCACTTACAGTAAACAGCACAGGGAGGAGTTAGTGGACTTTAATTCAGACCCTGAGGGCATGATGTAGGAACAATGCTGGGCAAGGAACATGAGAAAATTCTCAGGCTTCATTATCACCATCTTGTCTGTAATTTCATCTGTTCCACAGAACCCTCCCTATGTCTGTCAGTTTCTCCATTGTCTGTTTCATAGACACCACTTCCCCTATCTCTATCAGCCCCTGCAATCCTGCTTATCCCTATAAGCTCCTCATATCAGTAAGACTGTCCAAGTGTCTGCCTTTGCCTTTAATCCCGGGTTCTGTCGCATCTCTCCTTATCTGTGAAAAACAACCCGTCAGTTCCTTCAGCCATCCTGGTCAGCGTAGTCCTTTTCAGACCTGAAAACCTTTCTGTCTTTGTGACTTTTTCAAACTCCTACTACCTTCATGATCTCTGTAACCTTCCCGTCACAACAACAAACAAGCTCTGTACCTTAGTAACCTCCTCCAGCTGTTAGACTCTGGGCACAAATCAGAGTGACCCTGCTTCTCTCATAAATTAGTTTCTGCATTTCTAATGATGACTATGAACTCTTCCTGTCTGTAAAACACACTCAGTCCCTGTAAACTCTGCTGGTCCCGCTTCATGTAATTTCCTTCAAAAACTACAAACCTTTATGCCTTTAACCTCCTCCAGATCCGACCACACAGTCTATTTCTAAAACCTCCATGAGTCATAGAGATGTACAATATGGAAACAGACCCTTCAGTCCAACCTGCCAATGCCGACCAGCTATCCCAATTCAATCTTGTCCCACCTGCTAGCACCCGGCCCATATCCCTCCAAATCCTTCCTATTCATATACGCATCCAAATGCCTCTTAAATGTTGCAAATGTACCATCCTCCACTACATCCACTGGCTGCTCATTCCATACAGGTACCACCCTCTGTGTGAAAAAGTTGCCCCTTGGGTTTCTTTTATATCTTTCCCCTCTCACCCTAAACCTATGCCCTCTAGTTCTGGACTCCCCCACCCCAGGGAAAAGACTTTGTCTATTTGTCCTATCCATAACCCTCATAATTTTCTAAACCTCTGTAAGGTCACCCCTCAGCCTCCGACACTCCAGTGAAAACAGCCCCAGCCTGTTCAGCCTTTCCCTACAGCTCATATCTTCCAACCCTGGCAACATCCTTGAAAATCTTTTCTGAACCATTTCAAGTTTTACAACATCTTTCCGATAGGAAGTCAACCAGAATTGCATGCAATATTCCAACAGTGGCCTAACCAATGTCCTGTACATCTGCAACATGACCCCCAACTCCAGTACTCAATACTCTGACCAATAAAGGAAAGCATACCAAATGCCTTCTTCACTATCCTGTTGACCTGTGGTTCCACTTTCAAGGAGCTATGAACCCACACTCCAAGTTATCTTTGTTCAGCCACACCCCCTAGGACCTTACCATTAAGTGCATAAGTCCTGCTAAAATTTGCTTTCCCAAAATGCAGCACCTCGCATTTATGTGAATTTAACTCCATCTGCCACTCCTCAGACAATTGGCTCAGCTGGTCCAGAGCCTGTTGTAATCTGAGGTAACCCTCTTCGCTGTCCACTACACCTCCAATTTTGGTGTCATCTGCAAACTTACTGACTGCACCTCTTCTGCTCACATCCAAATCATTTATGTAAATGACAAAATGTAAAGGATCCACCACCGATCCCAGTAGTACTCCACTGGTCACAGGCCTCCAGTCGGAAAAAGAACCCTCCACAGCCACCCTCTGTCTTCTACCTTTAAGCCAGTTCTGTATTCAAATGGCGAGTTCTCCCTGTATTCCATGAGATCTAATCTTGCTAATCATTCTCCCAAGGGGAACCTTGTCGAACGCCTTACTGAAGTCCATATAGATCACGTCTACTGCTGTGCTCTCATCAGCCTTCTTTGTTACATCTTCAAAAAACTCAATCAAGTTTCTGACACATGATTTCCCATGCACAAAGCCATGTTGACTATTCCTAATCAGTCCTTGCCTTTCCAAATACATGTGCATCCTGTCCCTCAGGATTCTCTCCAACAACCTGTCCACCGCCGAGGTCAGGCTCACCGGTCTATAGTTCCCTGGCTTGTCCTCACCACCCTTCTGAAACAGTGACACCATGTTTGCCAACCTCCAGTGTTCCGCCACTTCATCTGTGACTATCGATGACACAAATATCTCAGCAAGAGGTCCAGAAATCACTTCTCTAGCTTCCCACAGAGTTCTCGGGTGCACCTAATCAGGTCCTGGGGATTTATCCACCTTTAAGCGTTTCAAGATATCCAGCACTTCCTCCTCTGTATATCTGGACATTTTGCAAGATGTCACCATCTATTTCCCAACAGTCTATATCTTCCATACCCTTTTCCACAGTAAATACTGATGCAAAATGTTCATTTAGTATCTCCCCAATTTTCTGTGGCTCCACACAAAGGCCGCCTTGCTGATGGGGCCCTATTTTCTCTCTAGTTACCCTTTTGTCATGAATGTATTTGTAAAAACCCTTTCGATTCTCCTTAATTCTGTTTGCCAGACCTATCTCATGTCCTGGTTTTGCCCTCCTGATTTCCCTCTTAAGTATACTCCTGTTTCCTTTATACTCTTCTAAGGATTCACTCGATCTATCCTGTCAATATCTGACATATGCTTCCTTCTTTTTCTTAATCAAACCCTCAACTTCCTGAGTCATCCAGCCTTCCCTTTCACCCTGACAGGAATATACTTTCTCTGGATTCTTGTTATCTAATTTCTGAAGGCTTCCCATTTTCCAGCCGTCCGTTTATCTGCGAACATCTGCCTCCAGTCAGCTTTCGAAAGTTCTTGCCTGATACCGTCAAAATGGGCCTTTCTCCAATTTAGAACTTCAACTTTTAGATCTGGTCTATCCTTTTCCATCACTATTTTAAAACAAATAGAATTATAGTCGCTGGCCTCAGTGCTCCCCCACTGACACCCTAGTCACCTGCCCTGCCTTATTTCCCAAGAGTGGGTCAAGTTTTGCACCTTCTCAAGTAGGTACATCCACATACTGAATCAGAAAATTGTCTTGTACACACTTAACAAATTCCTCTCCACCTAAACCTTTAACACTATGGCAGTCCCAGTCTATGTTTGGAAAGTTGAAATCCCCTACCATAACTACCCTATTATTCTTACAGATAGCTGAGATCTCCTGACAAGTTTGTTTCTCAATTTTCTTCTGACTAGTGGGGGGGGGGGGGTCTATAATACAATCGCAATGACGTGATCATCTCTTTCTTAATTCTCATTTCCACCCAAATAACTTCCCTGGATGTATTTCTGGGAATATCCTCCCTCAGCACAGCTGTTATGCTATCCCTAATCAAAAATGTCACTCCCTCTCCTCTCTTGCCTCCCTTTCTAACCTTCCTGTGGCAATTGTATCCTGGAACATTAATCTGCCAGTCCTGCCCATCCCTGAACCATGTTTCTGTCATAGCTATGAGATCCCAGTGCCATGTTCCTAACCATGCCCTGAGTTCATCTGCCTTCCCTGTTGGGGCCCTTACATTGAAATAAATGCAGTTTAATGTATTAGTCCTACCTTGTCCCTGCCTGTCCTGACTGTTTGATTAACTTCTGTTCTCAGCTGTACCCGTCGCAGATCGAACTCCCAAAGTCCTTCCTGTGATTGATACCATGTCCCATCCCTGTAATCCTCGAAAGCCGTGTAGAGTCCTCGCATTTCTAAAATCTTCCCTGTATCTGTCACCTGTTCCATCTTCCACAACTCTCCCTATCTCCGTAAGACACACCCCCGTCCCAGTTACTACAGCCTGCTGTATCGCTAAATGCCAGTAGTCACTATAATATCAGAATAAGGTGTGAAAGCAGGAATACTGTACTGGGTTAGATAATCAGTCCTGATCATATTGAATGGCGGGACCGACTGTGTAGTCAAATGGCCGATACCTGCTCTTCTTTCCTGTGCTTTCTATAAACTTACCATCACCATAAGCTCCTTCATGTCCCCACAATCCTCCTACGTGTGTAAGCCCCTTCAGTCCCCACAGCCCTCCCTATCTCCATAAACTCCTTCAGTCCCCACGACTCTTCCTATCCACGTAACCTGAATCATTCCCCACAAATCTCCCTAACTCCATAACCTCCAAAAGGCCCCACGACCCTCCCGTTCAGAGCAACCTCCTTCAGTCCCCATGATCCTCCTGATCTGTGCAACCTCCTTCAGTCCCAACAACCCTCCAGATCTGTTTGGCCTCTTTCAGGCCCCACATCACTCCCTATCTTCATAACGTTCTTCAGTTACCACTGCACTCTGTATGTCCATAATCTCATACAGTCCCCACATCACTCCCTATCTCCATAATGTCCTTCAGTCCCCATGACCCTCCTTATTTCCAAAACCTCTCTTACCTGTTGAACCTGTAAGCTACCTTCTTCAGATTGAGAAACCAGAACTCCCATAACCCTTTCTGCTGTCAGTCTAAAACCATATAGTGTTACTCTGACAGTAGGTCGGGAGCTGGAATGTGTTTGAAAGGATATGTCAATAAATAATAACTGGACCCTCAGAAACACATTTAATAAAAAGAGAATGTGGTTTTGAGCCTGTTGGATTGTATTTTTATTGGTGTGAATATAAATGGCAGGATAGATATGGGTGTAGGAGTGGCTGTACCGAGGATACGGTTTATTTAAATTTTCAGAAACCTTTCCACAAGTTTCAATAAGGACTAAGGAGTAACTTGGTAGAGAATAGGGCCCCTTAACTACCAGGAGGTGGATGAGATATTAGACAAAATAGTGATGTCAGAGGTTACTGTGGAAAAAGACATGGAAGCTCGGGAACTTGGGGAAATAAATAGTGATGTCTTGGAATGAATCCTCACCAGAGAAGAGAAAGTGCTGGAATCTTAAAACAAATAAAGGTAGATCAATCCTCAGTAGCTCATTAGGTCTATCCTTGAATATTATGGGAAGCTAGGGAAGAGATTGCGGTGTCCCTAACAGAGATATTTATATTATCAACAGACACAGTGAGGTGTTGGAAGACTGCAGGGCGGCTAATGCTGTTCCATCACTTAAGGGCTGAAGGGAAACGCCAGGAAATTACAGCCGCGTGAGTCCAGTGATGGGGAAGTTGTTGGAGGAGAGAAAGGAGCTAGATATATTTGAAATAGCAAGGGCTGATTAGAGATAGTCAATATGGCTTTGTGAGTGGAAAACCATATGTCACAAACTGGATTGACTCTTTGAGAAGGTTGCCAAGAGATCGATAAAGTCAGAGCAGTCAACGTTGTCTACATGGACTTCAGCAAAGCATTTGCGAAGGTTCCAAGCGATGTAGAACATTTAGTCAAGAGGAAGAAGGAAGCTAAATTAAGGTTGAGGAACCAAGGATCAGAAGCAGGGCTCTAGAGAGTTACATGGGGCAGCACGGTGGCTCAGTGGTTAGCACTGCTGCCTCACAACACCAGGGACGCAATTTCGATTCCAGCCCCAGGCGACTGACTGTGTGGAAGTTGCACATTCTCTCCATGTCTGCGTGGGTTTCCAACACGTGCTCCGGTTTCCACGCACAGTCCAAAGATGAGCAGGTTATGCGAATCAGCCATGCGTTGTTCAAGAAAAGGAATAGAGATAATCCTGGGAACTACAGACCTGTCAGTCTTCTGTCTGTGATGTGCAGATTATTGGAGAGGACGCTGAGAGACAGGACTTATGATTCCCTGAAAAACCATAGTTTGATTACAGAGGGTCAGCATGGCTTTGTAAGGGACAGGTCATGCCTCACAAATCTTAGTGAATCCAATGAGAATATGACGATATGCATTTATGGCTCATTGGAAAAGTACAGGGCATGGGAAACATGGAAACCTGCCAGTCTGGATACAGAATTCCTGGCCCAGAGAAGACAGAGGGTGATGACAGATGGAAAGCATTCAGCCTGGAGCTCGGTGACCAGTGGTTTTCTGCAGGGAGAGGTTACAGGACCTCTGCTCTTTGTGAGTTTATGAACGACTGGGATGTGTGATTGGATGAGTGGGTAATTAAGTTTCCCAATGACATGAAGGTTGGTTGAGTGGTGAATAGTGTAGATGTCTATGGGAGGTTGCAACGGGACATTGACAGGATGTAGAGCTGGGCTGAGAAGTGGCAGATGAAGTCAAATCTGGAAAAGCGTGAAGTGACTCATTTTGCAGAATACAGGGATAAAGGCAGAATACTGAATAGTGTGGAGGAACAGATGGATCTTGGATTTCATAACCAGAGATCCGTCAAATTTGTCACCCAAGCTGAAAATGTTGTTAAGAAGGATTATGTTGTATTGGCTTTCATTAGCTGGGGGATTGAGTTTTAAAGCCATGAAGTTATGCTGCAGATCTAGAGATGCCTGTTTAGACCCCACTTGGAATATTGTGTTCAGTTCTGATCCCTTCATTACAGGAAGGATGTGGAAGCTCTAGAGAGGATAATAAGGAGATTTATCAGGATACTGCCTGGACTGGACAGCATGTCTTATGAAGAAGGGTTGACGGAGCTAAGGCTTTTCTCATTGGTGTGAAGAAGGGGGCGGGGCGACTCGGTAGATGTGAACAAGATGGTGTGAGGCATAGATAGAGTGAATAGTGAGAGACCTCTTTATCCCATGGCATACATGGTACAAGGGGCATAATGTTAGGGTGATTGGAGGATGGGTAAGGGGAGATTTCAGATGTAGGTTCTTTACACAGAGAGTGGTGGGTGGGTGGAACAGGACATTTTAACAGACTCTTGGATAGGCACATGGATGATAGTAAAATGAAGTGTATGGAAGTTAATTTGATCTTACAGTCGGGTAAAATGTTGGCATGTCATCATGGCCGAAGGGTCTTGTTCTGTCTTCTACGTTCTGTGTGGTAAACTGGGTAATAAGCTCAAATCAATATAAAAGGATATGACATTCAGGATGAGCTAGTCAATTGGATACAAAATTGGCTTGATGGTAGGAGACAGAGGGTGGTGGGAGACATGTTGTTTTTTGACTGGAGGCATGTGACCAGCGGTGGAGTGGGTCCACTGTTGTTTGTCATTTGGATAAATGGTTTGGATGGGAATATTGGTTTCCTGGTAAGTAAGGTTTTTGAGTGACACTGAAATTGATGGTAAAGTGGACTGTGGAGAAGGTTATCTTTGATATAACAAGATGAACAGTATTGCTGGGATAGTGGGCTGCAGAATAGCAGATGGAGTTTAATTAGATAAATGTGAAGTGTTCCATTTTTGGTGAAACAAACCAGGGTGGGACCTGTACAGTTAATGTTCGGGCCCTGGGTAGTGTTGTCAGTCAGTGACCCAGGGATGCAGGTAGACAGGCTGGTGAAGCAGGTGTTTGGGATGGTTACCTTCATTGGGCAGAGCATTGAGAGTAGGAGTTGGGATGTCAAGATGCTACCTGACCTGCTGTGCTTTTCCACCACCACTATAATCTAGAATCTGGTTTCCAGCAACTACAGCCCTTGTTTTTACCATGTTGCATCTGTACAAGTCACTGGTGAGGTCACCGTAAAAGCATTGCTGATCTGTAGGAAGAACTCATCTGGTTCACTGACCTCCTTTAGGGAAGGACATCTGATATTCTAATCAGTTTGGCCGACATGTGACTCCAGACCCACAGCAATATGGCTGACTCTGTGCTACCCTCTGACCAATTCGCAGTGGGGGCAAAGAATGCTGGTCCAATCAGTGACACCTACATCCCATTAAGGAATAAATAAAGATACATATGTCCCTCCCTATCTCTGCAAACCCCTCCATCTGCAGCAATCCGTACTGGCTTTGTAACATTGTTCAGGCCCTGACTACTCTCTGTAACATTCTCACCACCTCCAGCACCTTCACCTCTCCCTGTTCCTGTTGTGTCATTAAACCCTGATCATGATTCCCCTTCCCACTGCCGCCCTCCTGCGAGCTGACCCTTTGCAATTCCTTTAACACTTACTCCTCAAATGCTCTCTTACTTCAGGATTTTAAGTACATTTTGGTGATCTTCTAAGCCTCATAATCTAATCTGATCCATTTTGTCCTGAGTGAGGGACGGGTGGGAATTTCTTGCTGAGGTTTGAACTGTTTCAATGGAATGTCCTTCTGTTGAGTATGTTTCACTGTCCCTTCAAATGTTTTCCACTGTTCATTTACAGACACATATTTCAGTCATTTTAGCCTGTTTACCTTGGTCAGTTCTCCTTTCAACCTCATGTAACTGGCTATTTTTGTTTCCAGTTGTAATTTGTCCTTTGTGATTTACTTCAAAACTTTGTTTCTTTAAACTGCACTGTATCGAAATTTCCCGGAGGATCTCTCCCGGTGACATTACTCAGTCACTAAGTTTCATCGCACAACAGTTGATCTGAGATAGTTATGTTATAGCCAGTTTCACAATGTGTTACTCAAAGAAGCACTGAAAAAAAAATCTCCTCACTCCTCTTCCAATGTCACTGTTGTCAGTGTGATTGACAAGATTATGCAAACAGGAGAAAGTGAGGACTGCAGATGCTGGTGTACCAGAGTTGAAAAATGTGGTGCTGGAAAAACACAGCAGGCCAGGTAGCATCCGCGGAGCAGGAGAATTGACTATACGAGATTATACGAATATTGAAGTTTCACCAAATTATCCACAAGCCTTTGTTAAAAATTCCAATGGGTTCCTGTTTAATGCAGTAATGAGCAATGAAATGCTGTTCGGTGGCTAAAACTGTTCAGCTGCTTGTGTCCTTGGCAGTTCTTTGAGTGTGGTGTCACAGGTCGACAGGCTGGTGAAGCAAGCATTTGGGGTGGTTACCTTCTTTGGGGGAGCACATTGAGAGTAGGAGTTGGGATGTCATGTTGCATCAGTAAAAGACATTGGTGAGGCTATCATAAAAACATTGTTAATCAGTTGGAAGAACTCATCTGGTTCACTTGTGTCCGTGGCAAGTAGTAGCCAGAATTTACATTCAAACTGACTCTACTTTATGATCTGCGGCCAAATGCTTTCTCTGTAATGCCTTTGTTATCCATTATTGTTAGCATTGCCCACTTTGCCTGAGTTTGCACGAGATTGTGAACCATTGAATATTTATGTTCACCATGTAGCTCTGTCTCTCTGCTATCCATCTACCTTATTGCAGCGATGTTGTCCATTAAAAAAAAACTTACTCTTTCCCATAATTTCCTGTCACAAATGTATTCACTGACGTACAATTTTAGTTAAACTTGGTCCCACCGAGTTCCTTTCTGCTTGTCTTCGGTCACATTCCCATGCTGTTCTGATGCATCTCCTTTTCTCTCTGGATTTGGAAAGCTCCTTTCACCAGAACCCTGGCCCTGCACCCTCTCTGTCAGTTTAAAGCCCTGTCCATAAACCTACTGACATGACTGGCCAGGACACTGCTCCCAGCATATTCCAGTGGGACCATCCTAATGGATTATTTTGTAAATCAGGTATGGGATGTGGGTGCCCTTTGGCTGACCAGCCTTTCTTGCCCATCCCTAGCTGCCCTTGAGCTGAGTAACTTGCTCAGCCATTTCAGGGGGTAATTGAGAAGCAACTACTTTGCTGTGGGGATGTCATGCAGACCACGTCAGGATGGGCAGATGTCTTTCCCGAAAGGACAAGTGTTTGGATTTGTTGTACATCAGCAATGGTCTCATACTTATTTGTGGATTGTTAATTACTATTTTTAAAATTATTGATTTCAAATTCCACCATTTCTGATGATGGGATTCCAACCTGCCTCCCTTGAACATTAGCTGAGATTTGGGATACGTGCTCTAGCAATAATACCACTCGGCCATCACTTCACCTGCTCACTGGTTGCTCATTCCTGACTGGTTATACCAGTGCATCATGAAGCAAAACCTGTTCTTCCAACACAATTGTGGAATCCTGTTACCTTCCAGTACTCTGGTGATATCACTTAGTATCTCGCTCTTTCTCTTTCTCTCTCTCTCTCAGTCTGTCTCTCTCTCTCTCTGTCTCTCTGTCTCTCTCTCTATTGCAGCTACACCAGATCTTGAGCTAACAGAATTCTCCACTCCAAAGAGATGAAGCAGCACAGGCCAGGGATGGAGACTGGGATTTTTCAGATGTCTGTCGTGGTACTCAGTGCCATTTTTAATCCTCACTGCATCAGTCTAATTTCCCATTCTGTCCATTCCTCTGTCTCCTGTAGGTACTCAATTAACTTCCCAGCTGCTGGATGTCTCGTCCATCACCTCATTGAAGACGGTTGGTCAGCCAGAGAGACAAAGGACAGGGAGATCTAGAGCCTTCAATAAATCCTGCAGTGAGGTAAGATCACTCACAGTGCACAGAGCAGAGAGCAAAGAGAGGGCTCCAAACATCAGCTAACAAGACATGACACAGGTGCAGTGCTGGAGGGGGAGCACAGCTCACACACACCCCAGGCTCAATCACCACTCCTAATGTAAGTTCTGTTGTACTAAGATTCACTACTCTGCAACAGTGTATCTATGGCATGTCTTGTGCACCGTGTCTTCAATAATTTGTAACTCCTATAACAGTTCCTATCTCTGTAATGTCCTCCTATCCCAATAGTCCCTCCACATATTTGAAATGTACTGAATTCCAGACTACCATCCCTATCGATGTAACTTGCTTCATTGTCCACAACATGTCTTATCTCGGTGGTCTCCTCCTCCAATAACTGGAGACAGAGCCATGCAGCACGGAAACTATTCCTTCAATCCAACTCATCCATGCTGACCAGAGTCCATGAATGAGTCACATTTCCCAGCATTTGACCCATATCCCTAAAAACCTTCCCCTCCCCATGTACCTGCCCAACTTTTCCATGTTGTAATTGTACTTTTCTCTACCATTTCCCCTGGAAGCTCATTCCATAACTGCACCATCCTCTGTGTAGAAAAGTTTCTCCTAAAATCTTTTGTCTTTCCTCTCCCATCTCATATTTATGCCCATTGGAACACAGAACATGACAGCGCAATACAAACCCTTCGGCCTTCGGTTTTGGGCCAACGTGTGGAACCAATCTGCAGCCCATTGAACCAACACTATTCCAGTTCTTATCCATATGTCTATCCAATGACCGTTTAAATCCTCTTAAAATTGGCGAGTCTACCACTGTTGCAGGCAATGCATTCCATGCCCCGACTATTCTGAGTAAAGAACCTACCTCTGGCATCTGTCCCATATCTAGTTATCAATATTAATATCTCCCTCAATTTAAAGCTATCTCCCCTCGTGCTAGGCATCACCATCCAAGAGAAAAGGCTCTCGCTGTCCAACCCATCTCACCTGCTGATTTCTCTTTTTTATCTCAATTAATTGACCTCAAACACATTCTCTTGAACAAAAACAGCTTAAAGTCCCTCATCCTTTCCTCATAAGACCTTCCCTCCATACCAGGTAACTTTCTTGTAAATGTCCTCTGAATCCTTTCCAAAGCTTACACATCCTTCCTGAACAAATGTGGCCACACCCAGAGTTTTGTACAGCTGCAGTATGGTCTAATGGTTCTGAAACTCAATCCCTGTACCAATACAAGCTCACACACTGAATGGCTTCTTAGAAAACCCATAAACCTGGGTGGCAACTTTGAAGGATCTATGTACATGGACATAGAGATCTCTCTGTTCATCTACACTACCATTATCCCATTACTCTGTGTTCCTGTTACTCCCTCCAGAGTGAATCGCCTCACACCTTTCCACATTAAACTCCATATGCGAACTTTCAGTCCAGCTGTCTATTATACCTTTCCGGAACCCACAACATCCTTCGTCACTATCCACAACTCAACCGACCTTAGTGTCTTCTGCAAATTTACTAACCCACCCTTCAATACCCTCGTTCAGGTCATTGATATAAATGACAGCAACAGTGGACCCAAAACACATCCTGGTAGTACCCACTAGTAACTGAACTCCAGGATCGATATTTCCCATCAACCACTACCCTCTGCCTTCTTTCAGTGAGCCAATTTCTGATCCAAAATGGTTAATCACCCACAATCCGATGCCTCTGCATTATCGGCAATAGCCTACCATGGGGAACCTTAACAAACGCTTTACTGAAATACATATACACCATATCAACTGCTTTACCCTCATCCATCTCTTCGTTCACCTTCTTAAAGACCTCAATAAGGTTTGTGAGGCACAACCTACCCATCACAAAATCTTGTTGACTATCCCTAATCAACTTACTCATCTCCAGATGAATATAAATCCTATCCCTTACAAGCCTTTCCAAAACTTTACCCAGAATCAAATTAAGGCTCACAGGTCTATAACTACCAGGATTGTCTCCACTCCCCTGCTTGGGGTGGCACAGTGACACAGTGGTTAGCACTGCTGCCTCACAGCGCCAGAGACCCAGCTTCAATTCCTGCCTCAGCCAACTGTCTGTGTGGGGTTTGCACATTCTCTCCGTGTCTGTGTGGGTTTCCTCCGGGTGTTCCGGTATCCTCCCACAGTCCAAAATGTGCAGGTTAGGTGAATTGGCCGCTAAATTGCCCATCGTGTTAAGTGAAGGGATAAATTAAGGGAATGGGTCTGGGTGGGTTGCTCATCAGAGGGTCGGCGTGGACTTGTTGGGCCGAATGGGCTTTTTCCACACTGCAAGTAATCTAATCTGAGGTGACAACATTTGCTCTCCTCCAACCTTCTGGCACTATTCCAGTAAACATTGATGACATAAACCTCAAAGCCAAAGGCTTGGCAATCTCCTTCCTGGATTCCCAGTGAATCCGAGAATAAATCCCATCTAGCCCCGGGGACTTATCTATTTTTAGACTTTACAGAATTGCGAACATCTCCTCCTTCTGCACTTCGATCCAATCTAGTTATGGACTCCACTGCCATGAGGTAAAGACGTTGGCTAATCACCTTACCTGTATCCCTCGTGGTTTAAATCAAGGTCCTGCGATTTGTATCATTGAAGGACAATGATACAAATAGTTCTGCTCTTGTCCCTGCCACTGCTTTGCCACAATGTTCTGGGATACACTTGTTCAGGACCTAGGGCTTTCTCTACCTTTGTGTTCTAAGACCTCCAGCACCACCTCTTCTGGAAAGAGAACTCTTTTCAAGCCATCATTGTCTCTTTAACTGACTTGTGTGCAATAATTTGACATAAAATGTTCATTTAGGGTCTCACCATCTTCTGTGGTTCCACACATGGATTGGCCTTATTGATCTTTGCAGGGCCCTATTGTCTCTCTAGCTGCTTTTCGTATGTGTGTGCTGTAGAATGTCCTTGCATTCTCCTTAACCTTATCTGCCAAAGCTATCTCATTCCCCCATGTTGCTTTCCACCTTATCCAGCCTCTCCGTTTCTCTCAAACCCTCCAGTATCAGTAACATCTTCGTCAATCTTTACTCCGTTTACAGTTTCAGGAAATGCTTCCTAAAGCAGGAGGATCAGAATTCTATGCAGTACTCCAACTGGCCACCCAGCAATGCCTTGTACAGCCGTATCATGATGTACCAACTCAGGTACTCAATGCCCTGACCCATGACGGCAAGTGTGCCTAATGTCGCTTTCCCCACCCTGTCCACCTGCGATGTCACTTCCAAGGAACAATGTAACTGTACCCCTTGGTCTCTCTCTCTCTCTCTGTTCGACAACACTGCCCAGGGCCCGACCATTAACTGTTAGTCCTCCCGAGTTTGCCTTAACAAAATCCATCACCTTCATCCAACTCCATCTTTCATTCCTTGGCCCACTGGCTCAGATGTTCGCGATCCCCTTCGATAACTGTATTCCCAGCCCACTATAACTCGTGTTCTATAAGGACCTTTATCAACAAACTTACTAACAATGACTCCTATGCTCTTATAGAAATAATTTCTGTAAATAATGCATAACAGTGGATGTAGCACTGTTCCTTCGGGCACACCGCTGGTCATAGGCCCCCAGTCTGCACAACAACCCTCTCCCACCACTCTGTTTCCTACTGTCAAGCCAATTTTGTATCCATTTGGCTATCTCTCCCTGATCCCATGTGATCTAATCTTACTAACCAATGTTCCACGCTAAACCCTGTCCAAGGCCTTGCTGTGATCAGGTATAGACACAGTCTCCTGTTCTGTCTTCTTCTATCTTCTTAGTCACGTCTTCGACAAGCGCAGTCAAGTTTGTGAGACACTACTTGTGTACTTTGCGTTAACTGTCCCTAATCAACCCTTGCCTTTCGAAATGCATGTGACTCCTGTCCCTCAGAGCCCCTTCCAACACCGTACGCAACACTACCATCAAGCCAATTGGTCTTTTGGTGCCTGGCTTTCCCTCACAGCAGTTTTAAACACTGGCACAACATTAAACACCCTGCAGGCTTCCAGCTCATCACCCGTGGCTGTCACTGATATAAATACCTCTTTAAGGGGCAATTCTTCCTGAGTTTCCCCCAATGTCCTCGGATATATATGATTAGCTCGAGGGATTTGTCTTTTTTTCAATGCTTTTTTAAAACTCTAGCTCCTCATGTTCTGTTATGTGGAGACCTTTGAAGACTTTATTTCCCTGACTTCCCCAGTCTTTAAGTATTGATGTGAAATTTTCCTCAAGGATCTCACCCATCTCCTGTGGTTCCACACATGGATTACCCCATTGATCTTTAATGGGGCACATTCTGTCTCTAGTTAATCTTCTGTTGTTAGTATTCATGTAGAATCCCTTTGGATTTTCCTCAGCATTATCAGCCAAAGTTTACTCAGGTCTCCTCCTGGCCTTACTGCTCTCCCTCTTCAGTGTATTACTGTACCCACAATGTTCTTCGAGGAGTCCAGCTGGCCATATGTGACATGGACTGCCTTTTTCTTGACCAGAACCTCAATATCCCCAGTCATCCAGAATTTTCTACTTGTAATCAGCATTGTCCTTCACACGAACAGAAATACTCTCACCCTGAACTCTCATTTTATTGCTCTTTGGAAAACTTCCCACCTGCCTGAGGTCCATTTACCTGCAAATAGTCTCCACAATCAACTGTTAAAAGCTCTTGACCAATACCTTCTGGATTGGCGCAGGACAATGTTGCTGTTTCACTTATGGACCAGGCCTGTCCTTTTCCATAACTGTTTTCAACCGTTACTTTGTTAAAATTATCCCCAACAAACACCTCAGTCCCTTTCCCTACCTTGTTCCCCAAGGGGAGGTCAGATTTTGCCCCTTTCTACAGGGGGAGGGTGAACAATCAGTGGTAATTGTGCACATCAGTACACATGACGTAGATACAGTTGGATGAGTTCTGGTCAAATGAGTATCGGGAGTTTGGTAAGAAGGTAAAAAGCAGGGCTACAAGGGCAGTGAGCCCCCGATTACTCCCAGTGCTTATGGAAAATGATAGGAGAGGTCCACAGGTTAAGGAGCTATGCAGGAACACAGCCAGTTTTGGGGCCATGAAGCAGGACCTAGCAGAGGTTGAGTGGATCAGTCTGTTTGAAGGAAAAGAAACAAATGGAAAATGAGAGGTTTTTAAAATTGTGATACTGAAAATCCAGGATCAGTACGTACCTGTTAGGGTGAAGGGAAAATGGCAGGTTTAGGGATCCCTGGCTGATGAGGGATATTGAGGCTCTGGTCTGGCAAATGAAGATGGTATACATTGGCTTTAAAGGTTCTGTATCTACCGAACCTCCTCCAGCCCGAAAGACACAATCAATCTGTGGAGACCCTATAATCTTCTCAGGTCTCTGCCACACTCCAACCTGTAGAACCCACTCCAGTCCGTGTGACTGTCCCGATCCAGTTCCAAAAGGAACCACGATCTGTGTAACATGCTCTCATCAGTATCACCCACCCTGTCAATGTAAGCTCTTCCAGTATTTCCACCCATCTACTCATCTACATAAACTTCTTCAGCCCTTCCACCCCTATCTGTGTTAACAACAACCTCCCCAACAACACTTCCCCACTTAGGCCAAACTGGAGGAGATTACTAATGCTCCTTTATCTGTGTAACTGTCTCCAATCAAAATTGCTGTTCTTATCTCCAGAAAAATCTGTCCGATTCCACACTCTCCATGTCTAAATAGCCCCAGAACCTAAGCCTTTCGATGTCTCTAATCCTGTTCACTCCCGACTACCCTCCATATGTGTGTTTTTTCTTACAGTCTATACATCCTACATTATCTCTGTAATCTGCTCCATTCACTAAATAGTCCCTGTTGTGATCAGATCTTTCTGACCAACTTCCTTATCCGTGTAAACTGCTCCATCCCTCCCTCCTCCCCAACTCCATGTACTCCAGCAGGGCCTATAGCTCTCCACATTTCTGTAGTCTCTTGAGGTTCTAAGGTCCACCTCCAATCCCCACATCCCTCCCAATCTGGGTCCTCTGCTCCAGATCAGACCATTGCTGTCTCTGCAAACGCCTCCACCTCTGACAACTCTTCCCATTTGTGTAACCTCGTTCACACCCCATACTCTCCAGCTTCCTGAATCCTCTTCCTGTCATTGCAACCAAAACCATGTTTATGTAACAACTACCATGGCTTAAACCTCCCCGACTCAGTAACCTCTTAAAGTCTTAACGAAACACATAAACTGTGAAACCTCTCATTTCCCTACAATCCTCCCTCCCTCCCTCCTCAAATGCCTTCATCACCATGAAACCTCACAATTACTGAAGCCTCCTTTTTGGCATTGCAAACCTCCTAATGTCTGCAAAACCCTCTTGTCCTGATATTCCTCTCTATCTCTGTAACTCCCACCACCCTGCAGTGTCATTCTGGGGAACATGGCAGAGGAGGGAAGTTTTTAGAGTCCGGGCCATGTTACGGAGAGAGAATCCTGGGAATTACAGATTTGGTCTAATGTCTGTGGTGTGCAGATTATTGGCGAGGACTCTCAAGAGAGGATTTATGACTACTTGGTAAACCATAGTTAAATTTTAGACAGTCAGCATGGGTTTGTGAGGGGTCAGGTCATGCCTCACAAACCTTATTGAATTATTTGAGGATATGACAGAATACTTAATGGCTCATTCAGAAAAGAAGGATGATTGGGATACAGGGAAATCTATCTGTCTGGATACAGGATTGGTTGGCCCAGAGAAGACAGAGGATGGCGGCAGATGGACAGTATTGAGCCTGGAGCTCAGTGACCAATGGTGTTCTGTAACAATCTGCTCTGGAACCCTGCTCTTTGTGATTCATTCTGGAAGGTCGAATTTGAATACAGAATATGGGGTGAAAGGCAAAATATTTGGCAGTGCGGAGGAACAAAGAGACCATTGTGTCCATGTCCATAGATCCCTCAAGTTGCCACGCACGTTGATAGGGTTGTTAAAAAGGCATATGTTGTGTCGGCTTTCCTTGGCAAGGGGATTGATTTTAAGAGCAGTGAGGTTTTACTGCATCTTTATAGCGTCCTGGTGTGTCCACACTTGGAATATTGTGTTCAGTTCTGGTCCCCTGTTTACAGGAAAGATGTGCAAGTTTTAGAGAGCGTACACAGAGATGTACCAGGATGCTGCCTGGAATGGAGGGCATTTCTTATGAAGAAAGTTTGAGGGATCTAAGACTTTTCTCATTGGAGTGAAGAAGGGGGTGGGGCGACTTGGTAGAGGTGAACAAGGTGATGAGAGGCACAGAGAGAGTGAATGGTCAGAGACTTTTCCTCCTATGGCATAAATGGCTATTACAGGGCGGCATAATTTTAAGGTGAATGGAGGATGGATAAGAGGATAGAGAATGGTAGGTGGTTGGATGGACTGCCAATGGTGGGAGTAAAATTAGACACATTCGGTACATTTAGTAGACTCTTGGACAGATACATAGATAATTGTAAAATGAAGGGAATGTAGGTTAGTTTGATCTTACAGTTGGATAAAAGGTTAGCATGAAATCAAGGCAGAAGGGTCTTGTTCTGTACTGTTCTGTGTTCTACGTTCCGTATGTTAAACTGAGTAATAAGCCCAGATCAGTGTAAAAGGATTTGGCATTCAGGAGGAGCTAGTGAACTGGATACAAAATTGGCTTGATGGTAGGAGACAGAGGGTGATGGGAGACATGTTGTTTTTTTCTGACTGGAGACATGTGACCAGCGGAGTAATGGGTCCCCTGTTGTTTGTCATTTGGGTAAATGGTTTGGATGGGATTATTGGTTTCCTGGTAAGTAAGATTCTTGGGTGACACTGACATTGGTGGGAAAGTAGTTAGTGAAGTAGGTTTTATATGATCCAACAGGATGAACAGTACTGCTGGGAGAGTGGGCTGAAGAATAGCAGATGGAGTTTCATTAGACACATGTGAAGTGTTCCATTTTGGTGAAACAAACCTGGGTGGAACTTGTACTGTTAATGTTCGGGCCCTGGATAGTGTTGTCAGTCAGAGACCCAGGGATGCAGGTAGACAGTTCCTTGAATGTGGTGTCACAAGTACACAGGCTGGTGAAGCAGGTGTTTGGGATGGTTACCTTCATTAGGAGAGCATTGAAAGTAGGAGTTTGGATGTCATGGTGTATCTGTAAAAGACAATGGTGAGGCTATCATAAAAACATTGTTGTTCGGTAGGAACAGCTCACCTAGTTCACTTGCCTCATTTAGGGAAGGACATCTGACATTCTAACATGGTCTGGCTGACATGTGACTCCAGACCCACAGCAATAAGGCTGACTCTGAGCTGCCCTATGGATAATTAGCAGTGGGGTCAAAGAACGTTGTTCCAGGCAGTGACACCCACATCCCATGAATGAATAAATAAAAATACATATGTCCCTCCCTACTTCTGCAAATCCCTCCAGCTGCAGCAATCCGTACTGGCTTTGTAACACAGTTCAGGCCCTGACCACTCTCTGTAACACTCTCACCACCTCCAGCACCTTCACCTCTCCCTGTTCGTATCACGCCATTAAACCCTGACCATGATTCCCCTTCCCACAGCCCTCGCCTGCGAGCAGATCCTTTGCAATCCATTTAACATTTACTCCTAAAGCACTCTCTCACTTCAGGATTTTATGTATTTTGTGGTGATCTTCTCAGCCTCATAATCTAGTATGATCCGTTTTAGTCCTGAGTGAGGGACCATTGGGGATTTCTTGCTGAGGTTTTTAATGTTTCAATGGAATGTCCTTTTGTTGAGTGTTTTATACTGTTCCTTCAAATGTTTTCCACTGTCCATTTCCAGATAAGGTTTCAGTCTGTTTAGCCTGTTTATCTTGGTCAGTTCTCCTCTCAAACTCATGTAATTGACTACTTTTGTTTCTAGTTGTAGCTTGTCATTTCTGTGATTCACTTTAAAACTTTGTTTATTTAAACTGCACTTTATCACAATTTCCCGAAGGATCTCTGCAGGTGACATTACTCATTCACTAAGTTTCATTACACGGTCGCTCTGCGATCGTTATGTCCCTAGCCAGTTGCACAATGTGTTTTTCAAAGAAACACTGAAAAAAAAATTAACCAAATTCCTCTTCGAATATCAATGCTGTCCATGTAATTGACCCATGTTATACGAATGTTGACGTTTTCCAAAATTATCATAATGCCTTTGTTAAAAAATTCCAATGAGTTCCTGTTTAATGCAGTGATGAGCAATGAAATGCTGTTCGGTGGCTAAAACTGTTCTGCTGCTTGTGTCCTTGGCAAGTCGTAGCCAGAATTTACATTCAGACTGACTCTACTTCATGATCTGTGGACAAATGCTTTCGCTGTAATGCCTTTGTTATCCATTATTGTTCGCATTACCCATTTTGCCTGAAGTCGCACAAGTTTGTGAACCATTGAATATTTTTGTTCACTCTGTATACATGTCTCCCTGGTGTCTAACTCTCTTTTATCACTGTGTCACAAATCCATCTACCTTATTGAAGCGACGTTGTCCATTCGAAAAAAAAAACACAACTTACTCTTTCCCACAATTTACTGTCACAAATTTATTCCCTGATGTACAGTTTTAGTAAAACCCTGTCCCATCCTGTTCCTTTCTGCTTGTCTTCAGCCACATTCCCATGCTGTTCCGAGGCTTCACCTTTTCCCTTTGGATTTGGAAAGCTCCTTTCACCTGAAGCCTGTCCCACCATCCTCTCTGTAAGTTTAAAGTCCTGTCATAAACCTACTAACAGGATTCACCCAGACCCTGGTCCCAGCATGGTTATTTATTAAATCAGGTATGGGATGTGGGTGTCTCTGGCTGACCAGCCTTTCTTGCCCAGCCCTCGCTGCCCTTGAGCTGAGTAACTTGCTCGACCATTTCAGAGTGTCATTGAGAGGCAAACACTTTGCTGTGGGGGTGTCGTGCAGACCACATGAGGATTGGCAGATGTCCTTCTCGAAAGGACAAGTGTTTGGATCTTTTGTACATCAGTAATGGTCTCATACTTATTTGTGGATTGTTAATTATTATTTTTCAAATTATTGATTTCAAATGTCCCCATTTCAGATGGTGGGATTCCAACCAGCCTCCCCTGAACCTTAGCTGAGGTTTTGAATACATTCTCTAGCAATACTCACTAGTTTGTGAGAAGGTTTGTAGCTTGAGTACTCATTGTTGTGGTTCTGTTTGCCGAGCTGGGAATTTGTGTTGCAGACTTTTCATCCCCTGTCTAGGTGACATCCTCAGTGTTTGGGAGCCTCCTGTGAAGCGCTTCTGTGAACTTTCCTCTGGCAATTATAGTGGTTTGAATCTGCCGCTTCCGGTTGTCAGTTCCAGCTGTCCGCTGCAGTGGTCGGTATATTGGGTCCAGGTCGATGTGCTTATTGATTGAATCTGTGGATGAATGCCATGCCTCTAGGAATTCCCTGGCTGTTCTCTGGCTTGTCCTACACTGCATTGGTTTTGCTCATGCTGGGTATCGGGTCCTTCGTTCTGGTGAGTTGTTGTCAAACCAACAGCCACACTCGGACAACAACTCACTAGAACAAATCCCATGCAAGGAATGCACAAAACACTACATAAGACAAACAGGAAGACAGCTAACGATCCGCATCCATGAACACCAACTTGCCACGAAATGACACGACCAGCTATCCTTAGTCGCCACACACGCAGTTGACAAGCAAAATATATTCGACTGGGACAACACTACTACTATGGGACAAGACAAACAAAGTTGAGCCAGGGAATTCCTCGAGGCATGGCATTCATCCACAGATTCAATCAATAAGCACATCAACCTGGACCCAATATACCGGCCACTGCAGTGGACAGCTGGAAATGATAACTGGAAATGGCAGATTCAAACCACTACAAATGCCGGAGGAAAGATCACAGAAGCACTTCACAGGAGGCTCCCAAGCACTGAGGATGTCACCTAGACAGGGGACTAAACGTCTGCAACACAAATTCCCAGCTCGGCGAACAGGACCACAACAATACTACCACGAGGCCATAACTTTGCCTGCTTACTGGTTGCTCATCCCTGAGCACTGATACCAGGTCATCATGAAGCTAAACCCATTCTTCCAACATGACTGTGTGATCCTGACATCTTCCAGCAATCTGGGAATATTACTTAATATCACTCCATTTTACAGATCTCTGTGGGACTCAGTGCCATTCTCCATGTGTAACCCTCACTGCATCTGTCTAATTTCCCATTCTGTCTATTTCTCTGTCTCCTGTAGGTACTCAGGAAGGTCCTGACTCATTAGCCTTCCCAGTTGCGGGGTGGTGGTCCATCACCACATTGAACGTAGTTGGCCTGCCAGAGAGAGACAAAGGGAAAGGAGATCTGGAGCCTTCAATAAATCCTGTAGTGAGGTAATGTCACCCACAGTGCACAGAGCAAAGAACAATCAGAGGGCTCCAAACTTCTGTTAACACAATATGACATAGATACAGTGCTGGAGGGTAGCACAGTACAGACACACACACCCCAGGCTCAATCCCCACCCCTACTGTAAGTTCTGTTGTATTAAGAATCACTACTCTGCAACACTGTATCTGTGGCATTTCTTTTGGACCAGTGTCTTCAATAATTTTTAATTCCTATAACAATTCTTATCTCTGTAACCTCCTCGCTGCCCAATAGTCCCTCCACATATTTGAAATCGACTGCATTCCAGACTACCATCCCTATCGCTGTAACATACTTCAGTGTCTACTACATGCCTTATCTCGGTAGCCTCGGCATCCAATAAGGTAAAAACAAGGACTGCAGATGCTGGAAACCAGAATCAAGATTAGAGTGGTGCTGGAAAGTCTCAGCAGGTCCGGCAGCATCTGAGGAGCAGGAACATCGACGTTTAAGGCAAAAGCCATTCAATCAGGAATAGAGGCAGGGTGCCTGCAGAGTGGAGAGATAAATGAGATGTGGTGGGGGTGGGGAGAAAGTAGCATAGAGTACAATAGGTGAGTGGGGGTGGGGATGTAGGTAATTGTTCGGAGTGGAGGATGGGGGAAGGTAGCAAAGAGTACAATTTATGAGTGGGTGTGGGGATACAGCTGGTAGGTCAGAGAGGAGGGTGGAGTGAATAGGTGGAAAAGAAGATAGGCAGATAGGACAGGTCATGAGGGCGGTGCTGAGCTGGAAGGCTGGATCTGGGGTGAGGGGGGAGAAGGGGAGATGAGGAAACTGGTGAAGTCCACATTGATGCCCTGGGGTTGAAGTGTTCCGAGGCAGAAGGTGAGGCGTTCTTCCTCCAGGCGTCTGGTGGTGAGGGAATGGCAGTGGGCAGGCCCAGGACCTGCATGTCCTCGGCAGAGTGGGAGGGGAAGTTGAAATGTTGGGCTATAGGGCAGTTGAGTCGATTGGTGCCGGTGTCCCAGAGATGTTCCCTAAAGCGCTCTGCTAGGAGGCATCCAGTCTCCCCAATGTAGAGGAGACCACATCGGAAGCAACGGATAGAATAAATGATGTTGGTGGATGTGCAGGTAAAACGTTGATTGATGTGGAAGGCTTCTTTAGGGCCTTGGATAGAGGTGAAGGAGCAGGTGTGAGCGTAAGTTTTGCAATTTCTGCGGTGGCAGGGGAAGGTGCCAGGACAGGAGGGTGGGTTGTGGGGGACGTGGCCCTGACCAGGTAGTCACGGAGGGAACGGTCTTTGCAGAAAGTGGAAATGGGTGAGGAGGGGAATATGTCCCTGGTGGTGTTGTCTGTTTGGAGGTGGTGGAAATGTCGTCGGATGATTTGGTTTATGTGAAGGTGGAAGGTGAGCACTGGGGGATTCTGTCCTTGTTACGGTTGGAGGCTGGGGTCTGAGGGCGGAGGTGCGGGATGTGGACAAGATGCGTTGGAGGGCATCTTGAACCACGTGGGAAGGGAAATTGCGATCTCTAAAGAAGGAGGCCATCTGGTGTGTTCTGTGGTGGAACTGGTCCTCCTGGGAGCAGATGCGGTAGAGCGGGAGGAATTGGGAATACAGGTTGGCATTTTTGCAGAAGGTAGGGTGGGCGGAGTTGTAATCCAGGTAGCTGTGGGAGTCGGTAGGTTTGTAAAAAATGTCGGTGTCAAGTCAGTCGTCATTAATGGGGATGGGGAGTTCCAAGAAGGGGAAGGAAGTGTCAGAGATGGTCCAGGTAAACTTAAGGTCAGGGTGGAATGTGTTGGTGAAGTTGATGAATTGCTCAATCTCCTCATGGGAGCACACAGTGGCACCAATGCAGTCATCAATGTAGTGGAGGAAGAGGGGGGGAGTGGTGCCGATGTAACTATGGAAGATGGACTGTTCTACGTAGCCAACAAAGAGACAGGAATAGCTGGGGCCCAGACGGGTGCGCGTAGCTACCCCTTTGGTCTGGAGGAAGTGGGAGGATTTGAAGGAAAAATTGTAAAGGGTGAGGATAAGTTCAGCCAAATGAATGAGCGTGTCGGTGGAAGGGTACTGTTGGGAACGTCTGGAGGGGAAGAAATGGAGGGCTTGGAGGCCCTGGTCATGGCAGATGGAGGTGTAGAGGGATTGGATATCCATGGTGAAGATGAGGCATTGGGGGCCGGGGAAACGGAAGCCTTGGAAGAGGTGGAGGGCATGGGTGGTGTCTCGAATGTATGTGGGGAGTTCCTGGACTGGGGGAATAGAATAATGTCATGGGAGGTAGAGATGAGTTCGGTGGGGTGGGAGCAGGCTGTGACAAAGGGTCGGCTGGGGTTGTCAGGCTTGTGGATCTTGGGAAGGAGGTCGAACCGGGCAGTGCGGGGTTCCTGAACTATGAGGTTGGAAGCTGTGGGTGGAAGATCTTCTGAGGTGATATGGTTCTGTATGGTCTGGGAGATGACGGTTTAGTAATGGGGGTGGGGTCATGGTCAAGGGCGCGGGAGAAGGAGGTATCTTCGAGTTGGCGTCTGGCTTCAGCAGTGTAGAGTGCGCCAAACTACCACTGCAACCCCTTTATCTGCTGGTTTAATGGTGAGGTCAGAAGTAGAGGACTGCGCGTCGCGATGGTGAGAGGTTGGAGTGGGAGAGTTGGGTAGCTAGGTTGCGGCGTTTAATGTCTTGGCGGCAGTTGGAAATGAAGAGATCGAGAACAGGTAATAGGCCAGTGTGTGGTGTCCAGGTGGATGGAGAGTGCTGGAGGCAGGCAGAGGGGTCCTCGGAAGGTGGGCGGGAGTCTTGATTGTGAAAGTAAGCTCGGAGGCGGTGGAAGAAACATTCAACGTCACGGCGTTGTATTAAATTCAATGATGTGTGGACAAAGGTGAGGCTTTTGCTGAGGAGTGACCGTTTGTCCTCAGTGAAGGGGAGGTCAGGGGAATGGTGAAAACCCGGCAAGAGTGGGAGGTGGGACCTGGCGTAGGTGTGGAGCTGGGGGAGGGGACGGAGCCTGTAACTGGAGTGGGTGTGGGGTTAGGGGGAATGGGGTGGAGTCATAAGCAGGGGTGTTGGTCCCTTCAGGATTCTGGGGGGGCGGGGATGGTGATGGTGAGACCTGGGGGTGGTGTCGGCAGAATGCAAGTTAGTGGCTTTGGTGGGGGCGGAAGTGGTGGCAAACACGGCAGTGGGGAGGCGTGGAAGTCACTGAGTGTGTGACATCAGCGATGATGTGAGGGGCGGAAGTGATGTCACTTGTGGTGTATGAGGAATTGTGAGGGGCAGAAACAGCATTTAATTTATTTTAAGCAATAATTTCCTGTCACAAATCGATCTGACAATGTAGTATTTTAATTAAACTCAGTCCCTTACTGTTTCTTTCTGTTGGTCTTCATCCACATCTCCATGGTGTTCTGATACTTCAACCTTCCTCTTTGGACTTGGGAATTTCCATTCAGCTGAGACCTGACCCCCTCCTCATCTGTACCCGTTTACAGCAAACTGCATAATCCTGGTACCAGAGGAGCCTATCCCAATAAAATAGCTCCGTCCTCCCTGAGTACTGGTAGCAGTGCTCACTGGTTAGAACCACTTCTGATGATACCATTGTGTGATCCTGACACCTTCCAGCACACTGCTGATATCACTCAGTCTCTCTCCATGTGGTATCCCTCACTGTGAGGGTCTAATTGCTGCCTCTGTCAGTGTCTCTCGCTCTTGCAGCTACTCCAGATTCTGAGCCAACAGCATTCTCCACTCCAGAGAGATGCAACAGCACAGGCCATGGATGGAGACTGGGATTTTCCAGATCTCTGTGGGACTCAGTGCCAGTCTCCTTCACTGTGTAACCTGCATTGTATTAGTCTAATTTCCCATTCTATTTCTCTCTATCCTGTCGGTATTCCTGATATCCCTGACTCAGCCGAATTCCCAATTCCTGTCTTGTCCATCACCACATTGAAGACGGTTGGTCAGCCAGGGAAAGGTGAAGAGTGAGATCTGGAGGCTTCAGTAAATCCTGCAGCCGGTAAGATCACTCACAGTAAACAGCACAGGGAGGAGTTAGTGGACTTTAATTCAGACACTGAGTGCATGATGTAGGAACAATGCTGGGCAAGGAACATGAGAAAAGTCTCAGGCTTCATTATCAGCATCTTGTCTGTAATTTCATCTGTTCCACAGAACCTCCCTATGTCTGTCATTTTCTCCACTGTCTGTTGCATCGATACCACTTCCCCTATCTCTATCAGCCCCTACAATCTTGCCTATCCATGTAAGCTCTTCCTACCAGTACAACCCTCCATGTGTCTGCCTTTGCTTTTAATCCCAGGTTCTGTCACATTTCTCCTTACCCTCCAGGTGCGACCACACAGTTTATTTCTATAACCTCCATGAGTAATAGAGTCATAGAGATATACAGCATGGAAACAGACCCTTCGGTCCAACCTGTCCATGCCGACCAGATATCCTAACCCAATATAGTCCCACCTGCCAGCACCCGGCCCATATCCCTCCAAACGCTTTCTATTCATACACACATCCACATGCTTCTTAAATGTTGCAGTTGTACCAGCCTCCACCACATTCTCTGGCATCTCATTCCATTCACGTACAACCCTCTGTGTCAAAACGTTTCCCCTTTGGTCTCTGTTATATCTTTCCCCTTCTCACCCTAAACCTATGCCCTCGAGTTCTGGACTCCTCGACCCAAAGGAAAAGGCTTTGTCTATTTATCCTAACCCAGCTCCTAATAATTTTGTAAACCTCTGTAAGGTCACACCCAGGCTCCGACACTTCAGAGAAAACTGCCCAAGCCTGGTCAGCCTCTCCTTGTAACTCAGATCCTCCAACCCAGGCAACATCCTTGTAAATCTTTTCTGAACCCTTTCAAGTTTCACAACTTCTTTCTCATAGGTAGGAGACCAGAATTGCACGCAATATTCCAACAGTGGCCTAACCACTGTCCTGTACAGCCGCAACATGACTTCCCAACTCCTGTACTCAATACTCTGGCCAATAAAGGAAAGCGTACCAAACGCCTTCTTCACTATTCTATCTACCTGCGGCTACATTTTCAAGGAGCTATGAACTTGCTCTCCAAGGTCTCTTTGTTCAACAACACTCCCTTGGATCTTATCATTAAGTGTAGAAGTCCTGTTAAGATTTGCTTTTCCAAAATGCATCACCTCACATTTATCTGAATTAAACTCCATCTGCCACTTATCAGCCCATTAGCCCATCTGGTCCAGATCCTGTTGTAATCTGAGGTAACACTCTTCGCTATCCAAGACAACTGCAAATTTGGTGTCATCTGCAAACTTACTAACTGTACCTCTTATGCTCGCATCCAAATTATTTATGTAAATTACAAACAGTAGAGGACCCAGCACCGATCCCAGTGGTACTCCACTGGTCACAGGTCTCCAGTCTGAAAAACAACCCTCCTCCACCACCCTGTGCCTTCTACCTTTGAGCCAGTTCTGTATCCAAATGGCTAGTTCTCCCTGTATTTCATGAGATCTAACCTTGCTAATCAGTCTCCCACGGGGAACCTTGTTGAATGCCTTCCTGAAGTCTGTATGGATCACATCTACTGCTCTGCCCTCATCAATCTTCTTTGTTACTTTTTCAAAAAACTCAATCAAGTTTGTGAGACATGATTTCCCACGCACAAAGCAATGTTGACTATCCCGAATCAGTCCCTGCCTTTCCAAATTCATGTACATCCTGTCCCTCAGGATTCCCTCCAACAACTTGCCCACCACCGGGGTCAGGCTCATCGTTCTATAGTTCCCTGGCATGTCTTTACCACCCTTCTTAAACAGTGGCACCACATTTGCCAACCTCCAGTCTTCCGGCACCTCATCTGTCACTATCGATGATACAAATATCTCAGCAAGAGGCCCAGCAATCACTTCTGTAGCCTTTCACAGAGTTCTCGGGTACACCTGATCAGGTCCTCGATCCACCTTTTAACCATTTCAAGACATCCAGCATTTCCTACTCTGTAATGTGGACATTTTGCAAGATGTCACCATCTATTTCCCTACAGTCTATATCTTCCATATCATTTTCCACAGTAAATACTGATGCAAAATATTCATTTAGTATCTCCCCCATTTCTTGTGGCTCCACACAAAGGCCGGCTTGCTGCCCTTTTGGGGGCCCTATTTTCTCCATACTTTCCCTTAGTCCTTAATACATTTGTAAAAACCCTTTGGATTCTCCTTCATTCTATTTGCCAGAGCTGTCTCATGTCCCCGTTTTGCCCTCTTGATTTCCCTCTTTAGTATACTCCTACTTCCTTTATACTCTAAGTATTCACTCGATCAATCCTATACCTGACATATGCTTCCTTCTTTTTCCTAACCAAAACCTCAACTTCTGTCATCATCCAGCATTCCCTATACCTACCAGACTTCCCTTTCATCCTGACCAGCATATATTTTCTCTGGACTCTTGTCATCTCATTTCTGAATGCTTCCCATTTTCCAGCTGTCCCTTTACCTTTGAACATCTGCCTCCAATCAACTTTTGAAATTTCTTGCCTAATACCTTCAAAATTGGCCTTTCTCCAATTTAGAACTTCAACTTTTAGATCTGGTCTATCATTTTCCATCACTATTTTAAAACGAATAGAATTATGGTCGCTGGCCCCAAAGTACTCCCCCACTGACGCCTCAGTCACCTGCCCTGCCTTATTTCCGAAGAGTCGGTCAAGTTTTGCACCTTCTCTAGTAGGTACATCCACATACTGAATCAGAAAACTGTCTTGTACACACTTAACAAATTCCTCTCCATCTAAACCTTTCACACTATGGCAATCCGAGTCGATGTTTGGAAAGTTAAAATCCCCTACCATACCTACCCTATTATTCTTACAGATAGCTGTGATCTCCTTACAAGTTTGTGTGGCAATTTCCCTCTGACGATTGGGAGGTCTGTAATACAATCCCAGTAAGATGATCATCCCTTTCTTATTTCTCAGTTCCACCCAAATAACTTCCCTGGATGTATTTCTGGGAATATCATCCCTCAGCACAGCTGTAATGCTATCCCTTATTAAAAATGTCATTTCCCCTTCTCTCTTGCCTCCCTTTCTATCCTTCCTGTAGCATTTGTACCCTGGAACATTAAGCTACCAGTCCTGCCCATCCCTTAGTCATGTTTCTGTAATTGCTATGAGATCCCAGTCCCATGTTCCTAACCATGCCCTGAATTCATGTGCCTTCCCTGTTAGACCCTTTACATTGAAATAAATGCAGTTTAATTTATTAGTCTTACCTTGTCCCTGCCTGTCCGGACTGTTTGTCTCACCTTCTGTTCTCAGCTGTACCCGTCTCAGATCGAGCTCCCAAAATCCTCCCTTTGTTTGTTACCACGTCCCATCCCTGCATTCCTCCAAATCCGTGTAAAGTCCTCCCATTCCTAAAACCTTCCCTGTATCTGTCACCTGTTCCAGCTTCCACAACCTTCCCTCTCTCTGTAAGACACACCCCTGTCCCAGTTACTACAGTCCGCACTATCAATAAATGCCAGTAGTCTCTATAATATCAGAATAAGGTGTGAAAGCAGGAATACTGTACTGGGTTTAATGATCAGATGTGATCATATTGAATGGTGGTACCTACTCTGGTCAAATGGTCGATACCTGCTCTTCTTTCCTGTGCTTCTCTATAAACTTACTATCACCATAAACTCCTTCATGTCCCCACAATCCTCCCTAGGTGTGTAAGCCCCTTCAGTCCCCACAGCGCTCCCTGTCTCCAAAAACTCCTTCAGTCCCCACGACTCTTCCTATCCATGTAACCTGAATCATTCCCCAAAAACCTCCCTAAATCCATAACCTCCAAAAGGCCCCACGACCCTACCGATCTCCATAATCTCATCCAGACCCGACGACCCTCCCATTCAGAGTAACCTCCTTCAATCTTAGTGGGCAGCACAGTGGCACCAATTTAGGTTTACCCCTGCACATAGTGTTATGTGCAGGGGTAAACCTAAGGGAATGAGTCTGGGTGGGTGCGCTTCGGTGGGTCGGTGTGGACTTGTTGGGCCGAAGGGCCTGTTTCCACACTTTAAGTAATGTGATCCTCCTGATCTGTGTTACCTCCTTCAATCCCAACAGCCCTCCATATCTCTTTGGCCTCTTTCAAGCCCCACATCACTCCCCATATCCATATTGTTCTTCGGTCACCACGACACGGTAGCACAGGGTTTAGCACTGCTGCCTCACAGCGCCAGAGACCTGGGTTCAGTTCCCGCCTCAGGCGACGACTGTGTGGAGTTTGCACATTCTCCCCGTGTCTGCGTGGGTTTCCTCCGGGTGCTCCGGTTTCCTCCCACACTCCAAACACGTGCAGGCCAGGTGAATTGGCCATGCTAAATTGCCCATAGTGTTAGGTAAAGGGGTAAATGTATGGGTGGGTTGCGGGTCGGTGTGGACTTGTTGGGCCGAAGGGCCTGTTTCCACACTGTAAGTAATCTAATCTAATCTAATCTAAAGACCCTCCCTATTTCCAAAGCCTCTCTTACCTGTTGAACCTGTAAGCTACCTTTTTCAGATTGAGAAACAAGAACTCCCATAACCCTTTCTGCTGTCAGTCTGAAACCATGTAGTGTTACTCTGACAGTAGGTCAGGAGCTGGTTTGTGTTTGAAAGGATATGTCAATAAATAATAACTGGACTCTCAGAAACACATTCAATAAAAAGACAATGTGTTTTTGAGCCTGTTGTATTGTATTTTTAATTGGTGTGAATATAAATGGCAGGATAGATACGGGTGTAGGAGTGGCTGTACCGAGGATACGGTTTATTTAAATTTTCAGAAACCTTTCCACAAGTTTCAATAAGGACTAAGGAGTAACTTGGTAGAGAATAGGGCACCTTAACTATCAGGAGGTGGGTGAGATATTAGACAAAATAGTGTTGTCAGAATTTACTGTGGAGAAAGACATGGAAGCTCGGGAATTTGGAGAAATAAATAGTGATATCTTGGAAAGAATCCTCAACTGAGAAGAGAAAGTGCTGGAATCTTAAAACAAATAAAGGTAGATCAATCCTCAGTAGCTCATTAAACCTATCCTTGAATATTATGGGAAGCTAGCGAAGAGATTGCGGTGTCCCTAACAGAGATATTTATAATATCAACAGACACAGTGAGGTGTTGGAAGACTGCAGGGCGGCTAATGCTGTTCCATCACTTAAGGACTGCAGGGAAAAGCCAGGAAATTACAGCCCAGTGAGCCCAGTGATGGGGAAGTTGCTGGAGGAGATTCTGAGAGAAAGGAGCTACATATATTTGGAAAGGCAAAGGCTGATTAGAGATAGTCAGCATGGCTTTGTGAGTGGGAAACAGTGTTTCACAAACTGGATTGACTCTTCGAGGAGTTGACCAAGTGATAGATGAAGGCAGAGCAGTCAACGTTGTCTACTTGGAATTCAGCAAAGCATTTGCGAAGGTTCCAAGCGATGTAGAACATCTAGTCAAGAGGAAGATGGAAGCTAAATTTAGGTTGAGGAACCAAGGATCAGAAGCAGGGCTCTCGAGAGTTACATGGGCCAGCACGGTGGCTCAGTGGTTAGCACTGCTGCCTCACAACACCAGGGACGCAATTTCGATTCCAGCCCCAGGCGACTGACTGTGTGGAGTTTGCACATTCTCTCCATGTCTGTGTGGGTTTCCAACACGTGCTCCAGTTTCCACGCACAGTCCAAAGATGAGCAGGTAGGTGAATCAGCCATGCGTTGTTCAAGAATGGGAATAGAGATAATCCTGGGAACTACAGACCTGTCAGTCTACTGTCTGTGATGTGCAGATTATTGGAGAGGATGCTGAGAGACAGGATTTATGATTCCTTGGAAAACCATAGTTTGATTACAGAGGGTCAGCATGGCTTTGTAAGGGACAGGTCATGCCTCACAAATCTTACTGAATCCTTTGAGAATGTGACAAAACACATTTATGGCTCATTGAGAAAGTACAGAGCATGGGATACAGGGAAACCTGTCTGTCTGGATACAGAATTCCTGGCCCATAGAAGACAGAGGGTGATGACTTATGAAAATCATTCAGCCTGGAACTCGGTGACCAGTGGTTTTCTGCAGGGAGAGGTTACAGGACCTCTGCTCTTTGTGAGTTTATGAATAACTTGGATGTGTGAGTGGAAGAGTTGGTTAGTAACTTTGCCAATGAGACGAAGGTTGGTGGAGTGGTGAATAGTGTGGAGGGCTGTTGTAGGTTGCAACGGGACATTGACAGGATGTAGAGCTGGGCTGAGAAGTGGCAGATGAAGTCAAATCGGTAAAAGTGTGAAGTGACTCATTTTTCAGAATACAGGGGTAAAGGCAGAATACTGGATAGTGTGGAGGAACAGTTGGATCTTGGATTTCATGACCAGAGATCCGTCAAATTTGTCACCCAAGCTGAAAATGTTGTTAAGAAGGATTATGTTGTATTGGTTTTCATTAGCTGGGGGATTGAGTTTTAAAGCCATGAAGTTATGCTGCAGATCTAGAGATGCCTGTTTAGACCCCACTTCAAATATACTGTTCAGTTTGGACCCTCTCATTTTCAGAAGGATGTGAAAGCCTCAGAGAGGGTAAAGAAGAGATTTACCAGGATACTGCCAGGACTGGAGAGCATGTCTTATGACAAAAGGTTGAGGGAGCTTCGGCTGTTCTCATTGGAGTGAAGAAGGGTGAGGGGCGACTTGGTAGAGGTAAACAAGATGGTCTGAGGCAAAAATAGAGTGAATAGTGAGAGTCTTCTTTATCCCATGGCATACATGGTAGAAGGGGCATAATTTTAGGGTGATTGGAGGATGGCTAAGGGGAGATTTCAGATGTAAGTTCTTTCCACAGAGAGTGGTGGATGGGTGTAACGGGACATTTAATAGACTCTTGGTTAGGCACATGGATGATAGTAAAATGAAGGTTATGTAGGTTAATTTGATCTTACAGTCGGGTAAAAGGATGGAATGGCATCATGGCTGAAGGGTCATCTGCTGTCTTGTTCTGTGTTCAATGTTCTGTATGGAAAACTGGGTAATAAGTTCAGATCAATATAAAAGGATATGGCATTCATGAGGAACTAGTCAACTGGATACAAAATTGAGCTTGATGGTCAGAGACAGAGGGTGATGGGAGACATGTTTTTCTGACTGGAGGCATGTGACCAGCAGTGGAGTGGGTCCCCTGTTGTTTGTCATTTGGATAAATGATTTGGATGGGAGTATTGGTTTCCTGGTAAGTTTATTTTGGGTGACACTGACATTGGTGGTAAAATGGACAGTGAAGAAGGTTGTCTGTGGTTCAACAGGATGAACTTTACTGCTGGGATAGTGGGCTGAAGAATAGCAGATGGGGTTTACTTAGATAAATGCAAAATGTTCCATTTTGGTAAAACCAACCAGGGTGGGACTTGTACGGTTAATGTTCGGGCCCTGTGTAGTGTTGTCAGTCAGAGACCCAGGGATGCAGGTAGATAGTTCTTTGAATGTGGTGTCACAGGTAGACAGGTTGGTGACACAGGCGTTTGGGGTGGTTACCTTCATAGGGCAGAGCATTGAGAGTAGGAGTTGGGATTTCAACATGTTGCCTGACCTGCTGTACTTTTCCAGTACCACGATTATCTAGACTCTGGTTTCCAGCATCTGCTGCCCTTGTTTTTACCATGTTGTATCTGCACAAGACACTGGTGAGGTCACCGTAAAAGCATTGCTGATATGTAGGGAGAACTCATCAGGTACCCTTACTTCGTTTAGTGAAGGACATCTGACATTCTAACCTGGTCTGGCTAACATGTGACTCCAGACCCACAGCAATATGGCTGACTCTGTGCTACCCTCTGGGCAATTCACAGTGGGACAAAGAATACTGGTCCAATCAGTGACACCCACATCGCATTAATGAATAAATTAAAATACATCTGTCCCTACTTATCTCTGCAAACCCCTCCATCTTCAACAATCCGTACTGACTTTGTAACACCGTTCAGTCCAGAACCACTCTCTGTAACACTCTCACCACCTCCAGCACCTTCACCTCTCCCTGTTCCTTTTGTGTCATTAAACCCTGATCATGATTCCCCTTCCCACTGCCGCCCTCCTGCTAGCTGACCCTTTGCAATCCCTTTAACACTTACTACTCAAATATTCTCTTACTTCAAGATTTTAAGTACTTTTTGGTGATCTGCTTAGCCTCATAATCTACTCTGATCCATTTTGTCCTGAGTGAGGGACGGGTGGGAATTTCTTGCTGAGGTTTTATCTGTTTCAATGGAATGTCCTTCTGTTGAGTGTTTTACACTGTTCCCTCAAATGTTTTCCACTGTTCATTTACAGACACATATTTCAGTCTGTTTAGCCTGTTTATCTTGGTCAGTTCTCCTCTTAACCTCATGTAACTGGCTATTTTTGTTTCTAGTTGTAATTTGTCCTTTCTGTGATTCACTTTAAAAGTTTAAATTCCTTCAAACTGCATTTTATCACAATTTTCCAGAGGATCTCGCCAGGTGACATTTCTCAGTCACTAAATTCCATCACACAACGGTCGGTCTGACATGGTTACATCCCTAGCCAGTTGCACAGTGTGTTATTCAAAGAAACATTGAAGAAGAATCTCCCAACCCCTCTTGCAATATCATTGTTGTCAGTGTGATTGACAAGATAATACAAATATTGAAGTTTCACTGAATTATCCCCAAGCCTTTGTTAACAATTCCAATGAGTTCCTGTATAATGCAGTGATGAGCAATGGAATGCTGTTCGGTGACTAAAACTGTTCTGCTGCTTGTGTCCTTGGCAAGTCGTAGCTAGAATTTACATTCAGACTGACTCTACTTCATGATCTGCAGTCAAATGCTTTCTCTGTAATGCCTTTGTTATCCATTATTGTTAGCGTTACCCGTTTTGCCTGAGTTTCCACAAAATTGTGAACCATTGAATATTTTTGTTCACCCTGTATCCATGTCTCCCTGTTGTCTAAATCTCATTTATCTCTGAGTCTTAAATCCATTTACCTTATTGCAGCGATGTTGTCAATTCAAAGTAAAACATAACTTACTCTTTCCCACAATTTTTGTCATAAATCTGTTCACTGATGTACAATTGTAGTTAAACTTGGTCCCATCCTGTTCCTTCCTGCTTGTCTTCAGCCACATTCCCATGCTGTTCCGATGCTTCACCTTTTCTCTTTGGATTTGGAAAGCTCCTTTCACCTGAACCCTGTCCCTGCATCCTCTCTGTCCATAAACCTACCGACATGATTGGCCAGGACACTGGTCCCAGCACACTTCCAGGGGACTATCCGAATAGAGTATTTTTTAACTCTGGTATGGGATGTAAGTGTCTCTAGCGGACCAGCCTTTTCTTGCCCAGCACGAGCTGCCCTTGAGCTGAGTAACTTACTCGGCCATTTCAGAGGGTAATTTAAACGCAAACACTATGCTGTGTGTATGTCGTGCAGACCACGTGAGGATGGGCAGATGTTCTTCTCTAAAGGACAAGTGTTTGGATTTGTTGTACATCAGCAATGGTCTCATACTTATTTGTGGATTGTTAATTACTATTTTTAAAATTATTCATTTCAAATTCCACCATTTTTGATGATGGGATTCCAGCCTGCATCCCTTGAACATTAGCTGAGGTTTGGGATACATGCTCTAGCAATAATACCACTCGGCCATCACTTCACCTGCTCACAGGTTGCTCATTGTTGACCAGTTATATCAGTGCATCGTGAAGCAAAACCTGTCCTTCCAACACAATTATGTGTTGTTGTGGTTTTGTTCGCCGAGCTGGGAATTTGTCTTGCAAACGTTTCGTCCCCTGTCTAGGTGACATCCTCAGTGCTAGGAAGCCTCCTGTGAAGCGCTTCTGTGCTGTTTCCTCTGGCATTTATAGTGGCCTGTCTCTGCCGCTTCCGGTTGTCAGTTCGAGCTGTCCGCTTTCGTGGCCGGTATATTGGGGTCCAGGTCGATATGTTTGTTGAAAGCTTCACAGGAGGCTCCCAAGCACAGAGGATGTCACCTAGACAGGGGATGAAACGTTTGCAAGACAAATTCCCAGCTCGGCGAATAGAACCACAACAACGAGCACCCGAGCTACAAATCTTCTCCCAAACTTTGAACAATTATGTGTTCCTGATATCTTCCAGCACTCTGGTGATATCACTTAGTCTCTTGCTCTTGCTTTCGCGCTCTCTCTTCCTCTTTCTCTCTCTATGCAGCTACACCAGATCCTGAGCCAACAGAATTCTCCACTCCAGAGGGATGAGGGAGCACAGGCCAGGGATGGAGACTGGGAGTTTCCAGATCTCTATGGTGGTACTCAGTGCCATTTTTAATCCTCACCACATCAGTCTAATTTCCAATTCTGTCTATTCCTCTCTCTCCTGTCGGTACTCAGGAAGGGTCAGACTCAATTAACTTCCCAGTTGCTGGGTGTCTCGTCCTTCACCACATTGAAGACGTTTGGTTCGCCAGAGAGACAAAGGGCAGGGAGATCTGGAGACCTCAATAAATCCTGCAGTGAGGTAAGATCACTCAGTGCACAGAACAGAGAGCAACAAGATGGCTCCAAACATCGGGTAACAAGACATGACATAGATACAGTTCTGGAGCGGCAGCACAGTACACACACACCCCAGGCTCAATCACCACTCCTAATGTAAGTTCTGTTGTACTAAGACTCACTACTCTGCAACAGTGTATCTATGGCATGTCTTGTGCACGAGTGTCTTCAATAATTTGTAACTCCTATAACAGTTCCTATTTCTGTAACCTCCTCCTAGCCCAATAGTCCCTCCACATACTTGAAATGTACTGCATTCCGGACTACCATCCCTATCGCTGTAACTTGCTTCATTGTCCACAACATTCCTTATCTCGGTGGTCTCCTCCTCCAATAACTGGAGACAGAACCATGCAGCACGGAAGCTGTTCCTTCAACCCAACTAGTCCATGCTGACCAGAGTCCATGAATGAGTCACATTACCCAGTATTTGACCCGTATCCCTTCAAACCTTCTCCTCCCCATGTACCTGCACAACATTTCCATGTTGTAATTGTACTTTTCTCTACCATTTCCCCTGGAAGCTCATTCCGTAACTGCACCAACCTCTGTGTAGAAAATTTTCTCCTAAAATCTTTTTTTCTTTCCTCTCCCATCTCATATTTATGCCCACTGGAACACAGAACATGACAGCGCAATACAACCCCTTCTGCCTTCAATTTTGCGCCAACCTGTAGACCCAATCTGAAGCCAATCGAACCAACACTATTCCAATTCTTGTCCATATGCCTCCCCAAAGACTGTTGAAATGCCTTTAATGTTGGCCCCGACTATTCTGAGTAAAGAACCTACCACTGGCATCTATCCCATATCTATTTATTAATATTAATATCGACCTCAATTTAAAGCTATCTCCCCTCGTGCTAGACACCGCCATCCTAGAGAAAAGGCTCTCGCTGTCTAACCCATCTCACCTGCTGATTATCTTCTATATCTCAATTAATTGACCTCAAACACATTCTCTTGAACAAAAACAGCTTAAAGTACCTCAGCCTTTCCTCATAAGACCTTCCCTCCATACCAGGTAACTTCCGAGTAAATCTCCTCTGAATCATGTCCAAGGCTTACACATCCATCCTGTAATGTTGTGACCTGAACAAATGTGGCCACACCAGAGTTTTGTGCAGCTGCAGCATGATCTAATGTTCCGAAACTCAATCCCTTGACCAATACAAGCTCACACACTGAATGGCTTCTTAAACCTGGGAGGCAACTTTCAAGGATCTATGTACATGGACATGGAGATCTCTGTTCATCTACACTACCAACAATCTTACCATTATCCCAGTACTCTGTGTTCCTGTTACTCCCTCCAGAGTGAATCGCCTCACACCTTTCAACGTTAAACTCCATTTGCGAACTTTCAGTCCTGCTGTGCTGCTTATCTATACCTTTCTGTAACCTACAGCATCCTTCGTCACTATCCACATCTCTACCAACCGTTAGTGTCTTCTGCAAATTTACTAACCCATCCTTCAATGCCCTCGTTCAGGTCATTTATATAAATGACAGCAACAGTGGACCCAAAACACATCCTGGCAGTATCCACTAGTAACTGAATTCCAGGATCAGTCTTTCTCATCAACCACTACCCTCTGCCTTCTTTCAGTGAGCCAATTTCTAATCCAAACTGCTTAATCACGCACAATCCCATGCCTCCGTATTATCGGCAATAGCCTACCATGAGGTACCTTCGCAAACGCCTTACTGAAATACATATACACCACATCAACTGCTTCACCGTCATCCATCTCTGTCTTTGTTCTCCTTCTTAAAGACCTCAATAAGGTTTGTGAGGCACAACCTACCCATCATAAAATCATGTTGACTATCCCTAATCAACTTACTCATCTCCAGATGAATATAAATCCTATCCCTTACAAGTCTTTACAACACTCTACCCAGAATCAAATTAAGGCTCACAGGTCTATAACTACCAGGATTGTCTCTACTCCCCTGCTAGGGGTGGCACGGTGACACAGTGGTTAGCACTGTTGCCTCACAGCGCCACAGACCGGGTTTCAATTCCTGCCTCAGCCAACATTCTCTCCGTGTCTGTGTGGGTTTCCTCCGGGTGTTCCGGTATCCTCCCACAGTCCAAACTGTGCAGGTTAGGTGAATTGGCCGCTAAATTGCCCATAGTGTTAGGTGAAGGGATAAATTAAGGGAATGGGTCTAGGTGGGTTGCTCATCAGAGGGTCGGTGTGGACTTGTTGGGCTGAAGGGCCTGTTTCCACACTGCAAGTAATCTAATCTAAAGGGATAACATTTGCTCTCCTCCAACCTTCTGGCACTATTGCAGTAAACATTGATGACATAAACATCAAAGCCAAAGGCTTGGCAATCTCCTTCCTGGATTCCCAGAGAATCCGAGAATAAATCCAATCCAGCCCCGGGGACTTATCTATTTTTAGACTTTACAGAATTGCGAACATCTCCTCCTTCTGCACTTCGATCCAGTCTAGTTATGGACTCCACTGCCATGGGGTAAAGACGTTGGCTAATCACCTTACCTGTATCCCTCGTGGTTTAAATCATCGTCCCGCGATTTGTATCATTGAAGGACAATGATACAAATAGTTCTGCTCGGGTCCCTGCCACTAGTTTGCCACAATGTTCTGGGATACACTTGTTCAGGACCTCGTGCTTTCTCTACCTTTGTGTTCTAAGACCTCCAGCACCACCTCTTCTGGAAAGAGAACTCTTTTCAAGCCATCATTGTCTCTTTCACTGACTTGTCTGCAGTAATTTGACATAAAATGTTCATGTAGGGTCTCACTCATGGATGGCCTTATTGATCATTGCAGGGCCCTAGTGTCCCTCTAGTTGCTTTTTTGTACTTGTGTGCTGTAGAATTTCCTTGCATTCTCATTGACCTAAAATGCCAAATCTATCTCATCCCCCTATGCTGCTTTCCACCTTATCAAGCCTCTCAGTTTCTGTCAAACCCTCCAGTATCAGTAACATTTTCGTCAATCTTTGCTCCATTTACACTTTCAGGAAATGCATCCTAAAGCAGGAAGATCAGAATTCTATGCAGTACTCAAGTGGGCACCCAGCAATGCCTTATACAGCCATATCATGATGTACCAACTCAGTTAGTCAATGCTGTGACCCATGAGAGTAAGTCTGCAAAATGCCCTTTCCCCTCCCTGCCACATCCAAGGATCAATGAAACTGGACTCCTTGGTCTCTCTCTCTGTTCGCCAACACTGCCCAGGGCCCGACCATTAATTGTGTTAGTCTTCCCTAGTTTGTATCAACAAAATCCATCACCTGAATTCAACTCCATCTTTCATTCCTTGGCCCACTGGCTCAGTTGTTGGAGATCCCCTTCGATAACTGTATTCCCTGCGCACTATAAGCCGTGTTCTATCCGGACTTTCATCAACAAGCTTACTAACAATGACCCCTATGCTCTTACAGAAATAATGTCTGTAAATGATGCATAACAGTGGATCTAGTAATGTTCCTTATGGCACACTGCTGGTGATAGGCCCGGAGTCTGCACAACAAGCCTCTCCCACCACTCTCTGTTTCCCAGTGTCTAGCCAATTTTGTATCCAGTTGGATAGCTCTCCCTGCTCCCATGTGATCTAACCTTATTAACCAGTGTTCCACGCTGAAACCTGTCCCAGGCCTTGCTGTGGTCAGTATAGACAAAGTCTCCTGTTCTGTCATCACCGATCTTCTTAGTCACCTCTTCTTCAACAAACTCAGTCAAGTTTGTGAGACACTACTTGTGCAGGCTTCCAGCTCATCACCCGGGGCTGTCACTGATATGAATACCTCTTTAAGGGGCAATTCTTTCTGAGTTTCCGCCAATGTCCTCAAATATACATGATTAGCTCCAGGGATTTGTCTATTTTTGTATGCATTTTGAAATCTCTGGCAACTCTTGTTCTGATATGCGGAGTCTTTTGAAGACTTTATTTCCCTGACTTCCCCAGTCTTTAAGTTCTGATGTGAAATTTTCGTTAAGGATCTCACCCATCTCCTGTTGTTCCACACATGGATTATCCCATTGATCTTCAAGGCGACACATTCTGTGCCGAGTTAATCTTCTGTCATTAGTATTCATGTAGAATCCCTTTGGATTTTCCTCAGCATTATCAGCCAAAGTTTACTCAGGTCTCTTGTTTGTCCTACTGCTCTCCCTCTTCAGTGTATTACTGTACCCACAATGTTCTTCGAGGAATCCAGCTGGCCATATATGACGTGGACTGCCTTTTTCTTGACCAGAACCTCAATATCCCCAGTCATCCAGAATTTTCTACTTGTAATGATAAGACCATAAGACCATAAGACATAGGAGTGGAAGTAAGGCCATTCGGCCCATCGAGTCCACTCCGCCATTCAATCATGGCTGATGCGCATTTCAGCTCCACTTACCAGCGTTCTCCCCGTAGCCCTTAATTCCTCTAGACAACAAGAATCTATCAATCTCGGCCTTGAAGACATTTAGCGTCCCGGCTTCCACTGCACTCCGTGGCAATGAATTCCACAGGCCCACCACTCTCTGGCTGAAGAAATGTCTCCGCATTTCTGTTCTGAAATGAGCCCCTCTAATTCTAAGGCTGTGTCCACGGGTCCTAGTCTCCTCGTCTTACAGAAACAGTTTCCTAGCATCCACCTTTTCGAAGCCATGTATTATTTTGTACGTCTCTATTAAGTCTCCCCTTAAACTTCTAAACTCCAACGAATACATTCCCAGTATCCTCAGCCGTTCCTCATATGCTAGACCTGTCATTCCAGGGATCATCCGTGTGAATCTCTGCTGGACACATTCCAGTGCCAGTATGTCCTTCCTGAGGTGTGGGGACCAAAACTGGACACAGTACTCCAAATGGGGCCTAACCAGAGCTTTATAAAGTCTTAGTAGTACATCTCTGCTTTTATATTCCAACCCTCTTGAGATAAGAGACAACATTGCATTCGCTTTCTTAATCACAGACTCAACCTGCATGTTTACCTTTACAGAATCCTCGACTAGCACTCCCAGACCCCTTTGTGCTTTGGCTTTATTAATTTTCTCACCATTTAGAAAGTAGTCCATGCTTTTATTCTTTTTGAAAAAGTGCAAGACCTCGCACTTGCTCACGTTAAATTCCATCAGCCATTTCCTGGACCACTCTCCCAATCAGCATTGTCCTTCACAATAACAGAAATACTCTCACCCTGAACTCTCATTTTATCGCTCTTTTGAAAACATCCCACCTGCCTGAGGTCCATTTACCTGCAAATAGTCTCCAAAATCAACTGTTAAAAGCTCTTGACCAATACCTTCTGGATTGGGGCAGGGCAATGTTGCTGTTTCACTTATGGACCAGGCCTGTCCTTTTCCATAACTGTTTTCAAACTAATATAGTTGTGGTCACTTTGTCAAAGTGCTCCCCAACTAACACCTCAGTCCCTTTCCCTAACTTTTTCCCCAAGGGGAGGTCAGATTTTGCCCTTTTCTCCAGGGGGAAGGTGAACAATCAGTGGTAATTGTGCACATCAGTACACATGACATAGAAACAGTTAGGTGGGTTCTGGTCAAGTGAGTATTGAGAGTTAGGTAAGAAGTTAAAAAACAGGACTGCAAGGGCAGTGAGCTCCAGATTACTCCCAGTGCCGCTCGTCATTGATTACGGAAATAGAAAGATAAGGCGGATGAATGAGTGCCAGAGGAGCTGGTGGAGGGGCAAGGGTTTTTACGTCTTGGATCATTGGGATCTCTTCTGCAGTAGAGGTGACCTGGACAAGGAGGACTGGTTAGAGTTGAACCAGAGGGAGATTTGCTAGTGTTACCTGCGAGGGCTTAATCTGGTTTGCCAGGCGATTAGGATTCTGAAAAAGAGAGAGACCATCGGCCAGTCAGAGGAAAATACACCAGCCACTGTGAGCAACTTTCCTATTCAGGATATCCAGGGGCACAGTCAAGGGACGGAAAAGACTTCTGGTTTAAAGGGCATTTGTTTCATGAGGCCTGACTGGGAAGGCAGGTGAGCTCAGAGCATGGATTGGCTCTGGGGACTGGGATGTTATAGCCATAATAGAAACAAAGCTGAGAGAAGGGCAGGACTGGCAGCTCAGTGTTCCGGGATACAGAAGGTACAAGTGTGACAGAAAGATAAGTAAATGAGGAGGGGGAGTGCGCTTTTGATAAGGGAGAGCATAACAACAGTGGTCAGAGAGGATATTCCTAAAGAGTCATCAAATTAGGCCATATGGTTAGGAGTTTGAAAGAAGACGGGGGCGGTCACTTTGTTGGGACTATATTACAGACTCGCAAATAGCCAGCGGGTATGAGAAGAGAAGATGTGTAGAGAGATTGTAGATAGGTGTTGGAATAAGAGAGCAGTATTGATTGGAGGTTTTAATTTCCCCTGGATTGACTTGTGCAGTCAGAGACTAAAAGGCCCATATGGGTAACAATTTGTCAAATGCGTCCAAGAAAGTTTCCTTGACCAATATGTAGACGGTCCTACTCTACTCAGGTGGGCGCAACATTGAATCTCCCCTGAGAAAACGAGATGAGGAAGTGACTGAAGTGTCAGTCGGAGAGCACTTTGTGTCCAGTGACCGCAACTGTCTTAGTTTTAACATAACTACAGAAAATGATAGGAGAGGTTCACAGGTTATGAAGCTATGCTGGAACACAACCAGTTTTGGGGCCATGAAGAGCTTGGGGCCAAGCAGAGCTTGGGTGGGTGAGTCTGTTTGAAGGAAAAGAAAAGACTGGAAAATGGGAGGCTTTTAAAAGTGTGATACTGAAAATCCAGGGTCAGTATGTACCTGTTAGGGTGAAGGGAAAATGGCAGGTTAGGGATCCCTGGCTGATGAGGGCTATTGAGGCTCTGGTCTGGCAAATGAAGATGGTATACATTGGGTTTAAGGGTTCTGTATCTACCGAACCTCTTCCAGCCCGAAAGACACAATCAATCTGTGGAGACCCTATAATCTTCTCAGGTCTCTGCCACACTCCAACCTGTAGAACCCACTCCAGTCCCTGTGACTGTCCCAATCCAGTTCCAAAAGGAACCACGATCTGTGTAAAATGCTCTCATCAGAATCACCCACCCTGTCAATGTAAGCTCTTCCAGTATTTCCACCCATCTACTCATCTGCATAAACTTCTCCAGCCCTTACACCCCTATCTGTGTTAACAACAATCTCCCGAACAACACTTCCCCACTTAGGCCAAACTGGAGGAGATTACTAATGCTCCTTTATCTGTGTAATTGTCTCCAATCAAAATTGCTGTTCTAATCTCCAGGAAAATCTGCCCGATTCCATATTCTCCATGTCTAAATAAGACCAGAACTGAAGAATTTCGATATTTCTAAACCTGTTCAGTCCTGGCAACTTCCATATGTGTGTTTTTTCTTCCAGCCTATACAACCTACATTATCTCTGTAATCTGCTCCATTCCCTAAATAGTCCCTGTCAGTATAAACCAGCACTGTCCTACCACTCTCCTTATCCCTGTAAACTGATCCATCCCTCCCAACCTCCCCATCTCCATGAACTCCCTACAGCTCTCCACATTTCTGTAACCTCCTGTGGCTTTATGGTCCTCCCTCCCTGTCAAACCACCTGCAGTCCCCACATCCCTCCCAATCTGGGTCCTCTGCTCCAGATCAGACCATTGCTATCTCTGTAAACACCTCCACCTCTGACAACTCTACCCATTTGTGTAACCTCGTTCAGACCCTATTCTCTCCAGCTTCCTGAATCCTCTTCCTGAAATTGCAAATCAAAATCATGTTTATGATAAATCCATCAGTGCTTAAACCTTCCTCAACTCAGTAACCTCTTGCAGTCCGAACAAAACACCTAAACTGTGAAACTTTTCATTTCCCTACAATCCTCCCTCCCTCTCTCTTCAAATGCGTTCATTACCATGTAACCTCACAATTACTGTATCCTCCTTTTGGTACTGCAACACTCCTAATGTTTGCAAAATCCTCCTGTCTTGATATCCCTCCCTATCTCTGTAACCTCCACCACCCAGTGCCCTTTTGGGGAACCTGGCAGAGGAGGGAAGATTTGTTGAGTCCGAGCCATGTTACAGAGGTAGAATCCTGGGAATTACAGATTTGGTCGAATGTCTGTGAAGTGCAGATTATTGGAGAGGACTCTAAAGACAGGATTTATGACTACTTGGTAAACCATAGTTAAACTTTAGAAGGTCAACATGGGTTTGTCAGGGCAGGTCATGTGTCACAAATCTTACTGAATTCTTTGAGGATATGGCAGAATATGTAGAAGCTCATTCAGAAAATAAGGTGGCGTGGGATACAGGGAAATCTGGCTGTCTGGATACAGGATTGGATGGCACAGAGAAGACAGAGTATAGGAGCAGATGGACAGTATTGAGCCTGGAGCTCAGTGAGCAGTGGTGTTCTGTAACAATCGGCCCTTTGACTCTGCACTTTGTGATTTTTATAAATGACTTGGATGTGGATGTTGGAGAGTGGGTTAGTAAGTTTGCCAATCTGGTGGAGTGGTGGGTAATGTCGAGGGCTGTTGTAGGTTGCAATGGGACATTGACAGGACACAGAGCTGGGCTGAAAATGGCAAATGGAGTTCAAGCTGGAAAAGTGTGAAGTGATTTATTCTGGAAGGTGGAATTTGAATACAGAATACAGGGTGAAAGGCAGAATGCTTGGCAGGGTGGAGGATCAGACAGGTCAAGGGGTCCATGTCCATAGATCCCTCAAAGTTGCCACGCACGTTGATAGGGTTGTTAAAAATGCATATGTTGTGTTGGCTTTCCTTAGCAAGGGGATTGATTTTAAGAACAGTGAGGTTTTACTGCATCTTTATCGTGTCCTGGTGAGACCACACTTGGAATATTGTGTTCAGTTCTGGTCCTGTCTTTACAGGAAGGATGTGCAAGTTTTAGAGAGCGTACACAGGAGATCTACCAGGATGCTGCCTGGAATGGATGGCATTTCTTATGAAGAAAGGTTGAGGGGGCTAAGGCTTTTCTCATTGGAGTGAAGAAAGGGATGGGACAATGTGGTAGAGGTGAACAAGATGATGAGAGTCACAGAGAGAGTGAATAGTCAGAGGCTTTTTCTCCTATGGCATAAATGGCTATTACAAGGGGGTGTAATTTTAAGGTGAATGGAGGATGGATAAAAGGATAGATGCAGCGGTGAAGGAGGCCCGGGACCTCCATGTCCTCGGCAGAGTGGGAGGGAGAGTTGAAATGTTGGGCCACGAGACGGTGTGGTTGATTAGTGCTGGAGATGTTCCCTAAAGCGCTCTGCTAGGAGGCGCTCAATCTCCCCTATATAGAGGAGACTGCATCGGGAGCAACGGATGTAATAAATGATATTAGAGGATATGCTGGTAAAACTTTGGATGTGGAAGGCTCCTTTAGGGACTTGGATAGAGGTGAGGAAGGAGGTGTGAGCGCAGGTAGTCATGGAGGGAACGGTCTTTGCGGAGGCGGAAAGGGATGGGGAGGAAAATATATTCCTGGTGTGGGATCATTTTGGAGGTGGCCGAAATGTCGGTGGATGATTTGGTTCATGCAAAGGTTGGTAAGGTGGAAAGTGAGCACCAGGGGAGGGGTGGGGTCTGAGGGCGGAGGTGCGGGATGTGGACGAGATGCGTTGGAGGGCATCTTTAACCATGTGGGAAGGGAAATTGTGGTTTCTAAAGAAGGAGGCCATCTGGTGTGTTCTGTGGTGGAACTGGTCCTACTGGGAGCAGATACGGTGGAGGCGGAGGAATTGGGAATAGGGGATGGCATTTTTGCAAGAGGTAGGGTGGGAAGAAGTGTAATCCAGGTAGCTGAGGGAGTCGGTGGGTTTGTAAAAGATGTCCGTGTCAAGTCGGTTGTCATTAATGGAGATGGAGAGGTCCAGGAAGGGGAGGGAGGTGTCAGAGATAGTCCAGGTAAATTTAAGGTCAGGATGGAATTTGTTGGTGAAGTTGATGAATTGCTCAACCTCCTCGCGGGAGCACGAGGTGGCACCAATACAGTCATCAGTGCAGCGGCAGAAGAGGTGGGGAGTGGTGCCGGTGTAACTATGGAAGATGGACTGTTCTATGTAGCCAACAAAGAGACAGGCAGAGCTGAGGCCCATACGTGTGCCCATGGCTACCCCTTTGGTCTCGAGGAAGTGGGAGGATTCGAAGGAGAAATTGTTCAGGATGAGGACTAGTTCAGCCAAATAAATGAGAGTGTCGGTGGAAGGGTACTGTTGAGGACGTCAGGAGAGGAAGAAACGGAGGGCTTGGAGGCCCGGGTCATGGCAGATGGAGGTGTAGAGGGATTGGATATCCATGGTGAAGATGAGGCGTTGGGGGCCGGAGAAACGGAAGTCTTGGAGGAGGTGGAGTGCATGGGTGGTGTCTCGAACGTATGTGGGGCGTCCTGGAATAGGGGGGATAGGACAGTGTCGGGATAGGTAGAGATGAGTTCAGTGGGGCAGGAGCATGCTGAGACAATGGGTCGGCCAGGGTGGTCAGGCTTGTGGATCTTGGGAAGGAGGTAGGACCAGGCAATGCGGGGTTCCTGGTCTGTGAGGTTGGAAGCTGTGGGTGGGAGATCTCCTGAGGTGATGAGGTTCTGTATGGTCTGGGAGATGATGGTTTGGTGATGGGGTGTGGGGTCTTGGTCGAGGGGGCAATAGGAACAGGTGTCCTCGAGTTGGCGTATGGCTTCAGCGGTGTAGAGGTCAGTGCGCCAGACTACTATTCTGAGTAAAGAACCTACCTCTGGCATCTGTACCATATCTATTAATTAATATTAATATTAATTACTATCTCAATATAAAGCTATTTGCCCTCGTGTTAGGCATTGCCGTCCGAGGGAAAAGGCTCTCGTTGTCCCAACCATGTCGCCCTCTGATTATCTTATATGTCTCAATTAATTGGCCTTAAACTCTTCTCTCAAACAAAAACAGATTCAAGTCCCTCAGCCTTCCTCATAACACCTTCCCTCTGTAACAGGTAACATCGTAGTAAAACTCCTCGGAACCCTTTCCGAATATTTTAACATCCTTCTTCTCATGCGGTGACCTGGACCATAGGCAACACTCCAAATGCAGCCGCACCAGAGTTTTGTACAGCTGCAGAATTATCTCATGGTTCCGAAACTCAATCCCTGTTCCAATAAAAACTCACACGCTGAATGCCTTCTGAACAACCCTATCAAACTGGGTGGCAACTTTCAGCAATCCATGTACATGGACACAGTGATCTCTCTGCTCATCTGCACTATCAAGTTCTCCTTTACCCACATCCACCTGTTTGGTCACCTCAAAGAAGTCAACAAGGTTTGTGAGGAATGACCTACCCTTCACAAAACCGTTCTGACTGTCCCTCATCAACGTATTCATCTCCAGATGATTATAAATGCTAGCTTTTACGAGCCTTTCCAACACTTTGCCCAGAATCGAAGTAAGGCTCACAGCTCAATAATTACTCAGCGTTGTCTCTATTCCTGTTCTTGGTCAAGGGGGCAATGTTTGCTGTCCTTCAGCCTTCTGTCACTATTCCTGAAGGCAATGATGACATAAAGATCAAAGCCAAAGGCTCAGCAATCTCCTTACTGGCCTCCCAGAGAAGCCAAGAATAAATCCTATCTGGCCCAGGGGACATTTTTTTTCACTTACCAGAATTGCTAACACCTTATCCTTCTGCAGTTCAATCCCATCTAGTTATGGACTCCACTACCCTGGAGTAAAGACGTTGGATAACCTGTACCCCTAATGGTTTTATAAACCTTTATACGATCACCCCTCAGCCACCTACGCCCAGTGGAAATGTGAAGGACAATGATATAAATATTTCTGCTCGTGTCCCTGCTCCTACTTTGCCACAATGTTCTGGGATATACTTGTTCAGGACCTAGGACTTTCTCTACCTTTGTGTTCTAAGACCTCCAGCACCACCTCTTCTGGAATGGGGACTCGTTACAAGCCATCACTGTTTCTTTCCCTTTGTTTCCTAGTCTTTGTCCACAGTACGTTCTGACGTGAAAAGCTCATTTAGGCACTCGCCCATTTCCTGTGGTTTGACACTTGGATGGTCTCACTGATCATTGAGGAGCCCTAGTGTCTCTCCAGTTGCTTTTTTGTAATTGTGTGCTCTAGAAAATTCTTCAAATTCTACTTAAAATTATCTGCCAAATCTATCTCATTCCCCCATGTATTTTTCCAGCTTATCCAGCCTCTCCGTTTCTGTCAAACCCTCCAGAATTAGTAACATCTTCATCAATCTTTGCTCCATTTGCATTTTCAGAAAATGCTTCCCAGATCAGGATGATCAGAATTTTATGCAGCGTTACAAAGCTGTGCTGATAATCCCTAATCAATTCTTGTCATTGCAAATGCATGTAACTCCTGTCCCGCAGAATCGCTTCCAACAACGTCTGCATCGCTGACATCAAACTAATTGGTGTTGATGTCCCTGACTTTCCCTCGCAGCCTTTCCTTAGTACTGGCACAACCTTAGTCACCCTCCAGGCTTCCAGCTCATCACCCATGGCTATCAGTGATAGAAATATCTCTTTATGGGACCCCACAATTTCTTCCTGAGCTTCCAGCAATATCCTGGGATATACTTGATAAGTTCCCAAGGATTTGTCCATCTTATATGCATTTTAGAACCTTCAGTACCTCCTGTTCTGTTAAGTGGAGTCTTTTGAAGACGTCACTGTTCTTGATTCCCTGACTTTCCCAATATTTCTCCAAGTTAAGTTCAAACGTGAAATTTTTGTTCAGGATCTCACCCATCTTCTGTGTTTTCACACTTGGATGGCCCCATTCGTTGTCAAGGAGCCATATTCTTCCCCTAGTTAATCTCCTGAGGAATATATTTGAAGAATCTCTTTGGATTTTCCTCAGCCTGATCTGTCAATGCCTTTTGTGGTCCCCTTTGTGCCCTCCTGATTTCCCTCTTACATGAATTACTCCACCCGCTATCTTCTTCAATTGGTTCCTTTAATCCAGCTGGCAATATGTGACACGTGCCCCCTTTTTGTTGACTAGAGCCTCAATGCCCCCAGTCATCAGTGTATCCCACTTGTGTCAGCATTGTCCTTCACACTAACAGAAATATGGTGACCCTGAACTCTCACTTTATCGCTCTTTTGAAAGCTTCCCACCCACCTGACATCCCTTTACCTGCAAATAGCCTCCACAATCAATTGCCAAAAGCTCTTCACTAATACCTTCTGGATTGCGGCAAGACGAATTTTGATCTTTAACTTGTGGACCAGGCTTGTGCTTTTCCATCGCTATTTTCAAACTAATACAATTGTGCTCACTTTGCCAAAGTGTTGCCTCACTAATGCCTCAGTCCCTTTCCCCACCTTGTTTCCCAAGGGGAGGTCAGGTTTTTCCCCTTCCTGCAGTCTGACCATTTACATTCTGACTGAGACATTTTTCTTGTACATGCCAAACAAATTTCTCCCTCCCAAGCTCTGAGCACTCTGGCAGTCCCAGACTAGGTTTGCAAAGTTAAAATCCCTGACCATTCCAACCCTATCATTCTTATAGATATCTGAGATCTCCCGACATATTTACTGCTCAAAATCTCACTGACTGTTGGGGGCCTGTAGTAGAGTCATATCAAACTGATGACCCATTCCCATTCCCATTTCTCAATTGCACTATTATAGCTTCAATGGGCGTTCAACAGGAATATCCTCTCTAAGTGCTGCAGTGATGTTTCACTGATCAAAAACTCCACCCCCTCCTCTCTCACCTCCTGTTCTATCCTCCGTATGGAATCTGTACCCTGGAACATTTAGCTCCCAGTCCTGTCCCACTCTCAGCTGTGTTTCTGCCATATCTATGGTATTCCAGTACCATGTTCTCATCCATGCGCCGACTTCATTTGCCTTAATTGTTAGGTCTTTAATTTTGAAATAAATGCACTTTAATCAATCAGATTTCCCTCAATGTCTGCTGTGCTCTTTCCTGATGTTTCTAGTTAAGTTCCTGTCCTGAAATTCTGTCCCAGCCTCTACCTTCAGACTCCAGCCGGGCACCATCCACCTCACTATGGACAACGCCCTCACCTTTCATGTCATTTGCAAACCTACTAATGATACCTTCTGCTTTCACATCAGAGTTATTAATGTATATAAGAAACAGCAATGGCTCCCGCACAGATCCCTGTGGTACACCCGTTGGTGAAAGAATTTCAATCGTAAAACAGCCCTCCACTAGTTGTGGATCCTGTTTGCCAAATTGCCTTTGATCCCATTGGTCTGTTGGTCTAGCCTTCTATGTGGGACCTTGTCAAACGATGTAATGAACTCCATGTAACCCATATCATCTACACGGCCCTCATCCATATCCTCGATCGTAATTTCAAATAAACATCTCAGCTGAATTTGGGAAAGGATCATACTCTACCAAATCTATTATGAGTATCCCTAATTGATCTCTGCCTTTCCAAATTTTGATTCATTCTGTTCCTCAGAATTGTTCCCAATAATTTCCCTGCTGTCAGACTCTCTGCTCTGTAATTACCTGGCCTACCCCTGCTGCCCTTCTTGAACAAAGGAACCACATTAGCGATCCTTCAGTCATTCAGCACTTTACCTGTGGCCAGCAAAGTATTAAATATATCCACCAGGGACCCAGCAATCTCCTCCCTTATCTCCCATAGCAGCCTGGGATACATTTCATTGGGCACAGGGGATTTCTCCACCTTTGAGCCTGTGAAAGCATTTAATACCTCCTCCTAAAAGATCTTAATATGTTTGAGAAACTCACCATCCCAACTGAAATCTCCGGCTGCAATGCTTTTCTCCTGTATGAATACAGATGGGAAGTACTCATTGAAGACCTCACCTACTTCCTCTGGCTCCATGCGCAGTTTGTCCCTTTGGTTTCGAACAGGCCCCACACTTTCCCCAGTAACTCTCTTATTCTAACTATACAGCTAAAATACCTTGTGGCTTTTCCTTAACACTATCTACCAAGGATGTTTAATGGTCATTGTTTGTCCTTCATGTTTAAGGAGCCCCCTTGCACATTCTATATTTTCGAATGGCTTCACCTGAGTTTATTGCACTGTATTGTCTTTATCAAACTCACGATATCGTTTAACCAGTATTCGCTGGACTTGCTGCCTTTACTATTCCCTTGTCAGGACCACACTGGCCATGAATTCTCACTGTATCACTTTAACATACTCTCATTTTCCAAATGTAGAACCAACTGCAGATTGTCCTCCCAGTCTCGGTTTGCCAGATCCTCTCTAATGCTTTAGATACTTATAGGAGACTCAGTTGTGATGGGGACAGACAAGAGACCCCAGGATGGTGTGCTGCCTTCCGGGTACCAGGGTCAAGGGTGTCTCTGAGCGGTGACTGAACATTCTGAAGTGACAGGGTAAATACCCAGAGGTCATTGTGCACATCAGCCCACATGACATATTTAGTCAAGGGGATGGGATCCTGTGAAATACGTACAGGGAGTGAGGAAAGAAGTTAAAAAGCAGGACCTCAAGAGTTGTGATCACCGGATTATTCCCAGTGCCACGTGCCAGTGAGGATAGAAATAGAAAGATAGACCAGATGGAGGTGTGGCTGAGGAGCTGGTGTAGGGGTAGAGTTTTTAGTTCTTGGATCATTTGGATCTCTTCTGGGGTAGAGGTAACCTGAACAAGGGGGCATGGGTTTGACTTGAAGCAGAGGGGCACCAGTATCCCTGGGTGGAGATTTGCTTGTCTTACCCTGGAGGGTTTAAACTAGTTTGGCAGGGGTTTGGACTCTGAGTAAGAGAGGTACCATCAACCAGTCAGGGGAAAATATATCAGCCATCAAGAGCAAGTTTCCGATCTAGGATATCCGGGGCATAGTACAGGGAAAGAAATTACTTCTGGTTTAAAGGACATTTATTTCAACACACGAGGCCTGTCAGGTAAGGCAGATGAGCTTAGAGCATGGATTGGCTCGGGGGACTGGGATATTATAGCCATAACAGAAACATCACTGAGAAAAGGGCAGGTCTGGCAGCTTAGTGTTCCAAGACACAGAAGCTGCAGGCGTGACAGAAGGACAAGTAAGTGAGGAGGGGCAGCTACCCTTTTGATAAAGGAGGACATAACAACAGTGCTTAGAGAGGATACTCTTTCGGGGTGATCAAATGAGGTCATATGGTTAGAAGTTAGAAATAAAAAGGGGATGGTCAGTCTGCTGGGATAGTGTTCTGGACCCCCAAATAGCCAGCGGGTATGAGAGGAGCAGATGTGAAGAGAGTTTGCAGGCACCGATAGAAATAATAGAATAGTATTGGTTGGAGATTTTAACTTCCCCTGGATTGACTGGACCACCCGGAGTGTAAAAGTCCTGTATGGGGTGGAATTTGTCAAATGTGTCCAAGAAAGTTTCCAAGATCAATAGAGAGGGCCCCATTCTACTCAGGCAGCTGAAAACGAGACCTCCCCTCAGAAAACGAGTTCAGGCAAGTGACTGAAGTGTCCGTCGGTGAGCACTTCGGGTCCAATGATCACAACGGTCCTCGTTTTAACATAGTTATGGAAAAAGATCAGGCAGGTCCACAGATTAAGGTCATAATCTGGAGAAGGGCCAATTTTGGGGCTATTTGGCAGGATCGAGCAGAGGTCAATTGGATTAATTAAAAATCACACAACACCAGGTTATAGTCCAACAGATTTAATTCAAACACCAGCTTTCAAAGTCCAGGGGATCATTCTAAAGATGAAAACTTAAACTAAATTTGTTTGGTGTTACATTCCATGACACTGCAATCCTGTTGCTATAAATTCTGGGCCTGATTATTAGATTAGATTAGATTACTTACAGTGTGGAAACAGGCCCTCCGGCCCAACAAGTCCGCACCGCCCCGCCGAAGCGTAACCCACCCATACCCCTACATCTACATCTACCCCTTACCTAACACTACGGACAATTTAGCATGGCCAATTCACCTGACCTGCACATCTTTGGAGTGTGGGAGGAAACCGGAGCACCCGGAGAAAACCCACGCAGACACGGGGAGAACGTGCAAACTCCACACAGTCAGTTGCCTGAGGCGGGAATTGAACCCGGGTCTCCGGCGCTGCGAGGCAGCAGTGCTAACCACTGTGCCACCGTGCCACAACCACCTGATGAAGGGGCAGCGCTTTGAAACCCAGTGCCTCCAAATAAACCCGCTGGACTGTAAGCTGGTGTTGTGTGGTTTTTAACGTTGTCCATCCCAGTCCAACACCAGCTCCTCCACATCATGCTCCCATCCACTGGGTGGACGGTTTGAAGGAAATGGAATGACTGGCAAATGGGAGGCTTTTAAAAGTGTGATCTCAAGAATCCAATATGTCCTTGTTAGAGTGAAGGGAAAAGCTGGTAGGTTTAGGGATCCCTGGCTGATGGGGGATATTGAGGCTCTGTTCAAGAAAAAGAAGGCGGCACACATTGTCTTCAATGTTTCTGTATCTACGTAACCTCTTCCAGTCCAAAAGACACGATCACTCTGTGGAGACACAACAACCCTCTCAGGTCCCTGCAGCACTCCCGATCTGTAGAACCCACTGAAAGCTTGTGATTCTCCCGATCCAGTTCGGACACTCACTCTCTGTGTAACATCATCCCATCGCTAACACCCACCCTTTCAATGTAAGCCCCTCCTGTATCTCCATCCATTTACTCATCTCTATAACCTTCTCCAGCATTTACGCCCCTACCTGTGTAAATGTCACCCTCCCCTACAACCCTTTCCACTTTGACCAAACTGGAGGAGGTTACTTCTGCTTCCTTATCTGTGAAACTATCTCCAACCAAAATTACTGCCCTTCTGGAAAATCTGTCAGACTCCACACCCTTCAGATATGAATAATCTGCAGAAGTAAAACTACCTATATCTGTAAACATCTTCAGTCTTGACTACCCTCCATATCTCTGTTTGGTCCTCCAGTTTATATAACCCACTTTGTCTCTGTCATCTGCTCCATTCACCGAAAATCCTCCCTGTTTGTGTAAACCACTCCATCCTACTAACATCCTTCTCCCTGTAAACTGCTCCATCCCTCCCAATCTCTCCATCTTCATGAACACATGTAGACCGTACAGCTCTCCACATTTCTGTGACATCCTGGGGCTCTATGTGCTCCCTGTGAAACCACCTCCAGTCCCCACAACCCTCCCAGTCTGGGTCGTCTTCTCCAGATCAGATCATTGCTGTCTCTGTTACCTCTGACAATCCTAGTAAACCTCCCTAATATATCTATTCATTCAGATCCCATCCTCTCCAGCCTCCTGAAACCTCTTCCAGCAATTGCAACCCTCCCTATTTAGAACACGCAACAGTACAACACAGTACAGGCCCTTCAGCCCTCAATGTTGTGTCAATCTTTTATCCTACTATAAGATCAATCTAACCTGCAGACCATTGAAAGAACAAAGAAAATCACAGCACAGGAACAGGCTCTTCAGCCCGCTACGTCTCCACTGGTCCAGATTCTCTGCCTAACCCGTCGCCTATTTGCTGACGATCTGTATCCCTTTGTTCCCTGTCCATTCATGCATCTGTCTGGCTGCATCTTAACTGACATTATAATTCCTGCCTGTAGCACCTCCGCTGGCAAAGTGTTCCAGGCCCCCATCACCCTCTGCATAAAGATCTTTCCAGCGTATCTGCCCTAAACCTTTCCCCTCTCACTGTGAACTCATGACCCCATGTAATTGAGTTCCGCTCTCTGGGGGAAAATGCTTCTTGCTATCCACCTTGTCTCTATATATCCCATGATTTTGTAGACCTCATTCAGGTCCCCATTCAACCTTCGTCTTTCTAATGAAAATAATCCAAAACTATTCAATCTCTTCTTATTGCTAGTGCCCTCTATACCAGGCAACATCCTGGTGAACCTCCTCTGCACCCTTTCCAAAGCATGCACATCCTTTCGGTAATATGGAGACCAGAACTGTACGTAATATTCTAAACCAAAGTCCTATACAACTGTAACATGACCTGCCAACTCTTGTACTCAATAGTCCAATGAAGGAAAGCATGCCATATTCCGCCTTGACCACTTTACTGACCTGCGTTACCACCTTCAAGGAACAATGGACCTGAATACCCAGATCTTAATTTTCCCCAGGACCTTCCCGTTTACTGTATAATTCACTTTTGAATTGGATCTTCATTTGCCCAGGTTAAACTCCATCTGCCATTTCTCTGCCCGCCTCTCCAATCTATCTATATTCTGCTGTATTATCTGACATTCCCCTTCACTGCCTGCTACTCCACCAATCTTAGTGTCATATGCAAACTTGCTAATCAAGGAACCGATACTTTCCCCCAAGTCTACCAACATTCAGCTCCTCACCACCACCACCCCCCCCCCCCCATTACAGGGGAAGAAACCTGACCCTAACAACCACGAGAGACTGACTGACCGTGGCCAAGCTCCCGGACTGGGATCTGAGACTCCCTTTAACTCACTGTGCTGGGCACCGTGACTGACTGTGGACAATGATACCAAGCTTTGTGTTTGTGTTTGCACTAAACACCAACACAATGCAGCAGGCGGGTGAGGTAAGGCAATAATTCTGTGAGCATTCGAGTCAGCTCAAAGTGAATGTGTACAAACACGGAGTGAGCCTGCCAGAGGGACAGTCTATGAGCTGGGTGTGTGTCCCTGAGCACAGTGGCCTTGCAGCAGCATTGAGTGTGTACAAACACTGAGTGAACAGCCCAGAGGGACAGGCCATGACCTGGGTGTGTCCCTGACACAGTGTCCTTGCAGCAGCATTGCAATAAGAGCTGTCTGTGCACCCTGAGCTGCAGCATTGAAGTACAGAAGCATACTGTCAGTGGGTGAGAGATCTGCTGGAATGGCGTGGTGAGGCTGACATGTGTCAGATGCCAGCATTGGTGGATATGTAGTACATGCAGCTTTGGTCTGTGCAGTGTCCCCTGAGCCGCTGGTGTCCAAGACAGAAGGCCACAGGAGTGAGGGTCATGATGGCGTCACCAGATACCAGCTCTAACATTCATGTCAAATTGTCCATATTGAGTTTCCCCACAGTGGGAGGGAAGACATGAACCTGAAAATTAAAGAGGAGAAATCTGCATGAATGTTGGCTGCTAATCATCAGGAGTTATTCAATCAGAAATTGGTCACTATCGTGCTGAAATCTTGTCTTGAACTGTACAGCACAGGAACAGGCCTGTCAGCCCACTAAGTTGCACTGATACTTGATGCCTTTAGAAGTTATAAAATGTTGTACATCATTATATTCCCTCCTCACTCATGTACATGTCAAGATACCACGATTGCTGTTGTACCTTCTTCTACAGCCTCCTCCATCAGTGCATTCCGGGCACTTTCACATTCTGTCTGGAACAGAGCAAAAAAAAAACTTGCTTCTCATATATCCTTTAAACTTTCCCCCATTTACCTCAAACCTATGCCTAGGAGAAAGTGAGGACTGCAGATGTTGGAGATCAGAGTTGAAAACTGTGGTGCTGGAAAAACACAGCAGGCCAAGCAGGAGCAGGAGAATCGCCGTTTCGGGCATGAGCCCTTCTTCAGGAATGATTCCTGCTGTGTTTTTCCAGCACCACACTTTTCAACTCTAAAACCTATGCCACCTAGCAATTAATATTTCTACTCTAAGGAAAAATGAGACTCCAACTGTCTATTCTATCCATACCTCTCATAATTTTGTAAACCTGTAACAGGTTCTACTTATGTCTAATATCTTCCAAACCAGACAACATCCTAGTAAATGTTTTTCAAACCCTCTCCAATGCCTCGACATCCTTTTGCTGATCTGGTAATCAGTCCTGCACGCAAAATTCTAAATGATGCCAAAATATAGTCCTATCCAGCTGCAACATGTAACAATGTTTCCCTGTGTTGCCACTTTCAGGGAACTATGGGCCAATATGCCCAGATCCCTTCAATGTTGAAGCTAAATAGAGTTATTTCATTTATTGTATATTTCTCTCCTGCAGCAGACTTTCTCAGAGGTATCAATTTACATCTGCTTTTTCTCCATCCAAATCTCCAGCCCACGTATATCCTGCTGCATCATCTGTCAATCATCCTGAAACCCGCAACTCCCCCAATCTATTCACGCATATCCAGACAGAAGAAACAAAACACCCTTCCCCCCCCCCCGCCCCACTGACTGCTATGACCACGCAGTTCTCTGTCTACGTTACTGACTGACCGCTGATCCTATTTCACATCATCTTCTGTATGAGCCTGTTGTAAGGAACCAAATCAAAGGCCTTGCTATGGTCCAGATGGCCAACATCCAGCTCCATGCCCTCATCAATCACTTTTGCCACTTTCTCAAAATATTCAATCACGTTTGTGAGACACAATTTTCCCCACACAAAGCCATGTTGCCCATCATGAATAAGTCCATATTATTCCAAATGTGAGTCAGTCCTATCACTAAGAATCTCCAATATTTTCCTTACCACTGATGTAAGGCTCACTGAGCTGAAATTTCTGGGATTATCCGTGTTGCCCTTCTTCAACCAAGAAGGGACATTGACTATTTTCCAGTTCTCTGGAACCTCTGCTGTCACTGAAGCGCAAACAAAGGGTGTGCACAAGGTCTCAGCAATTTACTCCCTCGATCCCGTCCGTATTCCTGGATTAATCCCATCATATCATGGAGACTTGTCGACCTTAATATTTTTCAAAACACCCAACGCAGCCTCCATTTTTAATATCAAAATGACACTGGATATCAGCATATCCATCTCTTGACTCACCACCCACCATGTCCTCCTCCTTTGTGAATACCAATACAAAGTATTTGTTAAGGACTTCACCCCCTTCCTCCAGCTCCATGAATTAATTCTCTCTTTTGTCCTTGATCGGGTGTACTCTTTCCTTGGCTACTCTGTGCCTCCTGATAAACTGCTTTGGCATTTTCCTTAATCCTGTTTTATAAAGATATTTCATCGTGCGTTTTCATCCTCCCAACTCTTTTTCTGGACATTTTCCTGTCTTTTATCGGGTTTTTCGAGGCTTCTGATTGTCCTCAGTTCCCAAACTCTTAGATGTGCTTCCTTTTTCTTTTTGACTGAACTGACAATTTCTCTTGTCATTAAACTTTCCCAAACCTTGCCATCCTTATCACCCTGTCTCCATGACCAGATCGCACATCCCTGAATATAGTAACATCGAGAAGGGTCTGATGGGCTTCTCAGACAATTCGCACAGATTCATCACAATAGCCCACATTGTTGAGGTCCTTTAGTCTTTAATTGAAACTCTGAACCATATACAAACCTTCGACAGTTTCTATTGCTTGCCTTTTATATTCCTTACTTTACATTTCCTTCTCTGGTCTGAAAAGAAATTTCTAAAGATGACTTGATATTTCTTGACAGCATCATTTCACAAACACTGTTTGCTTTCTAATTGCGTTTTGGATCTCACTCCTCCACATTCCGCACTCCTCTCGGCATTTGGTAGTATTACGTTCCCGTTGTGTGATGTAAGGTTTCCTGTTCTGTCTTTATATTCCTAGATTTCAAGGGGGCTCTGGATTTAGCAGCCTGAACCTTTTTACTTTATGAGGACACATTTTCTTAGAACCACTTTAATCTCCTCCCAGGCTACCTGCCACTGCTCTGATTCTGATTTATCTTTCAGTGACTTGTTTCTGTTTACTTGAAGAAGTAAAGTTAGACAGTGTCTTCTTAGTCTAGCTTTGTCCTTTACAATACTTAAAATCAAATGAATTATGATCAGTAATCCCTAAATATTGTCCTTTTCTTTCCAGCTGGCAGTGGTAATGACTGCAGATAGTGCTAACTGAGGGAATGTCACGGTACTCATACCTGCTGCTGAGTGTCAGTGGTGGAGGGAGGGAGTCGTTGTGGATGGGGATAATTTATTTTGGCTGCTCGGTCTTTAATTATGTCAAACTGTCTGAGTACTTCTGGAGTTGCACTCATCAAACAAGTGGAGATGATTTGATCATATTCCTGACTTGAACCTTGAAGATTTTGGCCAGGCTTTGGCAAGGCAGAAGGAAAGTTACTTGCTGCAAGATTCCTAACTTCTGATCTGATGTTCTCACCAGAGCAGGGAAATTGTCTTGGATTAACCTGAGAATGTTAGTGCCAATGGATTCAGCAATGGTACTGTCTTTGAATATTGAATGGCGATGATGAGATGGTTTACGATGGTCATTGTCTGACATTTATGGCACAGATGTTACTTGTCACTTGTCAGCCCCGAAGCCTGGCTGCTGTCCATGTCTCACTGCATTTGGACTGATCTTTGTGATCTGAGGAGTTGGGACTTGTAAACTCATGAGCCAACCTCATCACATCTGATCGTATGAAGGAGTGAGCTTGCAGATAGCTGGTTTTCCAAACTCCCTGCTGCCTTGGTTCTTCTAGATGGCAGTGAGTTTAGAAGTTACTGTCCAATAAGCCTTGGAGCAGTGAATCTTGTAGATGGTATACACTGCTATTGCTGCGCATCAGTGGGAGATAGATGGATGTGATAGTTATTAAATTGGCTGGAATTTGACCTTAGATTACATTGCAAGAATAACCATCACAGGTTTTAGGGAGTTAGTATGTGAATTCCCAACCTCTGACCTATTCTTAAAGGCAGTGTTACTAATATGGTTAGTTCAGGGCAACTCCTGGTCAATGATAGCACCTAGGATGCTGATAGATACTGTGTTGGGGACTCAGTGATGGGAACTCAGTGATGGGAATGCTATTGAAAATCAAAGAATGATGGTTTGATTCTTAATTGTTATATTTGTCTAATGTTTGAGTGTCATGAACATGACTTGCTGTTTGTCAGACAAAACCCAGATGTTTTCCAGTCTTGTTGCATTCTAGCATGGCCTGTTTCAGGAATGGTACAATCAGCGACCATTCCCCCATCTGACCTTATGATGGAGAGAGGGTCATTGCAGCAGCTGGAAATGGTTGAGCCTCGGACACTCTCTTTCCTGAGGAATGGCCGCAGAACTTTCCTGGAGTTCCAGTTACTCACACAGAGAACAGGCATTATTGTTGCTGGGGATAATTCCCATCAGGAGAGTACTTGCCCCAGATTTTGATTAACTATAGTTTTACTCGGGCTCCTATTGTCACACCCTGTTAAATGGTGACTCGGTGTTCAGAGTAATTGCTCTCACTGCCCATTTGGAGTTCCACTCTTTTAAACTGAGCTTGCAGTGGGTTCAGGATGTGAGTGTGCCTGACGGGTCACGAACTGAATGACATTGAGCAGATTATTTCTGATTGATCCCATTATTGCTGACACTTTCTATCACATTTCCATGGTATACCGTACACAGATGGGTCAGTTACTGGCTGCAATGCAAGGGCCCTGCTTTTTGATCACAGGACACACGCGGGCAGTTTATCACATTGTTTGTAGGTGTCAGTATTATTGCTGGAATGGAACAGTTTGGCTTGAGATGTGCCAATTTCTGGAGTTAAATCACAGTTTACAGTGTCCCAGCCATTTCTTGACATTGTGTGGAGTGAATCGAATTATCTGAAGATTGGGGTCTGTGATGCTGGCGCCTACTGAAGGGGGCTGAAATGGATCATCTGCTCAGCCCATCTGGCTGAAAGTTGTTACAAATGCAGCAGCTTTATTTTATTCCTGATGTGCTGGGCTCACCAATAATTGGGGATTTCATTGTTGGAGAGCAGCAGACTCCTCCTCCAGTGGGCTCTTTCATTGTCCACTATCTTTCATAACTACACATGGCAGGACTGCAGGGATAGATCTGAACCATTGATAGTGGGATCACTGAGCTCTGTCCATCACGTGCTGCTTGTGCTGTTGGAATACAAGTCGTCCCATTTTGCAGCTGAAGGCAGTAAGAGTTTCTCCAGGTTGTTCCCTTGTCTCTAGGTCTGGCTGGTGCTGCTCCCAGCATGTTCTCCTACACTCATCACTGACCCAGTTACTGTAGAGTGGGGGATATGTCGGGCCGTGATGATTACTGTACAGTGGGAGGTATGTCGGGGTGTGATGGTTACTGTAAAGTGGGAGGTATGGCGGGGTGTGATGGTTACTGTAAAGTGGGAGGTATGACGGGGTGTGATGGTTACTGTACAGTGGGAGGTATGTCGGGCCGTGATGGTTACTGTACAGTGGGAGGTATGTCGGGGTGTGATGGTTACTGTACAGTGGGAGGTATGTCGGGCCGTGATGGTTACTGTACAGTGGGAGGTATGTCGGGGTGTGATGGTTACTGTACAGTGGGAGGTATGTTGGGGTGTGATGGTTACTGTACAGTGGGAGGTATGTTGGGCTGTGATGGTTACTGTACAGTGGGAGGTATGTCGGGCCGTGATGGTTACTGTACAGTGGGAGGTATGTCGGGGTGTGATGGTTACTGTACAGTGGGAGGTATGACGGGGTGTGATGGTTACTGTACAGTGGGAGGTATGTCGGACCGTGATGGTTACTGTACAGTGGGAGGTATGACGGGGTGTGATGGTTACTGTACAGTGGGAGGTATGACGGGGTGTGATGGTTACTGTACAGTGGGAGGTATGACGGGGTGTGATGGTTACTGTACAGTGGGAGGTATGACGGGGTGTGATGGTTACTGTACAGTGGGAGGTATGTCGGACTGTGATGGTTACTGTACAGTGGGAGGTATGACGGGGGGTGATGGTTACTGTACAGTGGGAGGTATGTCGGACCGTGATGGTTACTGTACAGTGGGGGGTATGTCGGGGTGTGACGGTTACTGTACAGTGGGAGGTATGTTGGTCCAGGAATTTGCAGACTGTATGAGTTGTACAGATTATGATTGTGCTGCTGCCGATGAGCCATTGTACTGCATGGATGCATGGTCATTGGTTGCTTAATCTGTTTAAAGTCTGTTCCATTCAGTACATATCATGGTGAGGAGGGTCTGCAAAATGTGAGGTTAGCCCTTGTTCCCCATAAGGACTGTGCAGTGAACATTGTTACCAATATATGAAATGGAGAGGTGTATCTGCAGTAGGCAGATCGGTGATGATGTGATCAATTATATGTTTCCCTTTTCCCCATAACCTGCCACAGAGCAGTCTAACTGCCACAGAATCCAGCATCAATGCTGAGCGATATGATTATACTAGATTCCCTACAGTGTGGGAACAGACCTTTCAGGCCAACCAGTCCACACCAACCCTCCAAAGAGCAATCCACCACCATGGCCAATTCACCTGAGCTGCACATCTTTGGACTGTGGAAGGAACCGTCCCCCAGCTGACATGGGGGGGGAATGTGTAAACTCTACATAGGCACTTGCCCAAGGCTAGAATCTAACGTGGATCCTTGGTGCTGTGAGGCAGTAGTGCTAACCACTGAGCCACCATGCGGCCCTATACTGACTATATGCCAAGGAGCTGCCCTCTTCTGCCTGGCTATGTCAATTCAGTGGGACAGAACCTACCAGAGAGGATGGTGATTTTGCCTGGGTCATAGTCCTGTTCACATAATCTTGCTTTCCAGACAATATCTGAATGTTACTTGATTAGTCTGTGGGAAATATACAAAAGGTCAATTTTACATTTTGTATTGTGAAGAGTTAATATCACTTTATTTCTTACATATTTTAAAATAAACCAAACATCATTGTTTTTCAGTTGAAAACAATTGAAGTGAGCAATAATTGAAATACCAGAGCGCACACCTAACTATTACAGTTCAGTGACTGTTGTATAACAACCGATTCATGTTCAGATCAGTGAATACACCATCCTGCAGGCAGCAAAGCTGTTGAAAATGACTTTGAGAAAAAGCATGAATTCAGACATAGTGTTACTGGCCCTCACCACGACTTCCAAAACACTGGCCATCTCCAAAATCTGTCCAGTGAGCATCGAAACTGGAGCTGAGCAGTTACTCTCACAATCCCTCACAATAAACTGGTTAGAGATACACCTAAACAACAGGGAGATGTATGTGGAGCAGACTGGTCAATGGACTAGCACATGGCACTGGTCCAGACGCAGTTCAACATTTGTAACAATGACCAGTAAACAGCCATGTCTTGCAAGTATATCTCTTCTGTGCCTCCTAATCTCTATAATTCTGCACCTTGCACTCAATCCTGCATGAAGGTGTTATAAAGGTGATGGCATCTTACATTGAATCCCTCATAAACGATATCCAGTGTATGCTAGTCCCACAATGTCAGTATCCAAACAGAATTGTGCAGCTCCATCGATGCACAGGATGATCCCAGCCCAACGTCCTTTTTATATGACTTGAGCTGGAAATTTCTGTTTACATGTTTGCAGCATTGTTCTAACCATTAACAGTAAAGTCTCTTTACTGAAGGTCCGACATCCTTTCATAATACCAACTTTTAGATTGTCCAATATGCATAACATCCACCCATTTATTCCGTACACTGTTATAACAACAATATGATGAAAACAGTGCCCAACTCAAAGAAAGGAACATTGGAATGATGAATCTCATTCCCACACCCAAGACCACATTATTATTAAGTGCAATAACTTTGAAAATATGCAATTATTTTCCTTTGTATTAATGTTGTGAGCCAATAGTCGACTCTCCTGCTCCTCAGATGCTGCCTGAACGGCTGTGCTTTCTCAGAACCATATTTATTTACTTTGATCTTCACCGTATGCAGTCCTCACTTTCTCCCTGGTAATATTTACTCATAATCATTTTGTGGTAACAATACCACTGTGCGTTTAAACATGTCAGTCAGATATGAGTACATTTTGAATTGCTTTTGTCTATCTCAGAGCTCAGTGATGTTGGTTGTGAATGTCAATGTGTGATGCTCGGTATGTAGGCCATGCCTCTGAGAGACTGACAGGTTATCCTTTCAGCTGTTCACAACAAGCAAGTTATGGACTGAACCCAACCAGCCTGAGCTCACAAAACCTAAAGCATAATGTCCAGCATTGGGCATGTTTGGACAATATTTTTCATTTTAATTTGTTCATAGAATATGATTGGGCCAGTATTTATTGTCTGTCCCTTGTTCCCCTTGAGAAGGTGGGGATGAGCTGCTGCACTGAACTACTGGAGTCCATGTGTTGTAGTTAGACATACAATACCATTCAGGACGGACCTTGAAACAGCGACAGTGAAGGAACAGCAATATACTTCCCAATCATAGTGGTGGATGGCTTGGAACAGAATGCAAACATGGTGGGGGTCCCATGTATCTGCTTCCCTTGTCCTTCTTGATGGTCGGGCTCCAGAGGTACGTTGTAAGGAGCCTTGGGAAATTTCTGAAGAGCACCGTGTAGATGGCAGGAATTGCTGCTACTTAGTTTCAATAGATGGAGGGGTGAAGCTGCACTCACCCAGGGAAATGGGGGGTATTTCATCACCCCCATATTCAACATGTGTCGTATCGATGGGGGACAGGCTTTCGGAGATCATGAAGTGAGTTATTTCTGTAGGATTCCTAGCCCCTGACATATTTTTGTGGCCAATTAATTTACGTACGTCAATGTGTGGTGCTGGTAAAGCATAACAGGTCAGGCCACATCTGAGGTAGAGGAGAGACAATGTTTCAGCATAAGCCCTTCACAGGAGGATATGTCTTAGGAAGAAAATTTGAGGGAGTGAGAGTTTTTCTCACTGGAGCGAAGAAAGATGAGAGGTGACTTGACAGAGGTGTACATGATGTTGAGAGACTTAGACAGAGTGGATAGCCAGAGCCTTTTCCCATGGCAGAAATGGCTATCACCAAGGGGCATAACTTTAAGGTGACTGGAGGAAGGTTTAGATGAGATGTCAGAGGTAGATTCTTTATTCAAAGAATATTCAGGAATGCACCGCCAGCAGTGGTTGTAGAGTCAGATACATTAGGGATAGTTAAGAAGAATCTTGGATTGGCACATGGAAGTTATTACATTGAAGGTTATGTAGGATTGTCTGATCTTACAGTAGGATAAAAAGGCCAGCAGAACATGGAGGGCTGAAGGGCTCGAATATGCTGTACTGTTTTATGTGCCAACTTTCACTCAGTTTGTGGATTCTCATCAGTTGGTGAATGTTTGAGGGAGTGAGGTGTACTGGGAGTGAGGTGTACCGGGAGTGAGGTGTACCGGGAGTGAGGTTCGTGATGTCTGGAAGCTGGGGAGGGGTGTTAGACCAAGACTTCCAGTTATGGTGTGCATTGTTATATTCACCTGAGTGTCAGCACAATATGTGTGGTTACCTAGACCAGGAAATATCTACCAAGTTCAGTTATTAAAGTGATTCTTGGCTTGCTGTTTGCTCCTGGTTTCTTCAGATACATTCTGCTGGGTGGCCTATGAATTAGTATCTGACCATCCACAGACATGTACAATTTTATTTAATACTGGTGAATGTGAAGGTTAATTTATTGGGTACAGTTTCAGAGGGTTCACTGTGAGACACAAGATGCTGCAGAAGACTGTCAATTGTGAATGTTTTCACCCAGTATCTGGTCCAGAGGGCAGATGTATGGAGTCTGGGGGACAAGCCTGATGTCATCACCATAAGTAATTTGTGTGGTGTGATTCTGACACACCATGTCCATACATCTGTTCCCTGGGCCAGGCTCTGAATGAAGACGAATTTGTAACATCTGGTTCCTGATCAGTCAATGGTATCTAATTGGAAAGCATTTGCACCTACACTGAGAGCAGTGATAGCCTGTTGGCTAGTTTCCTCCTGTCCAAATTGCATTCCGAATGGATCTCTGTGAAGGAATGTTTGAATGACTGCCCTGACTCATGTTGGAAACTGTCTGGTCAGATTCAGGAGCAGGCCAGTGTCTCACTCAGTGCCACAGGCAGCTTTAAGGTCCAGTAGCACTGGACCAGAATTCAGGCCTTTTGAAATCCTCTTTTTTAATTTCGATCATGATGTAAAGTGATGGGTTTACTGACCTGAGCATTAATCAGGAGTTTGCCATGTTTGTGATTTGGGCAATAATCGGATATGAGCTATAATTATTCAACTGCACAATAACTGCACCATCTCTGAAAGCAATTACGTTGATTCTACATTGATGGAATTAAATTATTAACACCAAACAACCTTTTATGATGCAAAAGTAAAAAATGCGCATTTTGTTTAGTATCAAAAAAGAACATGTTGTCTATTGACTATTTTGGTGATCACAATTACACATTGAATCTCAGTATTCAAATGCATACATTGTCGCTCTATCATTTGCAAAGTGGTTGACCCCTGACTGATTACATATTCAGAGTGAGCAAATGATTGAATAAACAAATCGACTTTTCGTTCTTACACATTTAAATATAATCAATCGATTTAATTTCTCACTGAAATGTGTGAGCTTCAGCTATTTGCCAACAATTCCATTAGTTTTAAAATAACAATGGAAAAGGATAGACCAGAACTTAAAGTTGAAGTTCTAAATTGGAGAAAGGGCAATTTTGATGTTATTAGGCAAGAACTTTCAAAAGCTGATGGCGGCAGATGTTTGCGGGGAATGGGATGGCTGGAAAATGGAAAGCGTACAGAAATGAGATAACGAGAGTCCAGAGACAGTATATTGTTAGGGTGAAAGGAAAGGCTGGTAGGTATAGAGAGTGCTGAATGACTAAAGAAATTTAAGGTCTAGTTAAGAAAAAGAAGGAAACATATGTCAGGTACAGGCAGGATAGATCAAGTGAATCCTGAGAAGAGTATAAAGGAAGTTGGAGTATACTAAAGAGGGAAATTAGGAAGGCAAAAAGGTGACATGAGATAGCTTTGGCAAATAAAGTTACGGAGAAGCAAAAGGATTTTACAAATACATTGAGGACAAAAGGGTAAATAGGGAGAGAATAGAGCCCTCAAAGGTCAGCAAGGTGCCTTTGTGTGGAGCCACAGGAGATGGGGGAGATACTAAACGAGTATTTTGTATCACTGTTTACTCAGGAGAAAGGCATGGGAGATGTCAATATTCAGAGAAATAGATGGTTACATCTTGAAAAACGTCCTTATTCCAGAGGTGGAAGTGCTGATGTCTTGAAGCCCATAAAAGTGGATAAATCCCCAGGACCTGATTGATCAGGTTTACCCTACAACTCTGTGGGAAGCTAGGAAAGTGATTGCTGAGCCTCTTACTGAGATACTTGTACCATTAATAGTCACAGGTGAGGTGCCAGAAGACTGGAGGTTGGTGAAAGTGGTGCCACTGTTTAAGAAAGGTGGTAAGGACAAGCCAGCGAACTATAGACCAGTAAGCCTGACGTCAGTGGTGGGCAAGTTGTTGGAGGGAATCCTGAGGGACAAGATCTACATGTATTTGGAAAGGCAAAGACTGATTAGGGAGAGTCAAAATGGCTTTGTGCAGGGGAAATCATGTCTCACAAACCTGATTGAGTTTTTTTTGCAGAAGTAACAGAGGATTAATGAGGGCAGAGCAGTGAACGTGATCTATATGGACTTCAGTATGGCATTTGATAAGGTTCTCCATGGGACACTGGTTAGCAAGGTTAGATCTCATGGAATACAGGGAGAACTAGCCATTTGGATGCAGAACTGGCTAAAAGTAGAAGACAGAGGGTGGTGGTGGAGAGTTGTTTTTTTTAGATTGGTAGCATGTGACCAATGTACATGGACTGTCACAAGGATCGATGGTGGGTCCACTACTTTTAGTCATTCATATAAATGATTTGCATGTGATTATAAGAGGTATAGTTAGTACATTTGCTGATGACACCCAAATTGGAGGTGTAGTGGACAGCCAAGAAGGTTACCTCAGATTACAATGGGATTTTGATCAGTTGGGCCAATGGGCTGAGGAGTGGTAGATGGAGTTTAATTTAGGTAAATGCGAGATGCTGCATTTTGGGAGAACAAGTCTTATCAGGACTTATACTCTTAATGGTGAGGTCCAAGGGAGTGTTGCTGAACAAAGAGAACCTGGAGTGAGGTCATTGTTCCTTGTCACAGATAGATAAGACAGTGAAGAAAGCATTTGGTATGGTTTTCTTAATTGGTCAGAGCATTGAGTACAGTGGTTGAAAAGTCGTGTTGCGGCTGTACAAGAAGTTGGTTAGGTCACTTTTGGAATATTGTGAGCAATTCTGTTCTCCTTCCTATTGGTAGGATGTTGTGAAACTTGAAAGGGTACTGAAAAGATTTACAACGGTGTTGCCAAGATTGGAGTGTTTGAGCTATAGGTGGAGGGTGAATAGGCTTGGGATATTTTCCCTGGAACGTCGGCTGCTGAGGGGGTGACCTTATAGAGGTTTATAACATCATGGGAGGCATGAATAGGGAAATATAAAAGGTATTTTCCCTGGTGTGGGGGAGTCCAGAACTCGAGGGCATAGGTTTAGGTTGGGAAGGAAAAATATAAAAGTGATGTAAGGGGCAAACTTTTCACACACAGGGTGGTACGTGTATGGAATGAACTGCAAGAGGAAGTGGTGAAGGTTGGTACAATTGCAACATTTAGATGGCATCTGGATGAGTATATGAATAGAAAGTGTTTAGAGGGACATGGGCTGAGTGCTGGCAGGTGGGGCTAGTTTGGGTTGGGATATCTGGTCAGCATGGACGAATTGGACGGAAGGGTCTGTTTCCATGCTGTACATCTCTATGTCTCTGTGTCTGAAATTTAGCAATGACAATAATTTGACATGCACTGTCAAATAAAAAATGGTTTATATTATAAAATTGTAGCATATAATAAATTGAAAACTTGCTATTTTTAGAATGAATGATAAAGAACAAAGAACATTCCAACACAGGAACGGACCCTTCGGCCCTCCAAGCCTGTGCTGATCCAGATCCCCTATTTTCGAAACCTGACACCTATTTTCTAAGGGCCTGTATCCCTCGGCTCCCTGCCCATTCATGTATCTGGCAGATACATCTTAGTTGACACTATCATTCCTGCCCCTACCACCTCCCGCTGGCAACACATTCCAGGCTGCCAACACCCTATGTGTAAATAACCTTCCACATATATCTGTCAGGCCCTAAACCTTTCCCCTCTCACTTTGGAACTCAATTACTAGGGGTCATGAGTTCACAATCTAGCGGGAAAGCTTGGTATCCACCCTGTCTATATCTCTCTTGATTTTGTAGACCTCAATCTGGTCCCCCTCAACCTTTGTCTTTATAATTAAAATAATCCTAAACTACCCAACCTCTTTCCATAACCAGCACCCTCCATCCCAGGCAACATCCTGGTGAATCTACTCTGCACTCTGTTCAAAGCATCCACATCCTTTTGGTAATGTGACCAGAACTATATGCAGTATTCCAAATGCGGCCAAACCAAAGTCCTATGCAACTGTAACATGACCTGCCAACGCTTGTACTCAACACCTGATCCAATGAAGGAAAGCATGCCGTATGCCTTATTGACACCTTTACTGACCTGCATTGCCAACTTCAGGAAACAATGAACCTGAACACCCAGATCTCTCTGTACATCAATTTTCCCCAGGAATTTTCCGTTTAATGCATAGTTCGCTCTAGAATTGGATCCTCCAAAATTTATCACCTCGCATTTGCACAGATTGAACTCCATCTGCCATATCTGTACCCATTTTTCCAATCTATATATATTCTGCTGTATTCTCTGACAGTCCTCTTCACTATCTGCTACTCCACCAATGTTGGTGTCATCTGCAAACTTGCTAATCAGGCAACTGATGCCTTCTTCCAAATCATTGATATATATATCACAAAGAACAGTGGACCCAGTACAGATCGCTGTTGCATACCACTGGTCATAGGTCACCATTTTGAGAAATCCCCTTCCGCTACTACTCTCTGTCTCATGTTGCCCAGCCAGTTCTCTATCCATCTAGATAGAACACCCTGAAACCCATGCGACTTCACCTTCTCGATCAGCCTACTATGGGGAACCTAACAAAACACCCTACTCAGGTCCCTCGGTATCTTCTTCAGCAGCTTCCCTACCACTAATGTCAGGCTCGCTGATGTCAGGCTCGCTACCCTTCTTATACAAGGGGACAACATTAGCAATTCTCTAGTCCTCCGGGACCTCACCAATGTTCAAGGATCCTGCAAAGATATATGTTAAAGCGCCACTTATTTCCTCTCTCAATTCCCTTAGTAACATGTGGTAGAGCCCACCCAGACCTGGGGGCTTGTCTACATTAATACCTTTTAGAATATCCAATACCTCCTCCCCCTTTATGTTGACTTGACCCAGAATACTCAAAGATCTATCCTTAACCTGAACATCCATCATGTCCCTCTCCTCGGTGAATACAGATGCAAAGTACTCGCTACAAAACTCACCCATTTTCTCTGACTCCATGCATAACTTTCTTCCGTTGTCCTTAGACCATAAGACATAGGAGTGGAAGTAAGGCCATTCGGCCCATCGAGTCCACTCCGCCATTCGATCATGGCTGCTGGGCACTTCAACTCCACTTACCCACATTCTCCCCGTAGCCCTCAATTCCCCGAGACATCAAGAATCTATCAATCTCTGCCTTGAAGACATTTAGCGTCCCTGCCTCCACTGCACTCTGCGGCAATGAATTCCACAGGCCCACCACTCTCTGGCTGAGGAAATGTCTCCGCATTTCTGTTCTGAATTTACCCCCTCTAATTCTAAGGCTGTGTCCACGGGTCCTAGTCTCCTCACCTAACGGAAACAATTTCCTAGCATCCACCCTTTCCAAGCCATGTATTAACTTGTACGTCTCTATTAAGTCTCCCCTTAATCTTCTAAACTCCAATGAATACAATCCCAAGATCCTCAGCCGTTCCTCGTATGTTAAGCCTACCATTCCAGGAATCATCCGTGTGAATCTCTGCTGGACAAGTTCGAGTGCCAGTATGTCCTTCGTGAGGTGTGGGGACCAAAACTGGACACACTACTCCAAATGGGGCCTAACCAGAGCTTTATAAAGACTCAGTAGCACAATGGTGTTTTTATATTCCAACCCTCTTGAGATAAGTGACAACATCGCATTCACTTTCTTAATCACAGACTCAACCTGCATGTTGACCTTTAGAGAATCCTCGACTACCACTCCCAGATCCCTTTGTACTTTGGCTTTACGAATTTTCTCACCATTTAGAAAGTAGTCTGTGCTTTTATTCTTTTTGCCAAAGTGCAAGACCTCGCATTTGTTCACGTTGAATTCCATCAGCCATTTCCTGGACCACTCTCCCAAACTGTCTAGATCCTTCTGCAGCCTCCCCACTTCCTCAGTACTACCTGCCTGTCCACCTATCTTCGTATCATTGGCAAACTTCGCTAGAATGCCCCCAGTCCCTTCATCCAGATCATTAATATATAATGCGAACAGCTGTGGCCCCAACACTGAACCCTGCGGGACACCGCTCGTCACTGGCTGCCATTCTGAAAAAGAACCTTTTATCCCAACTCTCTGCCTTTTGTCAGACAGCCAATCCTCAATCCATCCCAGTAGCTCACCTCGAACACCATGGGCCCTCACCTTGTTCAGCAGCCTCCCGTGTGGCACCTTATCAAAGGCCTTTTGGAAGTCTAGATAGACCACATCCACTGGGTTTCCCTTGTCTAACCTACTTGTCACCTCTTCAAAGAATACCAACAGGGTTTGTCAGGCATGACCTCCCCTTAGTAAATCCATGTTGACTTGTTCTAATCAGACTCTGCTCTTCTAAGAATTTAGAAACCTCATCCTTAATGATGGATTCTAGAATTTTACCAACAACCGAGGTTAGGCTAATTGGCCTATAATTTTTCATCTTTTGTCTTGATCCTTTCTTGAACAATCGGGTTACAACCGCGATCTTACAATCATCCGGGACTTTCCGTGACTCCAGTGACTCTTGAAAGATATCAACCAATGCCTCCGCTATTTCCTCAGCCACCTCTCTCAGAACTCTAGGATGTATCCCATCGGGGCCAGGAGATTTATCAATTTTAAGACTTTTTAGCTTTTCTAGCATTATCTCTTTTGTAATGACAACCATACTCAACTCAGCCTCCTGACTCCCTTTAATTGTTGGGATATTACTCCTGTCTTCCACTGTGAAAACTGACGGAAAGTACTTGTTAAGTTCTCCTGCTATTTCCTTATCTCCCATCACTAGGCTTCCAGCATCAGTTTGAAGTGGCCCAATGTCTACTTTTGTCTGTCGTTTGTTTCTTATGTATTGAAATAAACTTTTACTATCGTTTCTAATATTACTGGCTAGCCTACCTTCATATTTGATCCTCTCCTTTCTTATTACTCTCTTTGTTATCCTCTGTTTGTTTTTGTAGCCTTCCCAATCTTCTGATTTCCCACTGCTCTTGGCCACTTTATAGGATCTCTCTTTTTCTTTAATACATTTCCTGACTTCCTTTGACAGCCATGGCTGTCTAATCCCTCCCTGGATAATCTTTCTTTTCTTGGGGATGAACCTCTGTACAGTGTCCTTAATTATACCCACAAACCCCTGCCATTTTTGCTCTACTGTCTTCCCCGCAAGCCTCTGCTTCCAGTCTATTTTTGTTAGTTCCTCTCTCATGCCCTCATAATTACCTTTAATTAACTGTAACACCATTACATCTGATTTTGCCTTCTCTCTTTCAAACTGCAGACTGAACTCTACCATATTATGATCGCTGCTTCCTAAGGGTTCCCTTACTTTAAGATCTTTTATAAAGTCTGGTTCATTGCAAAGCACTAGGTCCAGAATAGCCTGCTCCCTTGTGGGCTCCATGACAAGCTGTTCCAAAAAGCCATCCTGTAAGCTTTCCATGAATTCCCTCTCTTTGGATCCACTGGCAACATTATTTACCCAGTCCACCTGCATATTGAAGTCTCCCATGATCACCGTGACCTTGCCTTTCTGACATGCCTTCTCTATTTCCCGGTACATGTTGCATGCCTGCTCCTGACCACTGTTAGGAGGTCTGTACACAACTCCAATTATGTTTTTTTTGCCTTTGTGGTTCCTCAATTCCATCCACACAGACACCACATCATCTGACTCTATGTCATTCAGTGCCATAGATTTAATATTGTTCTTCACTAACAAGGCAACCCCACCCCCTCTGCCGACCTCCCTGTCTTTTCGATAAGTTGAAAATCCTTGGAGGTTTAACTGCCAGTCCTGACCCCCCTGTAACCAAGTCTCTGTGATGCCTACTACATCATAATCATTCACTATGATCTGTGCCATTAGTTCATCTGCTTTGTTATGAATGCTACGCACATTCAGGTAAAGCACCTTAATGCTAACTTTCTTATCATAAGAGATATTGGAAGTCATGTGATGTCCTAAGTTATCCTTACTTTTTTCTGCATTCCCAGTCTGCCTCAATTTTAAATCCGCCTGGACACATGCTATCCTGCTGCTTGTCTTTCCATTTAATGCCATACTCCCTGTTGCTTTCACTTTCCCTTCCCTTGGTCCTTGTGTGGGCCAAACAGTTCTCTAGTTACCCTCTTGCTCCTTATATATGAAAACAAAGTTTTTGCTATTTTCCTCAACCCTGTTTGCTAAAGATATCTTATGACCACTTTTAGCCCTCTTAATTTCGTGATCTTTACTGTTAAAATGAGAAAAGAAAATGAACACCTGTTCGTGTGAGGGGGTATTCAGACCTGTTCAAAGTGTTTTGTGCCAAGACAAACTTGAAATCTGTCTCAGTGCAAATAAAAAGCATATGAAGAAACCTCTTGGGAAAAGTAATTCTCAGCCACTGTCCCCCCAAAGTACTTCTGAGGTTGAAAAGAGTGAGGGTTTGTAACAAGGGCCAATCAGCAAATTGACTCAATTAATCATCTCGATAATGATATCTTCAAATAAAGATTCATGGAGCGCATGAGAGATTATTTCTGAGAGCAGGATGTCATGGAACCAACCAGAGAATGGGCTAATTTAGATTTGATATTATGTAACAAAGAAGGATTGGTGGATGACCTTTGCCTTGGAAAGAGGAAGCACAACATGTTGGAATTTCACATTCAGATTGAAAGAGTGAAGACTGAGTCATACATGAGAGTTTTAGTGTTAGGCAATAATAATTATACTGGCTAAGGAAGGATTTGGACTGGGAGAGAAAAGAACAGTCAAAGGCAGGACATCTGAAGTAATTTGCCAAATAATTCAGGGGATACTAAAGACCGAAGAGGAATTGCATATTGGAGAAAAATCATTCATATCTTGATAAGGAAGTCAAAGATAACATGAAGGCAAATTATAGGGCATATCATACTGCACAGGTTAGTCACACTGTGGAGGATTGGGCAAATCTGTGGCCTCGTGGTGTTATCACTGAATTCTTATGTGATGAACCCAGATAATGTTCTGGTGATCTGGGTTCAATTTCTGCCACAGCAAATGGCGAAGCATGACTTCAAATCTGGAATTAAGGGACGGATGGTGATTAAGAATCGATTGCCAAGAAAAACTCACCTGGTTCACTAATGTCCTTTAGGGAATGACACTGCCATTCTACCATCGATTCACCACTCTCAGGCTGAAGGCATTTCTCCTTATCTCTGTTCTAAAAGATCTTCTCTTGACTCTCAGGCTATGTCCTTGAGTCCTTTCTCTCCTAACAGTGGAAGCATCTTCCCAACATCTACTCTGACCAGGCAGCCAGTCTTCTGTATACTTCAATTAGATCCCCCTTCATCCTTATAAACTCCAGCGAGTATAGACCCACAGACCTCATATGTTAAGCTTTTCATTCCTAGGACCATTCTTGTGAAGCTCCTCTGAACACGCTCCAGGGACGGTACATCCTCCCTTAGTTACGGGCACAAAACGGTACACATTACTCCACTGTGGTCTGACCAGAGTCTTGTCAAGCCTCAGAAATCCATCCTTGATTTAATATTCAAGTCCTCTCAAAATAAATGCCATCACTGTATTTGCCTTTCTGACTGGGCGGGCCACCTGAAAGAATAATCTTACAATGGGCAATAATAAATTAACCGTGGAGTTACAAAAACGAAGAATGATTAATGCATACTGGGAAATGGATCCCAGCCTTGACTAAAGTCTCTGTGCTAATGCACGTGCTGCAGAATCCAGACAGGCTGCAGCTACCCACAGATGGTTTGCAAACAAATCTGTCAGTTCCAGATCCTGTCATACTCACCTGAAGTTGGACCTGAATGGGACTATGGAATGTTGCCCTTGAGCCAACCCATGGTTGAGTCTGATTGATCAGGGTAAATGAACCTGATCATTCCATTGACAGATCCTCCTTACCTTCCCAAAAGGGCGTGAAGACTTGGAAGCATAAGAATCACCACAAAACCCCACACAGTACAGTAACTCGAGAATAACCACGAAAAGAGAAGACACCTCCAAGATCATCAGAAGAACAAGAAGACATCACCAAGTCGAGTCAGGTCAACTTCTAATGGGGTGGTTTGTGATCATGCAAATTGAAGTTAAAGCATAAGATATTTGTAGTGTTTATCATTGCGTTATAATACGTTTTATTGTTCTATATTAATTGTGTTCAATAAACAAATATTGTTTGAAAGAGCTAACTCAGTTCTTTTGCTGAATATAATATTTGAATCACCTCAATCACATTGTGCACCAGAAACGACACCTTCCTAATTGCTGACTCAACCTACAAGTTTATCTCGAGACAATCCTGGACTGGAACTTGCAACTCTCTTTGCACTTCAGACTTCTGATTTTTCTCTCCACTTATAAAGTAGTCCATGCCTGTATTCTTCCTACTAATGTGCATCACCTCACACTTTCCAAAGTTGTACTCCATCTACCACTTCTTTTTCCACTCTCTTAATAGTTATTCAAATTCTCGTCTATTATTTGTTCCACACGACTATCTCACCAGCGTCATTTTCCAGTGCCCCAATATCCACTTCTGCTTCTCTTTTGCCCTTTATATGTCTAAAGAAACTCTTAAAGTTGTCCTTTATATCGCTGGACAGCTTAACCTTATATTTAATCTTCTCCGTTCTTATTTCTTATTTTGTTGCCATCTGTTCATCTTTGAAAGCCTCCAAATCTTCTGGTTTCCCACTTTGATATGTTATCTGCTTTCTATTTTTCTTTTACGCTAGCCATGACTGTCCCAGTCATCCATGGCTGCCTCATCCTCGCTGTACAATGCATCTTTTTCCTCGGGATAAATCTCTGCCGTGACTCCTAAGTTGCTCCGAGAAAATCCCGCCATTATTGTTCCACTGTCTTTCCTGCTAGGCTCCTCTCCCAGTCAACGCTACCCAGCTCCTCCCTTGTGTCTATGAAAGTGCCTTTATTCAACTGTAATATTAACTCCGATTCTACTTTCTCCCTCTCAAATTGAAGAGTAGGTCAATAATATTATAATCACTGCCTCCGAAGGGTTCCTTCACCTTAAGCTTCCTTATCAATTCTGCCTCACTGCAAAACTCTAAATCCGGTATTGCCCGTTCCCTCGTTGTCTGCACCATAAGCTGCTCCAAAAAACATCTTGTACACATTCCACAAATTTCTTTCCTTGCAAACCACTACCGCTGATTTTCCCAGACCATCTGCATAATTGACATCCCCCCACTCACTGTAACTTTGCCTTTCCTACATATCGTTTCTATCTCCAGTTCTATCTTGCGCCCCAGCTCCTTACTACGATTTGTAGACCTGTTCATAACTCCAACTACGGTTTTTCACCTTTATGTCCCACAATTCTACCCACACACATTCCACACCATCTGACTCTGTTTTAAGTAATGGAACTGAGTGATGCGTCTGCAAAACACTTTAGTATTGTCTCAAATTTATAGGTTAGTCATGGAGTAATAATATTTCATTGTCAATTAGTTTGCAATATGACCACAGTGTATTTCTTTGCCCAAATATTCTGTCTATATTATGGAAGAATGCAAACTGTTGAAACTGTTCGAGAAGGAATATAGAAAGAGGACATGAGTCTATAAGGAGATTAAGGTGGGTCAAGTGAACAGCCAAATATTGGTGTATGGAACATAGTAGGAAAAATGTGTCCGTGCTAAAAGATATTGGTGGGTTGAATGGAAACGTAGTGTATCATTTCAGTGGAGAGATTGGCTTTAGGACAGAGGAACCAGGCATTTGGATTACAAAATAAAAACTTTACATGTACATCAAATTTTTAGGGAGGTAAGATAAATGTTGAAACTTTCTGAAACAGAACACATTTAAAAGTTGGTACGATTTTCTACAGATTTACAATGTAGTGGTGTAACAACATCGAGAGAACGGTGGCCACAATGATATGAAATGCAATCCAACGAAGATTCACTCATCTGTCTTTCGTGAGGAGCGTTTATTTCAGGAGGAAATCTTGAAATGACTAGCCCTGGATCTGCTGGGGTTTAGGCGAACAAATGTTTAACACCAGAATATTCCAAGTAGTCTTTTCAAATTGAATTCTAAAACAATATTTCAGCTTGTGTGAGAGATTACCATGAGTGGATGGATGGTAAAACTGAAAAATGTTAAGAAGTTGGCGATTTGGTGTCATCCTCTCAAAGTGTTGTGTCTTTGTGCAATTCTCTTCCCAGATGGCGATGGAGGATAAGACATTGATTATTCCTAAGGCAGAGGCAGGCAGATTCTTGACTAAGAATGACGCACTAACGTTATAAGGGCAAAGGAGGAATGTGTGATTGAGGTCACAATCAGATCATCCACGATCTTATCACATGATGAAGATGTTTTGATTCCTTACTCTTGATGCTAGCTACTAGATTTCTGTTGTCTTTAGACACTGAAAAAAAAGATACAGTTCTCATGACCATGAAGACTTTTCCTTTCAGATTATTGCACACAGCTTTGTATACGTGACTTTTAAACAGCACTGGAAAAACACTCAGGAAAGGTTCATGATGTTGTCGAGAAGTCAGGAGCATAAGACAAAGGGAAAGTCTCGCTTGAAACTGCTTTAGAAATCAGATTGGGTCGAATGGATAACTTTAATACTGCAGATCCCTGTCAGTTGTTCTTGTGAGTTGTGTTTCATTGGCAAGGCCAGCATTCTGTTGCCTGTGTTTAATTTCTATTCAGAATATGGTGATAGACCCCTGGGTTTCTTGCAGTGCAGGAACACTAACAGGAATGTTAGAAAGAGAGAAGTGGGTTTTTTAACAATTTGATAGTGAAGGGAGAATGATATAGCTTCAAATCCTGTGTGCCCTTGGAGATTGTATTCCTCACTACCTGATGCTCGCAAGCTATGGAAATAGTGAGACCACATTCTCTGTTTCCAACAATTAAAGTGACAGAGTCATACAGCATACAAACTGGCCCTTCAGCCCAATGCAACTACATCAGACAGAAAACACCAAATTACATTATTCCCAGTTACCTGAAGATCTATACCCTACTATTCCCTGGCATTTTGCGTTTAAATGCTGCGTTACCTTGTATCTATGACCTGAGCTTTATTGTTCTTCCAATATATGCACGAAATGGTTTCACAGAAATAGATCACACAATTTCAATGACAACGACAAACTCATCAGATCAACAAATGGCCTTATTGTTTAATAATTATTAGAAAATCGATTTTTCTTTTTGGTTCATTTGGGATTTTAATGGAGCTAGACCAGCATTAATTGCCCTTGAGACGTTCCAGTCCAGTCGGTGTTGGTCCATCCAAGTGGCTGTTGGGATGGAGTACCAGCATGTGTTGGTTTAACTGGGAGTAAATATTGCTGATAGTGGATGGAGTGTTACACAAGCCGACATGCTGTGATGAACAGCTCGCAGGAAAACAGACTCTCTGTCAATGCGAATATATAAGAAGGTATTTATTATTCTTCAGAAAATAACAACTTACACGAGAAGTTTATATAATATTGGTTTCTATGTTACTGGTGTCCTTAAAATAATGGCGTCAAACAGCTGGAATAATGTTGGTGCTGTCGTTGGAGGATTCTTGCACTGAGCATGTGAATTATCCTGGATGTTTTCAGAGATGGCTGGCCTGTCCTAGGCTGAGTAAATGCTGATATTCCATTTGATGCTGCTGCTTTGTAATCTCACCACTTACTGAGCACAGTTCGATGGAACATTCAACAAGTCCCATTGACTGCTGCTTCAAAATACATCAGAGCATTCATGGCTGCTACCACATGATATCACAATTTCTCTCATAATGTCTTGTCTTTCATTTTAAACGTGTTCCCCCTTGTTTTTAACCCTTTGACGAAGAGGAACAGCTGCTGACTGTTCACTCTGCTCTTACCTCTCATGTTCTTATACAGCCCTGTCAGGTTCAGTTACTTCCCGCATTGCACACAGGTTCAGTAGATGGACTATGCTAAATAATCCGTTATTTTCAGCTAGTTTTGTTAGCTATGGGAGACGCAGGGACAGGGTAGTGGGCGGGTTAGCCAAGGGAAATGCAGGAATGGTGTATGAGGTGGGTCTGGGTGCAATGCTCTGCAGATGATTGTGTGAACTCTTTGGGAAAATTTCCCATAAAATAACACAAATAAAGTGTAAATCAAACAAAGAAAGATGCTGGGGTTCTGAACCAAAAGGAAACAGAGTGCTGGGGAAATGGAGTAGGTTTGGCAACCTCTGTCAAGACTAAAACAGAGTTAGCATTTTGAATCCACTGACCATGCATCATATGTGAAAGCAGCTGGGAAATAGTGTAATGTGTGTTGGTGGATTAAGTTGAATATATGGAGAAATAGAGACATAGAATATATAAACAAAGAAACTGCGGATAATCAGCTGGTAGGAAATAAATTGTGAGATCATTTTCATTGGTTTTTGACCTTTTCCCATATTCCTGGATATCATGCTCTTGTAGGTATATATCCAAATCCTGGTTTCAAGTGAGTTCTATCCCATCTAAGTGTAGTCATCTTCTTTTCTTCATTAATGGGACATGGGTGTTGTTGGCTGGACCAGCATTTAATTGTCTTTCCGAGTTGTTTTTGACAAGGAGCTGGGGAACTGCCTCTCTGAACCGTTGCATTTCGATGTGCTGTAGACTGGCAGTGCTCAGGTCTGACTGGTTTCACTTCTTTGAGACCTTGTAGTGTTAAACCTGACTGTCTGGCTTGGTCATTTAAAAAGACATTTGAGAGACTAGCACTGCTGACGGTCTGGAATCACATGTAGGCCAGACAAGTGACAATAACAAGTTTCCTTCGCTGAAGGGCACTAGTGAGCCAGATGTTCTTAGTTTTGACAACCATCAATATTTCATTAGATTGTTAATTCCAAATATTTTATTGAATTCAAATTCCACCATTTGCTGTGGCCGGATTGATGTCTGGGTCTGGGTCATTACCTGGGAAAGGTATACCGTTGGGAAATATTTGTGGAAATCTCAGAATTTATACTCTGGAGAAAACACCTCTAGACCATCGCCTCCCCAGCATCTCCACCATCAATAGCTATTATTGTGACTGAGGTACAGAAAATTGTGCAGTTATGTTGTCAACGATTTCCATGGAGAGCAGAACTATTCATATTTCAGTGACTGCACAGAAATCTAACAGTTTATTCGCCAGGAATAGAAACGGAAGAGAGGTAGGCATTTTTAGCACTGAGTGGATGTGCCATGACTTGCTCCTGTCATTGGAAAGTCAGTGCAGGTTCTGTGGATAGTTTCCTTGGATTTGTGTTGTCAGCTGCTGCATTCATCCGGGGATACCAGAGGGCCTGATGGCCCTACTCTATGCAAGGTATGGGGATAGATTTTACAGTGTATCTGGGTCTGCAGAGAATGCATAGGGAGAAGCAGGGCACTGCACTGTCCTTACTGGGATTTCAACAAATATTTCCCAATGGTATACCTTTCCCAGGTGCAAAGAATGAAGCCAGTTTATTTCAACAATGAGCTGTGCAGTCTCACACCAGGGAGAGGACTGTACTCAAAATTGCCCATCAACCATTTTGATTCTGGACCTTGCCAGGCAGGAATGGGGGACATATCCATTCTGCCAGAATCCCATCCTCTCACGTATTCATGAGGTGACAGAGGCCATGTCTGTCCAGTCAGGTGAATACATTGGTTCTGTCCAAACAGAGGAAGCAACAGAAACTCTTTTTGGAAATATTAAAAAAACAGAGTGAATGGCAAAAGTGAGGAAGTTATGAAATTTAGAATTAGTAAAGTCGAAGTACTGGAAAAAACTCATTGTGCTGAAGGTTGGTAAGCTGCTGGACCAGATGAGTGATTAATTTAGAGGGCTACAGAGATAGGGTTGGAGAATTGAGTTTGCCGGATAACTCTTTTTGGAGCTGGTTCAGACACGATGGGTCAATGGCCTTCTTCTCTCATGCCTTTTCCTTAATTATATGAGGGTGGTTAAAGCTCTTTCTGTTCTGTAATGGATCCTGCAGACTGGAAAGCAGCTATTATGACCACACATATTTACAACAGGACGGAGAGTGAATACAGAAAACCAACTGGGGTATGACATCATGTCAGTTGTGAGGAAACTGTGAGAAATTGTTGTAATTACTCATGAATAGATCATTGGAGAACATCACATATTTGAGCAGAGTCAACCTAGATTCAGGACAGGAAAAGTATCTTTGAAAAACGTACTGGAGTTTATAGAGGATGTTGGTTGTGACATTGAGGAGTGAGAACTAGTGGGAACGGTATATTTGAATTTTCAGAAGAAGGTTGACACGGTTGCATACACGTGAGTGAATAAAGTTACAGTCCTTGGGTAAGGAGGAGATATCCTACATGGATTGAGAATTGGATGAAGGGGTGAACACACAGACTAGGGTCCTCCTATAGACAGAAGGCCATGACTGATTGGGTATCCCATGTATCAGTGCTTGGAACACCGCTATTTGTAATACAAAGAAGTGATTTGAATGTGAACAACACATACAGTCTTTTTCATGTTGTACTTGTAAGGAGGTGAGAGGATGGGAAGTGCTTTTGTCAAAAAGGACCGGAATGTCCTTGGTCACAAGTCACGAACAGAATTCATGCAGGGCATCCATTAACCAGGACAGGAAATGAAATGCCAGTGTCCATTACAAAATGAATCATGTGTCGGAGTAAAAACACCTTCCTGCAGTTGTGGAGTGTTGCTGAGGCAGTATTTGGGCTGTTATGGACATACTTTCTTTCCTTTATAAATCAATTATCTCCCTGTCACAGAGACAGTGCAAAGAAGTTTTATCAGAATAATCATGGGGATGATGGTACCATGAGGAGAGTGTGAAGGAAATGGATGTTTAATTTGTGGCACGGTGAGAGAATAAGAGTTCACTACACTGAAACTTGAAGATCATGGATGAACACACATTATTTCCATTGAAAGACATTGGTGGCATGAGAAATTGCATGTTCCCCATGACACGTGCTTCTTGGTAGTTAATGTAGCTCTGTGGAGCTCCCGTGTTGGTTGAGAGAGAGACTCTGAATGAACTCTCACTGCCTCAATGAGCAGTTGGTGTGTGACCTTGCACTGAATATCACATTGTTCACAAACCTATCAGCAGCTACATTGCATTACTTCTGAAAGAGTTAGCCATTCCCACTAGCTTCTGCCCTCCATAGAGAACACCAGTCTACCTGCTCGGAGATGGAAGATGCCTCCTTGAGATTTCACATGAAACATTTGTCTTCCCTCTTCACCATCAAAAAACCACATTAATGTATCAGTTGTGTACCATTAGCAATGGAACTAGGAGGAATGACAAGGAACAGGCTATCCGTGCAGTCTCTGCCTCATTGCTTTGTCATGTTGGGGCGTCGATAACATGCTCCTATTTCTGTACAGGCGGATTGATGGGCTGAATGGCAGCATGGGAGAAGCTCAAGGGCCTGATTGGGCAACTCCTGGTTCCTGTTTAACAGCTTGATGTGTTTAACTGAGCTGCTTCTCTTCCTGTGTAATAGGCAGGAGGGAATGAATGGGCTATCTCTATTCTTATCCAATAGTGTTAATGGGTTGAATGACCTTCTCACATTCCTCTGAAGTGAGCTTGAGGTGCTGAATGAGCTCTTCCGTTTACTGTGGTAATGCACAGTGTCCAGCAGGACTGTTCCATGAATGTGACCGACACTCTAACATCACAAGCCTGAATGATGCCCGGGTCTTGCTGCACACGAACACAGACTGCTACATGTGCTGAGGGAGGACACATTGTTCTGAACATCTCATGGTCTTCATTGACCTTCCCCACTGCTGAGCTTATGTTGGGGGAGAGAGATATTGAGAAGCAACTGAAGATGCTTGTCCTGTGGATCTTCCGCAGAGATGTCCCGGGACTGAGGTGGTGGATGTCCAAGAACCACAGTCATCTTTTTTGTGCTGAATCACTCCAACCAGTGGGGAGATTCCTCTTAATCTCCATCAAGTTCCATTTTCTTCAGGTTCTTTGATCCATCATCAGTCAAATGCTGCCTTGTTATCAGGGCCAGTCACTCTTACCTGGTGTTTATATATTTTGTTGATGTCAATAAGTCGTGGTGTATGTGTGCGGCATGTTTCCTTCTCACAGAGCAGAGTTACTATCGGGACATCTCTATTCTGGAGAAGGGGACTTAGATCATTGAGATAGTTGGAAGACAGGGATGGATGTCAGGCACTCCAGGAATTAGGGCCTAGAGCAGGCCAGTCATAATCTTATTGAATGGAAAGGCACTCTGTAGGAGCTGAATGACCTATCCTGCTTTTTATGTTCTTCCATTAGAAGTTTCATCATTGTTATTTTCCGAGAAGTCCTATGAAGAATTGTCACAGTCAGAGCGACTCGAGGATTTTGTGAGCAATATCTGGGTATAGTATGGGGGCATTATTTACTGTGAATCTAGGTCACAACATGAATAAATGGAGCCGGGGCAACTTCTGTAAAGAGAGAGGAGGGGACTGTTTCACAGTAACACCCACTCTTTTTCCCAAAAACGTTTTCCAATCCACACCAAATCATGTTTGATTGTATTCAGAGACTGAACGGTCTTCTCTGTCCTTATCCCTGTTCTTACTGAAATTAGACAGTCATTGTTTCTTCTTCAAGTCCCACGCCTCCAGAGGTCAAGACAAATTATCAGTATAACTAAGTGTGTGGTTTGGTACATGATATCTGTCTCAGACTGGGTCAGGTTCAATGTTAGGAACTAGTTAGACAGGTTTCTTAAATTTGTGAAAATAACTAATCTAAAACCCAAGGCAAGTTACTCGAATTACGATGGATACATAAATGATATACAGTTTGGACATTAACAATATGTACACCAACATTTATTTTTTACTAACCTGAGACACAGAAACATGCATGCAAAAATGCAGACGCGCGTGCACGCACACACGTCCACCCACCCACACTTCCGAAGGCAAATAGAAAAAATGAAACTCTACAGAATAATAGTTCAGAATAGCTTTGACCAAATAACAGTTGATTTCATGACAAAAGCAAAATTGAAAATGTTCCATTGTCATTCTGCCTCTGAAGTTATTCTGCCTCACAGAAGCTGCTAGCACTGAGGTTTTGGCTGAAATCCCTTTGCTACAGGCAGTAGAGAGATTCCAATGAATCCTCAACAGGAACCCTCAAAGAGTGCTGAAGATGGCTGATTGGTTTTCAGCTTGCATATTTTGCTGTAGAGAAGTCCATGTAGAGATGGAACAATGGCCATTTGCTTCTACCACAGGTTACGTTTTGTCCTTCTCTGATTGGAAACATGCAATAATGTGACCAAACACCAACCTGGATTATGTCAGGTCTGGTTGAACATTCCCTTGATTGCATGACTCCATCCCTGTTATCTGCTCCATTTTGGAATGATTTTTAATTTATAATTTGAAGGTATGTTTATATGTGTCTGCATATTTTTTGTACAATAAATTCATGTCGTCATAATACCTGTATTAAAATGAATATGTTGTCTTCTAAAACTGAATGCTTTGTTTTATTCTCTCATCCATTAGCTACGCCCAAAAGAACTCTCCTCACGGGCTTGTGTGATTCAATATGAACGTCTCTCATTCTCATGCATGAATTGTTCTGATCTTGTAGAGGCCATGAGGGGCATGGATGCGAGGAAGAGTCAAGCTTATTTTCCAAGGCGAGAGGAGTCCATACCAGAGGCTAGTGATGTAATGTGAGAGGGGAAAGTTTAAAAAGATACCTGAAGGCTAACTTTTTTACTCAAAAAGTAGTGCGTGGATGGAATGAAACGACAGTGAAACGACAGTGAAAGTGGTGGAGGCTGCTACAATTACAACATTTAAGAGGCAATGGACGGTCTATGAATAAGAAGGTTTAGATGGTTATGGGTCTAATGTTGCCAAATGGTACTACATCATTTTGGAATATCTGTTCAGTGCAGATAAGCTGGACTGAAGGGTCTGTTTCCGGACTGTATCACACTATGATTCCATCTGGCCTTCATTCTAACAAAGAGTAAAGTGAAACATCTGTGAAAGCTTCTAAAACAATTGCATGTTTTTTCTTTCAATTTAGGGGTACATTACTATACACAATACACCCGATGTAGTCTCAGCATTGTCATGTACAGATGAAGTAAAACATCCCGATGATTTTACCCGATAGCTTTTGCATAAAACAGCATTATTCGATACTTTTTCCCAATTACTTGCTGAATCTGCTGACTAGATTTATGTGGCTCATGCACCGGGTCACACAAATCCCTCTGTACCAATGAGTTCATCAATGTTTCTTCTTTTAAGTAGGTAACTGTTATTTTATCTGTTCAACACAACACTGACATTCCTTAAAACACATTATACTGTTTTCTGCCAAAGTTTTGCTCACTAATTTCCCCCACCTGTATCCCATTGCAGAGTCTCCATGTCTAGTTAAATGACCATCTTGGTAAATGAGCTAATAGATCTCCACTCCAATCGATCCCCTCATCCAAATCATTGGTATAGATTGTAAGTAGTTGATAATCTCACACTGATCCCTGAGGCACTCCTCCAAGTTACAACTTTACAACCTGAAAATAAGCATGTATCCCAAATGTTTATTCCCTGATAGTTAACCGGGTTTCCCCTGTCACTGGGAAGCAGGCTAGAAAGGTTGGATGGCCTCATCCTACACTGAGTAATGTACTTAGCAATTGAATGACTTCAATCTATTCATGCGAATCCTTAGAGGGCAGAATGGTCTGCTCCTGTCTCATTATAACGATGTTGACTGGCTGAATGGGATCTTCCTTTATCTCTATAACATTACTGAGTGCTTGAGTGAACAACACTTGGGTTAGGAGTAACAACTGGTCATTCAGCCCCTCACGCCTACTGCACCATTCAGAATGTGCATTGTTGATGTGATTGTAACTAAACATCCCCTTCCTGTCTGTTCCCAATAAACATGGATTATCTTGTTCATAAAAGATCTATGGAACTGAACCTTGAGTGCTTTCAGTAACCCTGTCTTTTCTGCTACTTCGGCATGGGAACACCACAGATCACACAGCCCAAAAGGGAAACGAGTGTCCCTGTCTCAGGCAGAAATGGGAATGCCCTTATTCTCAAACTGTATTCCCCTCAAACCAATCACCACACTTTTGATATACAAGGAGTTGACAGTTAGGAACATATACCGACCATTCAGCCCCTCAGGCCTGTCCACATTCCCATTAACTCTCCTAAATGAAATACTTACCATATTCAGCCTGGAAAGACAATTCCAGGAAAGATTATATGAGCAATGAACCCTGGAGCAGAATTAGGCCATTCAGCCCATCTTTTCTGCCATGACATTTGATCATGGCTAAAGTATTTCTGAATCCCATTCTCCTGCCTTCTCCGACTGAGCATTGATATCATTTTTAGTAAAAACGTATATATCTCTGTATTAAAAGAAAGCGTGGTCCTGAATGTGGGATTATGTTCATATGTTTGTGTGTAAATATCCATATCTACATGCGTATCTCTATGGGCATGTGTTATGTGTGTTAGTGTCAGTATCACAGTTTGTGTGTACCTCTGTCTGCATCGCTGTGCAATGTTGTTTTTGAAGTAAATAGATTGAAATTGGAATCAAAGTCTCTCTCCTCCTCTTCTCTCTGTCTGTCCCTGTTGTTCATAGAGTTCATAGAATCGCTACAGTGTGGAAACAGGCCATTTGGCCCAGCGCATCCACACTGACCCTTCGAAGAGTAACCCACCCAGACCCATTTCCCGACTATCCTACGTTTACCCCACATTAACGCCCCTTACCGACACGTCCCTGGGCACTATGGGCAATTTAGCATGACCAATTCTCTTAATATCCACATCGTTGGACTGTGGGTGGAAACTGGAGCACCCGGTAGAAACTCACGCAGACACGTGAGAAGGTACAAACTCCACACAGACAGTCACCCGAGCGTGGAATCGAGCCTGGGTGCCTGGCGCTGTGAGGCAGCAGTTGGAGCTTCTGAGTTTTATGATTAGATTCATGCAATACCTCCGTCTGCTGGACTCTCCACGCCACTGCATCAGTGGCAGAGTTTTTTACTCTCAGAAGATAACAAATCCTTTACTGTGAATCTCTCAAATTGCACGGCCGTTTAATCTTTCAAATAATAACTTTGGAAGCACAGAGCAGTTTTGTCTGATACTTCACGATGTTGTTCCTGCATCATTACCACCACTACTGGGCCTTTTTTTGGATTTTTAAATACTTTCTCTCTAAAGTTTTAAGCATTGCAAGTCACAGAATGAGAAATAAATTCATCTGATCTCCTGACAAAATGGTTCACTCAGAGGTGAGCATTTCCATTCTGACACACCCAAGTGTATTTGCCACCCTCCATTTATCAGCATTGTCTGTGTGTGTGTGTGTGTGTGTGTGAAGTCTGTGTGTGTGTGTGTGTGTGTGTGTGCGTGTGTATGGTGTGTGTGTGTGTGTCTGCGTGTGTGTGTGTTGAGGGAGAGTGCGTGGGTGTGTGCGTGGGTGTGTGTTGGGGGAGTGTGTGTGTGTGGGTGGGTGTGTGTCTGTGTGTGTGTGGGTGTGTGTGTATGTGTGTATGTCTGTGTATGTGTGTGTATGTGTCTGTTGGGGGGAGTGTGTGTGTGTATGTGTGTGTGTGTATGTGTGTGTGGGTGTGTGTGTATGTGTGTGTGGGTGTGTGTGTGTGTATGTGTGTGTGTTTTTTTAGGGTGTGTGTGTATGTGTGTGCGTGGGTGTGTGTGTATGTGTGTGTGGGTTGGGGGGGCGTTTGTGTGTGTGTGTGTTTGTGTATGTGTGCGTGTGTTGAGGGGGAGTATGTGTGTGTGTTGGGTGTGTGTGTGTGTGTTGGGGGGGGAGTGTGTGTGTTGATGGTGCTGTCAGTGTGGATGGAGCTGTGAGATGCTGCCCTCTGTCCCTCCCAGATTGAATCCTCGAAGGTTATCACTTTCTGCCACTGTCATTGCAGTAGGGTGTGGAGGACAGCTGAGGGACAGATTGTGTCATTTTAAACACCAAAGAGACTGTCAGACCTGCACACATGTATAGATACCCACAGAGTCAAATACAGAAACACAGATATCTGACACTCCTCCACACGGCTAGACCCTTTCTGTCCTATTCCAAGATGTTTCTGAGTGAGGGTGGGAGTGGGTGACCCTGCTGTTAGTGCCTGTGTAGGTGAGGGGAGGGAAATGGTGACATGTCCAGAGGGAATCAGGGTACAGTGTTGTATACATGAGGCGCTATTAGTGAAGAAGATATAGTGTAGGGGAAAGAGAGAGAGAGAGAGAGAGAGAGAGGGAAGGTGCTGCATGCAGCAGTGAGAGTAGTGGACCATGAGCCTTGTTCGGGGGTCAGTGCTGTAACAGATATATAGTGAGTGTGAGGGAGCAGAGAGAATACAGTGACCCTTATCCTGACAGAGTGAGGAAGATTATTGATGTTTGTCCTGCATTGCTGGACATTTCTTCAGACCTCAGATACTGCACTGTGATGGGTGGGGAGCTCAGACCATGCTCAGTTTGTCTGGTGTTGTGTGCCCCTCTGGGAAGAGAATGGTCTCCCTCTGTACTAGCGCATCCACCAGGAAGTCGTGTCCCTTTCGATAAACTGTGGTCTAATTGCCCCATATCTGCGATCCTCAGGGTAAAATGTGCAGGGCAGTTCCAACATGAGAAAGCTCAACCATGTGCCCATTGGCCTTTTAAAGATGGCACCAGTGCCAGGGGTCCTGGAGTATCGGAGGCATCTGGGCGATGGTGTGTACCTCCAGCCATGATGGGTGGGAGAATCGGGCTGGCATTGAATGAGAGGGACACCATGGTGTGGGGTGGGTAGTTAATGAGGTGAGTTTGATAAGATAGCACCAGGAGCTGAAAATGTGTTGCTGGAAAAGCGCAGCAGGTCAGGCAGCATCCCAGGAACAGGAGAATTGACGTTTCGGGCAGAAGCCCTTTTTCAGGACCTTCTCCTCGAAGATAGCACCAGGAAACTAGCTCAGCCTCATGAAGACAATCCCTCTGTCACACTCAATGAAAATGACACTGAGACAAATTATTGTTCGATTCAACCCAATGAGTCGAAGACTGTGTTGACCCCAATCTCAGTTACAACGCTGCAACTGCTTGACCAATGCTCTCCATCACAGAGAAGGAGCTAAACGTCACATTACCCTTTGGAAATTAGGTAGTAGGGAGGGGATGGTTAAGCTATCAGTGGGGGAGCACTTTATGGCAAGTCATTATAGTTCTATTAGTTTTAAAATAGAGATGGAAAAGGATGAACTAGTTCTAAAACTTAAAAGTTCTAAATTGTTGAAAAGCCAATTTTGATTATATTAATCAAAGTTTTTCCAAAGTCGATTGGGACAGATATTCGCAATGAAGGGGGTCAGTTGAGAACTGGGAAGCCTTCAAAAATGAGGCGTCAAGAGTATAGATAAATTATGTCCCTCTTGGGGTAAAGGGTAAGGCTGGTACATGTAATGAATGCTGGAGGATTGGAAAAATTGAGGTTCTGTGCATGGATGCGAGGGAAGGATAATAGATTAGATTACTTACACTGTGGAAACAGGCCCTTCGGCCCAACAAGTCCACACCGACCCACTGAAGCGCAACCCATCCATACCCCTATATTTACCCCTTCACCTAACACTACGGGCAATTTAGCATGGTCAATTCACCTAACCTGCACATCTTTGGACTGTGGGAGGAAACCGGAGCACCCGGAGGAAACCCACGCAGACATGGGGAGAATGTGCAAACTCCACACAGTCAGTCGCCTGACACGGGAATTGAACCCAGGTCTCTGGCGCTGTGATATGTCAGGTATAGACAGCAGGAATTGAGGATTTGTTTCTTAATTCATTCACGGTATGCAGCTGTCGCTGGCTAGGCAAGTATCTATTCCTCATCCCTAATTGCTCAGAGGGCAGTTAACAGTCAACCACATTGCTGTGTGTCTGGAGTCACATGTAGGCTCGACCAGGTAAGAATGACAGTTTGTTTCTGAAAAGGGTGTCAGTGAACCAGATGGAGTTTTCTGACAATCGGAATGGTCATCATTAGCCTCTTAATTCCTGATTTAAAGTGAATCAATAGAAAATTCTGAAGCCAACAAGGGTATACTTAAGAGGGAAGTTGGGAGCAAAAAAGGGGACATGTGATAGACTTTGGCAAATGGAGTTAAGGAGAATCCAAAGGAATTCTACGAATACATCAAAGACAAAAGAGTAACTGTGGAGAGAGGGGAGGTACTGAACGAATATTTTATATCAGTATTTACTGTGCAGGAGGATATGGAAGCTCGAGAACTTGGGAAGTAGGTAGTGACATCTTGGAAAGTGTCTGTATTACAGAGGAGCTGCTGGAGGTCTTAAAATATGCAAAGGAAGGAAAATGTCCTGGCTTTTATTAGATGTATGCTAAACCTCTATGAGAAGCTAGGGAAGTGATTGCTGGGCCCCTTGCTTTCATCAATAGCCACAGGTAAAGTGCTGGAAGACTGGCGATTGGCTAACGTGGTGTCATAACTTAAAGGATTTAAGAAGGGTGATAAGGAAAAGTTAGTGAGCCTGACGTCAATGGTGGGTAAGGTGTTGGAAGGGAGTTTGAGGCATAGGATTTTCACGCATTTGGAAATGTAACAACTGATTTGGGATAGTCAATATGGCTTTGTGCAAGCAATATTCTTTATCACAGACTTGACTGAGATCTTTTTGAAGAAGCAACTAAGAAGATTAATTGAGGTAGAGAGGTGTACATTGTCGATATGTACATCAGTAAGGTGTTGAACAACATTGTACATGGTCATCTGTTTAACAAGGTTGGTTCATATGAAATACATGGAGAAAGAGCCATTTGAATACAAAACTGGCTCAAAGGTCGGAGACAGAGGGTGGTGGTAGAGGGTTGCAATATCCTGGCAAAGGTTTGCAATGTTCCCCCTGTTGTGCAGATAGTCCAGCTTATGGAGTAGTCCACTAGCATGGCCTGCACAGCTCTCCATCTTAGCCATTACCTTACCCCAGGTTATGGTGTCTGGGCAGGTTCTGTGAAGCAGGTTCAGAATTTGAGGCAATGGGCCATTCTAGTGGACTTGGCAATGTCTCTATTCAATGTTTGCTTCCTTGGGATTGGACCCACTATTGTCTCCTTTATCCTGTTATTCCAATTACCCCATCTCCTTATTCTTATTTTTGGCAAATTATCAATTAATAAATTATTTGTTTTCTTTTCAGTATCTTTCCCTGGCGTAGGGTTTTGACTCCCTCGTGCATCGAGTGCAGGCAATGTGAATCTCAGAAACAATGAAATGGTGTGTGTCCGGCTATTGTTCACTTCCCGATATGTCCCATGTGGTGCTCCATGGACAGGGGTGTTCCAGGGGCTTTGACTCATGTGGTTGAAACTTGGTATGCGCCTGCCCGTGGAACGCCTCTGTTTGTCTCTCTCAGTTGATTGAGCGGTCAGTAACACGAGGAAAATCCTGGAGTATAATTGTGAAGGGCCAGGCATCTAACTTGTAGCTGAGGGGTTTCTGACTGACTCCGGTTATTGAAAGGTTCGTGGAGCTGCTGGAGATGGTTTGCTGGAGGTTGTGCTGTGAGCTACCTCAGACATTCAGAGAGACCTGAGGATTTGATGACCCAACTCTGGATGGAGCATAGGGACTGTAGTTATCGAGTCATAGAGTCATAGAGATGTACAGCATGGAAACAGACCCATCGGTCCAACCCGACCAGATATCCCAACACAATCTAGTCCCACCTGTCAGCACCTGGCCCATATCGCTCCACACCCTTCCTATTCATATGCCAATCCAAATGCCTCTTAAATGTTGCAATTGTACCAGCCTCTACCACATCCTCTGGCAGCTCCACACCCTCTGCGTGAAAAAGTTGTCCCTTAAGTCTCTTTTATATTTTTCCCTTCTCAACATAAACCTATGCCCTCTAGTCCTCGACTCCCCGACCCCAGCGAAAAGACTTTGCTTATTTATCCCATCCATGCCCCTCATAATTTTTTAAACCCCTCAGCCTCCGATGCTCCAGGGAAAACAGCCCGAGCCTCTTCAGCCTCTCTCTATAGCTCAAATCCTCCAATCCTGGCAACATCCTTGGAAATCTGTTCTGTACACTTTCAAGATTCACAACATCTTTCCAATAGGAAGAAGACCAGAATTGCATGCAATATTCCAACAGTGGCCTAACCAATGTCCTGTACAGCTGTAACATGATCTTCCAACTCCTGTGCTCAATACTCTGACCAATAAAAGAAAGCATACAAAACGCCTTCTTCACTATCCTATCTACCTGCGACTCCACTTTCAAAGAGCCATGAATCTGCACTCCAAGGTCGCTTTGTTCAGCAACACTCCCTAGGACCTTACCATTAAGTGTATAAGTCCTGTTAAGATTTGCTTTCCCAAAATGCATAACCTCACATTTATCTGAATTAAAACTCCATCTGCCACTTCTCAGCCCATTGGCCCATCTGGTCCAGATCTTGTTGTAATCTGAGGTAACCCTCTTCGCTGTTCACTACACCTCCAATTTTGGTGTCATATGCAAACGTACTAACTGCACTTCTTATGCTCGCATCCAAATCATTTATGTAAATGAGAAAAAGTAGAGGACTCAGCACCGATCCTTGTGGCACTCCACTGGTCTAAGGCCTCCAGTCTGAAAATCAATCCACCACCACCACCCTCTGTCTTCTACCTTTGAGCCAGTGCTGTATCCAAATGGCTCGTTCTCCCTGTATTCCATGAGACCTAACCTTGCTAATGAGTCTCCAATGGGGAACTTTGTCGAACGCCTTTCTGAAGTCCGTATAGATCACATCTGCTGCTCTGCCCTCATCAATCTTCTTTGTTACTTGTTCAAAAATCTCAGTCAAGTTTGTGAGACATGATTTCCCACGCACAAAGCCATGCTGTCTATCCCAAGTCAGTCTTTGCCTTTCCAAATACCTGCACATCCTGTCGCTCAGGATTCCCTCCAGAATCTTGCCCACCGCCGAGGTCAGGCTGACCGGTCTATAGTTCCCTGGGATGTCTTTACCACCCTTCTTAAACAGTGGCACCACGTCTGCCAACCTCCAGTCTTCCGGCACCTCACCTGTGACTATCAAGTTTACAAATATCTCAGCAAGAGGCCCAGCAATCACTTCTCTAGCTTCCCACAGAGTTCTCAGGTACACCTGATCAGGTCCTGGGGCTTTATCCACTTTTAACCGTTTCAAGACATCCAGCACTTCCTCCTCTGTAATCTGGGCATTTTGCAAGATGTCACCATTTATTTCCCTAAAGTCTGTATCTTTCATATCCTTTTCCACAGTAAATACTGATGCAAAATATTCATTTAGTATCTCCCCCATTTTCCGTGGCTCCACACAAAGGCCGCCTTGCTGATCTTTGAGGAGCAATATTCTCTGCCTAGATACCCTTTTGTCCTTAATATATTAGTAAACATCCTTTAGATTCTCATTAATTTTATTTGCCAAAGCTATCTCATGTCCCCTTTTTGCTGTCCTGATTTCCCTCTTAAGTACACTCCTACTTTCTTTATACTCTTCTAAGGATTCACTCGATCTATCCTGTCTATACTTGACATATGCTTCCTTCCTTTTCTTAACCAAACCTCAATTTCTTTAGACATCTTGTATTCCCTATACCTACCAGCCTTCCCTTTCACCCTGACAGGAATATACTTTCTCTGGATTCTTGTTATCTCATTTCTGAAGGCTTCCCATTTTCCAGCCATCTCTTTACCTGCGAACATCTGCCTCTAATCAGCTTTCTTGCCTAATACCGTCAAGATTGGCCTTTCTCCAATTTAAAACTTCAACTTTTAGATCTGGTCTGTCCTTTTCCATCACTATTTTAAAACAAATAGAATTATGGTCGCTGGCCCCAAAGTACTCCCCCACTGACACTTCAGTCTCCTGCCCTGCCTTATTTCCCAAGAGTCGGTCAAGTTTTGTACCTTCCCCATTAGGTAGATTAGCATACTGAATCAGAAAATTGTCTTGTACACACTTCACAAATTCCTCTCCATCTAAACCCTTCACACTATGGCAGTCCCAATCGATGTTTGGAACATTAAAATCCCCTACCATAACCACCCTATTATTCTTACAGGTAGCTGAGATCTCCTGACAAGTTTATTTCTAAATTTCCCTCTGACTATGGGGGGCATATAATACAATCCCAATAAAGTGATCATCACTTTCTTATTTTTAAGTTCCATCCAAATAACTTCCCGAGATGCATTTCGGAATATATCATCCCTCAGCACAGCTGAAATGGTATCCCTTATCAAAAATGCCACTCCCCCTCCTCTCTTGCCTCCCTTTCTATCCTTCCTGTAGCATCTGTATCCTGCAACATTAAGCTGCCAGTCCTGCCCATCCCTGAGCCATGTGTCCGTAATTGCTATGATATTCCAATCCCATGTTCCTAACCAGGCTCTGCCTTCCCTATTAGGCCCCTTGCATTGAAATAAATGCAGGTTAATTTATTAGTCCTACCTTGTCCCTGCCTGCCCTTATTGTTTGATGCACTTCTGTTCTCAGCTGTGCCCGTCTCAGATCGATCTCTTTCCTCACTATCTCCCTTCCCCCCCACTCCCCACCTTACTAGTTTCAATCCTCCCAAGCAGCTCTAGCAATTTTTCCTGCCAATATATTAGTCCCCCTCCAATTTAGGTGCAATCCGTCCTTCTTGTACAGGTCACTTTCACTCCAAACGTGATTCCAATGATCCAAAAAAGTGAATCCTTCTCCCATACACCAGCTCCTCAGCCATTCGTTCATCTGCTCTGTCCTCCTTTTCCTGCCTTCACTAGCTCGTCGCACAGGGAGCAATCCAAATATTACCACCGTTGAGGACACCCTTTTAAATTTCTGCCTAACTCTCTTAATCTCCCTTCAGATTCTCAAACTTTTACCTTCCAATGTCGTTGGTTCCAATGTGGACAATGACCTCCTGCTGGCCCATCTCCCCCGTGAGAACATTCTGCACCCTCTCTGACATATCCTTGATCCTAGCACCAGGGAAACAACACACCATTCTGCTTTTTCTCTGCTGGCCACAGAAACGTCTGTCTGTACCTCTGACTACAGAATCCCCTAACACAGTTGATCTCTTGGAACCCGATATTCCCCTCGTTGCATTCGAGCCAGTCTCAATACCAGATAATTGGCTGTTCGTGCTACGTTCCCCTGAGAATCTATCACCCACTACATTTCCCAAAACAGCATACCTGTTTGAAATAGTTATATCTAGAAAAGACTCCTGCCCTAGGTACCAACCTCTCTCACCCTTCCAACCTCTCTCACCCTTCCTGGTGTTAACCCATGTATGTGACTGTATCTGAGACTTCCCCCCTTTCCTATAATTGTCATCCATTACATACTGTTGCTGTTGCAAATTCCTCTTCGCTTCTATCTGTCTCTCCAACCAATCCACTCGATCTGATATGACTCACATCCAACAGCATTTATGGCAGATATAAGCCGCAGTAAACTTAAACTCTCTTTAAACTCCCACATCTGACAAGAAGTACATATCACTGTAAAGGCCATTTATGCTCCTTCCCAATCTACAGACCCAGAAAATAACATTGTCTTATTCCTCCACAAACACTGCCCCAAGTTAAATTAATAGCTATGACTTATATTTTTAGTTTAATGAAGAGATCTTTCTCCAAAAACATACAATCAAGAAAGAATCCACTGTACCCACTACTGCAGCCTTTCTCTTGGACAGACTTAAAACAACAACTAACTATTCTGATTCTGTGCTGTGAACTTCGCCAAACAGTTCCTCCAAGATTTGTTGTGAATTTCACTATTTGTTAATTTTCCCACATGCACTCCATTGCATCTGGGACTGTAGCATGGATAACTAATGGAGCAGAGGCTGCAGAGACAGGAAGCTCTGAAACCACGGAGTGTGTGTGGGGAAAGGGATCTGCTGTATCTGTGTTTTCATCTGGACAAGCACATACTCTCACTCTCCCCGTTGCATACACTGAGGCACACACTCCCAATCTGCTCCATATACACACTCACACTCTCCCTCTCTCACATTCCACACACGCACTCCACTCTGTCACATGCACGCATGCACACAGAGCATCTCCCTCTCCCTCCCGCGCTCACACACACACTCCACCTCACTCTTTCTCATATACACAGTGTCTGTATCTCCCTTTCACACAGACTCGTCTCCTCTCTCACGCATAAACATACGCACACACTCATGTATGCACATATAAATCTGCGGGGTGAATTTGCAATTGCCAATTTGTATTTGCAGACGCATTTTATTTTGTTCCAAATACATACAAATTGTAGACAGTCAGTCAATGTGATATTTTACAAACTCCTACTTTGTAAATAAAACTAGTCTGATTCCAGGTGAAGACACAGACAGCGTCTGAACAAGGTCTCACACTTCGAATATATTGTCTGACCGCAAGTGTTACTTCATTTACCTGAAGGTATCTCCAGGTACTGACTTGAAATAAATTCTGCGATTTGCATAATAATCAATCAAACTTGCACCTCCATTCTAACTGATTAAGTATATAAGAACCATCATAGGTGTGTAAATTTCATGCGCAGAAGTTGTACAACCCTTTGATCTTTTCTTATAACTTCTGTGTTTAAGGTCTTCCTCGCTCTTACACCTGATGAAGGATCAGCACAATGAAACTCTGTGTTTACAAATAACCCCACTGGACTCTAACCTGGTGTCATTTGATTTTTGATCTTGTCCAACCCAGTCCAAAACCAGCGGCTCCATATCCTAACCCCATGTGTTCTTGTCTTGCATGTTAATCTTTTGTGATGCACGCTATGCAACGATGTCTGGAAGTGCAGATATAATACATCTATAGGATCCCCATTATCCACTTTGCTTGTTACGTTTTATTTAAAGAAAGTTAGTCAAATCATTCAAATATGATTTATCATTCATAAAACTTTGTTGACTGTGCTGGATTGTGGCTTGACTGTGGAAATCTCCTGTTATTAATTCCTTCATAACGGATTCTAATAATTGTCTTCAGTCCAAATACTTTTCTCATTACTTTTCATTCCCCAGTGAAGCTGGTCATTCAAAGTCCTTCCCTTTCTATAACCTCTATGTTCCCTTTCACAATTCCTATGAAACAGGCATAAGGCTGTAAAAGATCTGCTCCCATTGCTGTGGAAGAGGCATGAATGGCTGATTGGACTCATTCTGTTCCTGCTTTACACCCTCGCTGGGCTGAATGTCCTCCTGGTATTCCTACACTGTAGTCTCAATGGACTTGCATGTCCTGCTCCTGTTCCTGACCAAGCCGCTCAAGATCTCAATGATTTGAGGACGTATGGAATCTCCCTGCTCAAATGTCACTTTTCAAGGGCTGAACTATGCTGGCAGTTGTGTTGCTCATACTGGGTAGCTCAGTGGTTAGCACTGCTGCCTCACTACACCAGAGATCCTGGTTCAATTTCAGTCTCCAGTTTCCTCCCACTGTCCCTAGATGTGCATGTTAGATGGATTGGACACGCTAAGTTACCCATAATATCCGGGGATGTGGAGGCCAGGTGCATCAGTCATGGAAAATGCAAGGTTATAAAGATTGGGTGAGGTCGGTGGTGGGATTAGATGGGACGGTCTTCGGAGGATCATTGTGGAGTCTATGGGTCAAAAGGCCTGCTTCCACACTGCAGGGATAAATGATTAACACGGTCATTGCAGAAATCAGCTGAAGGAACAATCTTTGAGTTCATTCCAACATAATTTCCTCAGTGAGGAGATTAAATCTCTGTGCACTACTCCAGATGTGAGCTTACTAAGATGCTGTACAGCAGCAGCAATGCTTTACCAGTCTGTTGTAAGGTTCCCACCCTGGTTAGAGCAGTCTCAGCTGTCTGGGGAATACACAGAATTGCTGTAAGTTCATCGTCCTTCTGTACTCCACCAGCATATTGGGAGATCTGGAGAAAATCTCACAATGATGCTTGTGAAGAACGGGGAAGATGTGGTGAAATAATAACCATGTTGAGATATGCCTCCCCAATCACCATGCCTGAATCTGCCATTAATTTCGCAAGAGTCCTCGTCACTCAGATTCCACAGAATCTGGTAAGGTGAATCTTAGAAACAGCAAGGAGAAGCAAACATTCATGAGAGTTGTGTATCAAAGTGAAAGCTGCAACACAAAGGCTGGGTATGTTATAAAATAGGAAATTAGACATACAGGTTTGTGAGTACTGCAATAATAATGGACAGCTTCAAGTTACATCTAACCAGTGTTTACCCAAGTGAATGTTAATGTTGAGTGTGTACGAGCCGGGTTGATTTAGTAGTATGTTGAGCACCGAGCTGTTGATCAGGAAATTTTGGAATTGGTGTTGTGTGATCAGAAGAGCAAATCGAAGACTTTGCTGTAGAGGACCTATGGGGAATAGTGATCTTAATATATTGAATTTTTCATAACGTCTGAATACAAGCAGTTCTTTTTTCTTATATTACGGGCATATACCTGAGTCGTGCAAGCCATTAAGATACGAGAATAAGCTTGACTTTAGTGTATTTGAAAAGTACATTAAAGAGACTTAATGAAAGACAGGCATTGTCTGTTATTTACAGAAACACTGTAAGGTCTACAATATACATATATTGTTCCACGGCATAAATTGCAAAAGTGAAAGGTGAATCAATGATGGTGAACAAAAGAAGTTAAGAATTGCATTAGATCGAAGAAAGTGCGTTAGAGAAGGGTCATACATTGTGGGTTCCTTGAAATTGTGGACGCAACAAAAGGGTACTGATAAAATGATAAGTAAATTGTAAAGAGAACAGCAATACAAACTAAGCAGAAACAAAAGGACTGACCTCAAACCTCTATTAATATTTGAAAGGAAAATAAAAGTAAGGTCAAAGGTGGAAGAGTGAATGTATGGACAGGATAATTTATTGTGCAGAACAGAAAAATGATAGAAAAACTAAACAGTTACTTTATATCTGTCTTCACGGAAAAAGGTCCAGAAAATCTCCCAGAAATACCAAGCGACCATGGGACTTGGGTAACTAAAGACTAACGTCATTCATATCAGTGACCAGGTAACATTTGAAAACATAACTGGATTGAGCATTGATAATTCTGACAGACCAAATGTACTTCATACCAGAATTTCAGAGAAAGCAGAAATAGACATTATAATTGCATTGGGAATCATTGTATTTTTCCGTATTCAATTTGGAAGGTTATAAATGCATTCTAAAAATTTACAAAGTGTAGAAGAGGGAGAATGGTGAACTACAGACCAGTTATCTTATTGTTCTCAATGGGGAATCTGTCGTAATTTATTATAAAGTGTGCAATATTGGACACTTGGAAAGGTATAGCAAACGTCTAGAGAATGATGCTATATTTCTGAAAGAGAAGGCAACATTTACAAACCTTTTGCTTGAAGATGCACCTTGCCGATATAAACAATGGAGAACAAGTGGTATAGTTGGATAGTTGGCTATCAGGAGGATTTTTAAAGAATCCATACGGTAAGTTAGCCCTACAACAATAAAGCAAATTGTATTGGGAGGAACATATGCAAATGGGGGAAAGTAAAGTAACGTTTGCCTTTACTTAAAGGAATCAGAATATAGGCAATGAAGGGCTCTGTGCTCTCTCCATGGATGCTGTCTGAGTCACTGTGATCTCTGTGATCACTGTGATCTCCAGCATGTGTTGGTTTCAGTACAGATTCCAGCTTCTGTAGCACATTCTCACCACAGCACCCTCCCTCCACATTCGCATCTACATCATTTCTAAATACCACAAATAATAAGGGACACAGCACTGGTCCCTGTGATACGCCAGGGGAGACTGGTTTCCAATCACATCAACAGATTTCTACCAGTACTCTCTGTCTCCTGCCCGAGCACAAAGATTGTCCGGGTGGGTGGCAGTGAGGAGAAAGGTTTTATGTTTCAGGAAGATACAGATGGAATGATCAGATGGGCAGAGCAACGGCAGATGGAATGTAACCCTGATAAATATGAGGTGATTCAATTTGGAAGAAGGAACCAGACAGGGGAGAACTCAATGAATGGCAGCACACGAGGAATCTCAGAGGGTGTTTCTCACACATCCCTGAATGTCACTAGGCAGGGTAATAGGTTAGTTCAGAAGTCACATGCGACTGTCGGCATAGCCTTTAATCATTGACAGATAGATTCTAAGAGTTATCCAAAATTTTGATTCGGCCACAGATGGAATACTGTGTGGAGTTCTGGGAATCACACTATGGAAGGATGTGATTTCACTGAAGGGGTTGCAGAGGAGATTCAACCGGATGTTCCCTGAGATGGAGCATATCAGCTATGGAAACAGGCTGAATAAACTCGGATTGTTTACACTGGAGCAGAGAAGGTTGAGGGGGACTTGATTCAGAAGGATAAGATTACGAGGGGAATGGACAGGGTGGCTATGCAGCCGCTGCTCCTTTTAGTCAAAGGGACAAGATCTAGGGATAACACTTTTAAAGTGAAGGGGTTGAGGTTTAGAGAAGATACAAGGATTGTTTTTCACCCAGAGGGCATTGGAGTCAGGATTAAGTTTCCTGAGAGGAGAGTTGTGATGGGTAATCTCACAACCATTAAAACGTAGTTGAATTATCATAACATTTATGGCTACAGATCTCATGTAAGAAATTGGGACCAAAGTAGATCATACTGCTTTTCTGACAGTACAGAGTATATGCTTCTGTGATTGTTTGGTTATGGACAGTGAAAGCAGTTAAGAAGATAAGTCGTGCGTTGACCATCATTTCAGGGGGATTTGAGTACAGGAGTAAGGATGTATTACTGCAGCTGTGCAGGGCCTTGGTGAGATCCCATGCTGAACATTGTGCAGTATTGTGTGCAGTGTTAATGTCCTTACCTAATAAAGGACAAATCTGACATTGAGGGAGAGCAGTGAAGGATGACCAGACTGATCTCTGGGTTGACAGGCATGTTGTGGGAGCAGAGTTTGGGGTGACTGGACATGCATTCCATGAGCTGTAGGAAAACGAGTGAAATATATAAAACTCTGACGGGGGAAACAGTATGGATGCAGGGATGATGATTCCCCAGTCTGGGACGTCTAAAACAAGGGCCCACAGTATTCGGGCTGAAAATGTGTTGCTGGAAAAGCGCAGCAGGTCAGGCAGCATCCAAAGAGCTGGAGAATCGACGTTTCGGGCATGAGCCCTTCTTCAGGAATGAAGCCCTTCTTCAGGCCCGAAACGTCGATTCTCCTGCTCTTTGGATGCTGCCTGACCTGTTGCGCTTGTCCAGCAACACATTTTCAGCTCTGATCTCCAGCATCTGCAGTCCTCACATTCTCCCCACAGTACTAGGTACAGGCAGGCCACTCTGCATTCAGATGAGAATAAATGTCTGCACTCAGAGACTGGTGAACCTGCGGAATTCTCTCCCACATCAGGCTGTGGAAGACAAGGCACTGAATATAAATAATGTTTATAAGACACAAAGGGGATGGGAAGAGAGCAGGAATATGGTGTGGAGATAGAGAATCAGCACTCATTACAGGTTGTTCTCTGATAACGCGGTAGCTGTGTTCCTGTGGAACAGTATTACAGAAAGAGGTGCAATATAAGTAATGGAGCTTCTGGGAAAAAGAGGGTAAGGGGCGAAGACCCAATAATGTCAGGAAAAATCAAAACATAAAAATTAGGCAGCCTAATACTAACAACAGCACAGTCTATGTAAATCTTTCAACCATATATTGTAATGTAATAGTGATGTAAATGTACCACTTTCACACTACAGTTACTGAATACAGCACTGTACCTTTCACCAAGCTCTTCACCAGGAAGCACGCGAACGGACTGACCACATGACGCTACCGCGGGATTCCAGTTACAGTAGATTACCGACATTAAGGAAACAAGCCCTTCAGCCCAACAACTCCACACCACCCTCCGAAGAGTAACCCACCCAGATCCATTCCCCAACCTATATTTATCCCTGACTAACACACGTAACACTATGGCCAGTTTAGCATGGCCAATTCACCTGACTAGCACATCTTCGGACTGTGGAAGGAAACTGGAGCACCTGGAGGAAACTCATGCAGACACATGGCACATATGCAAACAGAAATTAACCCAATGCAGAAATTGAATCCGGGTCCCTGGTCCTAACCGCTGAGCCACTCTGCATTCCCAAGATTTCTCCCCAAGATTCTTACACTGGATTGAAATAAGGTTCCTTCTAAATGTCGACTACAATTCCCAGTTTTGGATGTAGGTTTGCTCGCTGAGCTAGAAGGTTCATCCATCTATAACCTCAACCTGAGCTACAAATCTTCTCAAACTTTGCTAAGACTTCCAAGTTTCAGGCTCAGTTTCAAGATGTTCAGAGTGGATAACATTCCTGTTTTAGCTGAACACATTGAGGGTGCATTTTGCAAACTGAGGACCCTGAGGCTGGGTTTGGCTGTTCAGTTGGTGCCAGGGTGGAATCACGTTCAAGTGAACGGGAGCTTGCATTATAAAGAAAGGTGCACAATTCTTGAATCGTGTTGCAGCCAAATCGTGTTTAATAAGCACACATTATTGGAGAACTGCCTGTATATTGAATGGAGGAGTAAAATTGAGAAGCCGAAAAGACTACACTCATTTTTATTTTATATGTCCTGATGTTTAAACGTACTAAGGGATATGAATCTTGTGTGGGGAAAACTGCATTGAGAAGATTTTCTCCACGAACTAGAATGGAGAAGGCTCAATGTGTGGGAAGACGTTCTCCTTTCCCGACGTTTCTGTGCAGCCTGTGGGAAAGCTCTGTAAATCTAGTCACAAGCTGTCAGATGTTAGGAAGGAGATCTCTGCAGGGTGGAAGGACTGTGTTTCCAATTCCCTTTTCCAACGCCGAGACTGAAGCTGGTTGTTCTGTCCGGGTCTATCCTTTAAGACCTCGGAGCAGTTTGATGCAATAGAGGGTCTTGCTTGGCTGTTTCCAAGACCATTGAAGAGTTTATCACATGTCTGTGTGTCTGGAGTCACTTTTAGGCCAGACCAGGGAAGCACAGGCGATTCACTTCTTGAAAGTACATTGGGGAAGCAAATTGGTGTTTACAATCGACATTGGCTTCAAGGTCACTGTTACTGACGCCAGATTTTGCATCTTGATATTTCATTAATTGTTATTAACTTCCACCAGCTGCCAGAGCATTAGCCTGGTCTGGATTAGTAATCCGGTGACATTTCCACAACACTATCTCCACATGGGGATCTATCTGAAACCACACTGAGCTGGTTATTTCTGTGCTGCTTGACAGCTCTGTCAAAAAGAACTCTCACCAATGTGACTATCGTGACGAGACTGAGGCGTAGTAAATGGTCAGACTGCAGTTATTCCCTTGTTATGGGGCTGAGTATGTGTCTGTACAGGACATTGGTAAGGCCACTGTTGGAATATTGCGTGCAATTCTGGTCTCGTTCCTATTGGAAAGATGTTGTCAAACTTGAAAGGGTTCAGAAAAGATTTACAAGGATATTGCCAGGGTTGGAAGATTTGAGCTATAGAGAGAGGCTGAACAGGCTGGAGCTGTTTTCCCTGGAGCATCGGAGGCTAAGGGATGACCTTATAGATGTTTATAAATTCATGAGGGGCATGGATAGGATAAATAGACAAAGTCCTTTCCCTAGCGTCTGGGAGTCCAGAATTAGCGGGCATTGGTTTAGGATGAGAGGGCAAATATATAAAAGAGACCTAAGGGGCAACATTTTTCAAGCAGAGGATGGTAGGTGTATGGAGTGAGCTGCCAGAGGATGTCGTGGAGGCTGGTACAGTTGCAACGTTTAAGAGGCATTTGGATGGGATTATGAATAGGAAGGATTTGGAGGGATATGGACCAGATGCTGGCAGGTGGGACGAGATTGGGTTGGGATATCTGGTCGGCATGAACGGGTTTGACAGAAGCATCTGTTTCCATGCTGTACGTCTCTATGACTCTATGACTCAATGGATATAGTTGAGTAATTTTCTACATTGCCAGGGAGTTGTCAAAGTTGGAGCTGGAATGAAACAACTTCCCCAGGGACACGGCTTGTTGTGTCGCACAGGTCTTCAGTCCCATTAAAGGAATGGTGTCAGGGCCCATTGCCTTTGTTGTATCTACTGTGTTCAGCTATTTCTTCATGTCACGTGCAGTGAATCGAATCGGTTGAAGACTGGCATCTGTGATTCTGTGGGCATCATGACGTAGTTGAGGTTGATTATCGTCTCAACACTTCTGGCTGAGGATGGTGCAGATACCACATCATTGTCATTTACCTGATGCTCAGGGCTGTTCCGTTATTTATGATGGGGATATTTGTGGAGTCCTCTCCTCCAGTAAGTTGTTTAGTAGTCTATCGACATTGATGACTGAATGAGGGTAGAATGCAGAGCTTCGATCTTATCTGTTCGTCTTGGGCTGATTTCGCCCTCTCCATCAGATTGTAATTCTGCTGTTTGGAATGTAACCAGTCAAAGTGCAGTAGCTTTAATGGGTTGCCATTAGGTTTAGACACACATGGTTCTGACTTTGGCATGTTCACCCAAACTCGTCAGTGAACAATCACTCGGCTTGATGGTAATGATAGACTGATGGATTATCCGGGGGATAAGTTATGGATTGTGATTGAATGCAATTGTACTGCGACTGCTGCTTAGATCTACAGCATCACATGATTGCCCAGTGTGAGCTGCAATATCTGCAAACCTCTGCCACCTCCGCCTCCGAGCTTACTTTCAAAATCAGGACTCTCGCCCACCTTCCGAGGACCCCTTCATCCACTTCCAACACACTGCATCCCCTGGACACCCCGCGCTGGCCTATTACCTGCCCTCGACCTCTTCATTTCCAACTGCCGCTGGGACATTAACTGTCTCAACATGTCTACCCTCTCCCCCACTCCAACCTCTCACCCTCACAACGGGCAACCCTCCAATCCCTCTTCTCCAATCCGAACCTCACCATCAAGCCAGCAGATAAAGGGGGCGCAGAGGTAGTCTGGTGCATTGATCTCTACACCGCTGAAGACAAATGCCAACTCGAGGACACCTCCTCCTACCGCCACCTCGACCATGAACCCACTCCCATCACCAAACCATCATCTCCGAGACCATAGAGAACCTCATAACCTCAGGAGATCTCCCACCCACAGCTTCCAACCTCATAGTCCGGGAAACCTGCACTGCCCGGTTCTACCTCCTTTCCAAGATCCACAATTCTGACCACCCTGGCCGACCCATTGTCTCAGCATTCTCTTGCCCCACTGAACTCATCTCTACCTACCTCGTAGTACAGGAATGCCCCACAAACGTTCGTGACACCACCCACGCCCTTCACCTCCTCCAAGACTTCCATTTCCCTGGCCTCCAATGCCTCATCTGCACCATGGATATCCAATCCATCCGCCATGACTAGGGCCTCCAAGCCCTCCATTTTTTTCTTCACCCAATATCCCCAACAGTACCCTTCCACCGACACTCTCATTCGTTTGGCCGAACTGGTCCTCACTCTTAACAATTTCTCCTACGAATACTCCTACTTCCTCCAGATATTCTCCCCGTGTCTGCGTGGGTTTCCTCCGGGTGCTCCGGTTTCCTACCACAGTCCAAAGATGTGCAGGTCAGGTGAATTGGCCATGCTAAATTGCCCGTAGTGTTAGGTTAGGGGTATGGGTGGGTTGCGCTTCGGCGGGTCAGTGTGGACTTGTTGGGCCAAAGCGTCTGTTTCCACACTGTAAGTAATCTAATCTAATCTAACCAAAGGGGCAGCCATAGGCACACGTATGAGCCCCAGCTACACGTGTCTCTTTGTTGGTTACGTAGAACAGTCGATCTTCTGTAATTACACAGGTACCACTCCCCACCTCTTCCTCTGCTACATTGATGACTGCATTGGGGCCACCTCGTGCTCCCTCGAGGAGGTTGAACAATTCATCAACTTCACCAACACATTCCACCATGACCTTAAAATTACCTGGACCATCTCTGACACCTCCCTCCCCTTCCTGGACCTCTCCATCTCCATTAATGACGACCGACTTGACACTGACATTTTTTGCAAACCCACTGACTCCCACAGCTACCTGGATTACATCACCACCCTACCTCTTGCAAAAATGCCAACCCCTATTCCCAATTCCTCCGCCACCGCCTTACCTACTCCCAGGAGGACTAGTTCCACCACAGAACATACCAGATGGCCTCCTTCTTTAGATACCGCAATTTCCCTTCCCATGTGGTTAAAGATGTCTTCCAACACATCTCGTCTAAAACCCACACCTCCGCACTCAGACCCCACCCCTCCAACCGTAATTATGACAGAATGCCTCTGGTGCTCACCTTCCACCCCACCAACCTTCGCATAAACCAAATTATCCGCCGACATTTCAGCCACCTCCAAAAAGATCCCACCACTAGGGATATATTGCCTTCCCCACCCCTTTCCGCCTTCCACAAAGACCGTTCCCTCCGTGACTACCTGGTTAGGTCCACGCCCCCCTACAACCCACCCTCCCATCCTGGCACTTTCCCCTGCCACCACAGGAACTGCAAAACCTGCGCCCACACCTCCTCCCTCGCCTCTATCCAAGGCCCTAAAGGAGCTTTCAACACCCATCAAAGTTTTACCTGCACATCCACTAATATCATTTATTGCATCTGTTGCTCCTGATGCGGTTGGGTCTACATTGGGGAGACCGTACACCTCAAAGCAGAGTGTTTTAGGGAACATCTCCGTGACACCCACACCAATCAAACACACCGCCCCGTGGCCCAACATTTCAACTCCCCCTCCCAATCTGACAAGGACATGGAAGTCCTGGGCCTCCTTCACCGCCGGTCCCTCACCACCAGATGCCTGGAGGAAGAACGCCTCCTCTTCCGCCTCGCAACACTTCAACCCCAGGGCATCAATGTGGACTTCAACAGTTTACTCATTTCCCCTTACCCCCCTCACCCAAGTCCCAAACTTCCAGCTCAGCACTGTCCCCATGACTTGTCCTGACTTGTCTTACCTGCCTATCTTCTTTTCCACCTATCCACTCAACCCTCCCCCCGCCCTCGATCTATCACCTTCATCCCCCCCCCCCAACTCACCTATTGTACTCTATGCTACTTTCTCCCCACTCCCCCCCCCCTTCTCTAGCTTATCTCTCCACGCTTCAGGGTCTCTGCCTTTATTCCTGATTAAGGGCTTTTGCCCGAAACGTCGATTTTATTGCACCTCGGATGCTGCCTGAACTGCTGTGCTCTTGCAGCATTATTAATCCAGAAACCAATTCTACTGACTTTCCCCCAGTTCACATGGAGACAGATTCATCCATGAACCCCGTACTCAGTGACCTAACCTTCCGGTTTCATATTCTCATTCTGCTGAGGGTCTCTCCCTGATGTCACGCCTCCAATAGGTTACATTACTCTGATGCTTTAACATATTAATCTGAATCATTTTCTTTCCCGAAATACCATCTCCTTTGTTTGAAGTAAATGTTTTTTGCTTTGTTTTTCTCCTTGACCATGATTAAGACCTGTCTCGTGTCAGCGATGCCAGCCTTATGTCATTTCAGAGCCAGTGATCTTGTGCACTTTGCGTTACTGTTCCCTTCCCGATGTCCCACGCTATGTGCTGGACAGGGCGTTTGAGCAGATTTGACACACTTCTTTGGAACTTGTTCAAAAATAGAAATTGCTGAAGAAGCTAAGCAGGTCTGGCTGCATTTTGTGGCGTGAAAGTAAAGGTAATCTTTCAGGTGCAGTGACCCTTCCCAGTTTCTCCAGTAATTCTTGCATTTTTATTTCCAGTATCCAGTTATTTGTTTAATTGAAAATTTATTCTGTGCCTATTTATTTCTGTAGAAACTCAGCAGGTCTGGCAGTATCTGAAGATATATAAAAACAGTCTTAGCGTTTCAAGTCCAGTGTGATATTGTTTCTTGAGAACTGAAATGGATTGGAAAGTGGACATTTTAGTCCTTGGCAGGGTGGGGAGGTTAGGTGATAGGGAAAAGAGGCCGTGAAAACAGATTAACAGGCTTTTAGCAGTGGTGAATGAGAAGATGATACAAATGAGTTTAAGTTAAGATGTGAATGGGGGAAATAAGTTCTCTCTATTGAGTGGAAGATAAAAAAGACACAGCCACACAAGGTCATAGGGAGGCCAGGAGGGAGAATGTTGACCATGTGGTATTATACAGATCTGGCCAGAGATACATTTTCACTGTACAGATCATCACCACCGTCAGACAAAGGAATTCAGGTGATTGACCTTTTATTGTCACTAGTAAGATTTTCATGCTGCCTTAGTATTGTATCATGGAGAAAACAAATGACAGTATGAAGTTTGGGCTGAGTGCTGTTTATTAGTCGCTTTTAATATTGTTTCAAATTTGTAGTGCCTATTTTTAAAAGCTTGTTCTTGAAGTTAGCATCAGACGGAATGTAGGAGGTTGGGGGTGACATTATAGAAATTTATAAAATCATGGGAGGCATGAATAGGGTGAAAGGCCAAGGTCTTTTCCACAGGATAAGAAAATGAAACCATAGAGTGTATAGGTTTATGGTGTAAGAGGGAAGATTTGAAAGGGAGGAAGAAGGAGCTTCGTTTACACAGAGGATGACGTGTTTATGGAATGAGCTGCCAGAGGAAGACTAACAGATTGAAGTACAGCTCCAACATTTAAAAGACATTTGGACAAACAAATGAATGGGAACCGTTTTGAGGTGTTTGGGCCAAATGCAAGCAGATGGGATTAGTTTGTATTGGAAAACCTGGCTGGCATTGACAAGTTGGACCAAAGATTGTGTTTGTGCAACGATATGACCATATGAATATAGAAAGTGAAGAAAGGGGAAGAAAGGATGTGATGAAATCAGGTTGGCAAGAAATGTAAAAACAAGTAGCACGAGCTTTTCCGTGTATGTAAGTAGAGTTAAAGAGGTGTGCAAGATCTTTGGTAAAAATAAAGGTATATTGAGGACATTTGGAGGTTGTGACTGGGAAATTGGCAACAGGGAACAGATAGATAACTTAGGCCAGTATTTTACATCGTTCCTCATAGGCGAAGGTGCTGCAAATATTTCAATTATATTAAAAAAATGGCAATAGGAGGGAAGTTCTTGAACTGTCTCTAACAAAGGGAACAAGACATTCCTCAAACAGATAAGACCAAGGGTAAACAGGTCATCAGCAATTCATAGCTGGTTTTAAAAGAAGTGGTCACAGAGTGGTTGGTGACTCTGTGTGAAATATTTCATAACTCTCTGGATTAAAGGAGTGATCCAGTGAAACTGGAGACCCTCCAATGTGGCGACTGTCTTCAAGAAAGGAGCGAGACTGAAAGCAGGAAACATTTAGCCGAACCATTATTGCTGGGAATCTGTGAGAGTCTGTTGTTAAGTAAGGGACTGCAGAACATTTAGAAAAGCTTCACATAGAGTCAGCATGGTCTTGTTAAAAGTGAACGTTTTACCTGTAAAATCATGCAAAGTTTTTCTGGAGATCCCTGAGAATGTAACAAGTGGCCTTGATAAAGGTGGACTGGTAGACATGAGGCTTTCCAAAGATTTTCCACAAGGTTTCACCAAATAAATGTTCGTACACAAGACAGATGCATTAGCATGGGATGACAATTGGAAAACACTTAGAAATCGGAGAGTCAGCATCGATCTTTATAAAAAAATGTATCTTCTGGAGTACCACAAATATCAGTCTGATAGCAAGAGCTGCTCACAATCTATACTGATAGCCTGACGGCGGGAGCTCAGGGCAATATGCATCCTAGTTTGTGGATGACACTGACAAGCAAAAGGCAGGCTGTTATTTAATAGGGAAGACTCCCAAGAAAGTAGCAGTACATCGGATTGGAGTGTTTCTGTATCTAAAACATAACATCAGCATGCTGATCGAGAATTATTGGTTCATTAGATTGGTTCCTGGGATGCAAGAGTTGATTTATTGAATACATCAAAAACGCTGAGGCGATTATTCATTGTAGTTTAATTGAATGAGGGTGACATTAATGAAACGGACAAAATACAGAGGGGGCTTGACAAGGTCGGTGTTGAGAAATTGGTTTCAGACCAGGGCAGAGTCTCGAACTCAGGGATGTCGATACAGAATAAGGAATATTGATTTCAAACTGAGATGTAAAGAATTATCTTCTTTCAGAAGATAGTGAATGGCTGGGATTCCCGAACCCAGAGACTGTGGAGGCTTGGACACTGAATGTCTTTACAGACGGGCTGGATTGGTTTTTGACATATCTGCGAGTTGAGGGATATAAGGGCTCAGCAGGAAATTGGAGTTGAGCCCTGGAGTAGATCAGCCATGTGCTTGTTGAGTCACAGTGCAGGCTTGATTATTTTCCTGGAAGTCATGATGTAAAATGTTGCATTCAGGGAAAGCAGAGGATTTATCTGAGTTGACCTTGTGTGGAGTATGGGGGCTGTATTCACAGCGAATCTGGGTCTGTAACATGACCCACATCTGGAGTAGAAGTTACAGAGAGGGGAAGCCTGGAAACAGGGATTGGGGTGGGGGTGGGTGGGTGGGGTCACTGCCTGACCCAGTCTGGATTTTCCAAGTACATTTCCCAAACTACACCTAACTTTTGGAGTGACCTCGATCTGCTCCTGTGCAGCAGGTTCGAAAGGCTGAAAGCAACATGAGAATATTCGGCCCATTGACACTACTCCACCAGTAAATAAGTTTGTGGCTCATCTTATTGTGGTCCCAGCTGCACTTTTCTCTCCATGCAGCATTATCCCTGATTCACCTGTCTATGGATAATCAGATTAACCAGCATCAAAATAATGTAATGATTCAGCTCTCTCCCCCCACCCCCCCAAACTTCTGGGAAAGGGAATTCCCACTTGAATGAATTTCCACTTTGTGAATTTCTCCTCACTCCGGTTCTGACTGAGTTTGGAGGGTGCCACTGTTTCCCTTTCTAGTCCCACTCCTCTACTGTTCACAGCAGATTTTAAATGTAACCAGGTTGGTAATATGGCCAATGCTAAAGTTCTAAGACAGGTTCAGTTATCAGAACAACACTGTTAGATTTCTTCAGTCAGCTACAGGTAATTAATAGAACCCACTGAGGAGTATGATGGATATGTGGCTAGCACTGCTGCCTCACATCACCAAGGAACTGGGTTCAATTCCAAACTCAGGTGACACACAATGTGGAGTTTGAACATTCTCCATGTATCTGTGTGGGTTCCCATCAATTCACCAGTTTCCTCCCAGAGTACAAAAATGTACAGTTTAGAGTGGATTGGCCATGCGAGATTGCCCATTGTTGAGAGAGCATCCCCTTCATGGTAACCTCTGTCAGTGTGGGGGAATTGAATCTGCTCTGCTGGACTCCCTCTGCATCACAAATCAGACGTCCAGCAAACTGAGTGGGAGACAATGTAACTGTTACAGACAGAAACAGTCACAGACAAAGGGCAAAAGAAACGTTCCTTACAAGGAAAGTGGTACATTTCAGATAACGGTCAAGATAACAGCTGAGGATAAAAAAGTTCTCTGCACGAAATTGTATTTCATAACGGGACAAGTGCTCAGAAGCAATGTTTGGCTGAATACAATAAAGTGAGACAGAGTGAGCCAGAATTACTAATTGTGTTTGGATATAAGTAGAGAGAGAGAGAGAGAGAGAGAGAGATGAAAAATCGTTGTGTTAATTCCCCTTATCCGCCATGTACGGGGTCAACTGTGCAGGGTCGCTCCAAACTGAGAAGGTTCAACAGTTTGAAAGATGGCACCAATGCCAGTGATCACAGAATATCCAGGGGCATCACTGAGATGGTAAGTCCCTCCAGCCATGTTGGTTTGGACAATCGGTTTGGCATTGAGGGAGAGGAACACTATGAGATTGAGTGGGTAGGTAATGAGGTGAGTTTGATAAGATAGCACCAAGAAACTAGCTCAGCCTCATACAGGCAATTCCCCTGTCATACTCAATAAAAATGTCACTGAGACAAATTATTGTTAGATTCAGCCCAATGAGTCAAAGACTCTGCTGACCCCACACCCAGTTACAAAGTTGCAGAACAACTGCTCATCCAAAACTCTCCATCATCCTTACTAACACCAATGTCCACTGCATCTATCTTTCCATGGAATACAGGCTCATGTTGCAGAATGCTGTCGAAATGTCTTCATTTCAGCATTCTGAAATCTGTGCTCTTAAATGAAATTATCTCTCAATCTCTCTTTCTCTTTTTTCCCAAAATCCTTTTGACTGTTGATAGTTATCTTGATGTCCCCTCCAACTCACTTTGGCAGGGACAAGGGAATACGGATTAGGGAACAAGGACTCTGTATCAGAGTGATAATGTAACTAGGTGGGTAATTCAGATGCACTGGCTATGACTCTAAGGCATTGTTTAAAACCCTACCACAGCCCAGATCAGAGTTTAAATTCGAATGACAACAATTGGAATGAAACCTAATTTCACTCGTGGAAACCAGAAACAGTCAGGATTTATTTTTATTATTTGACTGAGTCTTTCATAAAGAAACTTAACATTATTGCCCAGTCTGATATCAGTGTGACTTCAGACACATAACAAAATTGTTGACTCCATTTTGTCCTGACAAATAGCCACGTAGTCAAGGACAATTAGTGATGGACAACAAGTGCTGCCCTTGCCCGTGATGCTGGCATCCCGTGAAACAACAGCATTAAAGGTGAAATAAACCAAGGAACGGTGGGTGCTAGAGATCGAAAATAAAATTCTCCAGCGTTTGAAATTGTTGGAGAATCTCAGTAGGTATGGCAGCCCCCGTCATGAGCAATGCAGATAACGGTTGGAGTCCAGTGACCCTGCTTCACAACTGCAAGCAAATTGGGAAATAATATTATTTATCCTGGTATCAGGGATGGTTAAGTTGGAGAGTGAGGTGGGGGCCAGATTTAATAGAATGGACGGAGAAATTGCCAGAAAAAGAGAGGAAAATAAATGAAACGTGATCAAAGGGATTGCCAATGATGAACAGAAAGGAGAACAAAATGGCAAGTTATTCTCACATTTCCCCATTTCCCATATTCCTGAATATCGCGTCCATTTAGATATGTCCCTGCTTTAAGTGAGTTATTTTCCCTCTATCTCTCTTCTCTGAGTGTCATGATCAAATCCATTGGCAATACTGGTGCTGTCCTTATAGTTGCTGACATACAGAGAAAGGTAATGTTGCACTGTCAAATGCTTCTTTGAGGAGAGAAACATTTACTGTGAGACTGTGCAGAGGTGCAACTGCTTTCGCTACCAGGAAGAGAAACTCAGTAGTGGAAATAATTTTCAAAACTGAATGTGTGCATCATGCGTGTGGGGAATTGACTTGTTCCTGACTTTGGAAAATCAGTGGACTTTCGGTGGATGCTTTTCTCCGGTTTGTATTGTCAGCCGGTGGGTCTGGTTACCCCACTCAGTACACTGCATTTACAGAGTGTCTGGGTACATTGTGAACAAATGGAGATGAAACTCCACAGAAGGGAAGCTCTATAAATAGGAAGGAACAGGGCAGTGCACTATTCTCCCTGTGATATCCCGGGACATTTGTCTCAGCTGGGCCAGGTGTAAGGTATGAAACCAGTTTGTTTCAAATTTGAGGTGGTCACTGAGCTTTGTCCCCTGGTTCAGTATACTATGTAGCTTCACACCAGTGACAGGACTGTGCTGATCCTGACCATGAATTAAACTCGATTAATTCTGGAATTTTCCAGACAGGAGCGAATAACATATCCATCATCAACGAAGTGCAGTCCTCCGATGTATTGACTGGCTGACAGAAGCCACCTGTCAGCTGAGAGCAATATATTGAGTCCATCTCCCCGAGGAAGGTACAAAAACCACCTTCCAGAGATAAAAGGGAACATAATGACTGGTGAAAAATCGTAACAGCAGGAAATTAGAATTAATAAAAAGGTATTTCTTTGAAAATCTAATTGAATTGAAGGTTGGTCTGTTGTTGCATCTGATGAGCTACATCCAGATTATTGAGGATGTGGCAGTAGAGTGAGCGAAAGAATTACTGCCTATTCTTCAAAGCTGGTTAGATTCTGGAAAGGATCCTGCAGACTGGAAAGCAGCTATTGTACACCTAAATATTTAAAACAGGACAGAGATAACTAAATAGTGGTTAGCATGATATCAGTTGTGAGAAAAACATCGTAACCTTTTGTGAGGAATGTGACAACTAGACACTTAGAAAATAATGACATGATTCGGTAGATTCGGCCTAGATTTAGGAAGGCGAAATGATCTATGATAAACCTGCTGGGTTTTGTGGAGGTTGTCTGTTGTGACATCGACAATTGAGAACCAATGGGAGTGGAGTATTTTCATTTTAAGCAGATGTTTGACATGGTTGAATACAGGTGATGTGAGAATGATAGAGTCCATGGGTAAGTAGGGGTGGAATACACCGAATGTATTAAAAGTTGGATATTCGAGAGAATGAAGAGAGTAGTGTTTTTATCTGGAGTGAAGACTTTACGGTATCAGTACGATCAGTGTTTGGGCAATAGCTCTTCGCAAAACATAAAATGTTACAGACAGGAACAACAAATATATTCATATATTCATATGAATATATTTATATTCATTAAATAGTGAGAAGTTGGGAAGAGCTGTTGTTGAAGCAGACCTGGATGTACTTGGTCATAAAGCTCTGACAGTATCTTTACGCAGAAGCAAGTAAATGATATATGGCTCTTCATGCAAAATGATTAAAGTACCAGAGTAAATGCATCTTTCCCAATGGTAGTGTTTTGTTTGGAGACTATTTGGGATATTGTGTACAGGCAGAATCTGATTAATAAATAATGATCTTGTCAGCGATACAGTCCAAAGAGATTTCACCAGACTAAACCCTGGCATGATGTTAATATGAGGAGAAAGTGAAGGAACTCATGTTTAATATGTAACAATATGAGGGAATAAGAAGTTGAAACTTGATGGTTATAGTTGGACACTCATTATGCCCTAAGCTACTGAATAGGGTGAAAATTCCATACTTCTCATTGGATGCTTGTTTCCCGGTAGTGTCCATGCCTCTGCAGAGCTGCATGTCTAAAGGCAGAGAAGCACAGACTCTGAATTAACTTTAATGTACAATTGCTGTGTGACCCTCCATTGTCAGTAGCCACAAGACCTTCATTCTGAAACAGTTAGCCATTCTCCACAATCTTCTGAACTTCATAGACACCATGTGTCTAACTTCCTGGAATGGACAACACTTTGGCGAATGGGTAAAAATGTTGCCTTCATTCCCACTGCCAGAAAACCATGTTAAAGTAATACATACGTACTATGAGTAATGAAGCAATATGGAACAAGTTAGAGCCGTCTATGCACCATCTGTTTGTGGTATTGGAGCATCTCTGACACCTTCCTCTTCCTGTGTCAGTGACCTAAGAAGCTGAATGACCACTTCTTGTAGCTTTCTAAATGGCTCCAGATGTGAAATGGTCTCGTTCTGACCCGTGTAAATGATGCATTTGAGTGAACTATCTCCTTGTCTTCCTATGGCATAGGCAGGAGGGACTGATTGGGCTATCCCTCTTCTTGCCCAGTCGTTTTGATGGGGTGAATGACTTCCCCATATTCTTGTGAACCCACATTGAGGTAGTGAATGGGCTTTTCCTTTTTCTGGGGAAATGCGCAGTGCCTGGCAGTGCTGTTACATGAATGTTACCAAAACTTTAACAGCAAAAGTTTGAATGTTCTCTAGGTCTTGTCGCACATGGACACAGATGGCTTCAGAAGCCGAGGGCTGAATTTCTTTCTGAACATTGCGTAGTCTTCAGTGAATATCCCTACATCGGATCCGTGTGAACTCAATGGGCTGAATGGCCTGCTTTCACACTGCAGGCATTCTCAGCTGGCCAACTTCAGATGCCTGGGCTGAGGGAGAGACCCTGAGAATCTCCTGCAGAGATACCCCACGGCTGAGATGATTGATGTCCACTGATAATAAATACCTTCCCTTGTGCTGTGAATAACTCCGAGCGGTGGAGAGGTCATAATCAATTCTCATTAATGCGATTTTGCTCAGGCTCCTTGATGCCATCCTCAGTCTAATACTGCCTTGACTTCGGGGCCAGTCTCTCTTACTTGAGCGTCTGTGTTCCCTGTTTTGTCCATTTCAGTCGGTCATGGTAGAGAAGCAGAGAATGTTTTCTTCAGAGGGAAATGAATATCAGGAATTCTCTTACAGAGAGTTAAGGGAGCTAGATCACTGAAAGAGACCAGTGGTGTACTGCAGGGATCGGTTGTGGGACCGCTTCTTTTTGTGATTTTTATAAATGACTTGGATGAGGAAGTGGAAGAGTGCTTTACTCGTTTACCGATTACACGGAAGTTTGTGGACTGGTTCATAGTGTGTAGGGCTGATGTCGGTTGCAATGGGACATTCACAGGATGCAGAACTGGGCTGATAATTGGCAGATGGATTTTAACCTGGGAAAGTATGAAATGATTCTATTTGCAAGGTCGAATGTGAATGCAGAATACAGGGTTAACGTCAGGATTGTTGACAGTGTGGAGAAAAAGAAAGATCTTGGGCTCCATGACCATAGATCCCTTAAGGTTGCTCCCCAAATTGTGATAGGGTTGTTAAGAAGGCATATAGTGTGTTAGCTTTGATTAGCAGGAAGATTGAGTATAAGAGCCTCGAGGTGATACTGCAGATCTGTAGCGCCCTAGGTCGACCACTCTTGGAAAAATTTGCTTAGTTCTAGTCACCTCATTCTGGGAAGGATGAGGAAGCTTTAGAGAGGGTGCAGAGGGAAGTTTCCATGAAGCTGACTGGAATGGAGAGCAGGTCTTATGAATAAAGGTTGAGGGAGCTAGGGCTTTTCTCAATGGAGTGAAGCAGGATGAAAGGTGACTGGATAGAGATGTACAATATGATAGGCATAGATATAGTGAATAGCCAGAGACCTTTTCCCCAGGCAGAAACGTACATAATGAGGGCACATAATTTAAACGTGATGGAGGAAGGTTTTGGGGAGATGTCAGAGTTCGGTTCCTTAAACAGAGAGTATTGGGTGCCAGTAATGCTAGTCGAGTCAGATACTTAAGCGATGCTTGGATAGGCACACGGAGGATAATTCATGTAACTATGTCGATGAGTCTGATCTTAGAGTAAGATAAAAGATCAGCACAACATGGAGGACTGAAGGGCCTGTACTGTGCTGTACTGTCTTATGTTCTCTGTTCTACGAAAGTATTTAAAGAGGCTTTAGATGGATTTTGACCTGTAGAAAGTTAAGTGCTAAGAAGAATTAGGCATGAAAGAGGACTTGAGACCGAGAGAAGATCAGCCATGATCTTACTGAAGGGGAAGTCAATCTTGAGGGGTGGGGGTAGGGAGCGAATGACTTGCTTCTGTTTCTATGTTCTCACATTCTATTATTGGAAAGTTAGTGGATGTTATTTTCCTGGAAGTTCTGATATTGAATGTTATAGTCAGCGAGTCCAGAGGATTTTCTGAGCCATCTCTGGGTGAGGCACCTGAGCTGTGTTCACAGTGAAATTGGTCGATAACGTGACCAACAAGTGGAACATATTTTGCAGAATGTGGAAGCTCTGGAAAGAGAGACGAGGGGCTTCTTTCATACCCAGCCTGGGTTTTCCAATTACATTTTGCAAATCACCCAAACCGTGTGGGAAAGTATTGAAGGACAGAATGGTCTCCTCTGTTTCTGTGCACGAGGTGATAGCAGTAAGTGGCCTCCAAATGCTACTGTCTATCAGGTTTGAGAGGCTGAGTGGAACACAGAAACATGGGACCGAGGAGCAGGAATGGGTCATTGGATACTGTGAGCCTTATCCACCAGGCACTAAGATTGTGGCTGATCAGGTTGGGGTCTCAGCCCCACTGTCCTGTCCTTATCCCATTATCCCATTCACTTCACTGTCAAATATTTAACGAGTTAACATCTTTGAATAAATGTAAACAAAGAAGCACCACAAGCATTTGGGGAAGAGAATCTCCACTCTAAAGGCCTTTTGGAACTTTTCCTCATTCCTCTGATCGAATCAGAGGGTGAAACAGCACGGAAACAGACAATTTCGTCCAAATTATCTGCGTCGACCAGACATCCTAATCTGATCTAGTCTCATTTGGCAGCATTTTGCCAATATTCCTCTGAACCATTCTTTTTGATGTATCTATCCAGATATATTTTAAATGTGTGATTATATTCGCTTTCATGGTGGCTCTTGTATTCTAAGGTAATCTTCCTCTCTGTCCATGATGAAAAGCAGCGAGCTCAAAACTGATTCTTTCAGCGCATCACTGGCCACAGGCCTGAAGTCTGCAAAATAATCTGTTACCTTCAAGACAACTTTCCCTGCATTCCATGGGAGCAAACTGCTTTAAATGTTCATTTTTATGTTGCAACTCATGTGGGCGGCACGGTGGCACAGTGGTTAGCACTGCTGCCTCACAGCGCCTGAGACCCGGGTTCAATTCCCGCCTCAGGCGACTGACTGTGTGGAGTTTGCACGTTCTCCCCGTGTCTGCGTGGGTTTCCTCCGGGTGCTCCGGTTTCCTCCCACAGTCCAAAGATGTGCAGGCCAGGTCAATTGGCCATGCTAAATTGCCCGTAGTGTTAGGTTAGGGGTATGGGTGGGTTGCGCTTCGGCGGGTCGGTGTGGACTTGTTGGGCCGAAGGGCCTGTTTCCACACTGTAAGTAATCGAATCTAATCAATTAGATTAGCTGAACTAAACATATTTCCATGATCACCAATTTACTCCTGTTTTGTCTCAACTATCTGATGGAACAATGTCTCTGACAACGCCACTTCTGCTTACTTATTTTTACATTTTTGATCTCTCCTGTTTCAGTTTGTGACATTGTGACCTTGTTGCCCCATAATCAGGAAAGATTCCAGGATAAGACTCCTGCATTGCTTCAGTTGCTTGTGATTCCACTGGCTTTTCAACCAGACCAGGCAGCACTCCTACCGGTGAATCAGCTACATACTTTACAAGGACAAATTGTATTCCTGGAGCTGAAAGTTTGTCCAATACTCCTACCACAACATATCCACACTTTACAGGACATTCCATTCCCGCTTTACATAATTGTGCAATTTTTGTCTCACATGAATTCACTTCAGCAGTATCTTTTATGGAAAGATACATCTACATTTACCCCTTACCTAACACTACGGGCAATTTAGCATGGCCAATTCACCTGGCCTTCAGGATTTACATGCCTTCTCAACTTTCAGCATCACAGACTGAGCATCCTGTGTCCATTAATATTGCTTGCTGTTTATCTGCTACTCCTGACCTTTGTGAATACACTTTTCCTTTGCAGGTATGTTTTATACGCAGATCCATCACTTCCTCCTTAACCAACCTCCGATTAGCTTGTACTCTCTGATGCAGCTTTCTAGCCTCCACTGTGCTTTCTGTTACCACTCCAATAAAACTCCCAGGCTTATTCTGTTTTCCGACATCTGTGTTTTTTTGCATAGCCCACCAACACAGTGAATTCCTGTGACCTAATTTATTGCAACGAAAACATCGGATCTTTTTTGCTTCTTTGTCCCCTTCAAGGGTTTCCTTTTTACCCTGTGTAAGTTATCCTTCTGATCTTCACTGAGATCTACATATCCTTTCCACATGAGGATATCTCTTTTCCCCAATTCCTATCCCTCATGGACTGAAATTGATTCTGGAAACCAAAAATGTGTTTTATGAAACAATTCATAATCATCATGCTCTTCAGCTGTTAACCTTGCTGTTTTAACTCTCTGCTCTTCCACAAGAGTTTGCACTACTTCAGGTAATGAATCTTTGAATTCCTCCAAAATAATTATCTCTCTAAGTGCATCATAGATTTGTTCGATTTTTAAAGTTCTTACCCATTTATCAAAATTACTTTCTTTGACCCTTTCAAACTCAATATAGGTTTGACCAGGGTCACTCCTAAGATTTCAGAAATGTTGTCTATCGGCTTCTGGCACAAGCTCATATGCACTTTCTTCACCTCCTCATACTCCCCAGATCCTTACTCTGATATTGTTGCGGATACCTCACTAGCTCTACCTACAAGTTGCGTTTGGATCAACAAAACCCACATGGCATCTAGCCACTGCAATTGTTTAGCCACTTTTCCTAATGAGATGAAAAAGATTTCCATATCCTACTCATCCAAATTTAGGCAAGGTGTGAATATACTTAAAAAGTATCTCACCAGGCTTTTGACTACCATGGGTTTGCTCATCCTCACGCTGTTGCAAACTAAGCTTACATTCAGCCTTCAGCACCATCATTTTCAGCTGACTTTCCACTCTCAGTGCCCATCTCTGAAGCTCAAACGCTCTCTCTTTTTGTTTCTCTCCTGCTAAAACCATTCGTTTTTTTTTCTCTTTTCCGGAAAAAAAACAATTCAGTTTCTTTGTTTCTCTTTTAAATTTAGTCGTAACACAAACCGCTTCATTTCTGCTTCGCTATCAAGCTGCTTTATTTGCGATTGAAGTTTAGCTATTTCTACAGACGCCAGTGGAGTTTCTAGCAAATTGGAATGCTGAGCTACTGCTGCAATCATCTCATCTTTCCTCACATTAGGAGGTAGTTTCAACTCCAGCTTGGCTACTCATTCCCGCAGCTTGGATTGATGTGCATTTTGTAAAACTCCCAAGGTCGATTCTCCCATCTCCAAAACACCCTTTGTGACTGCAAGAGCTGCTATTTTCTGAAGCTCTGTTTACCCACCAAATCCACACACGAGAAACGAGACTTTATCACAATGCTTTATCACAAAAAGTAAATCTGATACAAAAAGCTTACAGGTGATGAGGTCGGAAGAGAAGGAGGGGGAGAGTGTCCAATTTCAACAGTGACCCAAACTCAGCTAACCCCCAAACTGAACCGATCTGCCCAGCTAGAGAGCTGGCCACGTCCTCTTGATTATACAAGTTTTTATTTAAATACTTGAACACGTTCTGCCTGAGGCATCACCAGTTAGGTATAAACAAAAGGATCCCAAATGAACCTTTCAAAACTCAGACATATTGGAATCTTCGGTCATTTGGAACCTCACTGAAGAAGAAAATTCAAGGATTATATAACTTTGTAGAAGGACCGGCTTTGTGACAACATATGCCACATCTGGTTTTGGATTGAATACTTTAAGTCTTTCTGCTTTGAAGCCAATAAAGTGTGTTAAGGTGTTTGTGAGTTTATTTTTAAAAAAGGTGCTGAAACATATTGAGTGCTGAAGATACAAAATTGCCTCATTAGGTCAATGAAAGAAATGCCCAGTCAAATCCACATTTCCTGAGTAAAGGAGTGTCAATGTAGCCACTGTAAATATATTGGTTAGTGCCTGTTCTAATCGAGGAGCGACCAGCACGGTAACAACATCTGGATTGTGGTTTTTGAGAGGGGTGGTGGTGGAGGTTCAGGTGGTTACAGTACTGCAAATGAACAACGCCTGTTTGTTCAGTGACTATGATTGATGTCAGTCTCCATGGATCTTAATGATGTCACTGGACGGTTTCCCTCTCCTATTAATAAGGGGTTTCTTGCAATGCTTGTGCCATTGTATCAACAGATCCATCACCTCCACCACTAACAGGGATTAGCAGCTGAAGAGACAGGAAGAAGAGAGGTCTACATCTGAGAATAGTCTGGAATGTTCCATTAATGATTCAGAATCTGCTAACATTAGACTGGAACGCTGAAACAATGGACAGGGGTTTGTCCACGGGTCTTTCCTATCTTTCCTGGCATCGGTCGACATTATCAGATCGGATATACGGTGTACTGATTATTACTCAGACAGGTTACTATCCCATGCTCGCTATTGTTGGTGTTCCTGGTAAGTGCCTCCATCTCTATCCATTTGCGAATCCCATAAACCATGGTGAACTTCCTTGCTATTTCTGTTACAATCGACAGTGGTATTTGGCAAAGACGGCAAATGTCTTCAGTTTTAAATGCAAATTCCATTCATTACCCACAAATTTCAGAACCGTCCACACTTGCGCCCTCACAAAAACCTGAGAGCAAGTTTGTTCACAATCCCGAAGAACATTTTTACCCGGAATTCATTTATGTCTCGGTATTCTGTCCATCATCAAACCTATCCACGATCAGCTCGATTATATTCCTAGTCACCATCTTGGCATCAATGCTGACGCTTAATAAACCATTATTCATGCCTTTATTCTTACATGTCTCCTCGAAGCATGATTTCAGATGCAAATATATCGATCACTACCTTGTTCTGGTCTCTAAAGTAACCTTATGATAGGGACGCTGTGTCAGTGTAATACTGTTGCAAGAAATGTAATTCAGAGGCACATGTTATTACAGATAAAGGCACTGTTTCACATCCTACCACAAATTATGTCAGAACGTAAATTCAAATAACAGGAATTGGAAATAAAATTAAGTTTCAAAAATTATAACTATGGCATCACCAGCATTTAGTCTATACGTTTATCTATTTCACTGATGTCATTTGGAAAATAAATCTACCATTATTACCTGATCTGGCTTACGACTGACATCAGACGCACAGTAATGTGCTTGGCTCTGTACTACCTTCGGGAATGAGCTCACAGTAAAGGGTCAACAAATACTGCCCATGTCAGCGATGCAGACATCCCATATAATGACAACAGTAAAGGTTAAATAAATCAAAAAATGATGCAAGAGATCAGAATCAAAAAGGAAGAAAAAGTGCCAGAGAAACTGAGCAGATTTGGCAGCTTCAGATCGAGAGAAAAAAAAAATTGGCATTTTGAGTCCAATGACTAGACATCAGAACTGAACGTCGCTGGGAAATAGTGTGATTAATGTTGATGACAAGAACGTCTGTTATAAAGGGGAGGACTGAGTAGAATAGATAGAGAAAGGGAAAGATAGAGGGAAAGAAGCAAACAAATGGATTTTTGATGATTAGCTGGGATGGAAAACAAACGAGATTAACCTTATTTATTTTTCTCCTGTTACCATATTACTGAAAACTGTGACTATGAAAGGTATGCATCAACTCACTGTTTAAAATGAGATATGTCGCTTTGTCTCTCTTCCCTGCGTGTAAACATATTGTTTTATTCATTAATGGGATGATGAGCCAATATTTAATTCCCTTTCCCCATTGTCCTTGCGAAGGTGTTTGTGAGCTGCCTTGCTGACCAGTGCAGTCCGTGGGCAGTAGGTAGTCAGTGCTTAATTCTTTCCGGTTTCATTTCTTTGAGACTTTATAGTGACTGATATAACTGAATGGCTGGCTTGGCCATTTCAAACAGCAACTGAGCGTTAACCACATTAATGTGGGTCTGGTGTCACACGTAAGCTCGATCAGGTGAAGATGTTGGATTTCATTCCCTGAAGGGCATGGGGGTGCCAGGTAGGGCAGTCGACAATGGTTTCATTGTTTTATTTGATTCTTTATTCCTGATATTTTATTGAATTCAAGTTCCAATATTTGCTGAGGTGGAATTCTAATCCGGGGTCTGGTTCATTACCTGGGTCGCTGAATTAATATTCCAGAGATCATACAGCTAGGCTATTGCCTCTTCAGCATCTCCAACCATCTCCAATGTCAATATTGATGATGCTGTTGGAGCGGCTTTGCTTCATTAGGCAAAGAAATGATTTGGAAAAACATACCATCATTTTTAATTTTGTATTTATGAGAAGGTGAGATATTGGGAAGTGCTACTGGGGACAATGAGCTGAATGTCCTTGGTCATGACTCACTGACAGTAAGTTCATTGCAAAATTATTAAAGTGTAAGAGTGAAGCCACCTTCTTGCATTTGTAGAGTATGTGAGACACTGTGAACAGATTTTCTCTCCATTATAATGAATGATTTCCTTGCTACATAGAGACAGAGTAAAGGAGTTTCACCAGACTAATCCCCGCAGTGATAGTACCATGAGAAGAGTGTGGAGGCAATTAGTGTTTTATCAGTAACGCTACAAAAGAATAAAAACTTATTGCATTAAAACTTGACTGTTACAGACTAACACTCATTATTTCCAAAACAAAACGTTGGTAGCAAAAAATATAGTGTGTTTTCTGCAATACACGTCTTCACATTTGGACAAATATATAGATAGGAAACATTGACAATGATATGGGCCAAGTGCAGGGAAATGGGCTGAGCATGGATGGACATTTTGGTCAGCATGGATCAGTTTGGGCTCAACCCCTACCTCCATGCCGTAGGACTCTATGACTCTGTGATAATTTACATAGCTCTGTGGACATCCTCCCCACCCCCCCACCCCCACCCCCCATGTTGGTTGAGAGAGAGCTCCAGGTTCTGAATGAATTCTCATCATCTCAATGTTCAGGTAGTGTGTAAGCCTGCTCTGAACGTTATGTTTTTCACAAATCTGTCAGCAGTCGAATTCTGATAGAGTTCGCCATTCCTGCCAGCTCCTGGCCCTCGTACAGAACACTAGCTGTCTTTTCCGTCACAAACCTAGTCCCTTTTTTTTGTTTAAAAGCTGTTCCTTGGCTCAAGGAGACCCTGTCTTTGATGCTTATCAGAGGGACAATAAAACGGGGCCTGACTCTGATCAGTCCAGTTTGGTACAGAGATGAAAAGAATTACCAGAGGCCTTTTGTTTATATGTAAATAGATGAGACTTCTGCCCTTCAACTTTAACCTGAATGCATGCGCTCCATTTATACTGGTCTTTAAATGGAGTTTGCTTATTGGGACTGTTGTGTATATTTGGAACAACATAATTAAGTCTATCTGCATAGGTTAAGTTCTGTAGGGTTTCCTCATTCTGTTGTTTGTGTTTCATTGTGTAACTTTTTGAATACCGTTTTTGTCTTTTTGAATGCAGTTTTTGTCTTTTTTTGAAATCTATTAGTCAACTTCGCGAACTTACTCCGGGTAATTTTTATTGTGCACTTACTGAAACAAGTTGCAATGTTATGCTCTGGGTGGGCAACTTAAGGATGCTTTGAGTGGTCTAGCCGAGTCCATAACAGACTGGGAGCTCTTTGTGGGAGTTCAAACAACGAGTGTGAGGTGCTCGTGTCTTTATTTTGGGTATTGGGTTTGTTGGGAAGACAAAGCTTGGGATAGTAATGGCTGTTTCAGTCGCCAAAGGTTTTCTAGACGTGGATGCAACGACTTTTGAAGCTTTGAAAAAAGTGAATAAGACCAAGCTGCAGGAATTAGCAGTGAAGTTGGAATTGGACCTGCCTGCTTCAGTGAGGAAAGGAGAGATACTTAGTAGCTCGTCAATTAAACTTGCTGGAGAAACCATCAGAATCTACAGAGCTGGCAAGAATTCAATTGCAAATGAACCAGCTTGAGTTAGCGGCGAGATATAAGGAAAGGGCAGCAGAAATGAAACAATTAGAATTACGATTGAAAGCAGAAGAGATGGAAAAAGAAAGAGCAGCAGAGGAGAAACAAAGAGAGAGCTTTTGAACAGCAAAAACTGACACTAAAAAGGAAAGTCAGCGTAAAGGGCTGGAGATAAAGGCTGAGGGTAAGGTTAGTAGGGAAATGCGTGAGGATGATCAAACCCCTGGTAGTCAGAAGCCGATCCTCGGTCAAGCATTGCCTGATTTGATGAGAAGGATATGGAAGTCTTTTTCAACTCATTTGAAAAGGTGGCTAGACAAAAGCAATGGCTAGAGTCAATGTGGGTTTTGTTAATCCAAATGAAACTTGTTGGTAGGACTCGTGAGGCATTCGGATCAGAGGAGGTATCTGTGGAGTATGAGGAGGTGAAAAAAAAAGCCATTTTAACTGCATATTAGCTTGTACCAGAAGACTATAGACAAGGTTTCTGGAATCTAATGAGGGATCCTGATCAAAACTACATTGAGTTTGAAAGGATCAAACAGAGTAATTTTAATAGATGAATAAGAGCTTGAAAAAGCACTTGGAGCAGTAAGTAATTTGGAGAAAATCAAAAAATCCACGGCCTGAAGTAGTGCGACCTCATGTGGCTAAAAAGAGAGCTAAAACAGCAAAGTTATCAGCTAAAGTGGCTGATGATTATCAGCTGGTCCATAAACTCAGTTTGGTTTCCAGAATCTATTTCAGTCCATGAGGGATAGAAATTGGAGCAAAGAGATATCCTCACGTGGAAAGGAAAAGGTAGATCTCAGTGAAGACAATAAGGATAATTTACCACAGGTTAAAAAAAAAACCTTGAGAGGGACAAAGAAGTGATGGCCTCCATTTCCTCATTAAGACATCATTTGTTAAGTAGTAACAGATAAAAATGCATTCAGTCTCTTTCTTGCAAAATTCCAACCGTGTTTTCATTGTAATAAAATGGGCCACACAAATTCACAGTATTGGTGGGCTAGGACAACCAGATGTAGGAAAACCAGACAACCTGGAAGATTTGTTGGACCAGTAACAAAAAGCATAAGGGAAGTTAGACAACTGCCTCAGAGTGTACAAGATGATCAGAAGTTGACCAAGGAATACGCGCCAAATATGCTTAAAATATACATACAAGGGTAAAATTTATTCACATAGACCAGGACTCATAGGTAAGGCGGTTCCAATATTGAAGGAGATAGGATCTTCTCAGTCTGCAGTACTGAGGGATGAGAAGATATGCACGCCTGAGAGACTATTGCCAGAAAATGTGCTGGTAGCAAGAATTCATGATGAGACAAAAAGTGCTCAGTTATGTAAAGGCAGAACAGTGGAGAATGTGTGATAGGAGTACAGGACCCCAAACTCTCAGCTCCAGGAATAAAATTTGTCCATGCAAATGATATAGCGGATTCGCTGGTACACATGCTGCCTACTCTAGTTGAAAACCCAGGAGAAATGCAGGCAACGGAAGACCTGGAGAATGATTATCCAGGAATTTTCCCTGAGTGTGTGATCATAGATCACATTGTACAGGTTGAAGCAGGAGGGATTAAAAGGAAGCTGATGTAAAGTTCTCCGAATCTTATTTTGATCAGATAAGTAGAACAGAGAAGGAGCAAGTAGGAAAACATGCACGTATTTTTAGCTCTGCTAAGTTGACTGACCTTCAGCAGAAAGATGAGGAATTAAAACAGTTATATCAAAAGGCATTTAGCAAGCAAGAAAGAAAGCATTCCTGTCTGTTATTACTGAACCAATTATGTCTTAATGAAGAAATGGAGACCATCACAATTTCAAGTAGATCTGACATGGGCAGAAATTCATCAAATTATTTTGCCAGTTGGGTACAGGAACGAGGTGCTGCGACTGGCACTTGAGCTACAAGTTGGAGGTCATTTTGGGGTGAGTACAACACCAGCTAAAATATAATGATTTGTTTACAGGCCTGGACTATGCAAAGACGTAGCTGAATTTTGCCAGATATGTCAAACATTTCACACAGACAGTAATAAAACTTGTACCTTTAATACCTATTCCAGCATTTGACGACCCTTTCACAAGAGCCTTGATTGATTGCGTAGGTCCCCTACCACAAACAAAAGGTGGGAATAAGTATTTATTAACAGTAATGGATGTGTCGACAAGATATCCAGAGGCAATCTCATTATGCAGCATCACAGCTAAAAAGGTTGTAGAAAATAAAACTTAATATTTTTCCTCCATACGGACTACCAATAATGATACAACGATCAAACTTCACATCCAAACTATTCAATGAGATGATGGATAACTTGGGAATAAAGCAATCCAAATCTACTGCTCACTAACTAGAATCGCAGAGAGCACGAGAGAGATGGCATCAATAACTGAAGACCATGTTGAGCGTTTATGGTCAGGATTATCCAGATGATTGCGATAAGGAAATTCCTTTTGAACTTTTTGCGATCAGGGATGCACCGATATGAATCCACCAAATTCAATCCAGTTGAATTAATTTTTGGGCAAGAACTAGGAGGACCATTAAAATTGATGAAGGAGAAATTAATAAGTCAGAATTCAGAGACAACCCATTTGGACAATGTGTCAAATTTTAGGGAATGATTAAATAGAGTTGGAGAGTTGGCTACATATATTTAAAAGTATCACAACATACAATGAAACAGGAAGCGGAGAGGAAATCATAAATTTAGAATTTTGCATTTGGTAATAAGGCATTGGTGTTCCTTTCAGTAACAGATGAGCCTTTAAAAGCAAAGTTTTGTGTACCTTATCAAATTGGTAAGGAATTTAGTGCGATGAACTACTTGATTAGGACTCCAGACAGGATGAAATCTCACAGTGTGTCATGTGAATGTGCTCAAAAGATAGCTTGATCGTGAAAGAAAGCAAGAAGAGAAGGTGTTCATGATTACAGCACGGAAAGAAAAAACAAGTTCAGAGGATTCTGAATGGGACATTCCTCAAATCAGAATGAACAATGAGAAAGTTGTCAAACATTAGGATAAATTATTGAGTTATCTTCCACAAGAAAATCGAAATGACCCAAAAGATTTATTACTGTCACTTTGGGAGATATACGGAAGTAAACTGGGAAGTACGAACATAATTGTGCATGAAGTAGACATAGGAGATGCTGTTACGATTAAGCAATATCCTGATAGGCATAACCCTCCAAAGTTGGGACAGGTTCAGAAAGAGATAGAGTGAATGGTCCAAGGTAGCATAATCGAAGTGAGTTACAGTGACTAGAACACACCTACAGTCATGATGCCAAAGCAAGATCGTACCCCACAGTCATGTGGGGGCTATCACAAAGTCAGAACTGTTACAAACCTAGCTAAAAGTGAATTTACGAAAGCCCAGTCACGTTCCTGGGCCATGTTATTGGACATGGACCAATAGCCCCATGAGATACAAAAACGAAAGTAGTGGGAAAATTTCTACACCATCTACAAAAAGCAGTGTTACAGTTCCTGAGATTGACTAGACTTTACTGAATGTTTGTGCCAAACAATAGCAGTGTGGCTGCTCCACTCACCAAATTATTAAAAAAGGGCAAGAACTCTCAGTGGATAGCAAACTGTCAAAAGGCATTTGCCAGCCTAAAAACTGTGTTGACCACAGCCCCCAGTATGAGCCCCACGGGATGACACAAAGCCTTTCAAGGTGGCTCTCGATGCCAGTGATGTGGGTGTCGGTGCGCTGCTTCTGCAGGAAGATGTCGAGGAAGTCAAAAGAACAATCGGATATTTTTCCAGGAAGTTGAACTTCATCAACAGAAATATTCAATGGTGGATAAAGGGACTTTAAACTTGGTGTTGGCATGACAACATTTCAGTGTTTATATCACCAGTGATGCATCTGCGACAATTGTATACGCTGATTATAACACATTGATATTTGTGGAAAAAATTAAGGACAAAAATTCCAGACTGTTTCGATGGAGCTTGTTGTTGGAGCCATTCATTATGACAATTGTGCATGTGGCATGTTGTGAAAACATGTTTGCTGATGCGATACTGAAACTTGAATGAGATATGGAGGCATTTGGTTGTGAGTGTACTGCGGCCTGAATTTGCATGGGGTTTTGCATGTTTGCATGTTTACAGTTGCTAGTGTATATGTGCATTTTTAGACTACCAACTGGGTTTGAATGCTTAAAAATGCATCCATGTTTTGCTATTGATGGTTTATTTTTTAAGGGGGAGGCGTCACAAAGCTCGTCCCTTTTTTGTCAAGAAGCTTATTCTTGGCTCAGGTGGACTCTGTCCTTGATTTGTTTTCAAAGGGACAATAAAATGGGGCCTGATTCTGGTCAGTCTGGCTTGGTAAAGAGACTAAAAGGATTTTCAGTGGCCTTTTATTTATTTGCAAACAGTTGAGATTTCAGGCCAAAGTGGTCGTGCTTTAGAAGTGACCTGTATAATAAAAGGGGAGTAGTGAGCTCATTTAGCTGAACTAGCTGAGCTGAGCAGCTTTCAGTTGAGTCTTGAACTGGGAAGTTCAACACGGAGTTGTGTGGAAACTCTCTCTCTCTTTTCTGCCCTTCAACTTCAACCTGTAAGCTTGTGTTCCATTTATACTGGTTTTCAAAGTGAGTTTACTTATTGGGACTGTTATGTGCATTCGGAACAGCATAATGAAGTCTAGCTGAATCGGTTGAGTTCTGGAGGGGTACTTTATTCTGTTCTTTGTGTTTCATTGTGTACTTTTGTGAATAAAGTTTTTGTCTGTTTAAAATCCAGTAGTCAACATACCTAAACTAAACCACGTAATTTTTATTGTACACTTAATGAAACAAATTGCAAAGTTATGCTCTGGGATGTTTGCCTAAGAATGTTTTGAGTGATCTAGATTCGTCCATAACATCTCGGTGATGGAAGATGCCTCTTTGGAACTTGGTACAAATCATTCACTTTCCCTCCTCAAGATCAGCAAACGATGTTAACTTAACACGTGTGTACCATTACCAATGGAGCCAGGAGAAACAACATGGAGCAGTCTGGCTGTGCAGTCTCTGCTTCATTAGCTTGTCATGTTGCAGCATCAAAGACATCCTCCTATTTCAGTATCACCGTTTGGAGGGGCTGAATGGCCTCTTCTTATTGATGTGTCAGTGTCTCGAATGTCTCGAGAACAGAGTTCTCCAATTTCAAGTAACTTCCTTTCCAATCTGCTGACTCCCTTCCCAATCCCTCCCATTCTCTTTCCATCACCTCCACCTCCCTTCCCAGCCCGTTCATCTCCCTTCCATTCCTCTGATCCACCCTTCTTCCAGCTTCCAACTGGATTCAGTCCTCCAATCGACTAACCCGGTGGTACCCTTAACCAGTGTTGATCCATCCCCACCTCACCACACCACCTCCTCCTCCCCACGCCGCTTCTTTACCTGTAAACCTTCTTACGTCCATCCCCACTCCTGAAGAAATGTTACACCCAAGGTGTTGACTACTCCACCTCCTGATGCTGCTTTGCTTGGTGTGGTCTTCCAGCCGCCTGCTTTTCAATATTTACATTTTTAAAAAATCTCTTCAGGTGTAATAGGCAGGAGAGAGTCAATTGGCTGTGACTCTGCTTATCCAATTGTTTCAATGGGCTGAATGGTGTTCTCACATTCCTGTGAAACCAGCTTGAGTTGCTGAAAGAGATCCTCTTGTTATCCTGTGAAAATGTTCAGGGTCTAGCAGTGCTGTTACATGAACGTTAACAGCAACCTTGAATGTTGTTCAGGTTTTGAAGTTCTATGTGATTTCTAAAGAACATCTTCACTTCTGATCGAATGAAGGAGGGAAAGATATTGATGAAGTAGCTGAAGGTGTTTGTGCTAAGGAAGCTACCCTGAGGATTGTCCACAGAGATATCCAGGGACGAAGAGGATTGCTGTCCACCAACCACATTGTTTTCTGAATGATCCAGTGGGGAGTTTACACCTGATCCCCTTCAGTTCAACCTTATTCAGACTCCTTAACACCTTGCTCCGTCAAATCCATCCGTAATGTCAGGGCCAGCCACTCTGACCCTGAGTTTGTATCTTTTGTTTATGTCAATAGGCCAAGGTATATGTGTGGGGAGTATTTCCTTCTCTCAGAGGGTAGAAACTGTTGGGGGCTCTCTGTCCCAGTCAGCTGCATTTCAGAAATAATTCGGAGGGGGTGGGAGTGGGTGTCAATGGATTTTGGCACGTCAGAGATTCAAGGGCTACAAGGAATTGGGCATGAAAGAGAAATTGCAGGCGAGACCAGATCAGCTCTGATGTTACTGAAGGGAAGGGCAGTCTTGAGGAGCTAAATGGCCTTGTGTTATTTCAGTATACCCCAGAGTCCAGTCGGTTTGTGGTCAATTCGATTTCCTGTGTTTCGGAATTCAAATAACTGAATAGGCTGATCCTGTTGCTGTGTAAGACTGATCCTGTTGCTGCGAGATCTACTCTGGGTACAGTTTTATAGGCTCGAGGGGCTGACTTGCCTCCTGCTGTAACTGTATATCAGTGTCCAGGGGCTGAAAACATTCATCCTGTTCTGTTGTAATTGAAATCCATACAGACTAATTCTAAGACGAGAAAGTGATCACTGCAGATGCTGGAGATCAAAGCGATAAAAAAATGTGGCACTGGAAAAGCACGACAGGTCAGGCAGCATCCGAGAAGCAGGAGAATCGATGTTTGGACATTCCTGATGAAGGGCATATGCCTGAAATATCGATTCTCCTGTTCCTTACATGCTCCCTGGTCTGCTGTACATTTCCAGCACCATATGTTTCCAACTCTACACCCTGCCAAGTTCAACCTTCCTGGTCACATCATCAATTAGCTTTAAAAGTTTTTTAGACATAAACCTCCATGCACAAAGCCATGCTTACTATTCCTAATCAGACCCTGCCTTTTCAAATGCATGTACATCTTATTCCGTGGTATCTTCTCAAGTAATGTACCTACCAAACTTGTTAAACTTACTGGTCTATAGTTCCCAGGATTTTTTATTACATTAACATTTGAACAAGGGCACATCATTTGTTATCCTCCAGTCTTCCGGAATCTCAAATTTGTTTAATGGTGATAAATGTATTTAACCAGTGTCCCCGCAAGTTCTTCACTAGATCCCTGCATTGTCCATGGATATATTTGTTAAGGACCCTGAGATTAATCCACCGTCAAACATCCTTGTACGCCCAATACCTCCTCTACTGTGATATGGACTGCCCCGAAGATATCACCACTAACTTCCTCAAGTTCCCAAGTATTTATGTCTTTCTCCACGGTAAATACAGAGAAGAAATATTTGTCGAGGACCTCGTCCATCTCTTATGGTTCCACACATATTTGTCCACTTTGGTATTTGAGGGGTCCTATTCTCTCACTAGTTATTGCTTTCCTTTCATACTCTTAAAGTAACTCTTTGGATTCATCCTAATCTTCTCAGCCAAGGTTCTTTCATAGCATCTTTGTTGCCGTGTTGATTTCCATCAGAGGTAAACTCCTACATCCCTTATATACCGACAGGGATTCCCTTGATCCCAGTTGCCTGTGCCTGAGCCAGCATCCCCATTTTTTTCAATCAATGCCTAAATATCTCTTGGCATCCTGGGTTCCCCATTCCTGCCAAACATGCCCTTCGCTGTCACAGGAACATATAAACCTTGAGCTCTAGCTATCTCACGTTTAAAGGTCTCCCACTATCCAGCGGTCCATTCACCTGCAAACAAACTGCTCCAGTTGACCCCTGCAAGCTCCTGTCCAATCCCATCAACATTCATCTTGTCCCAAGTTAGAACTTGAACCTGTGGACCAGTTTTGCCCCTCTCCATAGCTATTTGAAAATTAACACAACGGTGGTCACTGGTTCCAAAGTGCTCCCCCACTGGCACATCAGACACCTGTCCTGCTCTGTTTTTCAAGAGTTTTTCGAGTTTTGCCCCTTCCCAAGTAGGACCCTCGACATACTGCTTGAGAAAACTTTCCTGAATTCACTTATCGGATTCCACTCCATCAAATCCCTTCACGCTCTGGCAGTCTTAGTCCGTTACAAAAATTAAAATCCACTATTATGATAACCACATTCCTCCTGAATGTCTCCCTTCTCCATGCATATATGTTACTCTCATTCACGTTAGCTATTTGGAGGCCGATAGTACAACCCTGGTGACATCATGATCCACTTCCTATTTCTTAGCTCCACCCACAAAGCCTCACTGGATGATTGGTCAGTTAGTTTATCTCTGATTACTGCTGTGATAATCCCATTAATCAGAAATTCAACTCCTCCTCCCCTCCTTCCAGCATCCCTGTCCCGCCTAAACCTATACCCTGGTAAGTTAAGCTGCCAGTCCTGTCCCTCGCTTAGCCATGCTTTTATAAAGGCTGTATTATCCCTATCACACGTTATTATCCACGCACTTAGTTTATTGGTCTGATCTGCCAGCCCTCTTGCATCGAAATAATCCAACAGGCATTCCTTGCTCCCTGTTGTGTTCCAGCCTTACATGTCTCTTCACTTTACTGTTTCTCCTTCCAGCCTCGCACTTGACTCCCAGATCATGAGGATAACTCTCCTCACCAATATCGTTTAAACCTTCCCTTGTAGCACTAGGAAAATTCGCCAACAAGATATTGATCTCCTCCCCATTGCATGTGCCACCTGTCTCTCGCAATCAGGTCAACCCTGTCACAGAAAAGACCCCACTGATCTACAAATTTGAATCTCTCTTCCCCCACATCCCCACACCAATTCTTTAGTTACTTATTTATTTGCACTATCCTCCTCCTCTTACTTTCATTAGCTCATTACAATGGAAGTAATCAGGAGATTACCACCGTAATGTTCCTAGATTTTAACTATTTTGCTAGCTCTCAGTAATCACTCTGTAGGACCTCATTCCTATATCTACCTGTGTCATTTGTGCCAACGTGCACAATGACTTCTGGCTGCTCCCCTCCTCCTTGAGAATTTTCTGCAGTCACTCGGAGACATCCTCGCACCTGGGACGTAACACACCTTCCTGGATTCCCGTTTGAGGCCACAGAATCTCCGATCTGTCCCTCTAACAATCGACTCTCCTATATCTAAGGTCCTGTTTGCCGTCACCGTTTCCCACTGTTCCCCAGAGTCAATGGTAATGCCACCAATTTGATACTGCTGCTTTTCCCTGAACGGTCATTCCCCTGAACAGTATTCAAAACGGTGTACTTGTTTTCGACGGGATTGGCCACCTTGGATTCCTGCACTCTCTGCCTACTCCTGTCGTCGTACACCTCCTCTCTGTATTGAACACAACAGGAAGCAAGGACTGCCTGTTGGATTACATTTTGTTTATTTAAATGCAACAGGACTGACACGTAAGCCTGATGAACTCATGGCATGGATCTTAACGTGGGACTGGGATATTACAGTCATGATTGGTGCGGGTCTTGGGTGTGACCACAACAAGAAAGATCTTATCTATGAAGTTCTCAGTATCTCCGATGATCCTGAATGCATTCAGCTCCCGGTCCCGAACATGGTCTCCCAGGAATTGCAGCTAGGTTCACTTTCCACACGTGTAGTCTTCAGGGACGGTGGGAATTTCCCTGAGCTCCCTCATCCCGTAGGAGGAATGAACAACTGTCCTAATTGCTATGACCACTGCTGCAACACTGAAGTTGAAAAGACTTTCTTTGGGCTTGCCTGCAGTTTTTGCTGAGCTGTTGCTTTCCAAAGCCTCTTGAGCCAAACATTACTACTTACTTTGCTACCAACAGCATGTCTCTCTATCCCTTCACATTTAGCTTTGGTTCGGGAAGGAGGGAGACACTGCAGTGATGTAGTACTTGGTCGTTCGGCACTCCTTGACACGTGGCCACTGACTACCTGCTCTCCAGCCAAAGTCACAGCTTGGCCTTGGATTGTGTCTTACTGAGGTCTTCCTTTTGGTAGTGCTGATTGCGCTGATGCTAATCTTCACCCCGACAGCCAATCTGCATTGTCACAGACCATTGGTCCTTTCTGTCTAACAGTACTGTATTTATTAATTTCTTGAATCAGTCGACTGCATTCCAAACTGTGTCTCACTCCACAGCGAGAGAGGTTGATGTTCCAGTGAATACAAGGCTATTGTAAAAATTATACAATTCGACACAGGGACAACAGTATGTCTATCCGCTCACTGAGTCTGCTTTTCCACTCAATGAGGTGAGATCGATTTTGATAATCCCCCATTCCACTTGTCTACATTTTCCCCATAAGACTTGTATGAAAGTCAGTCTGCCTCAAACCTGAATATATTTTATGAGCAGTTCTCAACAGCCCACAGAATTTTCTACAATTGTTTCCCTCTCACTGATGTGAGACTTGGAGGTCTTTAATCCCATGTGGTATTTCTAACACTCTGTTTGAAAATTGTATCAATATTAAATGTTATCCTATCCTATCACACCTTCTCTGTGGCCAGAGGCAAAACAAAAATGAACAGTTAAGAGACTGTAATCTCCTCACTCATTTTCCACGTCAGCCTAAGATACAGCTCATCCTGATCTGTGGATTTTCCCACTCTCTATCCCGCATAAACTTCCAATTCTTCGTCAGCTTCTGTATCAATTCACTCAAGGATCACACGGTCGCTCTCACTGAATCCAGGAACTCCTTCTTCAAACTGAAGACTGAAAGAAAGTCCGTGTTTAACATATTCTCTGGCTCCGTGTACCCCCTTGGTCCCTAACACTTCCAATTCTCTCCCGCTTTATCCTCTTCCCCTTAATAAACCGAAAGAATGTGTTTGAATCCTTGCTATTCTTACCCTCTGATGTTCCAACTCCCCGCCTCCACTTCTGCTCTTCTATTGAGTTTTTAAGTTCAGCCCTACACTTTCTATATTCTTTTTGGACCTCCATTGACCTGCGCACTTTGTCATTGTGTTAAGCTTCTCTTTCCTTATTAATTCTGTTCGGAATTTGTGTCTACACCCGAGGTTCTCTGGGCTAGTTTTCTTAAAATTCATCTTCGGTTAAACATGCTGGGCCGACGCTGTCATCAATTCCATTTTGATCAAGTGAACCCCCAACCCCCGCCGCACCCTGTTCTGCTACAGTTTCACCCAGAAGCAACTGCACTTTGGCCAGATCCTGTCTTTTTTTTCATAAAATCAGTCTCCCAAATCCAAAAATCTTTTATTTTTCAAACATTTTTCAGTATGAGTCACGGCCACTGGTCCTTTCATGCTCTCCCAATCCTGCATGCAACATCTGACTAGCTTCGTTCCCCACGGTGAGGCTCAGCACAGCCCTGCCCATTGAAGTGTCAGCTACAAATTGATATAAGAAGCTCTGAAGAATAAATTTCAAGGCATCTGCCCCCTCTAAATAAGTTATCATTGCCCGAATGAATGTTTGGAATTGAAATGCCTGAATATGATGATCCTATTGTTGTATTAACACACGTCAGGAAATTGGTTTTATATCAGCTCCTGTACTTTCTTTTATCTGGGAGTCTACAATATATCCCCAGCGGCGTGTCTGTCATGGATTTGATACTGAGCTCTAATCACCAAGCCTCATTAGAAGATCCTTCTTACTGCAGTAACTGACTCCATAATTAATAATGAAACCCCACTTCCGCTTTTACCACCTCTCCTGTCATGTCTGTAGATCTTGTACCAGAAGATATTGAGTTGTCAGCCCTGACCTCCGTCAAACACATCTCTGTGACGGGAAAAATGTCACACTTTCCCATTTCACCTTGTTCCCTTATCATATCTGTCAGTTGGATAATATTCCCAGCATTAAGGTAGAGGACATCCAGCCTGGAATGTAACACCTGGAATACTCTATAACGCGAAGTTTTCAGTCATTCATTGTTTGTTCTCAAGCTGCCTAATTCATGAACCAAAACTGTAACACTGGGAATGAATGAATATTGATTGAATAAAGTTTCTCTTTTAATAAATGTGTTAATCAAATACAACTTTCAAGAACTCAACAGTCAGCTCCACTGCAATGAGTTTCTGCTGATTAATTCCCTGTTCAGTGCACAGAGGGGAGAGCTCTAAGTAATGCAAGTACTGTGGCGCTGGTAAATCACAGCCAGTCGGGCAGCATCTGAGGAACAAGAGAGTCAAAACTTTGGACATCAGCCCTTCATCAGGAAGGCATTGGTGCCTTCCTATGTTTTCCATTCCATGATTGTCAGGATATTGGGAACCATACTTGTTCCCAAAGGCAGCACTGTATATAGACCTGAAATGGAAAGCAGTCAATCATTTGTTTGGTCAGGGAGTAGACATTTTGAGGTGAAGTACAGATTGAATGAAGTACAAACACAAGAATAGACAAATCCCTTGGGGCGGACGGACAAAACCCGAGGTTACTACAGGAAGACAGGGAAGAGATTCCTGCGCCTTTGGCGATGATCTTTTCATCCTCTCTGTCGACTGGAGTAGTGCCAGATAATTAGAGGGCGGTAAATGTTACACCTTGTTCAAGGAAGGTACTAGGGATTATACTGAGAATTACAGACCAGTCAGTCTTGCATCAGTATTGAGCAAAGTATTGGAGGGGTTTCTGAGAGACAGAATTTATTATTGTTGTGGTTCTGTTTGCCGAGCTGGGAATTTGTGTTGCAGACGTTTCGTCCCCTGTCTAGGTGACATCCTCAGTGCTTGGGAGCCTCCTGTGAAGCGCTTCTGTGATCTTTCCTCCAGCATTTGTAGTGGTTTGAATCTGTCGCATCCGGTTGTCAGTTCTAGCTTTCCGCTGCAGTGGTCGGTATATTGGGTCCAGGTCAATGTGCTTATTGGTTGAATATATGGATGAGTGCCATGCCTCTAGGAATTCCTAGGCTGTTCTCTGTTTGGCTTGTCCTATAATAGTAGTGTTGTCCCAGTCGAATTCATGTTGCTTGTCATCTGCGTGTGTGGCTACTAAGGATAGCTGGTCGTGTCGTTTCGTGGCTAGTTGGTGTTCATGGATGCGGATCAATAGCTGTCTTCCTGTTTGTCTTATGTAGTGTTTTGTGCAGTCCTTGCATGGGAGTTTGTACACTACATTTGTTTTGCTCATGGTGCGTATCGGGTCCTTCATTCTGGTGAGTTGTTGTCTGAGAGTGGCTGTTGGTTTGTGTGCAGTTATGAGTCCTAGTGATCGCAGTAGTCTGGCTGTCAGTTCGGAAATGATCTTGATGTATGGTAGTGTGGCCAGTCCTTTGGGTCGTGGTATGTCCTTGTTACATTACGGCCCCTGCAAAGGACAGCTGGAACTGACAACCAGAAGCGACAGATTCAAACCACTACAAATGCCGGAGAAAAGATCACAGAAGCGCTTCACAGGAGGCTCCCAAGCACTGAGGATGTCACCTAGACAGGGGACGAAACATCTGCAACACAAATTCCCAGCTCGTCGAACAGAACCACAGCAACGAGCACCCGAGCTACAAATCTTCTCACAAACTTAGAATTTATGATGGCTTGGAAAATCATAGTTTGATTAGAAATAGTCAGCATGTCTTTGTGAGGGGCAGGTCATGCCTCACAAAACTTATTAAAATCTTTGAGGATGGGATCAAACACATTGAAGAAGGTGGAGCTGTGGATGTGGAATGCATGGATTTTGACAAGGCGTTTGATAATATTCCCCAAGTCAGGTTCATTCGGAAAGGAAGGAGTGATGGGATACAATGAAACCTGTCTGACTGGATACAGAATTGGCTGGCACATAGAAGACACAAAGTGGTGGTAAATGGGAAGCATTCAGTCTCGAACCCAGTGATCAGTGGCATTCCATTGGGATCAGTTCTGGGACCTCTGCTGTTTATGATTTTTATAACTGACTTGGATGAGGAAGTGGAAGAGTAGGTTAGTAAGTCTGTCAATATAACAAATATTGTTGATGTTGTGGATTGTGTGGAGGGTTGTTGTAGTTTGCAATGGGACTGATCAATGGCAGATGGAGTTCAACTGGAAATGTGTGAAGCAAGTCATTTTGGAAGGTCGAATTTGAATGCAGAAAAATAGGCAGGATTCTTGCATTGTGGAGGAACAGGGCGATCTCGTGGTCCATGTAATAGCTCCCTCAGAGTTGCCACCCAGTTTGATAAGGTTGTTAAGAAGGTGTATGATGTTTTCATTAGCAGGGGGATAGCGTTTATGAGCTGTAAGGTTATGCAGCTCTATGGAACCCTGGTGAGATCACACATAGAATGTTGTGATCAGTTCTGGTCGCCTCATTGTGGGAAGGATGTGGAAACTTTAATGAGGGTGCTGAGGAGATTTATCAGGTTGCTAACAAAGAAGAGTTCAGGGCTTTTCTCAGAGGAGCAAAGAAGGATGAGGGAGGACTTGATAAAGGTGGACAAGATGATGAGAGGCGAAGATAGAGTGGATAGCCAGATACCTTTTCCCGTGGTGCAAATATCTATCACGAGGGAGAAAATCTTTCATGCAATTGGGGGATGGTTTAGTGGAGATGTCAGAGGCCGGTTCCTTACAAAGAGAATGGTGGATGGTTGTACTGCTGGCAACTATAGTAGATTCAGCTGCATTGGGGATAAATTATGCGACTATTGTATAGGCAAATGAATGATAGAATAATGAAGGGTATGTCCGTTAGTCTGATCATAGGGTAGGATAAAAGGTTGGCTGGTCGTCAAGAGCCAAAAAGTCTGCACTGTGCTGCACTGTTCTGTGTTTCATGTTTCACCCAGCTTGTGGATTTTTATCAATTTTTGAATGTGTGAGGTAGTGATGTGAGTGAAATCAGAAAGCTTTGTAAGAGCATTGGGCCAAGACGTCCACTAATGGTGTGCATTCTTACAGTCACCTGAGTACCAGTACAATATGTGTGTGACAACCTACACTAGACAGAATCCGTCAAGTTCAGTTATTAACGGCTGTTTTCTTCAGATAGATTCTGTTGGGTGACCCATGTATTAACTTTTGTCCATCAACAGAGATGTACAATTTTTTTTTTGATACTGATGAATGTGAAGGTGACATTTATTGGACATGGTTTTAGAGGTTTCTTTGCGAGACACAATGTGCTGCAGAATACTGTCAACTTGTTAACGTCTTCGCCCAGTGCCTGGTCCAGGTAGCAGATGCTTGGAGTCTGGCAGGCAGGCCAGATGCCATCACCATAAGTAACTTGTGCGATGTGATTCTGATACTCCATGTCCATTCATCTGCCCCCGGACAATGCTCAGACCGAAGATTGAGTCGAAATAATTTGTTGTGAAATAATGTTTAAATGACTGATCTGACCCAGGTGTAAGCTCTCTGGATTCATTTAAGAGTAGAACAATGTCTTACCCAGTATCACTGGCAGCTGTGACTGAATTCAAATCTTCCAAATTCTTTTTTCAATGTAGGTTATGATTGCAAGCTGATCTGAAAAAAATCATATATTTGCTATGTTCGTGAATTGTGATTCATAAAAATGTGAAATATCATTATTCAACCAAACAATAATTGCATCATCTCTGAAAACAATTATGTTGATGTAACATGATCAGATATTTATGGAACTAAAATATACTTTCCTGCCAACTATTTATAATACAAAAATAAAGAATATATATTTTATTTAATATCGAACAAAGAACATGTTATCTGACAATAATGGTGATCAACAATTACATACACTTGGATACATGAACACCAACTAAGCACAAAAGGACATCATCCTATCACACTCGTATTCTCACATACGGATGAGGAAGGACACCACTTCGACTGGGGCAACACATCCATTCTACCACAAACCAAATAGAGGCACGCACAAGAATTCCTAGAAGCATGGCATTCCAACCTGAACACTATTAGCAAACACATCGAGTTTGACCTCAACATCTACCACTGAGAAAAGAAACAGGATGTGACTTCACCACAGCAAATAACATCAGCACAGCAAATAACATCACCACAGGAAATTACATCACCAATTCAAAGAATCCCAAATATATAAATAGAAAGCAAGAATTTTCAGCATTGGTTCGCCTGAGGCCCACTGAAGGTGAAGATGTTGAAGAGTGTGGAAATGAACTTCCCAGCTCAACGAGCAAACCTCCACCCAAAACCTCAACCTGAGCTACAAATCTTCTCAAAACTCACTACAATTACACACTCATTGTCAGTATTCAAATGAATACATCCTCGCTCCAACATTTGGAAAGTTGTTGGCTTCTGAATGATTGAATTTTTAGAGTGAGAAACAATTGAACCATCATATATAAACAGCGTACTTACACATTTTTATATAATCAATCAGTTTAATTTCTCACTAAATGTGCGTGCTTCAGCTCTTTACCAACAATTGAAAAATGACATAAATTCAACATGAACAGAGATTATTAGTTTAAATAAATGAATTGTGTTATTAAATTGAAGCGAACAATAATCTGAAACCTTGCAATTTTTAGAATGAATGTTATTGAATGTGAAATGTGAAAAAGAACGATGAACATACTTCCTTGTGAGTGAACAGTCAGACATTTTCAAAGAGTTTTGTGGCAAAAGAAAGGAAAGATTTGATTTAGTAATTGGGACACAAGATTTAAAATTTTCATATACTGATTACTAATTAGACTTCATCATCAAGCTGACCTTGCAATACTTGTATTTTAAATGGTTATGCTTCAGCAAAATGATCAGTTTTTCCCACCATTTACATCTGGAAATAATCTGATACTGGCTTTGAATTGCATTTGTACATATTAGAGTATGGAACTTTAGTGTACACAAGGAGGCTATTGCGCCACTGTGTATGCATCAGCTTGTGAAATGTCTCCCAAATCCTCCCATTTGCCCCCTCTCTCACTGTTGCCTTTTAAATTTGGAACTTTCAAATATATATCCATTTCCCTCCTGAATCCTCTTTCACAAATCTCCCAGGCAGGGCATTCCAAATCCTGACAACATCTCAGTAAAAACAAACTTTTGCCTTATCTCACTCCGAGGTCTTGTGCTGATGTCCTTGAAACGGAATGATGTAATGCCAGCTAAGAGAAACGGAGTATTCTTATTTTACCCTGAGTTTTTTCATAATTTTGATCACTGCAATAAGTTCACATTTTCGTCTGTTCTGATCAATGAAGAGTATTTTCATTACTCTAATTTCTTGCATCCCACTTTTAACTAATTCCTTCGTTCCACTTATCAATCTGATTATTTATAAGGTTACTGGTATTCTTCTGCGAAGTAATGCAGGATGTGTGTGTGTGTGTGTGTGAGAGAGAGAGAGAGAGAGAGAAAAACAATTCTCTGTAATGTCTGAATTACACCCAGTGCCTCTTGTAAAAGTGGTAAGGGTAAGGAAGGCAGTATAGATTAACATATGGTTAAACAGCTAGCTTAGGGGTGAGGGTTTCATATTCCTGGAGCATTGGAGCCTCTTCCAGGGCATGTGGGAGCTTTAAAATATGGACAGATTGCATCTTAACTGGAGGAGCACCAACATCCTGGCACAGTGGCACAGTGGTTAGCACTGCTGCCTCACAGCGCCAGAGACCTGGGTTCAATTCCCGCCTCAGGCGACTGACTGTGTGGAGTTTGCACGTTCTCCCCGTGTCTGCGTGGGTTTCCTCCGGGTGCTCCGGTTTCCTCCCACTGTCACAAAGATGTGCAGGTCAGGTGAATTGGCCATGCTAAATTGCCCGTAGTGTTAGGTAAGGAATAAATGTAGGGGTATAGGTGGGTTGTGCTTCGGCAGGGCGGTGTGGACTTGTTGGGCTGAAGGGCCTGTTTCCACACTGTAAGTAATCTAATCTAATCTAATCCTGGTGGGGAGGTTTGCTAGTGCAAATTGGTGGATTTAAACTAATAAACCAGGAGGCTGGGAAACAGAACAGCAGCTCAGGAACTGAGCTGAAGGTAGAGGCGAGTAGGACATCAGGCACAGCCAGTCTCATGACCATGCTGCGAGAAGGATTCAACACAGTCCAAAATATGTGAGTTTGAACATGGAATAAATGATAGAGTTGTTTATCAGAGATTAACAAATGAAGATGGAATGTATGGGGGACGTGAAGGAGTGAGGTGTGTGAGATCAGGAAGTTCGTACTCAAGAAAATATTAAAGGGGAAAAACAAATCAAAATAACTTATTTAAAAACCTTAGGCCTAAAAGCACACAGCATTTTGAATAAAATTGATGAGCTGGCAGTAGATACAGAGATAAATGGGCATGACCTGGTAAGGATGATTGTAACATGGTTACAGGCAGATCAGGACTGGACAGTGAACTGTCCATGGGTACTCGGTATTCCGAAAGGATAGACATGAAGGTAAAGGAGGGGGAATTGATGTATTGGTTAAGGATAATACCAGGGCTATATTAAGAAGTGATATTGGCACGAAGGAACAAAATGAAGATCAGTCCAGGTACAAATTAAAAGCAAGGGAAGAAACCACTTTGGAAGAGTAATTTTCAGCCACCAATAAAAGCTAACATACTGTACGCCTTCTTAGCAAGTCTATTAACCAAGTTGGTAACTTTCAGTGATCTACATACATTGACACCGAGATCTCTCTGCTCCAAAGAGAGACCTCCAAAGTACTTCTGAGTTCGGAAATGATGTGGGTTGGTGACAAGGTAACAACGGTGCGAGAAACGTGCATATTAAATCAATTAATCAATTAATCAACTAGGCAAAGGGTAGGCTCCGAGTACAATTCATCGAGTAGATGAAGGATTGTTTGTGAGAGCACATGCTGTGGAACCAACCAGAGGGCAGGCTACTTTAGATTTGATCTAAGGAATGAATGAAAAACGATCTTGTAGTTAAGGATCTTCTTGGAAAAAATAACCACAACATGCTGTAGTTGCAAATTAAATTGAAAGAGTGAGAACAGAGTCACATGCAAGAGCCTTAATGTTGGGCAATGATACTTACAGTGGCCTAAGGAAGGTGTTGGTGGAGGGAGGGGGGGGGGGGTGGGCGGCGGGGCGAGGGTGTGAACAGTCAAAGGCAAGACAGATGAAGAAACTTGGCAAATACTTAAGGGGATACTAAATACGTCTCAATTAAAGTATCTTTGTGAGACAAGAGGAATTGCATGACAGAGAAAAAATATCCATGTATAGAAAGGAAGTCAATGACAGCGTGAGTGCAAAACCTACGGCAAATCATACTGCACAAGTTAGTCATGCTCCGGGGATTGGGTAAGGCGGTGGCCTAGTGCATTACAGCTGAACTGTTCATCGAGAGACCCAGATAATGTTCTGGGGAGCTGGGTTCGAATTCTGCCATGGCAGATGGTGGAATTTGAATTCAAATTTGGGGTTACCAAGCTGATGGTGAACATGAATAGATTGTCAGGAGAAGCTCACCTGTTTCACTAATGTCCTATGGGGAAGGAAACTGCCATCCTTCGCTGGTCTGGCCGATATGTGACTCCAGACCCACATCAATGTAGATAACTCCTAACTGCCCTCTGGGAAATCAAGGATAGGCAATACATGCTGGCCTACGCAGCAATGCCCTCTTTCTGGGAATTAATGAAAACAAACAAAAAACTTCAGCAAAGGGTTAACAGACAACATTAAAAGAAGCTATGAAAGGAAATGAACCGAATCATAAATACTGATACCAGTAGCTTTCACTAGTACATTTAAAAAAAACGCAGAGTGAAACTAAGTGATGGCTCTTTGCAGAATGAAACTGACAAGGTAACAATGAAAAACTCAAAAATGGCAGAGGTACAAAAGCAATGCCGTCTGTTTTCACAGACTACACCACAAACTGTAGTTCCTACAGAGGAACTTGTTGGGATTACTGCTATTTGTCATTTTTACAAATGACCTAGATGAGGGCACAGAATGATGTGTTAGTACATTTAATGATGGTACTAAGGTTGGTGAAGTGTGGATAGTGCTAAAGGATATTTCAGGTTACAGAGCGACATAGGGATGTTGCAGGTTACAGATTTGGGCTGAGAGGTGGCAACTTGAGTTTAATGTGCAAGAGTGTGAGGCGATTCACTTTGGAAGGAGCAAAAGGAATAAAGAGTACTGGGCCAATGTTAAGATTTTTTGCAGTGTCGATGAGCAGAGAGATCTCGGTGTCAATGTATGTAGATCACTGAAAGTTGCCAACTTGGTTAATAGGCTTGCTAAGAAGGCGTACAGTATGTTAGCTTTTATTGGAAGAGGGATAGAATTTTGGAGCCACACGATCATACTGCAGGTGCACAAAACTCCGGTGTGGCTGCACTTGGAGCACTGCGTATATTTCTGCTTGCTGCATTACAGGAAGGACGTGGAGGGTTTGGAAAGGATTCAAAAGAGATTTATGAGGATGTTGCCTGATTTGGAAGGAAGGTCATATAAGGTATTTACCGCTGTTTTCGATCGAGAGAAGGTTGAGAGGTGACTGAATTGATCTATATTAGATAATCAGAGGGTTAGAGAGGGTGGACAGTGTTATGATTTTTAAAGTGTACTATACCTTCAAGACAGTTGAAAGGCTGGCCAAGGGCTTAGCAAGCGCACAGAGTAGAGGAAAAATTAGAAGTGTAATATTTGGTTAAACAGTGAGCAGTATCTGTGTTGCTATGAGACAAATTCAAATTCAAATTCAGCCAATCAGTTTAAACAATGTGCTAAGATGCCAAACGCTAATCAAGTTTGTATTTAGTGTGTTGACAATATTAAAACCAATGAAACAGAAGACAGGAATATGGAGAAGAATCGACAGCTGCCTGGTTTTGAAATAAGATTTTTTTTAAAAAATCGTGATCAGGATTTTTTGATCGGACTATTATTATAGTGGTGGAGGTATCAGTGTGCATATCAGTCTATTGGTGCGTAAAAAAGGCGAACTTGCAAAATTTTGGGCAATACCATGATGACCTTTGAAAGGCGAAGGTGTTTTTCGGTGATTAAACAGAAGAACAAATGTCTGTGGGTAAGCAGTTTACAGGTGCCCAAATTGACAGAATGGATCAAACCCGTTCAGTTAGCAGGCCCAAGCAGCATTTTTATCCAGGCAACAGTTCAAATGCTGCCAATTAAGTTTAAAAAGGCACTTGGAAGTTAAGAATCCATTTTAGTGTTAACAATATGAAACCCCAATCATACAATAATTTTGTTTTTGTGTCAAGGAGGGATATATAACAGAGAGGCAATTGGACAGAGGGGGAGAGTCAACTTATATCTGAAAAAAGTGATGACAGGGAAGTGTCATCTGCGAATGAAATATTGGGGTCTCACAAAAATCTCCATACTCTGCCTAAAAAAAACGCATCCATCAATAAAGACACACAACACGCTGAGCAAATATCCTTGAAACCAGAAAACAACTAAGAAGGCATTTCAGACAGAGAAAGATGAGGGAATAAGATACAGAAATTTCAACAGAGTTCATTCTGTATGAACTTTTAGAAACTAAGTTTTAATTTTGTTCTTACTAATAATAGATTTATGAGTGGAATCCGCATAGTGAAACTGCATGTCAGGAAAATCTTGTTTTATTCCCGAATAAGTAATTAGTTGCAGAGGGATTGTTCAGTTTGTTAGTCGTTTGTTCACTGTTAAAGTTAGAATCATAGAATACCTAGTTTAGGGAAACAGGCCCTTCAGACGAACAAGGACCACACTGACCCTCCAAAGAGTAAGCCACTCAGATGCATTCCTCTACCCTATTAACTATATTTATCCCTAACTAATGCACCTAATTCGCACATCCGTGAACATTGGAGGCAATTTAGCATGCCCAATTCAATGGGCCCACACATCTTTGGACTGTGAGAGGAAGCAGGAACACGTGTTTGAAGCCCACGCAGACACACGTAGAACGTGATAACTCCACATAAACAGTTGCCCGAGGTTGGAATCGAACCCAGAGTCTCAGGCGCTGCGAAGCAGCACTGTTAACCTTTGAGCCATTGTGCTGCCCCGAGACAGGTAACTCGTTAATTGTTAATTACAGAGTGTGTGAAAGGATTCCATTTCATTGAACAAACTGAGTATCAAAAAGGAGGTGGGTTACATCACTTGTCACACTCCCTTATCATATTATAAGGCGAGGAGATCTTCGCTGGGTGCATTGCTTTTAATTATCAGATGGATGTTGACCTCAACTTCATAATATTATAGAGAGTTCGAAGAGGGTCAAGTGAATGATATATTGATACATGGCGCATAGCAGGAAAAATGTGCCTGTGTTTGAATAGATTGGTGGTGTGAATGGACAAACAGTGTATTATTCCAATGGAGAGATTGCAAAGGTGAGGCACAGAGGAATCAAGCACCTGGATCACAAAAAGAACGCGTTGCGTGCACGTCATAGGGAGGCAATATATATTTCCAAACCTTTTGAAAGAGAATACATTCAGGAGTAGGGAAGATTTTCTCCAGTTTTGCAGGGTATGGTGAGATCACATTAGGGGAGCTGAGTGTCCAATGACATGGAAAGCAGTCCAGAGAAGATTCACTCAACTGATTCCTGTGAGGAGCATTTATCTCTGTAGGAAACTTTGTCAGACTGGACTTGGATCAGTTGGAGTTTAGGCAAATGACGCATGATCCCGTTAAAACTCATGTAATTCTGAGTAGTCTATTCAGTTTGAATGCTGAAACAATGTCTCAATTTGTGTGAGAGATTTCCAGAAATGGATGGACTGCTGGAAACTGGAAGGAGTTGGTGATTGTTTTAACCATCTCAAAGGGTTCTGCATCTGTGGGAACTCCCCTCCCAGAGAGTAAGACATTGAATATTCTTAGACACAGGTAGACAGTTTATCTCTAAAAATGATGCATTAACGTTATAAGGCATAGCAGGAATGTGTGTTTCAGGTCACAATCAGATTATCCATGATCTTATCACAGAGCAGACTTGGTTCAAGTTGTCCAAGCACTTATTCCTGATCTTAGTTTCTACGTTGCTATTGACTTTAGATACTGACAAATAATGAAAGCATTACCAAGCGCACAAGGGTCTCCATTTCAGAATAATGAGCACAACTTGCAAATGTGTTTTTTAAACAGCACTGCGAACACTTTCGTGGATGTTTCATGGAGTTACAGAAAGATCAGATGCTTTGGTCAAAGTAAAAGCCTCATTAAAACTGCATCATAAATCAGATCGGTTAGAATGGGTGCCTTTCATAGAGCAGATTCTATTCGGTTGTTCTTGTAAGATGAATTCCGTTGGCAAGACCAGCATTTATTGCCTGGGTCTAATTTCCATTCAGAATATGGTGGTGAACCCCAGTGATCCTGTGTTCCAGGGAGACTAACAGATATGTTTCAAAGCGAGCCACAGTATTCTGAACAAGTGACAGTGATATTGATTCAAGTAGAACGTACTATGTAACCTTGGAGATTGTATTCCTCACCACATGATGCTCACAGCGATGGAAATAGTGGGAGTACATCTTCTGTTCTCAAGAATTCAATTCATAAAGCCGTATGGCATAAAGTCTGGCCCTACAGCCCAACAGATATATGCCAGCCAAAAGCCAACAAAACGCATTAATCTCACTTGTATCGAGATTATAGTTTACTCTGCCCTGACATTTGTAGTGACGAATCAGCTGCTTCTTAAATGCTGTGTTATATTGTATTACCTGTGCCTGCGTTGTCAGTTAGTCTTTTATTTTATACGTGAAATGGTTTCTACAACTTCAGAGATAGCGACAGGCTCATCAGATCAATAAAAAAAATCAGCATTGTTGAACAATTATTGGAAAATTGACTTTATTTTTTTAATTCGTGTGGGATTTTAACGGAGGTGGCCCCTGAGAAGCCCCAGTGCAGTTGGTGTTGGTAATCCATAGTGCTACTGGGACAGAGTCTGAACAGTGCATCTTGTGTGTCAGTGTTGCAGCGACTCAGTATTACTGACTACTAACGAAGGCAGTGTTTACCTAGCCGTCGGCTTTACCCTCAACAACAGTTCTTGCATGGTAATCATCGAGGCACCAGCGGGTCTTCCTTTACACGCTCTTCCTGGTGCCATGTAAGTAATGGAAAGATTTTGGGGAGCATTAGGAGGTGAGTTACTCAAAACAAAATTGCCAGCATCTGATATGCTGATTTTCCATGGCCAGTCCAGGTGAATTTCTGATCAATCTTTATACACTGGATATTTGTCTTTGGATATTGATTATGTCACTGACATCAATAGAAAGCTTCTGGATTCTTTCCTATTTGAGATAATTACTGCCTGGTCAAATTAAAGAATTGTTCTTGTTTGCCAGGCATCAGCTAAACCTAAATATTGTTCCCATATTTCGGAAGAGGGACACAGCCTGCTCCAGTACCTGAGGATTTTAAAACGGTGCTGAAGAATGGGTTTGAATTCAATTGGGACACTGGTGTTTTCCTATCCACTCAAAATAGCCGGTCTCAAATACTAACATCGTGTTCGGAATCACACGTTCAAGACACCCAAACATGGAACTGAATCAACAAAACAGTTAGTAAAATCATCGGACCATGCATGTTTTGTTGGCGTGCGGTGGTGAATGCTGTGGTGAACAACTGGCAGGAAATCACTGGAAAACTTGCTGTTTGTCAAAGCGAATACCCGTGAAGGAACTTATTATGCTTTAGAGAAATAAGACCATTATAGCTGGAAATCTGTATTATAGTGAAGGAAAAGCTGTATCCATCTTATTGCTGCAGTAATAATGGTGGCAGTCGGCTGGAATATTGCCAGTAGTCTTACTTTTTTCTTTAAACTTCCACTGAAAGGAAAGCTATTCATCTTGTCCCTAAGCCTTATGCCCTTGTACAACTCTTCAACATTCCCTGTTGCAAAGAAATACCGAGCAAATTTATCCCCACTTCATAGATTGTGTACTCTCTTGTCTTGTTACTTCTGACGTGCATCATTTCATATTTATCTGTGTTACACTTTATTGGGCAGTGTTCTTGCCATCTGAATAATCTGTTTATACCCTCCTACAAACTAACCCTTTCTTCCTCACTGTGAACCACCCAGCTAATCTTTGTGCCTTCCACAAAATCGTTTATCATTCCACTGCCAGCATCTTCCATATTCTCACCATCATCACTTATGAATATCATATACAAACCTTGATTTTTTTTTCCTCTTATCCAAATGGTATTCACAGATGAAGAATTAAGAATTCCAGTCTCTTCTTATTTTTGTTAATTTACACAGTGATGTAGTTAAGGTCTTTTATGAGGGAGCCAGAAATAGCATTTTGAACACCTCCTTTTACGTACGCTCTACCACCTCTGCATGTATTATTTATCAACTTGTAAAAAAGTTAAGATGGATTAGGATTTGGTACCTTGCACTGGAACATTTGCATTTTCCGTGACACTGAAGTATGTCCTTTGTAACATCCCCAGCAATAGTCAGTGCTGAAATGAAAATCTACAGAATTTACGGACTAATTCATTTTTTGTTTTAAAGAGTGAGTGTGATGAGGATAAAGATTCGATTAAATTGCACCTAATGGACACACTGCCGGAGTTCAAATCATATTCTCACGTCTTCCTTGAATTGGAAATAAATTATTAGAACAAACGCCCACTGTTGCACATACTGTAAAAAAAAATAAGAAATGTTGAGGCGCCCCACTAGGCGAGAAAAATAACATGTCGTCTGCACTTGATGGAGATACAGAAATTCAGATTGGCTGTACAACCTGAATAAGAATCAAGTGATAGAAGAAACATAGAACAAGCCTTTTCTTAGACCATGATCCCACTATGGCACAGCAAGCCACACAGATTCCCCAACATCTGACCCTACTTAATTTCTTACTATTGATTTAGTTTTATTTCTTACTTGTAAGGCACCCCCACCTCCTCCGCCCACCTGCCCATCTTTTCAATAAGATGTATATCTTTGAATATTCAGCTCCCACTCCTGATTCCCTTGCAGCCATGTCTCCGTGATATTCGCCACGTCATACCTGCCAATGTCGATCTGTGCCACAAGCTCGTTTACCCTATTCCTTATACTGCATACATTCAGCCTTTCCTCTTCACATTGTCATTCGTTTACTCAGTGTACTTGAAGTTTGATTGTAAACACTCTCCATATGCTCTGTCATATTTGTGTCTGTCCTGGAAATTTTAATAACTTCTCCTGAGTTCTGCAGTCTTACTTCCTCCTTTAACTCGGGTTTTCTAATTTCGCCAATATCTGACCTTCCCTACACTCGCCCTGTTAAGTTTAAAGCCTTGTCTACTGCGCTGGATGTGCGATCTCCTATTACTCTGGTCCAAGCACGGTTCGGATGAAGACCACCTCATTGGTACCAGTCTTTGCTTCTCCAGTACAGGTGCAAATGTCCTATGACTTCAAATTCATTTCTCCCACACCAATCGTTGAGCCACGAATCTACCAGCTTAATCTTGTTGACTTTGTGCTATTTAGCACGTGGCTAAAGTAGTAATCTAGAGATCATTTCCTTTTTGGTTCTACTTTTTCAAAATTTTTGTTCCTAGCTCTTAATAGCCCTGAGCAGAAGGTCTGCCATAGTTTCATCTATGTGGTTGGTCCATACATGGGCCACTACCACTGAACCTTTACACTCCCACTACAACTTCCTCTGCAGCCCAGGTAAGATACTCCAAAATTAGAGTGGTGTTGGAAATGCACAGCGGGTCAGGCAGCATCCGAGGATCAGCAAAACAGGTGTTTAAGGCAAAAGCCCTTCATCAGCAATGAGGTTCGGAGCCTTGACCGTGGCGAGATAAATGCGAGTGGGTGCGTTTGCGGAGAATGTAGCAGAGACTATAGTAGGTGGATGGAGGTGGATATCCCAAACACGAGCACCCGCCATCGTTATTATATTTAGCTAGTGCTGAATTTGTTTTTTTATTAATTTTTAAATGTTTTTATATCTCTGCTTATTAAATTTGTAACCAATAGAAGATTAAAATTCAATTTAAGGCAGATTCATACTTCGCAGAGTCGCAATTAGCCAATCAAATCACATCCTTCCTTTGTAAGAAAAGCATTTTGTAAGTTTCAATTAGATCCCTACATATCCTTCTAAACTCCATTAAATATTGACCCAGAGTCCTCAAATGTTCCAGATATGTTCAGCTTTTCATTCCTGGAACCATTTTTATGAATCTTCTCTGAACATCCTTCAGTGCCAGTGCATCCTTCCTGAGATACTGGGCCCAATACTGTGCACAATACTGTGCCTTAGATAGCCTCAGAAGTATATCCCTGCTTTTATATTAACACCTTTTTAAAATGAATAGCATAATTGTATTTGCCTTCCTAACTACTGACAACCTGCAAGTCTACCTTGAGAAATTCCTGGACTAGAACTCCCAAGTCTCTTTGCACTCCAGACTTTTGATTTTACTCCTAATATTGAAAATAGCCCATGCATCTTGTCTTTCTGACAAAGAGCACGACCACACACTTTCGCACACTGTACTCTACCGAGCAGTTCTTTACCCAATCTGCCAACCTGCCCACATCCTTCTGCAGGCGAAGGAGAGGACTGCAGATGCTAGAGATCACAGTCCAAAAGTGTGGTTCTGGAATATCACAGCCGGTCAGGCAGCATCCAAGGAGCAAGAGGTGTGACATTGCAGGCATAAGCTCTTTGACAGGATGGAGGGGATGGTCGGAAGGGGGCTGAACGATAGGAGAGGGTGAGGCGGGGGGGATGGTAGCGTGGAAGGCGATAGTTAGACAAAGGTGGGTTGTGGGTTGTGATCATGAAGGTCAGAGAAGATCGACAGATTGGACAGTTCAAAGGGGCAGTGCGAAGTTCGAGTGTTAGATCCGAGATAAAGTTGGGGGAAGGTGAAATGAGCAAACTGGTGAAATTGACATTGATACCGTGTGGTTGGACGGTCCCAAGGTGGAGGATGAGATGTTGTTCCTCCAGGTGTTGGATGACTTGAGTTTGGCAGTGGGTCAGCCCCAGGACTTGCATGTCCTTGGCGGATTGGGAGGTAAAGTTGAAGTGTTCGGCCATAGCGTGATGGGGTCATTTTGTGTGTGTATGTGTGTGTGTGTGTGTGTGTGTGTGTGTGTGTGTGTGTGTATGTGTGTGTGTGTCAGAGATGTTCCATGAAACGTTCCAAAAGTTGGCATCCTGTCTCCTCAATGCAGAGGAACAGTGTACACAGTACAAGGTCTACGGGGTGTGAAAAGATCCTTTCAGACCTTGGATAGAGGTGAGTGGGTAGGTGTAGGCACGCATTTTACACAACTTGGGATGGCAAGGGAAGGTGCCGGGATTGGATGATGGCTTAGTGGGGAGTGGGGACGTGGGCCTAATGAGGGAGTGGTGGAGGGAATGGTCCCCGCAGAATGCCGATAGGGCTTGGGAGGGAAATATATCTCTGGTGGTGGGGTCTGACTGGAGGTGGCAGAAATTGGCGAGGATCATGACTTGTATCTGGAGGTTGGTGGGGTGGACGTTGAGGACAATGTGGGGTCTATCCTTGTTGTGGTAGAAAGGGTGGGGTTCAAGTACAGAGGTGTGGGAAGTTGAGGAGATTTAGTGGAGCACCTTTATGCAAGCTCTCCACCTCTTCAATGCTATCTGACCCTCTTCATATCTTTATACTGTCTGAATATCAGGCTGTGGGTGCCATGGTGGCTTACTGGTTAGTATGGCTGCTTAATATTACCAGTGACCCAGGTTCGATTCTCACCACGGGTAACTACCAGTTTGGCGTCGGCCCATTATCCCCATATCTGCATGGGTTCCCTGCTGGTGTTCTGGTTCCCTCTTGCAGTCGAAACAAGCGTAGATTAGGTGAAATCGGTATGCTAAATTGCCCATACATTAAGTTATTAGTCAGTGGAGAATGGGTCTGATTGGGTTACTCTTCAGAGGGTTGGTGTGGACTTATTTTGCCAAAAGGCCTGTTTACACACTCGAGTGATTATAATACCAAAAATTAGCCAAAGTGTCCTCAGTACCTTCATCTAAATCGTTAACTGTGTAATGTGAAATTTGGTGATCCCAACACTGAATCTTGTGGAACAATGTTTGTGACTGACTGCCATCGTGCGAAGGCATATTTTATCCTTACCCTCTGCTAGCTTCTATCGATGCTAGCACGTTGCCTCTGACACTTTCTCAATAACATCCAGTGTAGCAATTTGTCAAAGGACATCTAGAGGTGCAGGTAGATAATTAGATTTAGATTATGTACAGTGAGGAAACAGACCCTTCAGCCCAACAAGTCCACACCGACCCGCCAAAGCGCAACCCACCCATACATTTATCCCTTCACCTAACACTACGTGCAATTTAGCATGGCAAATTCATCTGACCTGCATATCGTTGGACTGTGGGAAGAAACTGGACCACCCGGAGGAAACCCATGTAGACATGGGGAGAATGTGCAAACTCCACACAGTCAGACGCCTGAGGCGGGAGTTAAACCCGGGTCCCTGGCGCTGTGAGGCAGCAGTGCTAACCACTGTGCCACCGTGCCGCCCACCAATATCCATTGGTTCTCCTAATCTGCTCAGTACTTCCTCAAAACATTCTAGCGAGTTTGTCAGGCATGACCGCCCCTTGATGAAACCATGCTAACGCTGCCCTATTTTACCATCTACATCCAAATATTCAGAAATGCCACCCTTTACATCTGAGGCTAGGTTAATCAGTCTGTAATTTTCCTTCTTCTGTCTTAATCCCTTCTTAAACGGGGTGTCACGTTAGCGATATTCCTGTCCACTTTGCCCTTTCCTGATTCTAGTCATTCCTGCAAAATCTCAACTAACGCTTGCACTACATCTTCAACTATCTTCCTTACAAGACTGGGGTGTAGTCCATCTGGTCCAGATGATTTATCTAGATTCTGGCCATTCAGTTTTCTAGCACGTTCTCTTTGGTGATGACCACCATAGTCTGTTCATCCCCTCACTTAATTTTTGGGAAATTAATCGGACTCTTCCACTGTGAAGACTGACACAAACTTCCTCAGCCATTCTTTTGTTCCCCACCACTACCTCTCTGGCATCATTTCCAATATCTACTTTTGGCTCTCTTTTGCACTTTATATATCTAAGTGGCTAGTTTACCCCCGTCTTTAATTTTCTCCCTCCTTATACATTTCTGTTGCTCTCTGTTGGTCTGTGTAAGCTTCCCAATCCATTGGTTTCACACTGTCCTTCACCACATTATATACTTCTCTCTTTTGCTTTGATGTTATCCTTGACTTCCCTCGTCAGCCATGGTTGCCTCATCCACTCGTACCATGCCTCTTTCTCCTTGCAATGAATCTCTGCTGTGTCTCCTAAATTGCTTCTGCCATTGCTGTTCTACTGTCTTTCCTGCTAGGCTACTCTCCCAGCCATTCTACCCATCTTCTCCCTTATGCCTCTGCAGTTGCCTTTATTCAGTTGAAATAGTGTTGCCTCTGATTCTATCTTCTGTCTCTCAAATTGCAGAATAAATTCAACCATGCTACGATCGCTGCTTCCGACGGCTTCCTACAACTTAAACTCGCTTATCCAGTCTGCCTCTTTGCACAACACTAAAACCAGTATCTGATTGCCCAGCTCCTAAGTACTGTTTGGAGGCTTGTATAAGATTCCAACTGTAGTTGCTTTAACATTGTGCTTCCTCAGTTTTGTGCTTGCAGATTCTACACCATCTGACCCTATATTATTTCTTGCTCTTGATGTAATTTCATTTCGTACTAATATGGCAACACTACCTCGTCTGCCCACCTGCGTATCTTTTGGATAGGGTGCATATCCTTGAACATTTAGCTCCCAATCCTGATCCTCTTGCAGCCATGACTCCGTGATGCCCATCACGTCATACCTGCCAATTTCGATCTGGGTCACGAATTCATTTACCCTATTCCTTGTACAGCATGCATTCAGATATAACACTGTCAGTCCTGTATTAACCATCCCTCTTCTAATTGTCATTCGTTTAAGGTTACTGCATTGCTCAGACTTTTGAGGTTAGAAGTTGGGAAGTCATGCTGAGATTGTGCAGGACATTCATAAAGCCTCTTCTGAAGTATTGTGTGCAGTTCTGTTACAGGAAGGAGATTATTAAGAGGGTTCAGAAGAGATTTACCAGGATGTTACCAGTAACACCTATCTTCTGCCTCAGAATCCAGCAAACACACAGCATGAACTTTGGATTTACTGATGTACAAATCTCCCCTGGGCAACCCAGATCCCAGATCCAACCCCCGGACTCACATCTGCCCTTTCGAGGAGAACTAATGTCCATCTTCCTTCCCACCATCTGCTCCACACTTCCCACCGATCTATCACTATCACCTCAACGAATACTTATATTTTCCCAAGCCTCACCCCATTACCCAGTTTCACTTAGCCCACTTCTCCTCCCCAGTCATGAAGAAATGTCCTGTCTGAAACGTCGACTCTCTTGCTAAACGGATGTTGCCTGGCTTACTGTGCCTTTTCCACCGCCATGCTTTGCCTACACTGAATTATTAAACATCTGCAGTCCCCATTGTCTCTTAGGTACGATTCCCTGTTAACATCACCATGTTGGTGTCTGTTATAAACGCACGTAGTCTTAGGGATATTCGCTTCTCAGATCATGGACGATAAAATTTCTCTCAATGTCTTCCTGATATTGCAGTGCCTGATCAGTAGATACAGAACGTATGTTTCAATTTAGAAACGGAGAAGCATGCTTATATTCTGATAAAACTCTGCCATTGCTCCCATATCCAAGGCCGATTGAATGCTTACACATGATTGATCTACCATCCCCAACATTTGTCCCCTCAGTCACCCTCACATATCCCATCCAGAATGTGTAAATTTTAATCATAATTTTGAAATTGAATAAAAAGTATTGAAGTGAAATGGGTGAACGGGAGTTATTTGTTCAGCGACTGTGATTGATGTCAGTCTCCGTGCATCCTAAATGTGTCACTGGAGGGCTTTCCTCTTCTATTAATTAGGGATTCGGTTCAACGTGTTATCCCATAGTATCAGTGGGAGCATCACCGACAGCACTAACAGGCATCAGCAGATCCAGAGAGAGGGGGAGGAGAGATCTGAGAACATTAGCCTGGAATGTTCCAACAATGGACAGGACTTTATCCTGGGGGGGGGGGGGGGGGGTCTTTAATGGCTTTGTCAATCTTGGATCTCATTAGCATTTCGGATCGATGATGTATTGATGGTTATTCAAGCTGGTTACTATCCCATCCTCGCTATGTTCCTGGTAAATCATTCTATCTGGTCATTGAGCCAGGTTGGACTGAATTGCTGCTCATGTTAAGTGTATACAAGAAAATTTTCTGGTTCAGTCGGTGGATGAACCTACTAGGGCAGGTGCAAAACTTGACCCACTCTGGGGAAATAAAGCAGGGCAGGTGACTGAGCTGTCAGTGGCGGTGCACTTTGGGGCCAGCTACAATACTTCTATTAGATTCAAAATAATGAGGGAAAAGGAAAGAACAGATCTAAAAGTTGAAGTTCTAAATTGGAGAAAGGCCAATTTTGACGGTATTTGGCAAGAACTTTCAAAAGCTGATTGCAGGCAGATGTTCACAGGAAAACGGAGGGCTGGAAAATTGGAAAACGTCAGAAATGAGATAAAAAGAACCCAGAGAAAGTATATTACTGTTAGGATGAAAGGAAAGGCTGGTAGGCATAGGGATTGCTGGCTAACTAAAGGGTTTGAGTAATAAGAAGAAGGAAGCATATGTCAAGTATAGACAGGATAGATCGAGAGAATCTGTGGAAGAGTATAAAGGCAGGAGGAGTATACTTAAGAGGGAAATCAGGAGGGCAAAAAGGGGACATGAGATAGATTTAGCATGTAGAATTAAGGAGAATCCAAATGGTTTTTACAAATACAATAATGACAAAATCATAACGAGGGAGAGAATAGAGCCCCTCCAATATCAGCAAGGCAACATTTGTGTGGAGCCGCAGAAAATGGGGGAGATAATAAACGAGTATTTTGCATCAGTATTTACTGTGGAAACGGATATGGAAGATATAGAATGTCAGGAAATAGATGGTTACACGTTGAAAAGTGTCCATATTACAGAGGAGGAAGTGCTGGATGTCTTGAAACGGGTAAAGGTGGATAAATTCCCAGGACCTGAACAGGTGTACCCTAGAACTCTGTGAGAAGCTGGAGAAGTTATTGCTGAGACATTTATACCATTGATAGACACAGGAGAGGTGACAGAAGACTGGAGTATGGCAAACGTGGTGCCACTGTTTAAGAAGGGTTGTTCGGACAAGTCAGTGAACGATAGGCCAGTGAACCTGACGTCGGTGGTGGGCAAGTTGTTGAACGGAATCCTGAAAGACAGGATGCACATGCATTTGGAAAGACAAGGACTGATTAGGGATAGTCAACATGGATTTGTGCATGGGAACTCATATCTCACAAACTTGATTGAGATTTTTGAAGAAGTAACGAAGAGGGCAGAGCAGCATATGTGATCTATATGGACTTCAGTACTGCGTTCGACAAGATTCTCGATGGGAGACTGGTTAGCAAGTTTAGATCTCATGGAATACAGGGACAACTAGCCATTTGGATACAGAACTGGCTCAAAGATTGAAGACAGAGGGTGGAGGTGGAGGGTTCTTTTTCAGACTGGGGGCCTGTGACCAGTGGATTACCACAAGGATCAGTGCTGGGTCCTCAATTTTTTTGTCATTGACTTAAATGATTTGGATGCGAGCGTAAGAGGTACAGTTAGTAAGTTTGCAGATGACAACAAAATTGGAGGTGTAGACAGCGAAGAAAGTTACCTCAGAGTACAAAAGGATCTGGACCAGATGGGCAAATGTGCTGAGAAGTGGCAGATGGAGTTTAATTCAGATAAATGTGAGGTGCTGCATTTAGTGAAAGCAAATTTTAGCAGGACTTATACACATAATGGTAAGGTCCAGGGGTGTGTTGCTGAACAAAGAGACCTTGGAGTGCAGATTCATGGCTCCTTGTAAGTGGAGTCGCAGGTAGATAGGATAGTTAAAGTGGCGTTTGGCTTGCTTTCCTTTATTGGTTAGGGGATTGAGTATTGGAGTTGGGAGGTCATGTTGCTGCTACGGGACACTGGTTAGGCCACTGTTGGAATATTGTGTGGAATTCTGGTCTCCTTCCTATCGGAAATATGTTGCAAAAATTGAAAGGGTTCAGGAAAGATTTACAAGGATGTTGACAGGGTTGGAGGATTTGAGGTCTTGGGAGAGGCTGAACAGGCTGGGGTTGTTTTCCCTTGAGCGTTGCAGAAAGAGCGGTGACCTTATAGAGATGTACAAAATTATGAAGGGCATGGAGACGATAAATGGATAAAGTCTTTTTCCTGTGGTCAGGGAGTCCAGAACTAAAGGGCATAGGTTTAATGTGAGACACGAAAGTTGTTGGGTGGCACAGTGGTTAGCAAGACTACTTCCTAACGCCAGAGATTGGGGTTCAATTCCTGCCTCAGGCTGTGTGGACTGTCGGTGTGGAGTTTGCTTATTCTCCCCATGTCTGTGTGGGTTTCCTCCCACAATCTAAAATGTGCAGGTTCGGTGAATTGGTCATGCTAAATTGCCTGTAGTGTTAGGTTAAGGAGTAAATGTAGGGGAATGGGTCTGGGTGGGTTGCACTTTGGCGGGTTGGTGTGGACATGTTTCCATGCTTTCAGAAATCTGAACGTAAAAGAGACCTAAGGGGCAACTTTTTCACACAGACGCTGGTACGTATATGGAATGAGCTGCCAGAGGATGTGGTAGAGGCTGGTACAATTGCAGCATTTAAAAGGCATTTGGATGGTAATATGAATAGGAAGGGTTTGGAGGGATATGGGCCGGGTGCGGGCAGATGGGACTAGATTGGATTGGGATATCTGCTAGATATGGACGGATTGGACTGAATTCTTACATCTCTATGCCTCTATAACTCACACAGTGAGTTCGTAAATGCAATTAGTGTAAATGATATTTGGAGGAATACGTGTAATTGGAAAGTGAAAGTTAGGTTAGAGTTTGTTTAAGGGAATCGGAATATAGAGGTAAAGACATCATGAAGCAATTGCATAGAGTGTTGGTGAAAGTGTACCTGAGGTATTGAGTGCAGTGTTGGTGACCTAATCTAAGAAAGATTACACTGATCACAGGGGACGTGCAATGGACATTCACAAGTTTAATTTCTGAGATGACAAGATTTTCTGATGGGGAGATTTGTATTGCGACCTCTCCAGTTTCAAAGCATGAGAGGTGATCTCAGTGAAATTTCAAAAATCTATGATACATGTGATGTGGTGGAAATAAATAGGATGTTTCTCTAGCTGTCTACTCTATATTTGAGGCAAATAATGACAGGATAAGGGATATGCCATTTAAGACAGTCATAAGGAGGAAATTCTTCCCATGGAGGGGACTGACTAACACAGGGGCATGGAAGCCTGTTGGCAGGGCAAGATTAAGGAGAATCCCCAGATATTCTTCACGTATATTAAGTGGAACAGAACAGCCAGGGAACATGTAGGGCCTATTAGTGACTTGGCAAGTTGCATCCCAACTCAACTTCATGGTAGAAGGGTGTTTGTGTGACTGGAGCCCAATTTCCCCTGGTGTACCGCAGAGATCAGTGCTGTGTCCCTTATTATTTGTGGTATTCATAAATGACGTGAAAGTGACGTGGGTAGGGGGAGTGTGATAAGTAAGTTTGTGTTTGACACAAAGATTTGACGGGTGGTTGGCAGTGAGGAGGAAGGTCTTACATTACAGGAAGATACAGATGGAATAGTTAGATGGTCAGATAAATGGCAGATGGAATGTAACCCTGATAAATATGAGGTGGTACACTTTGGAAGAAGGAACCAGACAGGGGCGTACTCAAAGAATGGCATCACACTAGGATGCTAAGAGCGTGCTTCTCCACACATCCCTGAATGTGACTGGATATGATAATTGATGAGTTCAGCATGACTGTTAATAAAGCCTTCATTCATTGACCCAAAGGTTATCCGGGTTTTATATAGCACTTTGGTAAGGCCAAATGAAATATTGTGTGCAGTTCTGGGAGCCACATTACAGGAAGGATGTGATTGTACTGGATGAGGTGCAGAAGAGATTCACCAGGATGTTCCCTGGGATGTAGCATATGAGCTATGGAGAGAGGCTGGGTAAGCTTGAGTTATTTATTTTGGAGCAGAGGAAGTTGAGTGGGTAAGCAATTCAGGTTTAAGATTACAAGGGGCATGGACAGGGTGAATAGACAACCGCTGTTCTTTTTAGTCAAAGTTTCAGCTCCCTTACAGAGTGAAACCAGGGAATGGAGAATGGAGAACAGAGAAACATGACACAACTACTTCACTTCTGTCTTCACAGAAAAACACAGAAACAAAGCCTTCCCAGCAATAGGAGAAAATCTGAGTCTGATGAGAAAATGATGTAGAATTAAATTAGTAAATAAACTAATTTGGAGTAATTATTGGAGCTGAAAATAATGGGCATCAGAAAAAATCAACACACATTGATGAAATGGGAAACATATTTGAGAAACTGACTGGTAGATTCATTACAGAAAACAGAATAGAGACACTGAACTTGGATTTTCAGCAAGAATTTTAATAGAGTCCCAAGCCTAGTGTGCAAAGTAAAAGCACATAGGATGGGGGGTAATATATGAACATGGTGTTACAATGCGAGTGTTGACAGGAAACAATGAGGAGGAATAAATGGATGGTTTTCAGTTTGGAAGGCTCATGAGGCATCGCAATGATTGGTGCTGGGGCTCCTGATATTCAAAATACATCTCAAACATCTCGTTGAGGGAATCAAATGCAAAGTTTCCAAGTCTGCTGACTGAACTAGGATTTTGAAAAGTGAGGAGGATGTGAATAAAACTTCAAGGTGATTGAAACAAATGGAGTGAATTTGTAAATATGTGGCAGATGAAGAGCAATGTGGATAGATGTGATGTTGTCTACTTTGTTGGGAAACACTAAAATTCCAGCCAACCATTGGAAAAGGGAGTGGTTGAGAAATGTCGATCTATGAAGGGAACTGCACTTTTCTTCGGTTATGGTTTGGACAGACCTCTGAGTTCCATGCAGGGCAGTGAGTTCTGAAGACAGAGGCCAATACAGGAAATACATTGGCACGCTGACCAGTTTACGCAGACCCACCATGTGGGGAGCTGTAACATTGAAAAGGATCTGGGATCTCCCTGTACACCAGTCACTGAAAGCAATATTGCAGGAGCAGAAAGCAGTCAGGAAGATAAATGGGGTGTTGACCCTCATTTCATGGGGACTTGAGTCCAGGAGTAATGGTGTCTCAGTGCAGCTGTACAGGCTCTTGGTGAGACCTCAACTCGAACATTGTGCAGTGTTGTGTGCAGTTTTGGTCTCCGTACCTAAAAAGGACAAACCTTACATTGAGGCAGTGCAGCGAAGGATGACCAGACTGATCTCTGGGATGACAGACTTTTTGTGGGAGCAGAGTTTGGGGCGACTTTTCCTGTATTCCATGGGGTTTAGGAAAATGAGTGGAGATCTCAGTGAGATATATAAAACACTGACAGGGTTAGGTAGATTGGAAGCAGTGATGATAATTCCCCTGGCTGGGACGTCTAAAACAAGAGGCCACACTATTAGGTACAGACAGGTCACATTGCATTTAGATACGAATAAATGTCTGCACTCAGAGACTGGTGAATCTGGAAATCTCTCTCACACATAAGGCTGTGGAAGACAGGCACTAAAGACTAATAAGGATGTCTAGACACCGAAAGGATGGGGGAGAGAGCAGGAGTATGGTGTAGAAATAAAGGATCTGCCATCATTATATTGAATTGGATAGCAAACTCGACAGACCAAGGGGATTACCGCAGTTCCTATTTTATAGCTTCACAAGGTTAATCACATTAAGGGATGTGTACAGTGTGTGGGGAAAGTGCATTGAGGAGATGTTCAGACATTAACTAGAATGGGGCAGGCTCAATGTGCTGTATGGCCTATTACATTCCCGATGTTTCTGTGTGGTTTATGGGAAAGCTCTGTAAATGTTGTCACAAGTTCACTGATGTTAGGAAGGACGTCTCTGCAGCGTCAACAGGACTGTCTTTCCAGTTCTCTTTTCCATACGGAGGCTGGGGCTGGGTGTTCTGTCCGGGTTTATCCTTTAAGACGTCGAAGCAATTTGATACAATAGTGTGTCTTGGTTGGCCTTTTTAGAGACCATTGAAGATTTTATCACATGTCTGTGTGTCTGGAGTCACTTTTAGGCCAGACCAGGAAAGTACGGGAGATTCACTTCCTGAAAGTACATTGGAAAAGCAAATTGGCGTTTACGATTAACATTGACTTCAAGGTCACTGTTACTGACACCAGATTTGAGATCTCGATATTTTATTAATTTTTCTTAACTTCCACCAGCTGCCAGAGCATTAGTTTGGTCTGGATTATTAATCCAGTGACTTTTCCAAAACAGCACCATATCCACATGGGGACCTATCAGAAACCACACAGAACAAGTTACGTCTGTGCTGCTTGACAGCTCTGTCAAAAGTCAGGGCCCATTGCCTTTGTCGTATCTACTGTCTTCAGTTGTTTCTTCATGTCACGTGCAGCGAATTGAATTGGTTGAAAACTGGCATCTGTGATTCTGTGGGCATCATGATGACGGTGAGTTGAATCATCGACTCAACATCCCTGGCGAGGATGGTACAGATACTATTTCCTTGTTTTTTACACAGATGTGCAGAGCTGATCCATTAATAGAATGGGAATAATTGTGGAGCCCACTCCGTCATTTAGTTTTTTAATCATCAAAATTTTTGGCCGGATGTGGCAGGCTGCAGAGTTCGATCTGGGTGTATTGACCTTGTGACAATTTCACTCTCTCTATCGTTAGATTTGGTTTCATTTGATTTGATAGGATTCATGGCCGCATGCATCTCAGTGGAGTGAAACACTTTCTTTATACACAGTTCTGGCAGACCATAGTGAGAGTTGGAGCTGCCTTTTTTAGAGACATGGAGTGGACGAAATTTAAAAGTCTACTTCAGCTGTCTGTTTTTGAAGAGCCACACAATAGCCAGAAATTAAAATAGATTGCTTCAGCATTAGTGAAAAAAGGGCCTTTGAGAAAGGAATTATTCCAAGGCAAAAGAAAGGATAATCTGACTCACAAGATTCTGAAACATGCTAACATAGTGATAAAAAAAGTTCTTTTTTAAAAAATTGATGATTTGTAACAGAAAACAGATGAAATCATGAAATTGTAGCACAAAGCTTTGAAGAATCACAACAAAAGGTAACTTATTCTGATCTCAGTAAGGATTCATTTCATCCTCAAAAACAGCAACTGAAGTTATCTTTCAGAAGCTAGCTGCACCTTTGAAACTGTTTACAATAGCAATAATTTCTAGTTAAATATTTGGTAAATAATCATGGACACAGATTTCAACGTAATTATAAAACCTTAAAGAGATGCCTGGCATGTTCTGTCTAATTCGCGAAGAAAAAGGTTAACAGTAGAAATAATAATGATATTACGAATTTTGGATCAGAATCAACATTTTAATGTAAAATGTGATCACGGAATTTGATAAGAGATAGCCTGCCCATTGGAGAATAGAATTTATGCAATCCTTCAAGATAAACAATGAGGGATATCACTAAAAAGAGCACAGCCACGAACTTTGGAATGCATTAGAGAAAGATCCCAAGGCCTAGAGATAGCAAAAATCGTTAAACTTCCGAAACAAATAAGAACCTCGGGCTGTCCCGGGGAGTGTCCATCATTAATCAGTTGTTTTACAAGATTGGTTCTGCAGAAGGGGAGTGGAGGGTACACTGACAAGGTTGTGTACGATCATTGCAACACAGAACGTTTAAAAATACTGTATTTTTACTGTAAAATCGAAGTGTGTCATTGATTTGCCGTCTGATCTGAGCTAAAGATTAAGGAAACGATTGTCTTCTCATGTCAAAGCCAGATTCGAGGAAGATCCTTTGGTATTCTCCCAGCATTAACCAGGTTTTGCTTGAATTAAAGTCCATTCCGTGCCTGTGTCCTGTCTGCCTCCAGAGTCTTTGACCCTAGCTGGGGAATCTCGCTCCTACAATAAGCAAGGAACATAGAGATCATAGGGTAAAGGAAAAACTTAGACTGAGGCATACAGGCTACACTAGAAAGGGCATGCAATAGGCAACATTAATGTGAGCAAGATCAGCATTATTTGAAGTTAGAGAATCCATTCCTCAGTTTAATAATGGGCTGGGAAGATGCTGTTCATGAGCCACTGGTTTGTATGTTCAAGCTTCTGTAGTGTCTGCATGATGGAAGAGATTGTCGGAGATCCAGGGTTCGATGGGTCTTTGATAATGTTGTCAGCCTTTCCGTGGCAGTGAGCTGTGTAAATGGAGACAATGGATAGGGCGTTGGTTTCCGTGATGGCATGGGCTGTGCACACAACCTTCTGTCATTTCTCTTACTGTCCTGGCAGGGCTGTGGCCACACCAGGTCATTGTGCACCCAGATACTTTGCTGTCAGTGGTGCATTTGTAGACATTGATGAGGGTCCTTGTTGACATGTCAAATGTCCAAGCTGCCAGAGAAAGAAGAGGCGTTGTTGTGCCATCTCGGCTGTCACATCTACATGGGAAGTCGGTTATCGTCACTCCAAGCAACTTAATGCTTTCCACTCTTTCAAATTCAGTTCCATTGATGCAGATGGGGGCATGTTCTCCTCATTTCCTCCTGAAGTCATTGATCAGTTGGTTAGTTGAAAGAGAGGATGGTCTCAGTGCAGTACATCACTAAGTCCTCTATTTCCGTTCTGTATTTCGACTTGCCATCATTACATACCTGTCCTACTATGATGGTGTTATCAGTGAACATGTCGATGTCATTCGTTCAAAATTTGGCAATACAGTCGTGGGTGTACAGCGGTATAGTAGGGGGCTGAGGACACATCCTTTGGGATTTCAGTGTAGAATGTTATCATGGAAGAGACACACTTACCTATTTTCACTGATTGTATACTGTAGGTCAGAAAGCTGAGGATCCAATTTCAGAGGGCAGAGCCAAGACTAAGGTCAGGGAGTTTTGTAATTATTCTGAAGTGAATAATTGTGTTGAAGGTGAACCTATAGTCAATGAGCAGGAATCTGACGTGGGTGTCCTTGTTGTCCAGATGTTCCAGGGATATGGCACCCAATATGGACCCATTTCACTGGTAGGAAAATTGCAGGGGATCGAGGCAGGCTGGGAGATTGGAACTGCTGTGGGCCATGACTAGCTTCTCAAAGAACTTCACTCCCCTCAGTCTCCTGCTCTCTAAAGAGATATGTCCCAGCTTATCCAACATCTCCCTATGACTCAGACCCTTGCGTCTTGGCAACATCCTTGTAAAGTTCCAGTTTAATATCATCCTTCCTATAGCAAGGTGACCAAAACTGAACACAATGCTGAACTTGGAAATATTTGGAACTGTAAGTTTTAATCTGCTGCCAATTATTATGCTGCTGTGATATTGTTTTATTTTTTGTGTTATTCTGAAATCTTATTATTCATTGAATCCTCTGACGGCAATCCCCTCGGGTGAACGTTCTGACTGCTTGAATTTGAATCAATCTATTTTGTTTGGACTGATATTTTGAGGCCGCTGTATATCAGAAAACAGGAAGAGATGATGGATGATCGTGCAGTGTGTGTCCTTTACTGGACCAGCTTGTCTCTCCAGGTACCTGAAGCTTTTATTGTGGCCCAGAATACCTCAAAATCGTTACATCACAGAAGGAAGCTATTTAGCCCAATGTAGGTCCATGCACATAGAAAATTACAGCTCAGTACCTACAACATCCTTCAGCACTGCCCACAGATCCACCGATCTTACTGTCAACCGTAAATTTATAACTCATCCTTCTATACCCTCATTAAGGTCATTTTCAAAAGGATAAACAACAGTCACTCCAAAGCAGATCCTTGCAGTATACCACTAGTAACTAAACTCCAGGATGAACATTCCCCATCAACGACCATTTACTGTCTTCTTTAAGCGAGCCGATTTGTGATCCAAACGCGAAATCACCCACAATCCCACGTCTCCATACTTTCTGGGAGAAAGTAAGGACTGCAGATGTTTGAGATCAGAGTCGAGAGTGTGCCACTGGAAACGCACAGCAGGTCAGGCAACATCCGAGGAGCGAGGAGAAAATGAAGACTGCAGATACTGCAGACCAGAAAACTGATTCTGATGAAGGGCTTACAAGAGAAACATCAACTTGCATGCATCTTGGACGCTGCCTCATCTGTTCTGCTTTTCCAACACCACATTTTCTTCAATAGCCGACCATGGAATACCTTATCAAATGCTTCACTGAAATCCATATACCTCACTTTACCCTCATCCACCTGTTTGGTCACCTTCTCAATGAACTCGGTAAGATTTGTGAGGCATGATATACCCTTCACAAAACCTTGTTGACTATTCCTAATCAAATAATTCATTTCTAGATGATAGTAAATCCTATCTTTTATAATGCTTTCCAACAAATTTATCCACAACCAACGTAAGCCTGGTATATTGTTACCAGGGTTGTCTTTTCTCCATTTCTTGAGCAAAGGGACAACATTTGCTGCCCTCCAGTCTTCTGGCACTATTCCTGTAGACAATGGCGATGTAAAAATCCGAACAGGTGGTTTTGTAAACTCCTCCCTAGCTTCTCAGAGAATCCTAGGATAAATCCCATCTGGCCCAGGGGACATATCTATTTTCACACTCTCCAGGACTGCTAACATCTCCACGTTACGAACTTCAATCCCGTCTCGTCTAATAGCTTGTATCTCAGTAATGGCCTTGACAGCATTTTCTTTTTCCATTGTGAATACTGATTCAAATATTAATTTACAACCTGTCTGATCTCCTCAGACTCCACACGCAACTTCACACTACTGTCCTTAATTGCCATTAATCTTCATTTGGTCATTCTTTTATTCGTGACATACTGATAGAACGCTTGAGGCTTTTCCTCGATCCTACTTGCCAAAGACTTCTCATGCTCTCTCCTGGCTATTCTTAGCTCTTTTTTTTAAGTCCTTCCAGGCTAACTTGTAACTCTCAAGCATCCGAACTGAGCCTTCACGTTTCATCTTTACATCTCCACGTTACGAACTTCAATCCTTCTTCCTCTTTACAAGAGATTCAACTTCTTTAGTAAGTCACAGCAGCCTCACTCGACCACTTCCTCCTTTCCTGACAGGTATAAACTTATCAAGGATACACTGTAGCTGTTGTTTGAAAAAGCTCCACACTTAACTTGTATCCAGTCTCTGCAGTTTCCTTCCCCACCCTATGCATCCTAAAACCTTTCCTAATCGCATCATAATTGCCTTTCTCCCAGCTATAACTCTTGCCCTGCGGTATACACCTGTCCCTTTCCATCGCTAAGGTAAACATAACTGAATTGTGGTCACTATCAGCAAAGTGTTCACCTACCTCCAAATCTAATACCTGGTCTGGTTCATTACTCAGTACCAAATCCAATATAGCCTTGTACCTTGTTGACCTATGTACATACTGTGTCAAGAAACCATTCTGCACACATTGGACAAAGACTGACCCATATAAAGTAATTGAACGGTAGCATTTCGAAGCAATATTTGGAAAGTGAAATTCTTCCATACAACTACTCTGTTATTTTCGCTCCTATCCAGTATCATCTTTGTCATCCTTTCCTCTACATCTCTGGAACTTTTCAGACCGTAATAGAGAACTTTCAGCAGAGTGACTTCTCCGTTTTTGTTTCTAACCTCTTCCCATACGACCTCACTAGGCGAGTCCTTATCAAGCATCCTTTCTACCAACGTAATGCTTTCTTTGATTTTCAATGCCACCCCACCCTCCCCCACCCCCAACCCCCACACCCGCCCCACTTTTAGTATCTTCCTTGTTCTTATTGAAGCATCTAAACCCTGGACCCTCCAATGATCAGTCCTGTCCCTGCTCTATCCACTTCTCCAAAATGGCCAAAACATCAAGCTTTACAACTGCACAATTTGGAAACAGGGAGTGATTGGAAGGGATGTTAAACGAGGGTGAGTTGGATAGATCAGAAGACAGCATGAGGGGAGATAGACATGAACAGACAGAAAATCGAAGTTTTATTTAGAAATTCTCACGGACTGCAAGGCTTTGATCTATTGCCATACCGTTTGAGCACTGTGTGGATACTGGCTGTGGTCCCAGAGCATTTATCGCCAATAATATCACAGAGCTGAGTTGCTGACAGTTAAACAGAGTCTAAAAGGCCAAGTGATGTTTTTTCTCGACAGTGAGAAGGTGATTTAATTTAAATAGACTGGGTGAACAGCAGCAGGAACTGAGAACCCCCTCAATACTGAGATACTGCACCAGAGAATCTCAATGAGGTGGATCACTGACAGAGGGGAAATCAGAATCTCAGCTGTGGGCCAAAAAATGATTGAGAAAGATTACACACCACTTCCGCGGTTTTATAATACACATTTCAATTTATGTAGCTCAATATCATGAGTGTATCTTATTTCTTTGTACTTCCCATAGTTTAGTACGGACAGAAAATCATTTTGTCCCTGTATTTTGTGTTCAATAAACAATTTTTACTCCTCAGTCCTCACTTTAGATGTATCCTTGAATCTGTTCTTCATATGAGTTATAAAGGGTAACATTCCAATACTGATGACTGAGGAATATTATTGTCCCTCCCTCCAGTCTGAACTGCCATGTTCCCCAATTCTCTCTGTTTCCTGTCTCCTCCACAATACCATAATCACACTGTAATTCAAGTCCAGTAAATTACATTTCTTCACAGTTCACTAACATCGATAACATCAATAGCACAGGCCTCATTTGCCTCTCTCTAAACCTGGAATATCAATCTGAATTGCATTTGACACGTTCAATTCTCTGTTAACATATCCATGCCATTTGTCTGTTACAACCCCACGTTTCTCAGATACACATTTCCCTCAGATCACGAAATATAAAAATTGTCTCAATGTTTAATTGAAATTATGATGCTTGATCAATAGTTCCAGGATGTATGTTTCCATTTATAATCAGAGACGCATGTTTACGTTCTGATAAACTTATGGCATTTCTCCTGCATCTAAGACAGATTGAATTGTTACACTCAATTGATCTACCAGCCTCAAGATTTGTTCCATCAGTCACCCTCACATAGCCCATCCAGAAAATGACAGTTTGAAGCATTGTTTTGAATTTGAATAAAACAATATTGAATTGAAAGGCGTTGGCTGGAGCTATTTGGTCAGTGACTGTGATTAATGTCAATCTCCCGTGGATCCGAGATGTGTCACTGGAGGGTTTGCCTCTTCTATTAATTAAGGACTCTTTTCAATGTGTTAGCCCAGTATTGGCAGGAGCATCAATGATTGGACTAACAGGGATCAGTAGCTCGAGAGACAGGGGAGGAGAGATCAGAATCTGAGAACATTAGACTGGAATGTTCCAATAATGGATCAGAATCTGAGAACCGTAGACTGGCATATTACAACAGACAGGAGTTTATCCTTGGGTCTTTACTACCTTTCTAAGCCTTGGATATCATTAGCATCACAGATCGAAGATATCCTTTGAATTATTCAAGGTGGTTACGATCCCATCCTCGCTATAGTTGGTGTTCCTGGTAAGTCATTCCATCAGTCCATTAAGCTGAGTTGGACTGAATTGCTGTTCATATTCAAATTTTAAAATCTGGAAGTCATCATTTTCAGATCCAGTCAAAACTTTTATTCCTTACTGATTATAGCTAGCAAATTACTATTCACAGCTTACTCAACAATATGTGAGGAGAAACCAAACTGTTCTTAATCTCCATTATCTGTTTTCTCCATTCATATTTACATTTCTACATATTCTCCTGACTCATCAATCCTGCCCAAGACCACTATCAGGATTTTTCAGTCTCCTTCTCAGTCTCAATGCAGCTGCTGAATAATCCATCGTTTGTGCCTTTGGTAAATCCAGATATAACCGTTTCAAGTCCCTTCTAACTATGCTTACGTCACAAAATATTTGCACTTGAGATGGTTAATTTGTTCTCTCCACAGAATCTGTCAGATGGATAGACAGTGCATGGTGGCCAAGTCATTGACTCATAATTGAGAGGCACAGAATAATAATATTTTGGTGTCTCATGAAGGAAGTTGATGGAATGCAAATGAAATCATCACCACTATTTTTCCACAGAAGCCTATCTGTTTGTCTTATGTCCTTTACAGAAGGCAATGGGTTATCCTTTCATGTGCAGGTCTCTGTATGACTGCAAACCCACAGCAATATGGTTTACTCTTTATTATCCAGTGCAACAGCTGAACTAGCCACTCAGTTCAAGATCAGCATAACATGCTGACCTGACCATGGCTGCACACATCCCGTGAGGGAAGAACAAAAGGAGAGATAGCTCCCTTTCTCTGCCTGATTTCCATGTTCCTGCAAGTCATTTCCATTCAGGTAGGTGACCATTCCATGTTTCAAGTGAATTCTTTCTGATTGAGTCTCCCCTCTGAACTGACATACATCTCCATCGACACCTCTGGTGATGACTGACGCACAGATGTAAGAAACTTCAAAATTCCACATCATTCGCAGTGTAGTGAGAAGGAATGGCTTTTTATACCACAGGAAAGAAGCTGAGGCAGCTAAGTGAGGGAACAGAATTATTGTGGTCAACCCTAGAGTGTTGTTGAGATAGTATTTGGAGTATTGTGCACAGATTTTCTCTCCTTTATAAGGAATAATCCTCTTGGCAGAAAGAGTATAAAGGTGTTTCACCAGACTAATTGTTGGGATGATTGTACCATCGGGAATGCATGAGAATTAATCTGTAGCGCTTTGAAGAATAAGAGGTGATTGCATTGAAACTTAAGGTGATGGACAGTCACTCATTATATTTCAAACAGAACTAATACGGTGATAAATTCCATGTTTTTTTTAAACTTGGTTTACATGATTCTCGATGGTTTAAAAGATTCTGAGAATATTCCTCTCACTCCACGTCACTCCCCATTTCGATTGAGAGAGAGAGAACCAGTCTTTAACTAAACTCATCCAACATTAATACAGTGCATTTGGTGTGTGATCATACATAGAACTTCACGTTATCCACCATCCCGACAGGAGTCACTATACCTTCATTCTAAAACAGTTAACGATCCCAACCAGCTTCTGACCCCCACGGAGAACATGGGTCGGTCTTCTTGGAGATGGAAGTTGCCTCCTTGAGGCTTGGCACAAAACATTTGTCTTCCTTCCTCACTGCCGGCAAAACACGTTAAAGAATCATTTGTTCCACAGGCAATGGAGCCATGAGGAACATTGTGAGCAGTCTATGAGTGCAGTCTCTGTTCCATTCGTTTTCCAGGTTGGAGCATCAATGACACCCTCCTATTCCTGTGTAAGTGTCTTGAGGGTGAATGGTCTCCTCCTGGTTCCATAGAACAGGTTTAGGGAACTTACTGAACTCTGCCTGTTCCTGTTTAACAGCTCAACGTACTGACCAGACTCCTCCTCTTCCTGTGGAACAGGCAGAAGGATTGAATGGGCTGTACCTCTTCTTGATCAGTCATTTCGATGGGCTGAATGGTTTCGACATATCCGGGTGTAACCAGCTTGAGGTGCTGAATGAGCTCCTCTTTTAACTTCTGTTACATCAATGTTACCGACACTTTAACAGCACCAACGTGAATGTTGTTTCCGTCTTGCTTAATATGGACACAGACGCGTTCAGGAGCTGAGTGGGGACAAAATGTTCTGAATATTGTGTGATCTTCAGTGATCACTCCGCTTCTGATCTTGGAATAGAAAGGGGACGCCGGAAATAGGGGCACATAGACGTTGACGAAGGAGCTGAAGATGTTTGTGCTGAGGAAGTTAATCTGAGGATCTCCTGAAGAGATGTCCCGGGACTGAGAAAATTGTCGGCCACCGACCACAAACATCTCCCTTTGTGCTCTGAAAGACCCCAACCAGTGAGGAGGTTAGACCTGATTCTCATTAAGCTCAAATAGGTAGGTGGTCCCGATGACATCCTCAGTCAACTACTGCCTTGATATCAAGGCCATTCACTCTTTCCTGAGCCCCTGTGTTCACCTCTTGTTCATACCAAAAGGTGACGGCGAATGTGTAGAGAGTGTTTTCCTCTCACAGAGGGTAATCAATGTCAGGAATAATCTGGACTAGAGAGTTAGGGGAGCTACATCATTGAAAGTATTTAAAGAGGTGGTACATGAATCTTTGACCTGTCAGAGAGCTGAGGAGTGTGAAGAACTGGGCATTAAGGAGGCGTTATTGCTAACAGTAGATCAGCCATGATCGTATACAATGGCTTGATCGTCCGAATTACCTATTCCTGTTCCTTATGTTTTCATTTTCTGCAATTTCAAAGTAAATGGCTGTAATTTTCCTGGATGTACTGTTATTGTATGTTGTAATCAGAGGGAGCAAAGTATTTTTGAGTCATCTCTGAGTGAGGAATGGAGCTTTATTCATAACGAATGGTCTTGTAGACCAAGACCAACAAATGAAGCACAAGTTGTAGAGAGGGGGCACTCTGTAAACAGACCAGAGTCGTCTTTCAAAACCAGCCTGGATTTCCAAATAACATTTTCCAATCCATACCAATCTGAGTGGGACAGTTGTCTGTGATTAAACGAAATTCTGTGTTACTGTGGACCAGGTATTTGGAGCAAGTGGCCCCCATCTGCACCTTGCAGGAGCTGTGAGAGGCTGAGTGCACCATAGTAACATGGGACTGTGGAGCAAGAGTGGGTCATCAGACACTTTGTCACGACTCTACCATGCACTATGATCTGATTAAGGTCTCAGCAGCACTCTTCTGTCAGTGTGCCATTTCCCTACATTCATTTGTCTTTCAAATGTCTTGCATAGACAAGTTTGAACAAATGGAAATATCCAGGCATCACAATCTTCTGTGGAAGGGAATTCACACCTTAACAACCCTTTGAGAATCTCTTGTTCGTGTTCTGACAAATGTTGGAGGGTCACTCATGTCTTTTTCCACTCTATTGGTGAAAGCAAATTTTAAATGTAACCAGTTGAGTGCTGTGTCCAACGATATAGGTATCGGACTGGGTAATTTTCTAGAAAAATCTGAGACACAGAAAGTTGAACTGTGAACAAATGATAAAATTTTAGAGTGTCCCAAATATGTTTCTGACTTTGAACTTATTCTGCTCACACAAATGTCTGGGAATGCGGATTTCTTCCCGGAACAGTTGGATTTGGCTGAATTCCCTTTGCTTCGAGGTGTACAGAGATTCCGATGAATCCTCATCAGTAATCCTCCACGAGTGGTAAAGATGACTCAGGATTTTTCTGCTCTTACACCTTGTTTTCAGGCAGAACAAAGTAAGAGAGAGAGAGAGAGAGAGACCAATTGGCTGTTGCTTCTGAAGCAAGTATTATTTTTCTCCATCTCTGTGTGGAAAAATACAAGAATATCAACTGAACACCAAACTGGACCATGTGCACTCTCCATGTACATTCTCTGGAATGGATGATAATAGACTGCATGCTGTATGCAGCATCATTGCTGTTGTTGTTCACAGTGCATTTCATTAGCAAAAGAAAATAATGCGCCCGTTTTATGATTTAATGAGATGCTTATATGCATCAGCGTAATTTTTAAAAATGGATTGATATCTTCATAATATTTGTGTTAATACGAATGCATCTCATTCAAAAAATGATTATCTAGCATTAGTCTTCTTAACAAGAGAAAATATGTATCCAGCTGAAAGACTTCTCTGAAAATCGTGGTTCAATAAGATTTCTCATCTAAGATCTAAACAGATAATCCCCGATAACAAAAGGCCTACATTTCAGGAATGATCTTTGAACATCTTTGAAAGGAATTGTATCCTTTTTTTTTCTTTAGAGGATCAGAACTGCACCCAAAGTATCTGATGAGGTCTCAGCAATGCCCTGTACAGATACAGTGAAATATTCCTAATTAAACCCAATACCCGTTGCCACAAACAGCATCATTCCACTTACCTTCCGAATCACTTGCTGCATCTGCAGACAGACTTCATATGATTCATGTTCCAAGAATATGAAAAACATCTGCATCACAGAGTTCTGCAATCTCTCTCCATTTCAATTGTTCCCCATTGCAATAGACAACTCACAATATATTATTTCTGCTGAGGGTATGCTCACTAACCTTCCCTGTCTACATCATAATGCAGATTCGCTACCTCCATTTGAAGATCCATTGAATGATCATTTTAGTGTACTAGGTAGTTCAGCTTTGATCCATTCCGTCCCTTCATTCAGATATTTTACATAGATTATTGATCATCGATGACCCTACAGTGATCTCTGAGTCAAACCTAGTTACAGTTTTGTTTAAAAAGATCATATATCACTACTGTCTATTTCCTGTTAGTGACAGCATCCCTGTTCCTGTGCAGCAGTTCAGGCGGGTTGAATGGCCTCATCCTGGGCTGTGTAATGTACTCAACGAGCTCAATTACTTCATCCTATGTTCCTGTGTAATTCTTTGGAGGGGTAGAATGGTCTCCTCCCGTCTCATTGTAATGATCCAGTCTGGCTGAATGGGATGTTCCTCTACCCTGTAATCGCACTCGGGGGTGGATTGAGGGAACAACACATGGGGTAGGGGCAGCAGTATATCTCTGTAACAGTATCGAGTGGTGGATTGAGGGAACAACACATGGGGTAGGGGCAGCAGTATATCTCTGTAACAGCATCGAGGGGTGGATTGAGGGAACAACACATGGGGTAGGGGCAGCAGTATATCTCTGTAACAGTATCGAGGGATGGATTGAGGGAACAACACATGGGGTAGGGGCAGCAGTATATCTCTGTAACAGTATCGAGGGGTGGATTAAGGGAACAACACATGGGGTAGGGGCAGCAGTATATCTCTGTAACAGCATCGAGGGGTGGATTGAGGGAACAACACATGGGGTATGTTCAGCAGTATATCTCTGTAACGGCCAGGAGAGTGGATTGACGGAACAACACATTGGAAAGGTGCAGCAGTTGGCCATTTGGTGGCACAATTCAGAATGCTCATGGCTGATCCGAGTGTGTCTGACCATCTGTCTCCTGTCTGTTCCCAATAAATATTGACTCTCCTGTACGGCAAAGATCATTCAAGCTCAAACTAAAATACCTTAATTAACCGAGTCTTCACTGCTCCCTGAGGATGAGGACACCACAGATAGCACAACAGTAAAGGGAAAGGGACATCCTTCTTTCATTGTGGGACACATTTTTTAAAAACTGTGTCAACCTCATATCAAATCACTGCCCCTTTTCAGATAAAGTGGTACAATAACTAGGAATAGACATTAACCATTCTGCCCTCCAATCTTTTCCCATATTGCCACTGACTGTTTCCAATCAAATATGCTGCTGCTGCTGTCTCAGGAAGAGAATACCTGATAGCATAACACCACACGAGCATTAAAAAAGGAGCAGCATTAGACCATTTGGCCTATCGAGTCTGATATACCATTCAGTCATTTCTAATGTGTTCCTCAACATCATTCTCCTACCTTCTCTCTAGAATCCTTGATCTCCTTATAAATCCAAAACTTATTTATTTGTGTCTTAATGACACTCGCGTCTGTGTCTTAATGTGTATTTAAGTGTGTGTGTCCATGTGCTCGTTACTTTTGTATTTGTGTGACTATGTCTTTCTGTCTTTGTATAGGCCTGTGTGTTTCTATCTGTGTTTGTGTCTATTTGTGTGTGACTGTTTATGTCTTTGTGTGTTTTTACGTGTGTGCATGCTTATCTCCTTGTATGTATTGTGCATGTTAGTATATTGGGGTATTTACCAATACATCTGTGTATTTCAATGCCTGCATTTCTGTGCAATGGGTATTTGTTCTTCTGCGAGTAAAAGAGATGAGGTTGGAACTTACAGTAGGTTTGAATTGAGAATTGCTCTTTACTGAACACTGCTCCTTCTTCGGTTGGTGGGACGTGGATGTTTCCGAATCTCCACACAAGGCCTCCTGGTACTCTCCAGAGCTCTCCAGGGTCCTCCACACATATCAGGGTAGGGGGATGAGGGAACGGATATCCGGCACTCCACCACCCTGGTTGGCCTTTCTGTCCTATTCCAGGCTGTTTCTCCAGGAATGGGAGAAAGGGAGGGAAAGAGTGAGGGTGGGAGTGGATGGCCCTGCTGTTAGTGCTGTACTAGGTGAGGTGTGACATGGTGAGATGGCTGGACGGAGTCTGTCCACAGTGTTGTATCCATGTCATGCTATTAGTGTGCGGGGCTATTGCATCAGGGACAGAAAATGTGGGGGAGGGAAGGTGCTGAATTCAGCAGCAGGAATGGTCGTGTTTGAGTCTTATTGGAGTTCGAGTGTGAGCCGTGGTCGAGGGTAGGTGCTATATGAGACATACAGAGAGTGTGAGGGAGCAGTGAGAATATACAGTGACACTTATCCTGACAGTGCAGAATGGATATTGATGCTTGTCCTATATTGCTAGACATGTCTTCAGATCATCTCGGCATCGAAGTGAGCCTTCCCAAATGTCTTATCCAAGTCTATCACTAATAATGACAAAGGCTCTGTCCCTCAGATTCCACGGAATGAGTTTGGGTGGGTCTTTTTTAGATTAGATTAGATTACTTACAGTGTCGAAACAAGCCCTTCGCCCCAACAAGTCCACACCGCCCCGCCGAAGCGCAACCCACCCATACCCCTTACCTAACACTACGGGCAATTTAGCATGGCCAATTCACCTGACCTGCACATCTTTGGACTGTGGGAGGAAACCAGAGCACCCGGAGGAAACCCACGCAGACACGGAGAGAATGTGCAAACTCCACAGAGTCAGTCGCCTGAGGCGGGAATTGAACCTGGGTCTCTGGCGCTATGAGGTAGCAGTGCTAACCACTGTGCCACCGTGCCGCCCACGAATAGCAAGGAGAAACAAACTTGTTGTTTTATATATATCTGAACCAAAATTGTCGCACAAATATTTTGCATCATATGCTCTGGAAATTATATATGCAACTATATGCAAAGGGAAGCTATGACATACTGATATTATCACTGGGCTTTAAACCAGAGACCCAGGTAATATTCTGGGGGCATGGTTTCAAATCCTGCCATGGCAGATGGTGGAATTTGAATTCAATAAGTATCTGGAATCAAGGGTTTATGATGATCAGGAATCCATTCCTGATTGTTGGAAAAACTCATCTTGTTCACTAATGTCCTTTAGGGAAGGAAACGGCTGTTCTTACCTGGTGTTGCCTGCATGTCACTCCAGTTCCAAGGAAACGCTGTTGACTCTTAACTGCCGTCTGGCATGGCCAGTAAATGCTGGTTATCCAGCTAAGCCCCCATTCTGTGAATGAGTAACAAATACTCCTGGGTTCTGCAGTAATAATGGATGGTATCAAGTTGCATCGAGATTGAGTTAACTAAGTGACTGCTTATGTTGTGAAAAATAAATTCCTTTAGTGTATATCAGGTAGGTTGGAGAGTATGTTGTGAACCAAACTAGAAAGCAGATTATCTTGGATTTGGTGTTGTGTGATACTGATTAAGGGTGATCAGACATGATCATATTGAATGGTGGTTCAGGCTCGAAGGGCAGAATGGCCTACTCCTGCACATATTGTCTATTGTCGATTATCTATTGTGTGGTTGGAAGGACTAATTACTAACCTTACTCTGAAGCATCTTTGGAGCAGTAGTGACATTAATATGCTGTATTTTATACAGCGTCTGCATTCAATGTGCAATGTTTTGATTGCCCAATCCTGGGGAAAAAAGACTGAGTGCATTAACTCTATCCATGTCTCCCGTGACCTTATACACTACTATCAGATCCCCCTCAGCCTCATACATTCTAAAGTAAAAACTCATGGCCTGTTCAACCTCTCACTATAACTCAGACCATTGAGTCTTGGCAACATTCTGGTCAAACATCATGGAAGCCCAGAGGTTAGAGGGTCAAGTTCACTCCAGTGTATTGGGAAAATACAATATAACATTCAGTATGAGAACAATAATTGCTAGACCCATATAATCTTACAGCACGGAGACAGGCCATTCGGCCCAAACTGGTCCATTCGGAACAAAATATCTATTCATACTAACCCCATTTCCCTGCTATTTCCCTGTATCCTTCTAATCCTTTCCTACCTGTGTATTTGTCCAAATGTATTTTAAATTTTGTGACTGTACCCGCCTCAACCACTTCTGCTGGCAGCTCATCCCATATGCATACCACCCTGTGTGTAAAAGAAATTGCCCCTCAAGTTCCCTTTTTCTCTTTCCCCTCTGACCTTAAATTGATGCCCTCTCGTCCGTGATTGCCCAATCCTGGGGAAAAAGAAGACTGAGTGCATTGACTCTATCCATGTCTCCCAAGATCTTATACACTACTATCAGATCCCCCTCAGCCTCATACATTCTAAAGTAAAAACTCATGGTTTGTTCAACCTCTCACTATAACTCAGACCATTGAGTCTTGGCAACATCCTTGTAAATTTCTTCTGCACTTCCATTTTCATATTCTCATTCTGCTGGAAGTCTTTACTTCGTGTCACACCTCCAAATCTTTACATAAACAATGTCCATTTAAGGTACAAATCTGATTTTTTTCCTTTCAGTAATGCCATCTTCTGTATTTGAAGTGAATGTGTTTCCTTCTGTTTTTCTCCATGACCATGATTCAGAGCTCTGCAGTGTCAGTGAGGCCAGCCTTATGCAGTTTCAGAGTCAAGAAACTTGTCACCATGAGTTACTGTTCAGTTCCCAGTGTACGGCGCTCCATGTTGGACAGGATGTTTGGGCATCTTTGATAATATGTCGTTGGAAATTGTTCAACAAACAGAAGTTGCTGAAGAAATTGCTAAAAGTGTTGCAGAATTTTCTGGAGTGAATGCAGAGTTAAAGTTTTAGGCCCAGTGAACCTTCTACAAAGGTTTTTGTATTTTTATTTCAATTATCCATAATTATTTGTTTAATTGAAGATTTGTTCTGTGCCTATTCATTTCTGGAGAAACTCAGCAGGTCTGTCAACATCTGCAGAGACAGAGAAACCGAGTTAGCGTTTCCAGTCCAGTGCGACAATTCATCAAACTGAATACAATTGCAAAATGGTCTTTTAATCCCTTGACAGAAGTGGAGGATGGGTCGCAGGGAAAAGAGGGTGTGGCAAAAGAGAAACGGGCTTTTAGCAGTGGTGAACGAGAAGATTCTGTATAACGAGTCGAATTTAAGGTGTGAATGGGGGAAAGCGGGTCTCTCTACTGAATGCAAGAAAAAGAAGACACAACCACACAAAGTCATACGGAGGCCAGGAGGGAGAATGTTGACCATGTGTTATAAGACCATAAGACCATAAGATATAGGAGTGGAAGTAAGGCCATTCGCCCCATCGAGTCCACTCTGCCATTTAATCATGGCTGATGGGCATTTCAACTCCATTTACCTGCATTCTCCCCGTAGCCCTTAATTCCTTGTGACAGCAAACGTCCCGGCCTCCACTGCACTCAGTGGCAATGAATTCCTCAGGCCCGCCACTCTCTGGCTGAAGAAATGTCTCTGCATTTCTGTTCTGAATTGACCCCCTCTAATTCTAAGGCTGTGCCCAAGGGTCCTAGTCTCCTTGCCTAACGGAAACAATTTCCTAGCGTCCACCCTTTCCAAGCCATGTATTATCTTGTAAGTTTCTATTAGATCTCCCCTTAACCTTCTAAACTCCAATGAATACAATCCTAGGATCCTCAGCCGTTCCTCATATGTTAGACCTACCATTCCAGGAATCATCCGTGTGAATCTCCTCTGGACACGCTCCAGTGCCGGTATGTCCTTCCTGAAGTGTGGGGCCCAAAACTGTACACAGTACTCCAAATTGGACCTAACCAGAGCTTTATAAATTCTCAGTAGCGCAAGATTTATTATATAAATCTTGCCACAGATACATTTTCACTGTCGTGATCATCACCCCCTTTAGACAAAGGAATTCAGGTCCTTGACCTCTTATTGGCACTAGTGAGCGTTTCAAGCTGCCTTAGTATTGTAATATGGAGAAAAACAAATCACAGCATGACTTTTGGGCTGAGTGTTGGTTACCTGTCATTTTTAATATTGTTTCTATTTTGCAGTGCTTATCTTTAAACGCTTGTTCTTGAAGTTAGTATCAGATGGAGTGTAGAATGTTGAGGGGTGACAATATAGAAACTTATAAAATCATGAGCGGTATGGATAGGGTGAATAGCCAAGGTCTTTTCCACAGGATGGGGGAATCCAAAAATCAAGGAAATAGGATTAAGGTGAAAGAGGGTCGATTTAAAAGGGATGAAGGTTCAGCGTTCTTACACAGAGGGTGGTGTGGGTATGGAATGAGCTTCCAGAGGAAGAGTGGGAGATGCAAGGACAGCTACAACATTTAAAACTCATTTGGACAAACATATGAATGGGAAATATTTAGAGGCCTATGGGCCAAATGACATCAAATGGGACGAGTTTAATTTGGAAATGTTGGCCAGCATGGACATTTAGAAAAGCTTCACACAGAGTCAGGGTGTGTTTGTGAAAGGGAAATTATACCTTACCCTGTAAAATCATGCAAATTATTTCTGGAGATGCCTGAAAATGTAACAAGCGGACTTGATAAAGGCGATCTGGTAGACACGAGGCTTTCCAGAGATTTTCCACAAGGTATCACAGATTAAAAGTTCTTACACAAAACAGAAGCTCCAGGATGTCGGATACTGTGTTAAAATGGGATGATGATTGTTTAACACAGAAATCGGAGAGTCGGGATTAATGGATCTTTATGGTAAAGGTTTATCGGCTGGAGTACCACGAATATCAGTCTGATGGCATCAGTTATTTGCAATCTATGCTGACAGCCTGAAGGAGGGAGCTGAGTGCAATATAGATCCGACTTTGAGGATAAGACTGAGGATCAAACCGCAGGCTGTTATTTAACGGAGAGGACTTCCAGAAAAGGAACAGTGCAAAGGCTTTGGAGTCTTCCTGTGTATGAAACATAAAGTCAGCATGCTGATGCAGCAAGTACCTCGGTCTGTACGTTAGGCAGTTTCCTGGGATGAAAGGGTTGAGTTATTGAGTATCTCTAAAATGGTGAGGCGATTATTCATTGGGGTTTAAATGAATGAGGAGTGATACTGCTGAAACCTACAAGACAGAGAAGGGGTTGGAGAAGGTAGATGTTGAGAAGTTGTTTCCATTCTTGAGCAAAGTGTCGAACTCGAGGATATAGATACCGAATAAGAAACATCGATTTCAATCTGAGATGCAGAGTAACGTCTTCTCTCCGAAGGTAGTGAATGTCTGGCATTCCCTAACCCAGAGAGGTTTGGAGGGAGATAAGGAGTCGGCAAGATAGTGGAGTTGAGGCCTGGGCAGATCAGGAATGTTCTTATGAAATGACAGGGTTAGCTTCAGGGGCCGATTGACCTACTCCTGTTCCTATTTATTAATTTCACATGTTATGCATTTGGAAAGTAATGGTTATTTTGATGGAAATTGTGTTGTACAATGTTGCATTCAGGGAGAGCAGGGGATTTGATATTTTAACCCTGGGTGCGGTATGTGGCTGTATTCCTAGTGTATCTGGGGCTGCAACATGACCCACATATGAAGCAGAAGATACAGAGAGGGGAAGCCTGGAAACAGGGATTGAGGGGTGGGGGTGGTGTTCACTTCCTGACCCAACCTGGATTTCCAAGTACATTTCCAAAACTACGCCTAACCATCGGAGTGGCCTCGATCTGCCCCTGTTTAGCAGATCTGAGGGCTGAATGGAACATCAGAACATAGGGCTGAGGGACACAAGTGGGCCATTCGGCCCTTTGACACTACTCCACCAGTAAATAAGGTCATGGATCATCTCATTGTGATCCCAGTTGCACTTTCCTTTCCATGCACCATTATCACTGATTCACCTGTCCATGGAAAATCAGACAAAGCCAGCTTCGATATGATATAAAGATCCAGGCATCTCAAACTTCTGGAAAAGAGAATTCCCACTTGACAGAAATGCCACTTTGTGAATTTGTCCTAATTCCTGCTCTGACGGATGTTGAAAGGTGTCACTGTTTCCATTTCTCGTCCCATTCATCCACTGCTCACACTAAATTTTAAATGTAACCAGGTTGGTGATATGGCCGATGATAAAGTTCACAGATTGAGTCAGGTTCAGTGACAGGAACAAGTCTGGCAGATTTCTTTAGTCAGCCACAAGTAACTAATAGAACTAACAGATGCACATAGTGAAACTGTGGTTAGCACTGCTACCTCCCATCACCAAGTAGCTACGTTAAATTCCCCAACCTCGGGCAACCCTCTATGTGGATTTTGAACAGTCTCCCCATGTCTGTGTGGATTTCCTCCCAGTGTTCTAGTTTCCTCCCATCGTCCATAGATATGCAGCTTAGAGCGGATTGGCCATGATAAATTGCTCATAGTGCCCAGGGATGTGTCGGTTAGATACGTTAGTGATGGGAAATGCAGGGTTACATGGAAAGAGTAGTGGGGGGGGGCAGGTCCGGTGGGGATACTGTTCCGAGGGTCAATGTGGACTTGATGGACGGAATGTCGTGCTTCCACACCGTAGAGATTCTATAAAAACAACAAGATGTTTGTACGATACAAACATCCAGTGGGTATCTATCTGATCACTCTTCTCTAGGTTTTGCATGTTTCAATAAGATCACCTCTCATTCCAAGAGTAACCTGTTAAAGCCTTCATAATATAAGACCCTCATCCCTGGAATACATGAAGAGAAACATCTCCGAACTGCTTCCCTTGTAATTATATCTTTTCTCAGGTAAGGAGACAAAAATAATCTCACCCACGGATCAGGTTATTTTTTCTTTTCTCAGTGGTGAGAGTATTTGGAAGTCTTTTCCCTGCAGAGCATTGGAGGCAGAGATATTGAATATGTTTGAGGCATAGACAGAAGGTTCATAAAGAATAACGGAGTCAAGCATTATCGGGGAATGGCAGGAATGTGCAGTGTTGGGGAAATGCTGACAGTGGTACAAAATCACACTGCTCCAGAACATTCAGGAATATAATGCAAAATGAAAGGATAATATCGATAAAATGTTAAGGGTATGTCCAAGATGGTGACGATCTGGAAGGTCTGCTTTGTTGGGCTCTGCATCACAGCATGGGTAAAGTGGTTCCCTAACCCTCTCCACCCAAGCCATTTATTTAAAATGCTTAGTTTTTGAAAGTTTTATGAGTTGGCAGTTGTAGTAGTCATAGTTTGTGTATTTTTTAAGCTCTATAAGACTTTGTTTATTAATGGTTAAGTAATTCAAGTTCTTCCTCTCTCCAGTTCAAATGTTGCTACAGTGTGTTCTGGATAATGATGTGCTTAAATGGTCTACCTGGAGCATTAAGGTGAGCCACTGGCCAGAAAAGAGGAAAAAATACTTTCTAGTCTTAAAAAGAGAGGGTGGATGTTGTCCTATTGCAGGAGATGCACCTTGATGACGAGGAACTTTTGACATTACAGCAGGTCGGGTTTGGTCGGGTTTATTTCTCCTCTTTTAATACTACGAGTAGGGGAGAAGCCATAATGGATAAAAAGAGTCTTTCATTTAATCTACTAGATTGTATTTGACACTCACGGAAGGCTCATAATCCCCAAAGCCTTGAAATATGGTAAATAATACAGTATTTTGAATGTTTATTGCTCCACCCTCCCCCCGGCGCACACTCTAAAAATCCTGGTCGATGCATTTTCCCAATTCAGTTATCTTGCATCGTGCCACATTAAAATTCCAACTGTCTTATGGACCCTACGGTGTACAGAATGTCCAAAGTTGCCCCAATACCCTCGCTATAATGTAAGCAATTAGTGAATTTGTGTGCAGAACTAGAGTATGGATGTCTGGAGGCATATCCACATCACAAGTCGGGATTTTATTTTCCTCTTTAACCCACAGAAATGCCATATGAGGGTTGATATCTTCCCCATCCCTGCCACAATCTTAGATTCGGTAGCATCCTGCACAATTGGGAATATTACCATTTCTGACCATGAAGCAATGTACTTATTGATTAAGATTAATGGCAATGTAACAGATTCGAGACACGAGCGAAGGTATCCCTCTATTCTGAAGACTAGTTAGCTCATTGTTTATTTAGATTAGATACTTACAGTGTAGAAGCAGGCCCAACGAGTCCACACCGAGACACATTCCCCCACATTTACCACTTCACCTAATGCTACGGGCAATTTCTCATGGCCAATTCACCGAACCTGCACATTTTTGGACTGTGGGAGGAAACCGGAGCATGCGGAGGTAACCCATGCAAACACAGGGAGAATGTGAAAGTTCTACACAGTCAGTCACCTGAGACGGGAATTGAACCCGGGTCTCTGGCACTGTGAGGCAGCAGGGTTAACAATTGTGCCACCGTGCCATCCACTGCGATGAATTCAAATCTTTCTTAGCCATTCATTCAGATTCAACCAGTAAACCATCCACTCGATGGGAAATTGCTAAGGCATATGCCTTAGCATGCAGTAGAAGGGGGAGCAGGAATGCTCGCTTGAGGCAAAGCTGAGGGCAGCCGAGAGGGCATACTGTGATAGACCCTCAGTGGCTAAGCTGCAGAGCATCACAACGCTTCGGTCTACAGTGAATTCCTCGCTCACACAGACAGCCAAGAAGGAACTTACTTTTGCAAAACAAAGGCTGTTTGAACATGATGATAAGCCGGGCAGTTATTTAGTCTATCTTGCCAGGAAAATGAGCGTCCCCTCAAGCCATTACCTCAATGAGGGATGGTATTGGGATCCTGACATTCAATTCCAAAATTATTAATGCCTCCTGTCCGAGAGTTTTCTCTGAATTATTTCAGACTGAACATTTTGAGGAAAGATGGATTAAGATGGAGTCATTTTTCAAGAACCTGGGTCTTCCAGGAGTAACCCCTGAATAGATGTTTGCCTTAATGTACCATTGTCAGCGCAGGAGGGTGTGAAGCAGCTTCAGAATGTAAAGGTGCACGTTCCTGACGGATTTCCTAGTGAATTTTATAAATAATTTATAAACCTATGGTCAGGGGTGATGTTTAACATGTTCCTTCACTCATACAGTCAGGAACCCCTCCCTCCGCTCATATCTCTATGATGCTGAAGAAAGGAAGACCCTGGCAGACGGTGCTTCTTCCCCTCCAATTTCACTTTTAAATGTTGGTTTCAAAATCCTATCTGAGACGCGTGCATTCAGGCTGGAAACTCTGCTGCCTTCCGTTACCAAAGAGGACCAAACAGGCTTTATAAAGGGCCACAGATCTTCCTACAATGTGAAGAGTTTACTCAATATGATCCAAGAGTCTCAACAACAATCTGTCCAGGGATTATTGATCTCTTTAGATGAGAAAAGGCATTTGATTGGGTTGAGTGGCCGGATCTCTTCTGTACATTAAAAACGGTTTGGTCTATGCAAAGTTTTTATCAAGCTGGTGAGGGTCCTTTACCGCGATCCTCTGGCTGCGGTTCTCACTAATGGTGTGGCCACCAGTAATATTAATATTTCTCCAGGCAGCCGACAAGGTTGACACCTTTCACCATTGTTGTTTATGTTGGGGATTGAGCTACTGGTGGAGGCCATCCGTAGGGATGTCAACATATCTGCCCCAGAGGTGGGATAGAAGTCACATAAGATTACATTGTATGCAGATGAGGGTCTTTTGTTTTTGATAAATCCCGCAATTTCGGTAGTTCATGTGATGCAATGCATTAATTCGCTTGTTGCCTTTCCGGGCGATAAGATTAATTTTACAAAGTTGGAGGCCATGCCTATGGGAGGTCTTAGGGAAATACCTGATACTGAGGCCAAATCCTAGTTTCCTTTTTAATGGTCACTGGGGAGGTTTCCCTATTTTAGTATGTTATTATATCTGTCTTTGATTATTTATTTGACGCGAACTATGTCCATTTGTTTGACAAAATGAAACAACACCTTCAAAGATGGGAAGCATTTCCAATATCCTGGCTAGGTCGGATAGCTGTTATTAAAATGAATGTCCTTCTTCATTTGCTCTACCCTGTGTGAATGCTTCCTTTGATGTTTCCCAGACAGGTATTTAGGAAACATAATGGCTGGTTTAGCTCCTTTAATTGGCAATATAAGCGATTCTTTATCAAGCTAACAAAATTCCAACTGCTCCAAAGATTGTGGGGGTGGGGTGCGGGGGGAGGTGGTAGATCTCCCCGATTAACAGCAATCAATAAAGTTTTTTTTTCATCGTATGTTAGTGCCTTGACCGCTGAGGACTCGGCATCAATACAGCTAGACATGGAGCCCTCATAGACAAAGTGAACCCTTATTGGTCTGTTGTTCTTAGATAAAATGACAACATTTATGGAGTATTGTCATAAACTAATGATCATCAATACTGTTAAAACCTGAAGGAAAATGCGTCAGATCGAGGGCAATGCAGCCAAAACCGTGTTTCTTACCCCTATAATTGGTATACTGGTTGTCAACCAGGGATACTGAATTCCAGGTTTAAACTGTAAGCAGCCAGGGGTGTGCCTTGCTTGAGTAATTTAGAATTAGTAGAATCCCTACAGTGTGGATACAAGCCCTTGGACCCAGCAAGTCCATCTCGACCCTCTGAAGAGGAGCCATCCAGACCCATTCCCCTATCATCCTATATTTACCCTGACTAATGCCCAAACCTACACATCCCTGAACACTATGAGCGATTGAGCAATGGCCAATTCATCTAACATGCACATGTTTGTGACTGTGGGAGGAAACCCACATAGACACAGTTGAGAATATACTAACTCCACACAGCCAGTCACCCAAGGCTGGAACCAAACACGTGACCCAGGTGCTATGAGTCAACAGTGCAAACCACTGAGCCACGACTTGTGACTTGACGGAGAAACAGTGATATCATTTTAGCAAATACCTCGTAAGTATGGACTACCTCTTCTGTTTTATTTTTCAGATTAGAGATTTGATTAAAAAACACAATTTTAACAGGCACTTATAGATCCGATACAGAGAAGCAGGTGATTATTGTAAAGAATGCACTCGCTGTCAGTACCCTTAAACAGTTGTTGGAGAGTGTCCCCTCAGACAAGACTGTGCAGCTTCGTAACGTCTGTGCGAGAGAGTTGGGGGTTTAGATCTTTATGGAGACAGGGGAGGATATTTGTGGAAATGCTCAAAGGATTTTGATCTGTAATATGACCCATTCCATACAGTTGAAAGTACTTCATATTTTCTATCTAACCCACGATTTTCTCTCAAAATTCAAAGTGGGATTATCTTCAGCATGTCCTAAATGCAGAATGACTACAGGCACTCTTACTCGTTGCATGTGGTCCTGCTGCATGCTTTGTATATATTGGAGCTCTGTGTTCGGTGTGGTAGAGTGGGTCTTGGGGACCGAATTGGAGGTGAACCCAGTTTCTCTTTTCCTGGGCCTGCCCAGATTATCTTACACAGATGCACATGGGGGAAAAAATATATCCTAACTTTCTGTGATAGGAAAAATATTCTGTTGCGTTGGATGTCTGAAGACTCCGCGGGTCTGTTGGGTCTTTGTAAGCTCATCATGGAGAATATCCCTTTGGACTTTCTCACCAGCATGGTGCACCAAAAAACAGAGATTAATATAAGTCATAGAATCATAGAGTCATGGAGATGTAGAGCATGGAAACAGTCCCTTCGGTCCAACCCATCCATACTGACCAAATATCCCGAACAAACCTAGTCCCACCTGCCAGCATCTGGCCCATAACCCTCCAAACCTTTCTTATTCATTTACCCAACCAAATGCCTTTTAAATGTTGCACTTGTATCAGCCTCCCCGACATCACCTGCCAGCTCATTCCATACACATACCACTCTCTGTGTGAAATAGTTGCCCCGTAGCTCGCTATTATATATTTCCCCCCTCACCCTAAACCCATACTCTCTCGTTCTGGACTTCCCGACCCCATGGAAAAGGCTTTACCTAATTACCATATCTATGCACCTCATAATTTTGTAAACCTCTATAATGTCATCCCTCAGCCTCCGACGCTCCAGGGAAAACAGCCCCAGTCTGTTCAGCCTCTCTCTATACCTTAAATCCTCCAACCCTGGCAACATCCTTGAAATCTTTTCTGAACCCTTTCAAGTTTCACAACATCTTTCCGATAGGAAAGAGGCCAGAATTGAGCACAATATTACAACAGTGGCCTAACCAGTGTCCTGTACAGCCGCAACGTGATCTTCCAACTCCTGTACTCAATACTCTGACAAATAGAGGAAAGCATGCAAAAAGCCTTCTTCACTACCCTATCTACCTGCGACTCCACTTTCCAGGAGCTATGAACTCCAAGGTCTCTTTGTTCAGCAACACTCCCTGCGACCTTACCATTAAGTGTATAAGTCCTGCTAAGATTTCCTTTCCCAAAATACAACATCTCGTATTTATCTGAATTTAACTCCCTCTGCCACTTCTCAGCCCATTGGCCATTTGGTCAATCTGAGGTGAACACTTCGCTCTCCACTACACCTCCAATTTTGGCGTCATCTGCAAACTTACCAGCTGTACCTCCTTTGCTTGCATCCAAATCATTTATGTCAATGACAAAAAGTAGTGAATCCAACACCAATCCTTGTGGCACTGCACTGGTCACAGGCTCCCCAGTCTGAAAAACAACCCTCCACCACCACCCTCTGTCTTCTACCTTTGAGCCAGTTCTGCATCCAAATAGCTAGTTCTCTCTGTATTCCATGAGATCTAACAATGCCATTCAGTCTCCCCTGGGGAACCTTATCAAAACCCTTACTGAAGTCCATATAAAATCACATCTACCCCTCTGCCCTCATCAATCCTCTTTGTTACTTCTTCAAAAAACTCAATCAAGTTTGTGAGATATGATTTCCCACGCACAAAGCCATGTTGACCATACCGAATCAGTCCTTGCCTTTCCAAATACATGCACATCCTATCCCTCAAGGTTCCCTCCAACAACTTGCCCACCACCAACGTCAGGCTCATTATTTTATAATTCCCTGGCTTGGCCTTAACACCCTTCTCAAACAATAGCACAATGTTAGCTAACCTCCAGTCTTCTGACACCTCACCTGTGACTATCGATGGTACAAATATCTCAGCAAGATGCCCAGCAATCACTTCTCTAGATTCCCACAGAGCTCTAGGGTAGACCTGATCAGGTCTTGGGGATTAATCCACCTTTACCCGTTTCAAGACATCCAGCACTACCTCCTCTGTAATATGGACATTTTGCAAAATTTCACCATCTATTTCCTTCCTTTTATATCTTCCATATCCTTTTCCACAGTAAATACTGATGCACAATACTCCTCTAGTATCTCCCCCATACTTCCTGTGCTAGGAAAAATATTCTGTTGTTTTAGATGTCTGAAAAACCTCCGGGTCTGTTGGGTGTTTGTAAGCTCATCATGGAGAATATCCCTTTGGACATTCTCACCAGTATGGTGCACCGAAAAGCAGAGATTTATATAAGATGTGGCAACCTTTTTTGGATTACCGCGATACAGGCTTATCTGCCACTCTAAAAATGGCTTTTATAGAGCCATGACGATATTGTCTAATGAATCACATATGAAGAATTATGACTGTATGAATGTGTATCAGTTGATGCTCTCGAAGAACGAGAGCTATCACTTTGTTATGCTGAACCGTATTATTTATTTATTACTTATTGTTTATTTTTGTTTTTCTTCTGTCCGTTTAGAGACTTTAACTTATTTTGTATATCCATGCACATGGGTGTAATTTTGTTCAGTTATTTGAGCTATTTTGTAATTGGTTTAATATAATAATAAAAATATATTTTCAATAAAAAATTTTGTTAAAAAATTAAAATGCTAACATTGATAGATTAGAATCCCAAATAACTCTCATTAGAGAGACCTCTCATGGTGGTTTATGTTGAAGGTCACCACACGGGTGATGGGGTGAGGTTGAGAGAGCATCCCCTTCCTGGTAACCTCTGTCAGTGTGGGGAATTGAACCTGCGCTGGTGGCCTCCCTCTGCATCACAAACCAACCATCCAGCCAACTGAGTGGGAGACTGTGTAACTGTTACACACAGAATCAGGCACAGTAAAGGGGCAAGAGAAATTTTAATGACAAGGGAAAAGGTGGATTCGAGATAAAAATGTTCTCTGCTAGAAATTATATTATATAATGTGACAAGTGTTTGGAAGCTATCTTTGGTTGAATACAATAAGGTGAGACAAGTGAAATAACCAGAATGACTAATTGTGATTGGATATCGATAACCATAAAATAAGTGCATGTTTTTGATTGGTCTGAGGAAAGCATGCTGACTGTTGCTTGAATTTATAAATCAGATGAAATATATTGTAAGCAGAGTCCGTCCCCATGGGAAATGCCTTCTGAACACATGCTAGAAGAAACCCGGGGTATGAAGTGTCTGAGAATCGTCTGCTCGGTAACAGGAACCTGGGGGTTGAATGACTGGAAGTTCCTGTAACATGGAGCTGAGAAAACCATCAGAACACCCCCAAACGTATTGACTGTTGGAGCATGTTTGAAGTACTGAATAGCCTCATGATGGATTTTAATTGTGTGTGATTTGAAAAACGTACATCTCTACTCCATCCTCTTCCGTGTTACACACTGGGGCACAGCCGTTTTCCTGAAACTGGAAATAAGTTGGAAAAATACCTGGAACATTACATAATTGACATTCTGCAGAATATTCTCTAACTATGTGGGGGGCATTACAAAGGCAAGAGAGAAAGAGAGGGAAGGTGCTGCATGCAATAGTGAGAGTGGTGGAGCATGAGCCTTGTTTGAGGGTCGGTGCTATAACCGATATACGGTGAGTGTGAGGGAGCAGAGAAAATATGGTGAGTCTTATCCTTAGAAAGTAGGGAAGCTTATTGATGCTTGTCCTGTTTTGCTGGACATTTCTTCAGACCCCAAAAACTGCACTGAGCTGGGTGGTGAGCTCAGCCTATGCTCGGTGGGTCTGGTAGTGTGGCCCCCTCTGGGAAGAGAATGGTCCGGTTTTGTACTAGCGCATCCACGAGGACCTCCGTGCTGCTGTCGACAAACCGTGGTGTAATTTCCCCTTCATTGCCATGCTTGGGGAAAATGTGCAGGGCAGCTCCAAACTGACAAAGCGCAACCGTGTGCCCCTTGATCTTTTAAAGATGGCACCAGTGTCAGGGATCACAGAATATCCAGGGGCATCCGGGCGACTGTGAGTACCTCCAGTCATGATGGGTGGGAGAATCGGGCTGGCATTGTATGAGAGGGACACTATGGAGTGGGATGGGTAGTTAATGAGATGAGTTTGGTAAGGTAGCACCAGGAATCTAGCTCGGCCTCGTGCAGACAACCCCTCTGTCACACTCAATGAAAATGTCACTAAGACAGTTTTTTGTTAGGTTCAGCCCTGTGAGGCGAAGACACTGCTGTCCTCATTCGCAGTTACAAAGCTGCAGAACAAATGCTCATCCAAAGCTCTCCATCGCCTGAACTCACAGCAATATCCATTTCACTCATAATTCTTTGAAATACTGACCCGTGTTGCATGGTAGTATCAAAATGTCTTCATTTCAGCATTCTGAACCTGTGAACATATCCTTCCATGACATTTAATTTCAGTCTACACCCCCCCCCCCCCGACCCTGTCTTCACCCCAAAACACACTCATTTACAGTCATATTGCACGAAACTGCCAGTATGACTGGCCATTTGGCCTGGCTGGACCATGCCAACCAAAATGTCAATCCAGACGCACCGCATTCCCTTGCCCTTGTTCTGTATCCCTCTAATCCTTTCCTATCTGTGTATTTGTCCAAATGCCTTTTCGATGTTGTTATTGTACCCACCTCAATCACTTCCACTGCCAGCTCCGTCCATATGCGTACCACACTCATTGTAAAAACGTTGCCCCTCAGTTTCCTTTTTATATTTTTTATCCTTTCCAAACATTAATGGATGTCCTCTAGTCCTCGCTTCCACAACCTTGGGAACAAATTTTGAAGTATTCACCCCATGCACGCCTCTCATGATTTTATAAGGGTTACACTTCTATAAGAACCCCCTCGGTTTCCTACGCTGTAAAGAAATAAGTTCTAACCTGTCCAACCTCTGCCTATAACTTAGAGCCTTTAGCCCAGGGAACATCATTGGAAATTTGTTCTACGTACTTTCTTGTTCAATAATATCCTTTCTAGAGCAAGCTGAACAAAACTGAACACAATAGTCCAATACAGCCTTACCAACATCCTGTACAACTGCAACATAACGTCCCAACGTCTATACTCAATGCATTGATGAAGGCCAATGTGCCAACAGCCTTCTTCACTATCCTGTGTATCTGTGACTCAAATTTCAGACAACCGTGCACCTGATCTCCAACCTCCTTTTTTTCCACTACACGCCTTAATGCACTATCATTCGTCATTAAATTCCTACCTGGATTTGACTTTCCGAAATGCAAGACACTTATCTATATTTAACTCCATTTGCTATTTCTGAGCCCACTTCCACAGCTGATCAAGGTACTGCTGCAATTTCTGATAACGTTCCTCACTGTAAATGATGTCTCCTAATTTAGTGTCATCTGCAAACTTACTATCGTTGCGTTGTGTACTCTGGTTCAAATCATTGATATAGATAACAAACAGCAATGGGCCCAGCACCGACCCCTGAGGCACTCCACTAGTCACAGGCCTCCAGTCCGACAAGCATACCTCCACCATAGCCATTTGCTTCAAAACGTCAAGCCAATTGTGTCGCCAATTTGCCAGTTTACATTGGAGTCCATGCGATCTAACCTTCCAAAGCGGCCTACCATGTGGAACCTTATCAAAGGCCTCACTGAAATCCATATAGAATATGTCTACCACCCTGCCTTCGTCAACCTTCCTGGTCACTTCCTCAAAAACTCTATCAAAATTAGTCAGGCACGATCTGCCAGGCACAAAGCTATGCTGACTGCTCCAAGTCAAACTCTGTATTTCCAAATGCATACATATCTTATATCTCCGTGCCTTCTCAAGTGGTTTCCAGAACCAGATGTGAAGCTTACTGGTCTATATTTCCCAGGCTTTTCTTTGCAGCCCTTCTTGAATAAGGGCACAACATTTGCAACTGCCCAGTCTTCCGGGACCTTGCCCCTGAACGATCTTCTCTCGCCTCGTGCAGTGCTCTTAGATATATCTGGTCAGGACCAAGAGATTTATCTGACTTTATGCATTCTAATATGTCCAACAGCACCTCTACTGTGATATAGACTGTACCAAGATATGATAACTAACCTCCCAAAGGTCACAGGTCTTCATGTCTTTCTTCATGATAAACACAGTGTGGAAATTGAGGACCTCACCCATCTCTTGAGGTTTTACACATGCATGCCCATTTTGGATTTTAAGGCTTCGTATTCTCTGTCTAGCTTTTCTTTTTCTTGACAATACTGAATTTGGATTCACCCTAATCTGCTCAGCCAAGGCTATCTCATACCCCACTTTAGCCCTGCTGATTTCCTTCTTCAGTAAACTCCTGTGTCCCCTGTGTATCTGCAGAGATTCCCTTGATCCCAGCTACCTGTACCTGAGCGACGCCTCCTTTTTTTCTGGTCAGAGCCTCAATATCTCTTGTCATTCAGGGTTCTCTATTCCAGCCTCACCTTCTCTTCACGCTCACAGGAACATATCGACCTTGAACTCGAGCTATCTCACTTTTAAAGCCCTGCCACTTTCCCGGGATCCTTTTACCTGGAAACACACTACTCCAATCAAGCCCTGCAATCCCCTGCCTACTTTCAACAAAATTCGCCTTGCCCCAATTTAGAACTTGAATATGTGGACCAATTTTGTCCCTACCATACGTATTTTAACATTAATACAGCTCTGGTCACTTTTCCCAAAATGGTCCCACACTTTACCTCCGTTACCTATCCATCCCTATTTCCCAACAGTAGGTCGAGTTTGTCCCTTCCCGAGTAGGATACTCTATATATTGTTTGTGGAAACTTTCCTGAACACACTTAACAAATTACGTTCCATCTACGTTCTTAACCCTCTGGAAGTCCCCGTCTATGTTAGGTTAATTAAAATCACCTATTATGAGAACCCTATTGCTCCTGCAAGTCTCGACAGTCTCCCTGCATATTTGTTCTTCTAATTCCCATTGACTCTTTGAAGACGTATAGTACAACCACTGTAACATCACCATCCCCCTCTTACTTGTTTGCATCATTTACAAAATCTCACTGGATATTATCTCAGTTATTTCATCTTTAAATACTAGAGTGATACGCGCCTTAATCAGAACTATTGGTATTTAAATTGTTTCCATTTCCATCTCTTCCTCGCAGTGACTTTCACATTCACAGCATCCCTTGTCAAGGCACAGTGGAGATATAGAGCTGTAACTGATGGGAGCTGCACATCCTGTCGATTTCAAAATTAGCTGCAAGTTTCCCCACACTGAGCTGCGATCTAACACAGTGTTACCGAACAATGCAACAGCCTGGGTTTATATACGAATGAACCAGTGCGGTCTGCAAAGCTCCCCACGCTGGACATTTAGCCCAGGATTATAGATCCAGTATTGGTGTGGGCTGCACAGAGTTTCACTCTGGACACAGCTGGGTTGCATTCAGCAGACACGAGCTGGATCTACACAGTGCTCCATCCTGAATATGTAATGGATGGGCTGGTTATGTGAGTTTGATTGCGAATGGGAGAGTACTAAACATCTGGCAATGCCTTTGTTTTGTGTTTTATTTCTTGTGATTGGACTCTTCAAATCTGGACTCATCTGGTTTGACCCATCCCTCTGGATGAGTGATGGTGTCTGTTGTTACAGCATCTGAGTCTGCAACCTGACCAACAAATAGAGCAGAGGCTGCAGAGAGGGGAGAATCCGTAAAATGGAATGAGGGAATCACAATCAGATCAGCCGTGGTCTAAGTGAATGTTGGGGCACGATTGAATGGTCCACTGATGCAATTTATTCAAATATTTCTGTTTGTTCCAACAAACTCCCCTTCTCTCCCAGTGTCCCATACTGGTGGGGAGTGAGTCCCCTCCTCCTGTTCCTGCGTAACAGGATCCTCGGGGCTCAGTAGCCTCCAGATTTCCCTGTGCCCTAGTTTTGAGCAGTTGAGTGATTGCCTCCTGTTCCTGTGTCCCAGTCTCGAACAGTTGAGTCTCCCGTTCCTGGGACCCAGTTTCAAGCATTTAAATGATTCCCTCCTGATCCCAAGTTTGTGAAAATACATGTCCTCTTCCTGCTCCTAATTAACAGGTTCTAATAGCTCTGTGCTCACCTGCTGCTCCTGTGGAATTGAGGTGAGGGACTGAATGGCATCTTCACATTCTTTACAGCTTTTCTTGACTAAGGGCATTTCTCCTGTTTCTGAAAAACACCATCAAATTCTGAATGATGTATTTTTATATTTGACTCAGTAATTGAGCAAACAAGCAGACTGGCAGAATCCAGATGCTGAATAGCCTCCTCCTGTTCCAGTGTTATACACTGAAGAGTCAATAGACTCTCAGGCATGTACAGCGCTGTCTACCTGTGACAGGACTTTCAAGGATCGGAGAACCTGCACCACTAGTCTAGCTTTGCTGCCTCACAGCGCAGCGACCTGGGTTTAATTCCATCCTTGAATAACTGACTGTGTGGAGTTTGTACAGCATGTACAGATCATTTGGTCTGGTCATTCATACCGCCAAATATCCTAATTTAATCTCGTCCCCCTTGCCAGCAGGTGGCCCATCTCCATCTACACACTTCCCATGCATATATCCATCCAAATGCTTTTTTAATAGTGTAACTGTACCTATCTCCACCACCTCTTTTGCCTGTTCAATCCATACACACAGCGGTCTCTGTGTGAAAATGTTGTCCCTCATGTCCCTATTTAAATCTTTCCCCTCTCAACTTAAACCTTTGTCTTCTAATTTTGGACTCGTCTATCCTGGGAAAAGACATTTACTGTTTACCTTATCAATGCCCCTCATGATTTTATAAACCCCAGTAAGATCCCCACTCAGCCTCAACACTTGAAGATAGTCCCAGACTATTCAAATTCTCCCTGCAACTCCAACCCTCCAACACCTGCAACATTCTTTTAAATCTCTTCTGCACCCTTTAAGTTTGACAACGCCTTTCCGAAAGCAGGGAGACCAGAATTAAAGGCAATATTACAAAAGTGGCCAAACCAATGTCCTGTACAGATTTTGTCATGCAAATGTTTCACTCAAAGCATGCACCAATAAAAGAAGATCACCAAATGCCTTCATCACTGCGCTGTCGACTTGTGACAGCACTTTCAAGGAACGGAGAACCTGCACCACTAGTCTAGCTTTGCTGCCTCACAGGGCAGCGACCTGGGTTTAATTCCATCCTTGAATAACTGACTGTGTGGAGTTTGTACATTCTCCCCGTGTCTGCGTGAGTTTCCTGCGGGTGCTATGTTTTACTCTGACAGTATAAGGATATACAGGTAAGGGTAGATTGACCATGCTAAATTGTGCACCGTACCCAGGGTTGTGTAGGGGAGGTGGATTAGCCCTGGGATATGCAGGCTCAGAGGGGTAGGGCAGGTGTTTTTTTCCAGTGGGATACTGTTTAGAGGGTCGGTGTGGCCTCCATTGGCCGAAAAGCCTGTTTCCGAACTGTAGGGATTCGATAATTTCTATGCAGTTCTATCATGTCTTGCCTTGATTTGTCTTGCCAAAATGCAACACCTCACATGAAACTCAAATATACTCTATCTGTCACTCCTAGACTCACCTAAACAAGGTACCATTACAGTCTGAGAGATCATTCTTCACAGTCGACGAAATTTGTTATTATCTACAAACTTACTGACCATACTTCATATACACAAATGCAAATGATTTGTATAAGTGACAAAAGGCACGCCACTGGTCACAGGGTCTCCAAGTTTAATGAACAAATGTCCACTCTCACGGCCTGTCTCCAATATTCAAGAAAATTCTGGATCTAAGTGGCGAGTTCTCCCTGGATTCCAGGCAGTCTAACCTTGCTAACCAGGCTACCATGCAGAACATTTTGGTTTTCTTACTGAATTCCATATAGACAACATCCACTGTCCTGCCGTCATCAATCATCTGCATCACTTCGTCAATATATTACACCGAGTCAGTGAGACGTGATCTCCAATGTACAAAGCCCTCTTCAGTCCTTGTCTTTTCAAATGCATACACATCCTTTCCCACAAAATCCCCTCCAACAATTTAGTCGCCATTGACGTTGGCTCAGCGATCTATGGTTACCTGTTTTTTTTTCCTTACTTTCTTAAATAGTGACACTATGTTAGCAGCCCTCTAGTCTTTTGACACCTCACCTGTGGAAATCAATGATACAAATAAATCATCAAAATGTTGACCAATCTCCTTCCTGACTTCCCACAAACATTTGGGATACAACTATTTCAGGTCCCAGGGATTTGTTCACCATTATGTGTTTTAAAATGCAAACCCCTCCTTGTAATATAGACACCTTTCAATGTTTCACTGTATATTTATTCATTCTCTCGCTCTTGTAACCTCCTCCTCATTAAATACTGAGGAGCAATTTTTGTTTCGTATCCCTCCAATCTCGGGTGCTTCCACACATAGGTAGCCTTACTAACAATGAAGGGGCCTTGTTCTCTCCCTCGTTAATCTTTTGCCACTAAAGGATTTGTAGAATTTCTTCAATGCCTTGTTAACACTATTTTTAAAACCATCTCATGTCCACATTTTTCTGGCCCGATTTCCGCATTGACTATGCACTTTCTGCCCTTATACACCTCTCTGGATTTACTTGATCTCAGCTCTGTTTTCCTGACATATGCCTCCTTTCTTACCTTGAGATATATATATATATATATATATATATATATCTAGCCACCCAGCACTCCCTGCACCCACCAGCCTTGCCCCTCTCACCAGTAGGAACACGTTGGCTCTGGACTCTCTGAAACGAGGTTTTGATGCCTTGCATTTTCCAACCATCCCTTTACCTGTGAATAGGGTATTCCAATCAGCCTTTCACAGGGCTCACCTAAAACTTTCAAAACTGGCCTTGTTCAAAGTTAGAACTTTAATGTTTACATCAGGTCTTTCCTATTCCACAACCAATTTAAAACTAATATTTGTGTGTAACAGAAAGTTAAATAAACACTTCCAGCCCCCCTCTGTAACAGGCTCGAGAGGCTGAATGGGCTCCCTCGTGGCCCTCTGTATTAGACTGGAAAGGCTGAATGGCCTCCTCTCCTGTCCTTGTGTAACAGACCCGAGACATTAAATGAGACAGCAACCCGTGGATTATGAGCAGCCGTTAAACTGTATCTGATGGAGGTCCATTCCTTCTCAGTTACAGAAACACAACAAACGCAACACATTTTTTCAGCTCTGATCTCCAGCACCTGCAGTCCTCACTTTCTTCTTGTTGGCAAAATGTGCCAATGTTCTCGATTTCCATCTTTTCAAGTAGCAACAGGCTAATATGGGCTGAATGGCCTTCTTCTTTCCCTCTGTAAGAGGTCCATAGGGACAGAATTGCTTCGGCCTGTTTCTGAGCAGCAGTCTCAATGCTCTGTCTCAAGGTTATGAAAGGATTTGGTAGCATGGCACTTAAAACCAGGAGTAGCTTCACACTGGTCAATAAGGAATCTAGAAACTTGCCCACCCGAGTTTTCTTTATGCAACCGATCTGATATTTTATAACTGTCTCTTTCATAAACAGAGTGGAACATCTATAGACCTCTGCCGTGTTCTGTTAATACTCTCATTTCCACGTTTAAAAAATATTTAAAGATTTCTGGTCCATCCCTCAGCAACCCTCATCCATTCCATCCAAACCCTGAAAATGTTCTCTTTTGTAGTTATATGAAAAGTTATTGTGTGGAACTGGTTAATTGAGCCTGTTTGCGCAGTCGTGATTTGGAGAAGCCGGTGCTGGACGGGGATGTACAAAGTTCAAAATGACACAACACCAGGTTATAGTCCAACAAGTTTAATTGGAATCACACTAGCTTTCGGAGCACCGCTCCTTCATCAGGTGACATTTCTAAGGCACAGAATTTATAGCAAAAATTTACAGTGTGATGTATCTGAAATTATACATTGAAAAATACCTTGATTGTCTGGTGAGTCTTTTATCTGTTCGAATACCATGATAGTTTCACTTCCTTCATGTGTAAATCACAAAACCTTTAAAAAAAAAGTTGCATTCTCAGGTTAGCTGAAACTGTGAATGTTAGCTAGACAATATATTGAAGGTGTTATCCCCCTGTTTTCTCTGTCTATGCCATGAAGTGTAGATTGATTCTACTCTGAAAGGTGAGACAACAGAGTTTTAAATGAATCCATGCAGTTTTTGAGCTCAGAGTTTTACATGAATTCATTCAGTTTTTGAGCAAAATACAATGTAACTCTGCAAGTACAAATTCATCCCATAAAATATATGTGTGCATGTGGGTCTTTGTCGGTTTGTATATGTGTGTCTGTGTCTGATTGGGTTGGGGGGTTGTGAGTGTGAGAGAGAATGTATATGTGTGTGTCGTGATGTGGAGTGTCTTAGGTCTGTGAGGGGCTGCATGTGTGAGTGTGGGAGTGTGTGTGCGTGTCTGGGGTGGGCGAGTTTGAGTATCAGTGAGAGAGTGTATATGTGTGTGCATGAGTGTAGAGTGGTCTTGGTCTCTGAGAGAGTGCCGTGTGAGAGTGAGTGTGTCTGTAAGGGTGTGTGTGAGTGCCTGTGTACGTGTCTGTGTACATGTGTGTCTGTATGTATGTGTGTGTATAGGAGTGCCTGCGTGTGAGTGCATAGTGTAATGGTGGTCACCTGTAATGTGACATGAACCCAAGGTCCCGGTTGAGGCCCTCCCTATGTGTATTGAAATTCGCTATCAGCCTCTGCTCGGCCACTTTTCGCTGCTGCCTGACTTGAAGTCCGCCTTGGAGGATGGTCATCAGAAAGTCCGAGGTTGAAGATCCTGGACCACTGAAGTGTTCCCCAACTGGGAGGGAACAGTCCTGTCTGTTGATTGTTGTGCCCTGCCCATTCATCCGTTTTCTTAGCCTTTGCTCGGTTACCCAGTGTTTCTTCAGTGACTATCATTAATGCCAATCTCCATGGATTCTAATTATTCCAGTGGAGGATTTCCATCTTTTAATGACAAATGGGCGCCGTTCAATGTGTTATCCCATAACATGAGCGGGAGCATCACCGACAGTACTGACAGGGAACAGCAGATTTGGAGAGAGGGGGTGGAGAGATCAGAATCTGAGAACATTTGACTGGAATGTTCCAACAATGGATCAGAATCTGAAACATTAGACTGGAATGTTCCAACAATGGATCAGAAGCTGAGAACATTCGACTGGAATGTTCCAACAATGGATCAGACTCTGAGAACATTCGACTGGAATGTTCCAAAAATGGATCAGAATCTGGGAACATTAGACTGGCATGTTCCAACAATAGACAGGAGTTTATCCAATTATGTTTGGTATCTTTCTGCATTTAATTGGTTGTCATTATCATTGCGGATCTATTTCGCTCCTCTCATTATTCAATATATTTATTATTCTTTCCTGGGTATCATCTGTGTTCCTGGTAAGTCTCGCTGGTTTTTTTTCTATAAACCAGCTATGACTGTATTACTGTTCTTTTATATAGTCTACCCTTCTTATCACTATTATTGTTCCTGTTGAAACTCTCGATCCATATATTCACTCTACAGACCACTACCAACTACATCAAAGAATATGTTCAATTACTGTCTCCCTCTCTGCTCTGGCAGTGTTACTCTTGGGTCTCTATGTTGACCTCCTCAGTGTCAGCGGAGAACTACAATTTATTGTATCATTGCCTTTGTTATTTAAATATTAACAGCGTGGAGGTCACTCTCCATTGTTATGGTTACAAACTCCACTTCCTGCCGCTGCTTCCATCCCATCCCTGGCCAATATCTGCAGTTGAAGCAGACAAGTCACAACTGTGGGTGATCCATTTGACCACGAGCTGATTCCTGACACCATACCCTGACCATTTCTAACTTGAAATACTCACCACTCCAGAATATATCGCACTGGTTTAGTCCATCTGCTGTTTGAACCTTGAGCTATGAAATACAGTCTTAATGAAGCCATTAATCTGCTGCTGACGCTCCCGGCTTCAAACCTGCCGAAGCAAATCTGATTCGAACTCACACCAAACTCCCATCCATCTGTCATTCATGTGTATGGCGATGAATATTGCTATTGTGTCTGGCAATGCCTTTATTTTGACATTCTCAAACACTTTATCTCATCTGTCCATGAAACTTCTCTCGTTCTCTCTCTGTTGATTAATAAAAAGCCTGCCAGTTGTTCGTATTTAAAATAGTTTCCTCCATGTGCGTTCCTTCTCAAACAATGAGTTTCGCATTCAACCACGCCAATCGCACGCACACACACGCACTCTCTCTCTCTCAGTCTCTGATGAACACATATACACAACAAATCTTCCCATTGTAGGGAGTAATCTGATGCGAATATGGTTAGCATATGATAGTAAAGTTTGGAATACTCTCATGCTGGGAAGATAGTGCAGTTTACTGAGCAACACACTAGCATGGTCTGCACAGCTCTCCATGCTGGGCTGTCATCAGGTCCCAGTTTATGTTTGTTTGTGGTGTTCTGTGAGGCAGATTCAGAATTTGATGTAACAAACCATTTCAGTTGATCTGACAATGTCTTTATTCATTGTTCTCATTCTTGTCATTTTACTCTCGAAGATCTCACTTCTCCAGTTAGTCCCACTGCCCACTGTCATTTTCCACATATTTCCACAACATCTTTTCAGTTAATTAACTGTCTCTTTCTGCCTTTAATGTGAATCTTTCTGTCCCTCTGTATCTTTCCCTGGCCTTTGCTTTTGGCTCCCTAGTATATCGAGTGCTGGCATTGTGAAGCTGATAAACAGTGAAATGGTGTGTGTCAGGCTGTTGTTCACTTCCCGGTGTGTTCCACGTGATGGTCCATGGACAGGGCTATTTCAGAAGTTATGAGATACCTCCTTGTAACTTGGTCTGTACCTGTATTTGTCCTTCTCAGGTGACCTTGTGATCAGTAACACGAGTAAGCCCCGAGAGTAAAGGACCAGGCATCTAAATTGTATGACAATGCTGTCCATCTTTTAAAAAGTTATTTCTCCTTTTTTTAAATAAGTGATCTTAAAGGCCAAACTGCCTGCCGAAAACGGCTCAAGTAAATAACTTACGACGCTTTTAGGGTTTTTAATAAATCGTAGTAATAACTTATCCCCAGCTGCTACTCTCTCTGAAACCTGACTTGATGCTGATTCCTCCTCAATTGGAGAACTGCATGCAAGAATGTATATCTTAATGTTCCTTTTTGCCAAGGGGAGAATTTATGGCATGTTAGTATATTGGAACAGTTCATCTGTAGAAGGTACTGTATCCATTATTCAGTTAAGGTTTCCAATAGTTAAATTATTCTAAATTCCTTGTCATTTTGAATGGATTTTCATTATAGTGTTTAAATACATTGTGTTTTATTTAATGGTGAGTGGTTTGACTAGTAGCATCACATCTGGAACACCCACTTCACATCTACCTGTAAAACAAGAAAAGGGTGGCATCCAAGCTACCCTCTTAAAATAATTTGAGGCGGTCTAGTTGGTCTATAGCAAAGGGGGTCTCTTGCCTGGTTCTAAATCTATAATACCAAACTGGGTTTAGAATTACAATCCCTACAGTGTGCGAACAGGCCATTCGAACCAACAAGTCCACACTGACCCTCCGAGGAGTAACCTACACAGACCCATTCCTTTACCCTATTATTACACATTTATCCCGACTCAGGCACCCAACCCATACGTCCCTGAAAACTATGAACAATTTAGCATGGCCAATTCACCTGCCATGCACATCTTTGGAAAGTGGGAGGCAACCGGAGAATCCAGAATATGCTCTTGCAGACACTGGAGATTATGCACCGGGAGACTATTGCGTTCAAAGGTCGCGTATGGTAGTAGTTAGTGTCCTTGGTTCCGGGTGTTGAATTTGGTTGGTTTAAACAGTGTTTTGTGTATAAAGATTCTGTCAGTCATGAAGAGTTTTCGGGGTGTGGGAGAAGTGAAGTTGGGGGTTTTACAAAAGGTAATGAAGGCAAAGCTGTAGGAATTGGCAGACAAGGTGGAGTTGGGGTTGTGTTTGTCTGTGAGAAAATGAGAGATAATTACAGCTATAGATCGGCAATTACATTTGGTGGAACCGCCATCAGACACTTTGGAAATCGCTAGAATTCAATTTCAAATGAGGCACTTTGAACATGAGAAGGAATTGAAACAGCTTGAATTATGATGAAAAGCAGAAATAAAAGAAAATGAAAAAAAAGAAGAAAAAAGAGAGAAAAACACAGAAGAAAAGCATAGAGTTTCAACTTAAACAGTTAGTAATTAGAGAGGAAAGTTGACGTAGAAGGTGGAGATGAAGGTAGACGGCCGGCTGGATGAGGAGGGTAGTGAGGTTGAACAACCCTATTGTAACCAATGGTCAAATGGGCTTCTGTTTAAATGCGTCCAGGCATTATCTAAATTTGATGAGAAGGAAGGAGAAGCCTTTGGAATTTCATTTTAGAAAGTGACTAAACCAATGCAGTGCTCAGTGACCACGTGAAGTTAGCTGATCCAAACAAAGCTGGTAGGTATTTGCATCCCTATCGGAGGAGGTATCTGGGGAGTATGAGGATGTGAAGAAAGCCATCTGAAGTGCATATGAGTTTGTGCCAGAAGCTGACAGACAGCATGTCAGGAATCTAAAAAAGGGTCTCTGGTTAAACGCACATTGCGTTTGAAAGGATCAAACAAAGTAATTTTGAAAGATGGGTAATGGTACTAAAACAGAGCAAACCTATGACACTCTTAGAGAGATTCTTATTTTGGAGAATTTCAATAATTCACTTCCTGCAGTTGTGAGAACTTGTGTGGAAGAGCAGAGAGTTACAATGGCAAGCTTAGAAGCTGAAATGTCTGATGATGATGATTAAGTTCAGAAATCAAAGTTTGGTTTCTGTGAGAGATTGAGAAGAATGTGCGAGATCTTCTTAAAACATATACCTGTGAGAGTAAGGTTTATTGGCATAGGCCAGGAGTAGCAGGTAAAAGGATTAGGGCATTAAGACGTACAGAAGTACATAACTCTTTTATGCTGAGACATGAGGAGCTATGCCATTCAGAAAGATTATTGGAGAGATGAGAAGTGCTCCATTATGTAACGTGTGGTTGGAGTGTCCAGTGGAAACATCAACAGATTTATTCCACAATGGGGAAGGAGGCCTTGAGCTTGGTGTTGGCGTTACAACATTTCAGCATTTAAATTGCGAATAACATACATGAGATAAATATTTATCACTGATTGTGACCTCGACAATTTTTTGGAGAAGTTTAGGTAGGAAAATACCAGTCTGTTTCGATTGAGCTTATTATTGCTGCAATTCATTTGAAATTATACCGGTGACAGGGCGTGAAAACTTAAGTTTTGACACTTTGTGGAGACTTGGATGAAGAAAGACAAAGGCATTCTGTGGCAGGAGTAAAATGACTGAAATCGAAACTAGTTGTGAACATTTGTATGCTCAGAGTCAATGTAATGTATATGCATTTCAGTCTATTAATAGAGGAAGATGAGGAGGTCTAAAATGAATCCACCTTTGTATATTGATGGATTATTTTATTAAAGATAGAGTTGTGAGAATATTACCACTGTATTTTCGCTTGGGTTTTTTTAAAGGGAGGTTTTAAAGACAGAGGTGCACAACTGCTGTCTGAAAACACTCCAAGTAAATAACTGAGAAAGCCTTTAGGATTTATTAAAACGGTGATAACAATGGAAGGGCAGTGGCCAGCTCTCCCAGACCAGGGCTTCTCATTTTGTTTTTAGCCGCAGCATTCAGAAGCTGCTGGGGATCACAAAAGGGTTGGAAGTTTTATTACAGGATACTAGCTACTTTTCTCTCTGAGATCTCTTTTGATGTTGTTTTCACCTGGATTGGAAAATTGCTGTAAGGATCTGTATTTGAATATATCTTTGTGCCAAGCGGTGTATACCAAGAAGGTACGGTATCTATTGTTTGTGTAAGTGTTCTAACATATAAGCAATCCCAAAATGTTCTTTCCTTTGATTGCATTTTAACTAAAGCATTTGACCTTTAAGCGGCATTTGGATAGGTACATGGATGGGCGCTTAATCTAGGATAGAAGTTCGGCACAACATCGTGGGCCGAAGGGCCTGTTCTGTGCTGTATTGTTCTATGTTCTATGTTCTATGTTCTATGTTCTATGTTCTAATAGATTATATTTTGCTTGATGTTGAGTGGTTTGACCTGTCACAACATATTTGGAACGCACACTTCACATCTATATTCAAAATAAGGAAGGGTTTGGGTCTAAGTGGCCTTCTTAAAACATTCTGGAGGGATCTGGTCTGGTCCACAACACTTGTACCGAGAGGATTCTGACTGACTCCTGTAATTGAAAATTTAGTGGAGGTGCTGGGGATGGTTTGCTGGAGGTTTGTGCTGTGAGCTGCCTCAGACATTCAGGGAGACCTGAGGATTTGGTGACCCAACTCTGTATGGAGCATGTGGACTGTAGTTACAGCATCTGAGCCAGCAACATGAACAATAGATGGAGCAGAGGCTGTAGAGAGAGGAAGCTCTGAAACCACGCAGTGAGTGTGTGTGTGGGGAAATGAATCTGCTGTATCCACCTCGGGTTTTCCATGACCAGCTGCCCAAGCTCCACTTGACCCAGGAGCAGAGTGTGAGGGGCCCTGACTGAACAAGGAGCTGGTCACAGAGCGGTGTCACCTCCTTCAACACGACCTGCAGCTTCACACCAGGGGGAGGATGGTGCTGCCAGGGCTGTTAGGGTTACTGTTTCATTCAGCTTCTATGATCCAGTACTTTCCAGGCAGGACTACGTGGCATATCCATCATCTCCCAGTATCTCAACATCAATGTCACCATTCGGTGATGGAGGATGTATTTGGTGTATGAGGTAAATAGATTGTTTCTCTCTCAGCAGGGAGCTGCCAGGTGTATCCAGTATACTGGGATTCCCGATGGTGTACATGGCAACTGCAGAGTACTCATGTCAATGGGAAGAGGTAGAAGAACTGTAGAAGTTCTCTCTCTATTCATGTTACAGTGTACCCATGCACAGTACATCACGTTGGTGAATACCCACTGTCCTGGCAGCAGTCACGGCCTCTTCATTCACAAGCAGTTAGCCATTGCCATCGTCATCGGGTCTCCACGTGGAAAGAAATGAATATATCTTGGATAAAGGGCCTCCCCTTGATGCTCGTTTCAAAACACCATCCCCACCACCAATCAACCACATCAAAGTGTACGGAGAGCAATGGGGTCACTTGGAGCATCAAGGAGCAGACGATCAGGGATGGAGCAAAACCTCCCATGTCTGAACGGATCTGAGTGAACCCCCCAGTACACAGTATCATAAAGTCCTGTAATCCCTCTCCATTTCAGTAACATACTGCCTTCCATTATTCCTGTATATGGAATGACAGGTTATATCATGTTAAATTCCACCTGTCAAACTATTATCTATTGTCTTTAACTCTCTGAATCTATTTGCAGACTCTCCACCCTCTCTTGATAATTTAATCTCTTGTTTATCACAGCGACATAACAATTACTTGAAGAGGTGACAAGTAGGTTAGACCAGGGAAACCCAGTGGATATGGTCTATCTAGACTTCCAAAAGGCCTTTGATAATGTGTCACACGGGAGACTGCTGAGTAAGGTGAGGGTCCATGGTGTTTGAGGTGAGCTACTGGCATGGATTGAGGATTAGCTGGCTGACAGAAGGCAGAGAGTTGGGATAAAAGGTTATTTTTCAGAATGGCAGCCAGTGACAAGCGGTGTCCCGCAGGGTTCAGTGTTGGGCCGCAGCTGTTCACGTTATATATTAAAGATCTGGATGAAGGGACTGGGGGCATTCTAGCGAAGTTTGCCTACGATACGAAGTTAGATGGACGGGCAGGTAGTACTGAGGAAGTGGGAAGGCTGCAGAAGGATCTAGACAGTTTGGGAGAGTGGTCCAGGAAATGGCTGATGGAATTCAATGTGAGCAAATGCAAGGTCTTGCAGTTTGGAAAAAGGAATACAAGCACGGACTACTTTCTAAACGGTGACAAAATTCGTAAAGCCAAAGTACAAAGGGATCTGGGAGTGCTAGTTGAGGATTCTCTAAAGATAACCATGCAGGTTATGTCCGTGATTAAGAAAGCGAATTCAATGTTTTCATTTATCTCAAAAGGGTTGGAATATAAAAGCAGCGATGTGCTACTGAGACTTTATAAAACTCTGGTTAGGCCCATTTGGAGTGCTGTGTCCAGTTTTGGACCCAACACCTCAGGAAGGACAAACTGGCACCGGAGCGTGTCCAGCGCAGATTCACACGAATGATCCCTGGAATGGTTTGTCTAACATACGAGGAATGGCTGAGGATCCTGGGATTGTATTCATTAGAGTTTAGAAGGTTAAGGAGAGATCTTATAGAAACTTACAAGATAATACATGGTTTGGAAAGGATGGATGCTCGGAAATTGTTTCCGTTAGGCGAGGAGACTAGGACCCGTGGGCATAGCCTCACAATTAGAGGGGGTCAATTCAGAACAGAAATGCGGAGACATTTCTTCCGCCAGAGAGTGGTGGGCCTGTGGAATTCATTGCTGCGCTGTGCAGTGGAGGCTAGGACACTAAATGTCTCCAAGGAAGAAATTGACAAATTCTTGATGTCACAAGGAATTAAGGGTTACGGGGAGAATGCGGGTAAGTGGAGTTGAAATGCCCACCAGCTTTGATTAAATGGCGGCGTGGACTCGGTGGGCCGAATGGCCTTACTTCCACTCCCAGGTCTTATGGCCTCATGGTCTTATGGACATCACCAAACTCAGTATCTGTGTATCTTTTCCATCCTCAGACTGTAAATAGTTGAGAACCCAGCACTGGTCACTATGTGACCATACTGTTACGTTCTCTCTAACTGATTAATCCTGATTGCCTGCTTCCTGTATGATACCCAGTCCTCCCACATTCCTGGGCAACAAAAGAAGATTTGAATAAGAACAAGGAGCATCTTTGAGGTATCCAGCCCCTTGATGAAGCTGATGTCAATGCAGCCTCTGTTCCACTTTCCTGCCATCTCTCCATCCTAAAACTCTAGTCTCCTGTTGTAGATTGCGCCACGTGAAAAACGTCCACCCCACAGCTACAGTTTCAATTACTTTTAGCATTTTACAGACCACAATGAGATCTGCTTTCATTCTTATAAACTCGAGAGAATAGGCCTAAACTGCTCAATTACTCTTCATAAGACAAACACTTCAAATATGGAATCAATGTAATGAAGGTCTTCTGAATTGCCTCCAATGGAAATACCTCATTCTGCAGGACACCCAAACTGTACTCCAGTTGCAGCCTCACTAATGCCTTGCATAGCTACACCAACACTCCCTACCTTTCTACTCTATCCTTTTATAAATAAACACTGAAATTATGCTTGCATTTCTCATTACTTGCAGTACCCGCAGGCAGGTTTTCTGTGATATGCAAGCAGACACCCAGATCCCTCTGCACCTAAGCACTTTGAACATTCTCTCCATTTAGATAATAATTTGTCTTTCTATTATACTGGCCAACTTGATTAGCCCCATATTTATTCACTTTAATTTTCCTTGCTAAATGTTGGCCCATTCTCCCAACCTATCCATATGTTTTAAAATCTCTTGCATCATCATTCCGAAGTAATTTCCCATCGGTGTTAATGTCATCTGAAAATGTGGCATTGTATTTTCTCTCCCGTCAACTGAGTACAATAATATCATCGATTGCAAATGCTTGAGGCATGAGGACTGAAATCAATGGCACAAACTGCATTGCCAAAATAAAATGACACATTTATTCCATCTGACTACATTTTGTTGGTTAACGAATCCTCCATTCAAGCTAATAAATTACTTCTAAACCAATGTTATTTGATCTTACCATTTTTTGGAGAAGCGACATATCCGATGCCTTCAGGAAGACTGGATATGTTCCATCTCCAGGATTCCCACTATCCACCTTGTTTGTGACATCTTCAAATAACTCAACCAAACAATTCAAACACGATTTAGCTTTCTTAAAACAATGTTGACTCTGACAAATTGTCGTTTGAGTTTGCAAATGTCCTGAACAATGGAATCTAACAATTTGCCTTAAATTACAATCGTTTATTGCTACACTTTACTCCCTAATGCACACCATTATTACAAGCTCTTCCCTTATGAAAACCTTTACGTTTTCGTTGAATTCCTGTTTAATGGGCACAAGGCTTTAAGAGGTCTGCTCCAATTGCTAAGTAAGAGCCATGTGTGGCTGAATGGACTCATCATCCTGCTGGTGTACAAAATCAATGGGCTGACGTCTTTCTGGTGTTCCCATGTTGCCATCTCCAAGGCCAGAATGACCTCCTCCTGTTGATGCTTTAGAGCATTGGGAGATTATGGAATCTTCCTGTTGCTGTGTAACATTTTGAGGGGCTGATGGGTCTTCTCATACTTCTCCATAACAGGTGGATATATTGAATGGTCTCCTCATGTATCCCGGAGATGGGACCAAGGGATTGATTGGTCTTCTCTTGCTCCCATACAACAGACACGTGTCTAAATTACCTTTTCCTTTCTCATGAAAGAAGTCTCAGATAGTTTTTATCCTTATCCAATTCCCTTGCAATAGGCTCGGTGGGTCTGAATGGCCTCCTGTTATCCCAGTGTAACAATCTCCAGTCACTGTGTGACCTCTTCCAGTTCCTATGTTACAGACTTGAGGAGGCTGAATGGACTGATCCTGTTGCTGTGTAACAGGATACTGGTGCAGCCTGGCCTACTGTTATAGGCTCGAGTGGCTGATTGGCCTCCTTCTGTAAATGTATATCAGGCTCCAGTGGCTGAATAGCCTCATTCTGTTTTGGTGTAACAGGTTTGAAGGCCTGAATATCCTCCTGTTGTTCCTGTGTAACATACTGGAGAACGGAATGGATTCCTCCATTATCTGTGTAATTCACTTCACTTGTTAACTCCTTCTGTCAGCTATGTTCAAATAAGATCATCTTTAATTTTTGTAAACTCCAATGGCTACTGAGTCAACCTGATCATCCTTTCGTTATAAGCTGTCACCTTCATTGCAGGAATCAGTTGAGGAAACCATCTCTGAGCTGCTTCCAATATAACAACATCCTTTCTTCAGAGAAGAGGCTAAACCTGGACACAGAACTCCATATGTGATCTCTCTGTACAGCAGCAGCAACAGTTTACCAGCCTGCTGTAATGTTCCCACCCAGGTTAGAGCTGTCTCAGCTCTCTGGGGGAATACAGAGCATTGTTGGAAGATCATTGTCCTTCTCTTCTCCATCAGCATCACGGGAGATCTAGAGAAGTTAAACTTGGAGAAGATCATAAATGATGTGGCGAGATGATCTCTACCATTAATCTCCCCAGAGCCCATGTCGCTCAGATTCCACAGAGTCTAGTAAGGTGGAGCGCAAAACCAGAAAGGAGGAGCAAAGATTGATGGGAGTTATATATCAAAGTGAAAGCTGCAATACAAATGCTGGACATGTTATAAAACAGGAAATGAGATATGCACATTTGTTGGTACTTCAGTAATAATGTACTGTTTAAATTATATCTAAACTGTGTTAACCCAAGTCAATGCTGATGCTGGGAAAAATGGATTTCATGACCGTGTGTGAGATGGTTTACATTAACATTATGTCGAGCACTGAGCTCGAGATCAGGTTATTTAGGAATTGGTGTTGAGTGATCAGAAGAGCTAAATGAAAATTTTGCTGTAAAGGACCTTTTGGGAACAGTGACCAAAATGTATGGGTTTTGTTTTATGCTGTTTGAGTGCAAGACAATTTTTGATTTATTTGAAGGAACCGTTATAAATCTGAGTCATGCTAGCCATGAAGGTGTGAGGAGAAAGTGGGGACTACAGATGCTGGAGATCAGAGTCGAAGAGTGTGGTGCTAGAAAAGCACAGTCAGGCAGCATACTAAGAGCAGATAAACCGATTTTTCGGGCATAAGCCCTTCATCAGGAATGAAGCTTCTTGGCCAAGGGCCTGAGAGATAAATGAGAAAGGGATTGCGATAGGCAGATGAAGTGGGGTTGAAAGTGATAGGTGATGAAGGGAGACAGAACGCCTCATCTACTGCATCCATTAAACCCAATGTGGTTTTCTCTACATTGACAAAGCAGGAGGTCAACTTGTTTATCATTTCAGAGAACACCTCTGGGACAACCACATTGAACAAATCCATCACCTTGCGGCTGAGCACTTCAATTCCCCTTCCCACTCTGCCCAGGACATGAAGGTCCTGGGCCTGCTCTATCGCCAAACCCGAGCCACTAGAAGCCTGGAGGAATAAATCCTCCTCTACAGCCTTGGGACCCTCCAACCACAGGGGATCATAGTGGATTTCCCCATTTCCCTATTTCCCCAAATCCCACTTTATCCTACTCCAACCTTCCAAGTCAGGACCACCCTCTTGAATGTTCCTATGTGTCCACCTTCCTTCCTATCAATCTGGTCCACCCTCCTCTCCGACTATCACTTTCAACCCCACCTTCATCTACCTATTAGATGAACGGAGGCAGATTAGAAAAATGCCAAATGTTGCAGTAAGCCAGTGGATTCAGAGAATGTAGGACCCAGCAACTGAGAAGAAAATCAGAAAGAGAAAAAGCGTGCAAACGAAAGAAAAACATAAAGACTGCGAAAAAGCGTCGATCAATGTATGAAAAAAACAAAAACAATGTCAAATGGTGAACAGTTGGTGTCCGTTCATAATAATTTATTGCAGAGAACAGAGAAATCGCAGGGAAAAGAAACAGTTTCTTTGTGTCTATCTTCAGGGAAGAATGTCCAGAAATTCTTCCAGAAATGCCAAGTGACCATGGGACTTGTGTAAGTAAAGTCTAAACTCATTCTTATCAGTGTTGAGGTCATCTTTGAAAAGAAAGCTGGATTGAGTATTTATAAATCTGACAGATTAGATGCACATCATACAAGAATTTCAGAGGAAGCAGCAATAGACATGTTGATTGGATAAGGCAAAGGTTATAAATATTATCCAACAGTTTAAGAAAGGATGAATTTGGAGAATGGTGAACTACAGACCAGTTATCTTGTCATCCGCAGTCATGTATCTGTTGGACTCGATTACAAAGAACATACTACTAGATATTTAAAAGGTAATAACATAACTGGGGAGTGTGAGAATGTACCGATGAAAGGAAAACCAGAAGTGGCAAACATATTTTTGGAATGGTTTGAAAATGATTCTTGTGGACATAGGCAATGATGAAGCATTGGATAACGTATAGTTGGATATACATGAGGTTTTTTTAAAGAACTCACACAGCAAGTTCATAAGAAAAATTAAAGCGAGAGGCATTGGGAAGAACATATGCAAATGGAAAAGTAAAAATTAGGTTTACATTCTTGTGAATGTAATTGGAAGATAGAGGATGTAGTGCACCAGTTGCATCGAGCGTTGGTGAGACTAAACGTAGAATATTGTGTATCGTTCGAAGACCCAATCTAAGAAAGAATATATTGACTACAGAGGAACTTTAAAAGGTATTATCCAGATTAATCCATAAAATGGCAAGATTGTCTGATGAGGAACCTCAGCCTTCAAAGTTTGGTACACGATTTGTAGCTCGGGTGCTCGTTGTTGTGGTTCTGTTCGCCGAGCTGGGAATTTGTCTTGCAAACGTTTCGTCCCCTGTCTAGGTGGCATCCTCATTGCTTGGGAGCCTCCTGTGAAGCGCTTCTGTGCTGTTTCCTCCGGCATTTATAGTGGCCTGTCTCTGCCGCTTCCGGTTGTCAGTTCGAGCTGTCCGCTGTCGTGGCCGGTATATTGGGTCCAGGTCGATGTGTTTGTTGATAGAGTCTGTGGATGAGTGCCATGCCTCTAGGAATTCCCTGGCTGTTCTCTGTTTGGCTTGCCCTATAATGGTAGTGTTGTCCAGTCGAGTTCATGTTGCTTGTCGTCTGTGTGTGTGGCTACTAAGGATAGCTGGTCGTGTCGTTTCGTGCCTGGCTACTGCGACCACTAGGACTCATAACAGCACACAAACCAACAGCCACGCTCAGACAACAACTCACCAGAACAAAGGACCCGATACCCAACATGAGCAAAACTAATGTAGTGTACAAAATCCCATGCAAGGACTGCAGAAAACACTACCTCGGACAAACAGGAAGACAGTTAATGATCTGTATACACGAACATCAACGAGCCACCTGGGAAACTTAAAAATAAAGTAAAATCTCACAATATGATGGATAACTTGACAAGTTACAACGAAAATTGTCTTAGTCGCAGGAGACAGAAGGTGGTGGGAGAAGGCTGTTTGTGTGACTGGAGATCAGTGTCCCCTGGTGTACCACAGGGATCAGGATTGTGTCCCTTATTGCTTGTGGTATTCATAACAAAATATAGATGTGAATGTGGAGGGGGATAGGTGGAGCGTGGGGCACATGTGATAAGTAAGTGTATGTTTGACATAAAGATTGGCTGGGTGGTTCGCAGTGAGGAGGAAGGCCTTAAGTTCCAGGAAGATGCAGATGGAATGATCAGATGGGCAGATCAATGTCAGATGGAATGTAACCCTGATAAATATGAGGAAGAACTATGAAGAGAAACCTTGGAAGAAGGAACTGGTCAGGGGAGGACTCAATGAATGGCAGCACACGAGGAAGCTCAGATTGTGCTTTTCCACACATCCCTGAATGTGATTGGACAGGTTAATGCTTACAAATGTGTTGCTGGAAAAGCGCAGCAGGTCAGGCAGCATCAAAGGAGCAGGAGAATCGATGTTTCGGGCAGATTCCTGAAGAAGGCTTATGCCCGAAAAGTTGATTCTGCTGCTCCTTTGATGCTACCTGACTTGCTGCATGATGAGGAAAAGCCATTGTTGCAACGGTATTGAAACAGTTTGACTTGGGGAATGGCAAGTTATGGAACAAAAGTTTTCAGTACTATTGCCAGAATGTTGTCACATTATGGACCATATGGAGTATCCAGTATCTCCAACCATTTCTGGATATCACGTGGACTGAACCAAATTGGTTGATGACTGGTAACTGAATTACTGAGGACCACTGGAGGAGGCTGAGATGGATCATCCACTCAGCATTTCTGACTGAAGATTGTTGCGAATGCATCAGCCTGATCTTATACACTGAAGTGCTGGGCTCTTCCAGCATGGAGGAAAGGGTTATTTGTGGAATCTCCTCCTCCAGTGAATGGTTTAATTGTCCCCAACATTTCTCAACGAGATGTGGAAGGACTGCAGAACCCTTGCTTGTGGGATCACTTTGCACTGTCTATCACTTACTGCTTATGCTGTTTGGCGCACAAGTAGTCCTGTTTGGTGGCTTCACCAGGCTGACACCTCATTGTCAGGAATGCCTGTTGCTGCTCCTGCCATCCTGCACACTCCATTGAACCAATGTTGATTCTCTGGATTGATGGCAATTGTTGCGAGGGGGATATGCCAGGCCATGATTTTATGTTGGAGTACAATTCCGCTGCTATTGAAGACCCACACACCTCATGCATATCCAGATTTGAGCTGCTAGATCTGTTCGAAGTCTGGCCTATTACGCACTGTGATAGTACCACCCAAAATGGTGGAGGTTATTCTGAATATGCAGGTGTGACTTTGTATCCACAATGACTATGCGGTGGTCACTCTTACCGATACTGTCATGGACAGATACTTCTGCAACTGGCAGATTAGTAAGGCTGTGGTCAAGTATGTATTTTCCTCTTGTTGTTTCCTTATTGGTGTCCCCATAGACTTGGAAGCTTCAGTGACTATCTCCTGGCTGCTACTCTCTCTGAATTTTCTATTGCAGCTGTTTTTAATTCCTGGATTGGAGAAATATTTGTGACATTCTGTGTCTGAATATTTCTTTTTGCCAAGGGCTGTGTTAATGGGAGTTCCCTATATTGGGAACAGTTCATTAGTAATAGCTCCTAGATCTATTATTAGGTTAATCTGTCCAATAGAATTACATTATTCTAAATTCCTCTTTCTGTAGTTTCATTTTCTCTTTCGTGTTTAAGTAAATGGTGTTTTACTTCACACCAAGTAGTTTCACCGGTCACATTGCATCTGGAACAGACACTTTTTTCTCGCTTTAAAATAAGAAAACATTAGAATCTACGCTACCATCTTCAATTATTTTCGAGGGTTCTGGTGTGGCCCATCACACTAGACTCCTTCTCTTGCTGAGTAATAGGCTGGAGGCACTGAATGGGCTGTCCCTGTTCTTCTCCAATTGTGTCAATGGGCTGAATGGCTTCCTCATATTCGTCATAAACCAGCGTGAGGTGCAGAATGAACTCTTGTTTTACTGTGGCAATGTGCAGTGCCCACCAGTGCTGTTACATGAATGTTACGGACACTTTAACAGCACAAGTCTCAATGGAGTCTGGATCCTGCTACACACGAACAAAGACCTGTTCAGGAACTGACGGGGGACAAATTGCTCTAAACATTGGGGAATTTCCAGTGACCATCCCCACTTCTGATCTTATGGTGGGGAGGTTGGGGGCGGGGAGACATTGATGAAGCAGCTGAAGATGTTTGTGAAGGGGAAGCTACCCTGAGGATCTCCCACAGAGGTGACCCAGGACTGAGATGATGAACGTCTTCCTTTGTGCCATGTTTGACTCCAAACACTGATTCCCATTAAGTTCAGTTTTGTTAAGCTCCTTTATATCAACAGAAGTCAACCACTGCCTTGATATCAGGGCCAGTCATTTTTATCTGAACCCTTGTGACGACCTCTTTTGTTCACATCAATAGGCCATGATATAGGAGCAGCAAGTGTTTTCTTCAAACAGGTAGTATTGAATGTCAGGATTTCTCTCCTCAAGGGTGTTCGGGGAGCTAGATGACTGAACGTATTTGAAGAGGAGGTAGATGGAAATTGACTTGTCAGAGAGTTGAGGGCGATGAAGAATTGGATATGAAAGAGGATTTGAGACGAAGAGCAGATCAGTCATGATCTTAAAGAAGGGCAAGGCAGGCCTGGGGGGTGAACAACATGCCCCTGTTTCTGAAGTTCTCCCATTCTGTTATTGGAAAGTTAGTGGGTGTTATTTTCTTGAATGTTGCAGACAGGAAGACCAGAGGATTTTGTGAGCCATCTCTGGGTGAGGTATGGGGGCTGTATTTACACTGACTCTGGGTGTACAACATGACCAACAAATGAAGCACAAGTTACAGAGAGGAGAAACTCTGTGAAGAGAGATGAGGGGCCTCTTTCGTACCCAGCCTGGGTTTTCCAATTACATTTCCCAATTCACTTCAAACCGTGTGGGACAGTACTGAGGGGCTGAAATGTCTCCTGTGTTTCTGTGCACCAGGTTATAGGAGTAAGTTGCCTCCCACTGCTCCTGTTTATCAGGTTTGAGGGGCTGAATGGAACACAGGAACATGGGACTGAGGAGCAGGAGTGGGTCATTTGATACTTTGAGCCTTCTCCACCAGGCACTAAAATTGTAGCTGATCAGGTTGTGGTCTCAGCCCCACTTTCCTGTCTGCGTCGCATTGTGCATGACTCATTTCTTTGTCAAATATTTAAGTAACGCAGCTTTCAATCAATGTGAACATAGAGACACGATAACCTTCCACTGAAGAGAATTCCAACTTGAAAGGTCCTTTCAGAATTATTCGTCATCCCTCTTATAGATTCAGAGAGTCATGCAGAATGGAAACAGACCCATTAGTCCAATCTGTTCACTCCGATCAGATATCAAATCTGATTTAGTCCCATTTGCCAGCATTTGGCCAATATTCCTCCTGTGATTGTACCCGCCTTGACCACTTCCTCTGACTGCACTTTCTGTACACACACCACTCTCTGTATGAAATATTTACCTTCAGGTCCCTTCTAAATAATTCGCCCTCTCCCCTTCAACCTATGCTGTCTTGTTCTGGACTCCCCTATCCTTGGGAGCAAAACGTGGCTGTTCAGAATATCCATGCCCCTGATGGTTTCATAAACCTATATAATGTTGCCGCTCAACCTCTGACACTCCAGGGGAAACACCTCAACGTAATCAGCCTCTCCCTATTTCTCAAGCCTCCAGTCCTGGAACATATGTGTAACTCATTTCTGCAGAAAAACGAGCTGAACGCAGTATTCTTAAAGTGGCCTCACCAACATCCTGTACAGATGCACCATGCCACCACAACTCCTATACTCAATGCTCTGACTGATTAAGGCAAATGTGTCAAATGCGTCAGCACCACTCTGTCTACCTGCGACTCACTGCTACAGGTAATCATGTACGTAAACATCAAAAAGTTAACATGATGGTAGTGCCAGCAGATTGGAGGACCCGTGATGCATTGATCATTATTGAGATCCGATCGTGTTGGGAACATGCGTTTAACATGTCAGGAAGTGAAATCAAATCAATGGGTTCAGAGTGGTTAATATACAAAATAACAGATAGCCCGGAGTGAGTTACAGACTGGAATCTAATCGAGGGGTTTGGGTGGTTAATATACAGAATAACAGATACCCCGGAGTGAGTTACAATCTGGAATCTAATCAAGGGTTTCAGGGTGGTTTATATACAGAATAACAGATAGCTCGAAGTGAGTTTCAGCCTGGAATCTAATCGAGGGATTCAGGGTTTTGTATATACAGAATAACAGATAGCCCAGAGTGAGTTACAGCCTGCAATCTAATTGTAGGGTAGGTTCAGGGTGGTTTATATACAGAATAACAGATAGCCCAGAGTGAGTTACAGCCTGAAATCTAATCGAGGGGTTTAGGGTGGTTGATTTACAGAATAACAGATAGTCTCGAATGTGTTACAGGTTGGAACCTAATCGAGGGGTTTAGGATGGTTTATGTACAGAATAACTGATGCCATGGAGTGAGTTACAGTCTAGAATCTAATCGAGGAGTTCAGGGTGGTTTATATACAGAATAACAGATAGCCTGGAGTGTGTTACAGATTGGAAGCTAATCGAGGGATTTAGGATAGTTTATGTACAGAGTAACAGTTACCCTGGAGTTAGTTACAGTCTGGAATCTAATCGAGTGGTTCAGGGAGTTTTAGATACAGAATAACAGATAGCCCGGAGTGAGTTACAGACTGGAATCTAATCGATGAGTTCAGGGTCGTTTATATACAGAAAAACAGATAGCCAGGAGTGAGTTACAGCCTGGAATCTAATTGAGGGATATGTTAACCTTTTTTATGTGAAATAACTTGTAACTGGGAGTGAATCACAAAATGTACTATTAGCCAACTGGTTTCAAATCTTGACTCACATAAACATAATACAGTCACAAACTACACAACTTTACTTACTCCCAACTTTCCTAGTTTGAGGGCTATCCTCCTCTGTTTTACCCTTTCACTGAAAGTATTAATATACCTTTTATTCTGCCATTCTGGTTACATTGCTACCTATCTCTCACTGTCTTGTTTATCTTCAATTCTGTTGAAAGAGTTAAACCAACAAATGCACAAAGTTCCAGAAAGAGTTTTGTTCAATTGCAGGTACATTATTTTCTTTTAGTTGTAGACAACACACAATTTGAACCCACAGAAGGTCAGTGTGGGATTTGAGAAACCCTTCAATTTGGGGTAAGGCATGGCCAGGCAGGATTCTGATCCAATGCTGCAAATCTACAATTCAGTGGCTGAGCTATATCAGGTTTTGTATATTATGTTTCTCTCATATAATAGGAGCTTGGAAAGTAAGGCAGAACTTACTGGAATGTCACATTGTCTCTCCGCATTCACTGTAAACAGGTTCTGGGATTTGCATTTTAAGCACCTTCAAAGAGCTGTCTCCCTTTCCTATCTCTGCTAGCAGCAATGAATGGAAATGGCTTTTGACACATTGCCCCCTCTCCCTTGCTGAAAGTATTCCTGACACAAATCAGTCAGGCAGACATTTTAGATTTGTCCACAGCCACCATTTTATATCAACAAAACGATGACATTGAGTTGATAAATAAGGAAGTGAGTTACACGTTGGAATCTAATCGAGAGGGTTCCGGGTGATTCATATAATCCCGACAGTGGGGAAACAAGCCCTTCAGCCCAACAAGACCACACTGACCCACAGATGAATAATCCATCCAGAGTCATTTCCCCACATTTACCCCTGACTAATGCACCTCACCTACACATCCCTGAGCACTGTGGGCAATTTTAACAGGGTTTGGATTGGATGGTTAATATACAGACGAACAGATACCCAGGAGTGTGATACAGACTGGAATCTAATAAAAGGATTGAAGTGGCTAATGTACAGAGTCCCTTAAAATTGGAAGTCAGTTACAGATTAGAATTTTATCAAGGTGTTTCAGAATGATTATGTGTAGAATAACAGATACCCTGGAGTGAGTTCCAGACTGGAATCTAATCGAGGGTTTCATGGTGGTTTATATACAGAATAACAGATAGCCCAGAGTGAGTTATAGAGTCATACAATCATAGAGATGTACAGCATGGAAACAGACCCTTCGGTCCAACCTGTCCTTGCCGACCAGTTGTTTCAACCCAATATATTTCCACCTGCCAGCACCTGGCCCATGTCCCTACAAACCCTTCCTATTCATATACCCATCGAAATTCATCTTAAATGTTGCAATTACACCAGCCTCCACCACTTCCTCTGGCAGCTCACTCCATACACGTACCACCTTCTGCGTGAAAAAGTTGTCCGTTAGGCCTCTTTCATATCCTTCCCCTCTCAAACTAAACCTATGCCCTCTAGTTCTGGACTCCCTTATCCCAGGGTAAGCCTCGATAAGATCACCCCTCAGCCTCCGATGCTCCAGGGAAAAAAGCCCCTGCCTATTCAGCCTCTCCCTGTATCTCAAATACTCCAACCATGGCAACATCCTTGTAAATCTTTTCTGAGCCCTTTGAAGGTTCACAACATCTTTCCGATAAGAAGGAGACCAAAATTGCACGCAATATTCCAAGAGTGACCTATCCAATGTCCTGTACAACCGCAACATGACCTCCTTAACCCCTGTACTCGGTACTCTGACCAATAAAGGAAAGCATACCAAATGCCTTCTTCACTATCCTATCTACCCGCGACGACACTTTCAAGGAACTGTGAACCTGTGCTCCAAGGTCTCTTTGTTCAGCAACACACCCTAGGACCTTACCATTAAATGTAGAAGTCCTGCTAAGATTTGCTTTCCCAAAATGCAGCACCTCCCATTTATCTGCATTAAACTCCATCTGTCACTTCTCAGCCCATTCGCCCATCTGCTCCAGATCCTGTTGTACTCTGAGGAAACTGTCTTTGCTGTCCACTACACCTGCAATTTTGGTGTCATCTGCAAACTTACTAACTATACCTCTTATGCTCACATCCAAATCATTTATATAAATGACAAAAAGTAGAGGGCCCAGCACCGATCCTTGTGGCACTCCACTGGTCACAGGCCTCCAGTCTGAAAAACAACCCTCCACCATCACCCTCTGTCTTCAACCTTTGATCCAGTTCTGTCTCTAAATGGCTACTTCTCCCTGTATTCCATGAGATCTAATCTTGCTAATCAGTTTCCTATGGGGAACCTTGTCGAATGCCTTCCCGAAGTTCATATCGATCACATCTACTGCTCTGCCCTCATCAATCTTCTTTATTACTTTTTCAAAAATCTCAATCAAGTTTGTGAGACATGATTTCCCACGCACAAAGCAATGTTGACTCTCCCGAATCAGTCCCTGCCTTTCCAAATTCATGTATATCCTGCCCCTCAGGATTCCCTACAACAACTTGCCCACCGCTGATGTCAGGTTCACCGGTCTATAGTTCCCTGACTTGTCCTTATCATCCTTCTTAAACATTGGCACCAAATTTGCCAACCTCCAGTCTTCCAGCATCTCACCTGTGATTATCGATGATACAAATATCTCAGCAAGAAGCTCAGCAATCACTTCTCTAGCTTCCCACAGAGTTCTCGGGTAAACCTGATCAGGTCCTGGGGATTTATCCACCTTTAATCATTTCAAGACATCCAGCACTTCCTCCTCTGTATATCTGCAACATTTTGCAAGATGTCACCATCGATTTCCCTGCAGTCTATATCTTCCATATCCTTTTCCACACTAAATACTGATGCAAAATATTCATTTAATATCCCCCCCCCCATTTTCTGTGGCACGACACAAACGCCGCTTTGCTGATCTTTGAGGAGCCCTATTCTCTCCCTAGTTACCTTTTGTCCTGAATATATTTGTAAAAGCACTTTGAATTCTCCTTATTTCTATTTACCAAAGCTATCTCATGTCCGCGTTTTGTCTTCCTGATTTCCCTCTTAAGTGTACTCCAACTTCCTTTATACTCTTCTAAGGATTCACTCGATCTATCCTGTCTATACCTGACAAATGCTTCCTTCTTTTTCTGGACGAAACCCTCAAATTCTTTAGTCAGCCAGCATTCCCTAGAACTAGCAGCCTTCCCTTTCAACCCTGACAGGAAGTTACAGCCTGGAATCTAATCGCGGGTTTCAGGGTGGTTTATATACAGAATAACAGATAGCCCGGAGTGAGTTACAGCCTGGAATCGAATAGAGGTGTTCAGGGTGGGTTATATACAGAATAACAGATAGCCCGAAGTGAGTTACAGCCTGGAATCTAATCGTGGGGTTCAGGGTGGTTTATAGACAGAATAACAGATACTCTGGGGTGTGTTACAGCCTGGAATGTAATCGAGGGGTTCAGGGTTGTTTATATACAGAATAATGGATACCCCGGAGTAAGTTACAGATTGGAATCGAATCGAGGTGTTCAGGGTGGATTATAATCAGAATTTCAGATAGCACAGCGTGAGTTACAGCCTGGAATCTAATCGAGGTGTTCAAGGAAGTTAGTATACAGAATTACAGATAGCCCGGGGTGTGTTACTGCCTGGAATCTAATCAATGTCTGTTCACTTTAAGATAGGACGGGTTTTGCTGAAGCGAAAGTACCGCCACAGATGCCAGCTAAAGGTCAGACTGTTTCAAATGTAACAATTAGTTGGGAAATGGAAGCTTGAGTTTTGGTTGCTGTTTTGACAGCAGTTCAAATACAATCAAAGACTTTAAATAACGTTCAGGATACCGGAAGCCAATGGAATTTGAATATTATTGTTTGTACACCTGGAAAGCAATCAAATTCTGAGAATTATTGTATCATGGGAAGTATATAATCCCAGCATTTTGAACACTAGAAAGAGAGCTGCTGCCATCCAACACCAGAGTAACTGCTGTAGAGCTGGAGTGCTAACTGACCATCTCAAACACTCTCTATCAAAGACACATGTTCATGTAAAATATACTTGCATTAAAAAAAAACATGACCCAGGGGGATCAGCAGCTGAAAAAGTGAACACAGCGGGGAAGATAGAGACGGTGTGGTCTTGAGAATGTAACGTTTAATATGTGGGTTGTTGGAACAGCATATTTTAACAGAGTTGGAGTCAGATCGTAAGTAGCTAAGAAAAGAGGGGCTTGTATTTGCAAATAGTTGTTGTTTAGTGTTCACTATTAATGTTAAGAAACTAACTTGCTAATTTTTGTTTAAATAGTGGAATGTAGGAGATCTGTGTCGCTCATATTTTAACAGATTACAAGGTGAGGCGAGCTTTTCTGGGTGTTTGGGTTTAATTAACAAAGGGGTTCGTCTCCACCTTGTAAATGTCCATTCACACTAACTCCATTTCCCTGCAGTTGGCCCATATCCTTCTAGTCCTTTCCTATTCACATATTTATCCAAATGCTTTTGAAATGTTGTTAATATACCCCCCTCAGCCACATCTTCTGGCAGCTCATCCACGTACCAGCCATTTATGTAAATAAGTGGTCCCTGAGGTTCCCTTTTCTTCCTTCCCCTTTAACCTTAAACTGATCCCCTCTCATCCTCGATTCTCTAAACTTTGGAAAAGACTGAGAGCATTCACCCTATCCATATCCCTCATGATCTTATACAGCTCTATAAGGTACCCCCCCCCGCCCCTCAGTCTCCTACACTCTAAAGAAAAGGTCCTAGCTTGTCCAACCTCTCCCTATAACTCAGACCATTGGGTCCTGGCAATGTCCTTGTAAATTTCTTCTGCACTCTTTCTAATTTCATTATATCCTCCCTATAACAAGTTGACGAAACTGAACACAATACTCCAAGTGCGGCCTTACCAAAGTCCTGCGTAACGGCAACATAAATTCCCAATTTCTATACTCAATATCCTGCCTGACAAAGGACAGTGTGCCAAAAACCTTCTTCACTGCACTTTTCTGGATTAGTGGTGCTGGAAGAGCACAGCAATTCAGGCAGCATCCAAGGAGCTTCGAAATCGAAATAGGGCAAAAGCCCTTCATCAGGAATAAAGGCAGTGAGCCTGAAGCGTGGAGAGATAAGCTAGAGGAGGGTGGCGGTGTGGAGAAAGTAGCATAGAGTACAATGGGTGAGTGGCGGAGGGGATGAAGCTTATCAGGGAGGAGAGAGTGGAGTGGATAGGTGGAACAGGAGATAGGCAGGTAGGACAAGTCCGGGCAAGTCATGGGGACAGTGCAGAGCTGGAAGTTTGGAACTAGGGTGAGGTGGGGGAAGGGAAAATGAGGAAAATGTTGAAGTCCACATTGGTGCCCTGGGGTTGAAGTGTTCCGAGGCAGAAGATGAGGCATTTTTCCTCCAGGCGTCTGGTGGTGAGGGAGTGGCGGTGAAGGAGGCCCAGGACCTCCATGTCCTCAGCAGAGTGGGAGGGGGAGTTGAAATGTGGGGACATGGGGTGGTGTGGTTGGTTGGTGCGGGTGTCCCGGAGATGTTCCCTAAAGCACTCCGCTAGGAGGCACTCAGTCTCCCCAATGTAGAGGAGACCGCATCAGGAGCAACGGACACAATCAATGATATTAGTGGATGTGCAAGTAAAACTTTGATGGATGTGGAAGGCTCCTTTAGGGCCTTGGATAGAGGTGAGGGAGGAGGTGTGGGCGCAGGTTTTACAGTTCCTGCGGTGGCATGGGAAAGTGCTAGAATGGGAGGGTGGGTTGTAGGGGGGCGTGGACCTGACCAGGTAGTCACGGAGGGAACGGTCTTTGTTGAAGGTGGAAAGGGGTGGGGAGGGAAATATATTCCTGGTGGTGGGGTCTGTTTGGAGGTGGCAGAAACGTTGGCGGAAGATTTGGTTTATGCAAAGGTTGGTTGGGTGGAAGGTGAGCACCAGGGGCGTTCTGTCCTTGTTACGGTTGGAGGGGTGGGGTCTGAGGGCAGAGTGCGGGATGTGGACGAGATGCATCTTTAACCACGTGGGAAGGGAAATTGTGGTCTCTAAAGAAGGAGGCCATCTGGTGTGTTCTGTGTTGGAACTGGTCCTCCTGGGAGCAGATACGGTGGAGGTGGAGGAATTGGGAATAAGGGATGGCATTTTTGCAAGAGGTAGGGTGGGAATAGGTGTAATCCAGGTAGCTGTGGGAGTCGGTGGGTTTGTAAAAACTGTCAGTGTCAAGTCGGTCGTCATTAATGGAGATGGAGAGGTCCAGGAAGAGGAGGGAGGTGTCAGAGATGGTCCAGGTAAATTGAACGTCAGGGTGGAATGTGTTGCCCTGCCTACCTGTGACTCCACTCTCAGGGAACCGGGCATCTGTATTCCAAGGTCTCTCTGCCCACTACACCCCTTATGTCCACCCATTTGCTGTGAAACTCTAACCTTGATTTGATATTCCAAACTGCAAGACCTCACACATCTATATTAAATTCCATTTGCCATTTCTCAGCCCACTTGCACACCTGATTAAGGTCATGCTGCAATTTCTGATAAACATCCTCACTGATCATGCTCCCAGTTATTTTAGTGTCATCTACAAACTTACTATTCATGCCTTGTACATTCTCAACCAAAACATAGATAACAAAAAGCTATGGACCCAACTTCCGGTCTGACAAGCATCCTTCCACTAAACCCTCTGCTTCCTATCAACAAGCCAACTGTGTATCCAATTGGCCAGTTCTCCCAGTATTCTACGTGATGCAACCTTCCATTGCAGCCTGCGATGTGGATCCTTATCAAAGGCCTTACTGAAATCCATAGAGACTACGTTTACCGCTCTGCCCTCATCAACATTCTTGGTCACTTCACCAAAGAATTCGAACAAATTTGGGAAGCATGATCGCTCACTCACAAGTCTATGCTGACTGCTCTGAATCAAACCCTGTGTAAGTAATGGGTACAGACAATGGTATGCTGTCCTTCATTGTAAGATGATTCGAGTACATAAGTAAAGCCATCTCCCTGCTGTTGTAGAGCCTTGCTGAGAGAGCATTTGGTGCACTCTCTACAGATTTGATCTCCTTTGTAAGGAATGATTCCCTTACCACAGACATCGGTGATGGTGACATGAGGATAGAGTGAATAAGCTGAGTGTTTAATCTGTAGAGCTGTGAGAGATGAAGAAATGGTGACTCTGAAACACGAGGAGTGGCAGCGATCACTTATTTCCAAAAACGAAATTGACAGGAAGTGAAATTCCATACTTTACCCAGGATTGATTGGTTTGATTTATTGTCACGTGTACCTCAGTACCGGGAAACACTTTATTTATGAGCAGTGGGGGAAGATCATAGTAAGTATGGCCAGACAGATCATAGGGTAGAAATAGACTTGGACAGAGTAAGACATTTAGCTTACGTGTAACAGGACGTGCACTAGACAAGGTCAACATGAACAAGACCACCATTATTTGAACTTAGTGAGTCCATTCATCAGTCTAACGTGACTTTCCTAATAGTTTAAATGCCTAAATTAACTCTCCCCATGTTATTGTGCGGTCGGTGTATGAACCCTGTACTGAACGTCAGGTTATTCACAATACCCAACAGCAGTTACAATACCTTCCATCTGAAACAGTTAGCCATTCCCACCAGCTTCCGCCCTACATAGAAAACACCAGGGTGTCTTCTCAGAGATGAAAGATGCCTTCTTGAGACTTCACGCAAGACATATGGCTTCCCTGCTCACCACTAGAAAACCACGTTTAAGTCCCACATGTGCATCATGAGCAATGGAGCCACGAGGAACAACGTGGAACAGTCTGTCTGTGCAGCCTCTGCCCCACTTGTTCATCATGTTGGAGCATCAATTTTAGGAGACACTTTAAGACTGCCGATGCTGGAGAGCAGATTAGAGAATCGATTGCTGGAAAAGTGCAGCGGGTCAGGAGAATCGATGTTTCGGGCATAAGACATTCATCAGGAATCAGCATCAATTACCTCATTCTGCCCCACCCCCCCCCCCCCCCCCCCCCCGTGTAAGTGCATTGAGGTGGGAATGGCCTCCTACTGTTCCTGTATAAGTGACGCAAGGGACTGACTGGCTTCTTCCTCATCCGATTGGACAGGGCCAACGGCCTGACCGGGTTACCCCTGGTTCCTGTTTGACAGCTCGATGTACTGACAAGTGTGATGGTGCTGTAGCTTTAAGAGGTTATTTTGTCCGGGTTTCTTTTATGAGAGAGGTTGAACGATTGTTACCAAGCTGGCTAGTTGAGACCACTTGAGTAACAGCTAGCGAGGCCTTAGGTTAAGTTTAATACATCCTGAATGGGTGTGGCCAGCTCTCACAGATTAGGTTCTCTGGGTTTTGGTTTCTCAGTAACATCAGAAACTATTGGGGTCTCCACAGAGTTGGAAGCTTCAGTGGATGTCACCTGTTTGCTACTCTCTCTGAATTTTGTCTTGCAGCTGTTTTTAATTCCTGGATTGGAGAAATATTTGTGACATTCTGTGTCTGAATATTTCTTTTTGCCAAGTGCTGTGTTTATGGGATTTCCCTATGTTGGAACAGTTCATTAGTTATAGTCCCGAGAACTATTATTCTGTTAACTTGTCCAATAGAATTATGTTATTCTAAATTCCTCTTTCTGAGGTTTTATTTCTTCTTTCGTGTTTGAGTAGATGGTGGTTTGCTTCACACCGAGTAGTTTGACCAGTCACATTGTATCTTACATTTCCTTTAAAATAAGAAAACATAAAACCTAGGCTCCTGCCGTCAAATATTTTGGAGGGGCTCCGATGTGGTCCATTACACTAGACTCCTTCCCTTCCTGAGTAATAGGCTGGATGCACTGAATGGGCTGTCCCTGTTCATCTCCAATAATGTCAATTTGCTGAATGGCTTCCTCATATTCCTGTGAAACTAGCGTGAGGTGCTGAATGAACTCCTGATTGGCTTTTGTCCGATACGACAATTTCAATGCTCCTTGGATACTGCCTGAACTGCTGTGCTCTTCCAGCACCACTAATCCTGAATCTGGTTTCCAGCATCTGCAGTCATTGTTTTTACGTCTTATTTTATTTTGGCAATGCGCAGTATCAGGCAGTGCTTTTACATGAATGTTACTGATACATTAACAGCACAAGCCTGATTGGAACCTGGGTCTCGCTGCACATGGACAGAGACCAGTTCAGGAGCTGACGGGGGACAAAACAATCTGAACATTATGGAATCTTCAGTGACTATCCACACTTCTGATCTTATGGTGGGGTGGGTGCGGGTGGGGAGACATTGATGAAGCAGCTAAAGATGTTTGTGAAGAGGAAGCAACCCAGAGGATCTCCCACAGAGGTGACCCAGGACAGAGATGATGAACATCTTCCTTTGTGCCATGTTTGACACCAAACACTGGAGAGTTTACTCTGATTACCATTAAGTTCAGCTCCTTGATGTCAACAGAAGTCAACCATTGCCTTGATATCAGGGCCAGTCAGTTTTACCTGAACCCTTGTCTCAACCTCTTTTGTTCACATCAATAAGCCATGATATAGGAGCAGCACGTGTTTTCGTCAAACAGGTGGTATTGAATGTAAGGATTTCTCTTCTCAAGAGTGTTCGGGGAGCTATATGGCTGAAAGTATTGGAAGAGGAAATAGATGGATATATACCCGGCAGAGAGTTGAGGCCTATGAAGAATTGGGTATGAAAGAGGATTTGAGGCCAGGAGCAGATCAGCCATGATCTTAGTGAAGGGCAAAGCAGGTTTGAGGAGTGAATGACCTGCCCCTGTTTCTGATGTTCCTACATTCTGTGATTGGAAGGTTCGTGGGTGTTATTTTTATGAATGTTCTGGTATTGCATATTGCAGTCAGGGAGACCAGATGATTTTGTGAGCCATCTCTGGGTGAGGTACGTCGCCTGTATTCACAGTGAATCTGGGTCTACAACATGACTAACAAATGGAGCACAAGTTGCAGATAGGGGAAGCTTTCTAACGAGAGATGAGGGGCCGCTTTCATACCCAGCCTGGATTTTCCAATTACATTTCCCAAATCACCTCAAAGCGTGTGTTGACAGTCTTGAGGGACTGAATGGTCTGCTGTTTCTTTGCACCAGGTTATAGAAGTAAGTGGCCTCTAACTTTCCCTGTCTAGCAGGTATGAGGGCCTGAATGGAACACAGAAACATGGGACTGAGGAGCAGGAGTGGGTCATTTCATACTTTGAACCTTCTCCACCAGGCAGTAAGATTGTGGCTGATCAGATTGTAAGATTGTGTCTCAGCCTCACCTTCCTGTCTATCTCTCATTATCCGTGACTCACTTCTTTGTCAAATATTTCACTAATCGAGCTTTCAATCAATGTAAACATAGAGTCACGATAAACTTCCAGTGAAGAGAAGTCCGACTTGAAAGGACCTTACAGAATTTTTCATCATCCCTCTTATAGAACCAGAGAGTCATGCAGAACGAAAGCAGACCCGTTAGTCCAATCTGTTCACTCCGATCAGATATCTAATCTGATTTAGTCCCATTTGCCAGCATTTGGTAAATATCCCTCCTCTTTCAGATACTTTTTAAATGTGCGATTGTAACCGCCTTCAGCACTTCCTCTGACAGCACTTTCTGTTCACACCACTCTCTGTGTGAAACATTTATCTTCAGGTCCCTTTTAAATCAATCCCCCTCGCCTTCAACCTATGCCCTCTTGTTCTGGACTCCCCAATCCTGGAGGGCAGAACGTGGCTGTTCAGAATATCCATGCCCCTGATGGTTTTATAAACCACTACAAGCTCACCCCTCAACCTCTGACACTCCAGGGGGAAACACCTTAACCTAATCAACCTCTCCCTAAAGCTCAAACCTCCAGTCCTGGAACATGCGTGTAAGTCATTTCTGCAGAAAACCGAGTTGTACCGTATTCTTAAAGTGGCCTCACCAAACGTCCTGTACAGATATAACATGCCACCACAACTCCTATATTCAGTGCTCTGACTGATTAAGGCAAATGTGCCAAATGTGTTCTGCACCACACTGTCTACCTGCGACTCCAGTTTCAAGGAACAATGCACCTGCAACTCTATGCCCCTTTGTTTCACAACATGCCCCAGGACCTGGCCATGAAGTATATAATTTCTGCCCTGATTTGCCTTCCCAAAATGCAAAGCTCCATATTTATCTAAATTAAACACTATCTGTTACTCCTTGCCTCTTTGTCCCATCTAATTGCGGTCTTGTTGTGCTCTGAGATAATCTACTAAAACACCTTTCTGATGTAATCTGAAAATTTACGAACTATTGTCCCTATATTCACATCTAAATCCTTTACATAAATGAGGAAATGCAGCAAACTCAGTACTGATTCTTACAGCACACTGCTGCTCACAAGCCTCCAGGCTAAAAAATATCCCTCTTCCTTCAAGCCAATTGTGAATAGCTTCTTCTGTATCTTATGTGAGTGAAACTTACTAATCTGTCTACCAATCAGAATGAAATACTAGCTATGAAGACAGGCTGAGTAGGTTAGGTTTATTTTCACTAGATAAAAGAAGATTGAGGGGGTCCTGATTGAGGTTTGCAAAATCATAAAGGGTATAGCCAGGGTGGACAGGGACAAGCTTATTACCAGGTTGAAGGTTTCAATAACGAGACGTCGTGCATTCAAAGTGAGCGGTGGAATGTTTAAGGGGGATACACGCAGTAAGTACTTCACACAGAGGGTGGTGGGCATTTGGAGTACGTTGCCAGCAGAGGTGGTAGAGGCCGGCACGGTCGATTCATTTAAGATGCGTCTGGACAGACGTATGAGTACGTGGGGAGCAGAGGAAGACAGATGCTTAGGAATTGACCGACAGATTTAGACAGTACATTTGGATCAGCTCCGGCTTGGAGGGCGAAGGGCCTGTTCCTGGGCTGTAAATTTTCTTTGTTCTTTGTTCTTTAAATGAACACCTTGCTGAAGTCCATATAGACAATGTCTTTCAAACAGCCTTCATCATTCTTCTTTGTCACCTCTTCAAAAAACTCAACCAAGTTAATGAGACATGATTTCCCAGGCAGAAAGCTACGTTTCTACTCCGATCAGCCCTTGCCTTCCAACATGCATGTAAATCGTGTCCCTCAGAATCCTCTCCAACAACTTACCCACCACTGACATCAGGCTCACCGGTCTATAGTTCCCCGGCTTTTTGGGTCACTGTTTCCTTTTCTAGTCCGACTCCTCCACTGCTCACCACAAATGTTAAATGTAACCAGGTCGGTCATATGGCCGGTCATATCGGTCTCAGACTGGGTCAGGATCAGTTTTACGAACAAGTCAGGCTAGTTTCTTTAATCTGCTAAAACAATACGTTTATGATCCAGAGCAATGTTACTCAAACAATGATGGAAAGATAAATGGCAAACTGTTTGGGCATTGCAATTATATAATCACACACACACACACACACACACACACACACACACACACACACACACACACACACACACACACACACACACACACACAATCTCTGCAATTTTACCTTGAAAGAACCTGCTCCAAATATTATTTGAACTCATGACAAATGAAAAATTGTGAGATTGTCCAAAACGTTATTCTGCTTCTGAAGATATTGTACTCACACAAGCTGCTAGGAATGGGATTTCATCCTGGGAGAGTTTGGATTTGACTGAATTCCCTTTGCTTTAGGCAGTGAGTAGATACCAGTGAATTCTGGTTCGGGATCATCCAAAGGGTAGTACGGTGGTTTGCACTGCTGCCTCACAGCACCAGGGACTTGGGGTCGATTCCAGCCTTGGTTGACTGTCTGTGTGGAGTTTGCACATTCTCCCCTTGTCTGAGTGAGCTTCTAATGGGTGATCCAGTTTCCTACCACAAACTGTGTAGGTTCGGTGCATTGGTCATGCTAAATTGTCCGTAGTGTTCAGGGATTTCTAGGCTATGTGCAATAGTCAGGGTTAAATAATGGGTTGGGAAGTTGGTATGGACTTGTTGGGTCGATGGGCATGTTTCCACACTGCAGGGATTCCATAAAAATAAGAATGGTAACGATGACTGTGGAGGTTTTTGTTTAGCTCGGACACATTGCTGTGATGAGAAACAATGAAGGAGAGAGAGTGCAATAGACCATTCCTTCTCAGGCAGATTACATTTTCTCCCTGTCTGAGTTGAATCAATCAGTAATGTCATCATCTCCCAAACTGGACCATGTGAGGTCTCCTTGTACATTGTCCAGACTGTGTCTCCATCACATTCCCTGTTCCATGTAGGCGCATCATTGCTGTTGTCATACACAGAGCCATACCCTTCGCAGAAAATGGTCTCGATCAATTTGAAGATATGTTTATAAGTCCCTGCATCATTAAAAAATAAAAATGTTTAATTTATTCAGAATACCTGTGTTAAACTGAATGCATTTTTTAAAGAAATGCAGAAATTGCTAGAAAAGCTCACCAGGTCTCTCAGTACCCAGATGCTGTAGTTGTACCAGCCTCCACCACTTCCTCTGGCAGCTCATTTCATAGGCACACCACCCTCTGTGTGAAATGGTGCCCTTCAGGCCTCCTCAAAACCTTTCCCTTCTCACTTTCCACCAATGCCCTCTAGTTTTCGACGTCCCTAACCTGGGGAAAAATCCCCTGACTACTCACCCTATCCATGGCCATTTTGAATTTATTAACATTTACTGCTGCAAAATTTGACCCCAGTCAACACGAATGGCTGTTCTTTCAGTCATCCTGGGCCTAAATTATGAAGTGCAATACTGACACCTCTTCCTTCTCCATCAAGTCACAATTCTAAATCCATTTTAATCAGTTTGTTCAGATGTATCCTGAGACACTTCTGTGGGCTTTACGCCTGGACCTTTGTGCCCGGAGGTAGGGATACTGGCATCACTCAGCAATACCCATAAAGCTGTAACAGTATTCTCCTGTGTGTTTGTTCATCAGACTGTTCTGACATGCTGAGACACACCTCTGCAACAGGCAGGACTTGAATCCAGGCCTTCTAGCCCAGAGCTAGGAACACTACCACACAAGTTCAGGAATTGGAATCAAATCCATAGCTCTGGCTCAGAGACAGGGACACTACCCACCAAACTACCATACCCAGATTTTGGGTCATATTGTAGTGCCCACTTTCAGCTTGGTGTGGATTTATTATAAACAGGTTACCATTACTGAGTTACAAACAACACTTTGTATTATTAAACAAATGCAAGATATTTGTCTCAACTGTAGGATATTGAGTGTACGTGCTGTGCCATCGAAATTAACTATAAACATCTTTAATTGCTATTATCTGTAGTCTGCAATATTAAGGAAAGAAATCCTGCAGACACACTCTGCCCAATGAAGGGTCTCAAATAATATTTATTACTGAACACCAGAGACGAAGGAAGAGCTTAATTTCTGACCCCAAAACACCGATCACTCTTACCCAACTCTCACTTGCGACTCCCCTTTTCCTAAAAGCATGAAATGACACCAGGTCGCTGATTACTGTCCAGCCTCTCCTCCCCACTGACTGTGTCTGCAATCTGTCCCTCCTCCCCCTAACCATACAAGGCAAACCCAAGCTCAGGGTCTTTGTGAAAATCAAGGACGGAGTGTGTAGGCATTCTAGAGAAGGATGGGTATTTTAAAGTTGAAGGGGGAGTGTGAGGTGACAGTAATATCACTGGGCTGAGGGGTGGCTGATGGAGTTTAGTTTGGATTATGCGAGGTATTGGGCTTGGTAAATCAAACAACAGCAGGACCTATACAATTAAAAGTAGAGCCTTTGGCAGTGCTGTATAACAGAAACCCAGGCCGTCAGGTTTAATTCTTTAAAATTTGCATCTCATATTGATAGTGTGGCTAAGAAGGTGTTTAACACACATGTCTTCATAGGATAGACCTTTGAGTATCGGAATTGGGACGTCATGTTGTAGTTGTACAGACATTGGTGAGGCCCCTTCTGGAATACTGTGTCCAGTCTGGTCATCGCACCCACACATTCCATAGGCAAACCACCCTCTGGGTGAAAAGGCTGCCCCTTTGGTCACTTTTAAATGGTTCCCCTCTCACCTTTAGCTTATGTCCTCTAGTTTTGGACTCCCCGTACCCTTAGAAAATACCTTGATTATTCACTTTGATATTACTGACGTTGATATTATTAGCTGGAGAGGATTGGGAAGAGATTAACCTGGATGTTGCTGGGAAAGGAGGGAGTGAGCTATAAGGAGAGGCTGGATCGGCTGGGACTTTTTTCACTGAAGAATATGAAATTAAGCAGTAACTTGACAGAGGTTTGTAAAATAATGAGGGTTACAGAAGGGCTGATGTCTTTTCTCTAGAGTTGAGGATTCAAAACTGAGGGATTTTTAAGGTGCGAGGAAAAAAGATTTACGAAAGTCATGAGAGGTAATTATGTTAGAAAGAAGCTGGCTTGTGTGTGGAATGAACTTCCAGAGGAAGTGGTGAAAGCAGGGACAGTTACAATGTTTAACGGATATTTAGATCAGTCCATGGATAAGACATCAGTTTGGATGGTGCTGTGAGCAGCTGCCCTCTCCCTCCCCATCTCTGAATGAATCCCTGTTGGTTTTCACCCTCTGCCAATGTCTGTGCAGTGGCGTGTGGAGGCCAGCAGAGGGTGGCATTGCATCACTTTAAGCACCACAGAGACTGCCAGACCTGCCCCACACAGAGACACACAGATACACACATGGGAATGGTGAGGACACGGCGTCAAGCTCATCTGGCAACTTAAATGAAACTTAAAGAAATGCTCAATTCGCCTCGTAAACTGTTAAAATATGAGGGACAAAGAACTCCCAAATTCCACTATTTAAATAAAAACATCAATTTATTGTTTTCACTCTGAAAGTGAACCTTTTATATCAACTATGCACAACTCTGGGACCCTCTTTCTCTTAACTGCTTATTACCCAACTCCAGCTCTATAGCAATATATTGTTTCTGGGTTTTCTATCCTCTCGTTTCACAGGTGCTTGTAAGCTCTCAGTTCAGAACAGCATTCCCTCTCCCTTAAAGGTACAGTACACACTTTCAACCTCATCATATTATACCCTGATGAATATCGATAAGTGGGACCTATCCAGATTTCTTTTGCTATGTGGTTTGTCAATATTTCATTTGCTCCGTCTGGTGTGTGTCAGGGGTTTTTTTTGCTCCATTGACAGCATGTCATTTTTTGACTTTGTCCATAGAAATATATCAGTATTTCACTTGCTCACACTCATGTATGTGAGGCAGGATTTCAGTTGTTTCATTGGGACTGTGACGCTATAACAATCTCAATGTTTGTAGATGGCACCGAACCTGGAAGAACTCTGAGGTCTATGGAGGACAGAGCGGAAATCTAACAAGACAATCACACGTTGGTGTAGTGTTCAGGTATATAGCTGATGGGGAACAATGTAGAGCAGCTTGATGTGATGCACTTTGGTAGGAAAGACAATGAAAGACAACATAAAACAGGCCGTGTCGTTATAAAGGGGCTGCAGGAACAGAGGGCCCTGGGTATACATGAGCACAGATTGTTGAAGATGTCAGGACAAGTGAGGAGAGCAGTAACTATCACAGATTAGTTTCAGTATCTGAGCTGTTTACAGGGGGATGTGTAGGAGGGAGTCTCAATGCTCCCTTCCTGGGAGGTGATGGTGATGATGTGTTTTGGGCCCACCTTCCTGCGAACCGAGACCGTGGGGATTCCATTTGTACCAGCTCGACACAAAGGTGAGATGGTATCAGGGCCACAGCTTCTAAGTTGTGCCGGGGGGAAACGGAGCTGCCAGTGGGTTTAAAGTGAGAATTGCCCTTCACTGAACATTGCTCCTTACTCGGTCGTTGGGACGTGGATGTTTCAGAATCTCCACATGAGGCATCCCTGTCCTGTCCGGCTCCTATCAGGGTCCTCCCCACATGGCGGGGGGAGGGGGGTGAGGGAACGGATATCAGGCACTCCACCACCCGGCTTGGCCCTTTCTGTTCTATTCCAGGCTGTTTCTCTGGAATGGGACGCAGGGAGTGAGTGAGGGTCGGAGTGGGTGGACCTGCTGTTAGTGTTAGTATAGGTGGGGAGGGGGTCATGGTGAGGTGTCCGGAGGGAGTCAGTCCACAGTGTTGTATCCATGCAGTGTTATTAGTGTGGGGGTGAAGTGGAGGGGGGGGGTGGGAGAGAGAGGGAGAGAGAGAGAGCCAGAGAGACAGAGACAGAGAGAGAAGGTGCAGCATGCGGCAGTGAGAGTGGGGGACCATGAGCCTTGTTCGGGGTCGGTGCTATAACAGATATACAGTGAGTTTGAGGGAGCAAAGAGAATATGGTGACCCTTACCCTGACAGAGCGGGGAAGGTTATTGATGCTTCTCCTGTATTGCTGGACATTTCTTCAGACTGCAAATACTACACTGAGCTGGTTCGTGAGCTCAGACCAAGCTCGGTGGGTCTGGTGGTGTGGCCCCCTCTGGGAAGAGAATGGTCCCACTCTGTACTAGCCCATCCACCAGGACCTCCGTGCCCCTGTTGACAAACCGTGGTCTAATTGTCCCTTATCTGCCATACTCAAGGTAAACTATGCAGGGTAGCTCTAAGCTGAGAAAGTTCAACCATGTGCCCATTGGGCTTTTAAAGATGCCCCCAGTGTCAGGGATCACAGAATATCAAGGGGCATCTGGGTGATGGGGTGTACCTCCAGCCATGAAGGACTCCATTTAAAAAGCTGTAGATCAAATGCTCATCCAAAACTCTCCATCTGACCTCACATCAATATCACTTTTTCCCAGCTTTCCTGGGAAGACAGGTTCATGTTACAGGATGCTATCGAAGTGTCTACATTTCAGCATTCTGATACCTGGGAACACATCCTTTCATGATACTGTCCCTCTGTCTCCCCCTCTCTATCTATTTCTCAAACCCCTCCCATGTGGTGGTATTTAAACTGATACCCCCGCCATCTCTCTCTGGCAGTGATGTTCACTCCCACAGCACCTCCTTGTCAGGGCAACAATGGAGATATGGAGCTGTAAATGGAGGGGAGCTGTACATCCTGTCACTTCCAGCATGGGCTGCAAGTTTCCCCACGCTAGGCAGTGATCTCCTGGTTTACAGATTAATTCGCGGGTGATCACTGCACGGGTCGCTGTGCTGGTCAGACTAACTGGTTGAAGTTTATAGATAATGCAATGATGTGGTTTGTGTAGCTCCCCATGCTGGATGGATATTTGTTTCAGGTTCACACCTTGGTGCCCTGCTGTGGTCTGCACAGCTCCCTGTGCTGGACAGGTATCTATTCCGGGTTTATAGATCAATGCACTGCTGTGGTCTGCACAGTGTTCCACTCTGGCCAGATCGTTGGATTGTATTGACCAGAGTAATGGATGAATCTGGACAGATTGCTGGGTCGTCCTGAGCAGTACACTGGCCTAGTCTACACAGTTTTACACGGTGAACTGATATCTCCTCTGGGTGTATGGTGTCTAGGCTGGTCTGTGAGGTGGATTGAGAATGTGGTATATCTGACCATTTCAGCTGATCTGGCAATGCCTTTAGTTCCCATTCCTGTGATTGGACCCTCCGTCTCTCACCCCATTAATGTTACAGGGTGTCCAGGTACAGTATATCATGTTGGTAGGGTGGGTAGGGGGGAAAGGTGATGGACAGGTCAAGGAGTTCCCCGGAACGTTCTGTCCCCGACATTCTATAACTGCCATTCCCCGGAACGTTCTGTCCCCGACATTCTATAACTGCCATTCCCCAGAACGTTCTGTCCCTGACATTGTTTGTGAACGGCCGGACGTCAGTGAATTGAACAAATGAAAAGATCCCGATGGAAGAGATCCCGTTCCAGGGAGAAGGAGACACTGTTCCGAAGGCCCTTCAGGCAGTTAAAGGGGTGAATACATTTTCCCTGTGTTTACATTTCTTCACGACACAGGATCGACCATAATTTAGACCAAAATACAGGAATTCCCAAACTCCATTTGTCTTCAGGAAACTGGGAGAGAATCCTTCAGGACAGTAATGTTTCCACCCTCCGTATTAGGAACTCGGAAGGAGTGACCTGTGTCTGCTCTCGAGTGATCGAGTGTGGGGAATGTTCTAGAAACCATTTGTCCTTATGGATGTGTTTATGTGTGTTTGGGGTGGGTGGGTTTCTTGTCGTTTATGTCACATTTTCGTCAATAATTCCAACCTTCCCATTTGTTATTGCCGCTCCAGTTATTTTAATAAATCCCTGAATACAGGGGCACATTTGAAAATCTCACTGGGTCCCCCATCAAATGGGTCCCTTTGCCTCCAGGCTGATGGATAATGGGTTTGTTTTCCTTTCTCACAGTTAACGTAGTGACCATCTACGTCCTGCTTTGTAAAGATTGTGGATTGTCTCCATGTGTCAGACGTTACCTGGGGGCCATGGCAGCGGCGGATCTCCTGGTCATTATCCTCGACCTGATCCTGAGACACCTTCCCATTGTTTATTGGGAACAGTTTTATTTCCTGAGGGACTCCGTCCCCGTGTGTAATATCCATGCCATCCTGCTTTATGCAGCCACTGACTGCTCGGTCTGGTTCACCGTCACTTTCACCTTTGATCGATTTGTGGCCATTTGTTTCCAGAAGCTGAAAAGTAAATATTGCAGTGAGAAAACGGCGGCTGTGGTTCTGGGAGCAGTGACTGTGCTGAGCTGTTTAAAGAACATTTTCTGGTATTTTATGCTCACGGCTCAGTATTGGCTGGGGAGCGTCCCCTGGTTTTGTGAGATAACAGACGCTGTTCTATCCTCCAATGCCTGGGTCACAATCGAGTTCCTCCATCACATTCTCACCCCGTGTGTCCCATTTCTCCTGATTCTGCTGCTCAATGTTCTCACCATCAGATACATTGTAGTGACCAGCAGAGCCCGCAGGAGACTCCGCGCTCACACCAATGGGGACGCTCAGTCTGACACTGAAATGAGAAACCGAAAAAAATCCATCATTTTACTGTTTGTGATCTCGGCCAATTTCATCCTGTTATGGTCAACATTAATGCTTTATTCTATTTGGTACCGGATGTATAATATTGGGTATCGGTCTGTGTATCTCCATCCCTTTGTGCGGGAATTGGGCTTCATGCTGCAACTCCTCAGTTGCTGCACAAACACCGCGATTTATGCCGTGACCCAGACTAAGTTCAGGCAGCAGCTGAAGAATGTGTTGAAATATCCCTTCACCCAAATCCATCCATCCATCAAATTCCCTCATTAATCAATCCATGCGGGATTTTCTCATTTCAGTTCAGTGTTTCAGCGATGGAGCAGCCTATCGCTATGGTAACAGACTGAGGGTAGCGCTGGTTTGTCCATCCTTATCCCACGGGGGGGTAACAGGGACACATTTCAATGTTTCTCACAACTCAGGGGCCAGTGAGAAAAGGCACCATCCCACTGACTGTATCCATCACTTCCATTTGTAATCAAAAAAAATGTTGATTAAAGCATGCCGAGCAGCAGATTGACCAATGTTGTTGTGTGTCTTTGTGTTGGAGAAACTGAGCTGGAGAGAGACAGACTGAGCCCCAAGTCCTGGTCCTCAGGGAAGGGGAGGGTACCGCGCCCTGAGCTGGCGAGCTGGGTTTAACTCCCTCTGTCCTTACTTTCACCACTGGGTCTCCCACTCCAACTTGACTCTCAGCAGAATTCACCTTGCTCCCTTTGTCACTCTCCCTCCATATATCCCTCCCACTTTCACACTGCACTGCTATTTCTCTCTCATTTTCCCATTTACACACTCAATTCCACTGTCATTGCCTTCCCCAATCTCATTCACTCTCTCTCCATCTTGCGATCATAACCTCCCAATGTTACTGTCTTCCTCGAATCCTTCGGTGCTGGGGGAACAGAAGAGGGTTGTCGATCTTCAGGCCGATGTTCGGGAACAGAGATTGGGACGGCATATCAGGCAACAGTATGGAGCTTGGGCCAAACACCAATGCTCGGGGACATAGTGGGTGTGAGAACCCGAGCCGTTATTAGGGCATAATAGGTGGAGTGGCACCATAGGCTGTGGCTGAGACTGGTACAACAGGATATCACAAACAGAACACATTGTGTGGGACATACTGTCTGTTACTCAGGGAATTGAATGGGGATGGGGTTAAAGGCCATTTAGAGGGGATCAACTGGGTCGGTGTTCACTGTCAGGAGCTCAGTTTAAGTTGTGTGAGGGGTGTGATGGTGGGAGACTGCGTGGGCATGTGAGTGTGATGCTGGGGGAGTGTGGGAGGGAGTGAGCGTGATGGTGGGGATTGTGTGGGGCAGTGCGTGTGGTGGAGTGTGTGGGTGTGAGCGTAATGGTGATGGTCGTGTGGTGCAGTGTGTGTATGAGGGTGGTGGAGTGTGTGGTTGTGAGCGTGACGGGGGTGGTGTGGGGCAGTGTGTGCGATGGTTGTGGAGTGTGTGGGAGTGAGTGTGACAGTGGGGATGGTGTGGGCATTATGTGTGATGGTGGTGGAGTGTGATGGGGTGAGCATGACAGTGGGGGTGGTGTGGGGCAGTGTGTGCGATGGTTGTGGAGTGTGTGGGAGTGAGTGTGACAGTGGGGATGGTGTGGGCATTATGTGTGATGGTGGTGGAGTGTGCTGGGGTGAGCATGACAGTGGGGGTGGTGTGGAGCAGTGTGTTTGAGTGTGGTGGAGTGGGTGGTGGTGAGTGTCATGGTGGGGTGGTGTGGGGCTGTGTGTGTGATGGTGGTGGAGAGTGTGGGGGTGTGCGTGACGGTGAGGCTGGTGTGGGGCTCTGTGTGTATGAGGGTGGTGGAGTGTGTGGTTGTGAGCGTGACGGGGGTGGTGTGGGGCAGTGTGTGCGATGGTCGTGGAGTGTGTGGGAGTGAGTGTGACAGTGGGGATGGTGTGGGCATTATGTGTGATGGTGGTGGAGTGTGATGGGGTGAGCATGACAGTGGGGGTGGTGTGGAGCAGTGTGTGTGATGGTGGTGGAGTGGGTGGGGGTGAGCGTGACAGTGAGGGTGGTGTGGGGCAGTGTGTGTGATGGTGGTGGAGTGTGTAGGGGTGTGCGTGACGGTGAGGCTCGTGTGGGGCTCTGTGTCTGATGGTGGTGGGGTGTGTGGGGATGAACGTGACGGTGAGGCTGGTGTGGGGCTGTGTGTGTGATGGTGGTGGAGTGTGTGGGGTGAGCGTGACGGTGGAAGTCGTGCGGGGCAATGTGTGACATGGTGAGTGTGAGGGGGTCAGGGTGTTGGTGATGGAGTGAGTGAGAGAGGGTCAGGGTGATGGTGATGGAGTGAGTGAGAGAGGGTCAGGGTGACGGTGATGGAGTGAGTGAGAGAGGGTCAGGGTGACGGTGATGGAATGAGTGTGAGGGGGTCAGGGCAGTGGGGATAGAGTGAGTGTGGGGAGATGAGTGTGTTGGTGATGGAGTGAATGTGAGGCCGTCAGGGTGACGGTGATGGAGTGAGCGTGAGGGGGACAGGGTGAGGATGATGGAGTGAATGTGAGGGGGTTAGCGTGTAGGTGATGGAGTGAGTGTGGGGGGTCAGGGTTATGGTGATCGAGTATGAGGAGGTCTGGGTGACGGTGATGGAGTGAGTGTGAGGGGGTTGTGTGACGGTGATGGAGTAAGTGTGAAGGGGTCAGTGTGACTGTGTTCATGTGATTGTGCGGTGGTCAGGTTGACGGTGATGGTGTGAGAGTGTGAGGGGTTCATGGTGATGGTGATGCAGCGAGTGTGAGGGGGTCAGGGTGACTGTGATGAAGTGGGTGTGAGGGTATCAGTGTGACAATGAAGGAGTGAGTGTGAGGGGTTCACATTGACAGTGATGGAGTGAGTGTGAGGCTGTTGGGTTATGGTGATGGAGTCAGTGTGAGATGGTCAGGGTGACGGTGATGAAGTATGTGTGAGAGGGTCAGGATGAGGGTGATGGAGTGAGTGTGTGAGGGTCAGGTTGAGTATTTTGGAGTGAGTATGAGGCGGTCAGGGTGACTGTGATGGAGTGAGTGTGAGGGGATGAGTGTGACAGTGTTGGAGTGAGTGTGAGGGGGTCATGGTGACGGTGATGGAGTGAGTGTGAGGGGGTCAGGGTGACGGTGATGAAGTCACTGAGAGGGTGTCAAGGTGACGGAGTGCGGGTGAGAGTGTCAGTGTGAGGGTGACGGAGTTAGTGTGAGGGTCAGAAAGTGGCGACTGAGTGACTGTGAGGGAATCAATGTGACGAACATGGTGTGAGTGTGAGAGGGTCAGGGTGACGGTGATGGAGTGAGTGTGAGGGGGTCAGTGTTACAGTGATGGCATGAGTGTGAGTGGTACAGGGTTACAATGATGGAGTGAATGTGAGGAGTTCAGGGTGACAGTGATGGAGTGAGTGTGATTTGGACAGGGTTACCGTGATGGAGTGATTGTGAGTGGTTCAGGGTGACGGTGATGGAGTGACTGTGAGGGGTTCAGGGCGATGTTGATGGAGTGAGTGCGAGGGGTTCAGTGTGAGAGTGATGGAGTGAGTGTGAGTGGGTCAGGTGACAGTGATGGAGTGAAGGTGAGGGGTTCAGGTTGATTGTGATGGGGTGAGTGTGAGGGGTTCAGTGTGAGAGTGATGGAGTGAGTGTGAGGGGTAAGAGTGACGGTAATGGACTGTGTGTGAGGGGGTCAGGGTGACGGTAATGGAGTGAGTGTGAGAGTTTCAGGGTGACGGTGAGGGAGTGAGCGTGCGGAGGTCAGGGTGAGGGTGATGCAGTGAGTGTCAGGGGGTCAGGGTGATGGTGATGGAGTGAGTGTGAGGGGATCAGGGTGACAGTGATGAAGTGAGTGTGAGGGGTTCAGGGGATCTGTCATGAAGTGAGTGTGAGGGGACCAGTGTGATGGTGATGGTGTGAGAGTGAGGGGATCAGTGTGACCGTGATGGAGTGAGTGTGAGTTGGACAGGGTGACGGTGATGGAGTGAGTGTGAAAGGGTAAGGGTGACGGTGATGGAGTGAATGTGAGGGGGTCAGTGTGATGGTGATGGAGTGAGTGTGAGGGGATAAGAGTGACGTTGATAGAATGAGTGTGGGTGGTTCAGTGTGATGGTGATGGAGTGAGTGTGAGGGGGGTCAGGGTGATGGTGACGGAGTGAGTGTGAAGGGGATCAGTGTGAGGGGGTCAGGATGACGGTGATTAAGTGAGTGTGAGGGGGTCAGTGTGACGCTGATGGAGTGAGTGTGAGGGGTTCTGGGTGACGGTGATTGAGTGAGTGCTGGGCGTCAGAGTGACGATGATGGAGTGAGTGTGAGTGGATCAGTGTCACGGTGATGGAGTGAGTGAGAGGAGGGCAGTGTGACTTTGATGGAGTGAGTGCGGGTGGGTCAGGGTGATGGTGATGTAGTGAATGTGAAGGGTTCAGGGTGACGCTGATGGTGTGAGTGTGAGGGGTCAGGGTGACGGTGATGGAGCGAGTGTGAGTGGGTCAGGGTGATGATAATGGAGTGAGTGTGAGCGGGTCAGGGTGACGGTAATGGTGTGTGCGTGAAAGGGTCAGGGTGACAGTGATGGAGTGAATGTGAGGGGTTCAGTGTGAGAGTGATGGAGTGAGTGTGAGGGGATAAGAGTGAAGGTGATGGAGTGAGTGTGAGGATGTCAGGGTGAGGGTGATGGAGTGAGTGTGAGAGTGTCGTCAGGGTGAGGGTGATGGAGTGTGTGTGAGGGTATCAGTGTGACCCTGGAATGAGTGTGTGGAGTGTCAGGGTGATGATGATGGAGTGAGTGTAAAGGGGTCAGGGTGAAGATGATGGAGTGAGTGTGAGGGGGGCAGGGTGACAGCGATGAAGTGAGTGTGAGAGGGTCAGGGCGATGGAGATGGATTGAGTGTGAGGGGGTCAGGGTGACGGTGATGGAGTGACTGTGAGGGTGTCTGGGTGACGGATGAGTGAGTGTGAGGGGGTCAGGTTGACGGTGATGGAGTGAGTGTGGGGGGTCAGTGTGACAGTGATGGAGAGAGTGTGAGAGGGTCAGGTTAATTGCGATGGAGTGATTGTCAGGGGGTCAGGCTGACTGTGATGGAGTGAGTGTGAGTGTGTCACAGTGACAGTGATGGAGTATGAGAGGGTCCGGGTGACGGTGATGGAGTGAGTGTGAGCCTGTGTCAGAGTGATGGTGATGGAGTATGATAGAGTCTGGGTGACGGTGATGCAGTGAGTGTGAGGGTGTCTGCGATGATGATGTAGTAATTGTGAGGGTGTCAGGGTGACAGTGATAGAGTGAGTGTGAGGGGTTCAGAGTGACGGTGATGGGTGAGTGGGAGAGGGTCAGGGTGACGCTGATGGAGTGAGTGTGGGGGAGTCAGTGTGACAGTGATCTAGTAAGTGTGAGGGGGTCAGGGTGACGGTGATGGGGTGAGTGCGAGGTGGTCAGGGTGACAATGATGGAGTGAGTGTGAGTGTGTCAGTGGGATGGTGATGGAATGAGTGTGAGGGTGTCATGATGACAGTGGTGAAGTGAGTGTGAGACAGTCAGGGTGACGATGATGGAGAGAGTGTGAGATGGTCAGGGTGACAGTGATGGAGTGAGTGTGAGGTGTTCAGGGGGACGATAATGGAGTGACTGTCAGGGGATCAGTTTGATGTTGATGGAGTGAGATTGAGGGGATCATTATGACCCTGATGGAGTGAGTGTGAGGGGTTCATGGTGACAGTGATGCAGTGAGTGTGAGGGGGTCAGGGTGACGATGAACGAGTGAGTGTAAGGGGATCAGGGTGAAGATGATGGAGTGAGTGTGAGTGGGTCAGGGTGACGGCGCTGGAGTGAGTGTGAGGGGGTCAGGGTGAGGTTGAGGGAGTGAGCGTGCGGAGGCCAAGGTGAGGGTGATGGAGTGAGTGTGAGGGGGTCTGGGTGAGGTTGAGGGAGTGAGCCTCCGGAGGTCAGGGTGAGGGTGATGGAGTGAGTGTCAGGGGGTCAGTGTGATGTTCATGAAGTGAGTGTGAGGGGTTCAGGGGGACGGTCATGAAGTGACTGTGAAGGGACCAGTGTGACAGTGAATGAAAGCATGAGGGGATCAGTGTGACAGTGATAGAGTGAGTGTGAGGGGGCCAGGGCGACAGTGATGGAGTGAGTGTAAAGGGGTCAGGGTGACGGCGATGAAGTGTGTGTGAGAGGGTCAGGGTGACGGTGATGGAGTGAGTGTGAGGGGATCAGGGTGTCTGTGATGGAATGAGTGTGAGGGGGTCAGGGCAGTGGGGATAGAGTGAGTGTGGGGAGATGAGTGTGTTGGTGATGGAGTGAATGTGAGGCCGTCAGGGTGACGGTGATGGAGTGAGCGTGAGGGGGACAGGGTGAGGATGATGGAGTGAATGTGAGGGGGTTAGCGTGTAGGTGATGGAGTGAGTGTGGGGGGTCAGGGTTACGGTGATCGAGTATGAGGAGGTCTGGATGACGGTGATGGAGTGAGTGTGAGGGGGTTGTGTGACGGTGATGCAGTAAGTGTGAAGGGGTCAGGGCGACGTTGATGGAGTGAGCGTGAGAGGGTCAGTGTGAGGGTGATGGAGTAAGTGTGAGGGTCAGGGAGATGACAATGGAGTGAGTGTGAGGGGATCAATGTGACGATCATGTTGGAGTATGAGGGATTCATGGTGACGGTGATGGAGTGAGTGTGAGGGGATCAGTGTGAGGGGGTCAGGATGACGGTGATTAAGTGAGTGTGAGGGGGTCAGTGTGACGGTGATGGAGTGAGTGTGAGGGGTTCCGGGTGACGGTGATTGAGTGAGTGACTGGGCGTCAGAGTGACGATGATGGAGTAAGTGTGAGAGGGTCAGGGTGACGGTGATGTAGTGAATGTGAAGGGTTCAGGGTGACGCTGATGGAGTGAGTATGAGGGGGTTAGGGTGTCGGCGATGGAGCGAGTGTGAGGGTTCAGGGTGACAGTGATGGAGTGAATGTGAGGGGTTCAGTGTGAGAGAGATGGAGTGATGTGAGGGGATAAGAGTGAAGGTGATGGAGTGAGTGTGTGGGGGTCAGGGTGATGGTGATGGAGTGAGTGTGAGTGTTTCAGGGTATCGGTGAGGGAGTGAGCGTGAGGAGGTCAGGGTGAGGGTGATGTAGTGAGTGTCAGGGGATCAGTGTGATGGTGATGGAGTGAGTGTGAGGGGATCAGGGTGACAGTGATGGAGTGAGTGTGAGTGTTTCAGGGTATCGGTGAGGGAGTGAGCGTGAGGAGGTCAGGGTGAGGGTGATGTAGTGAGTGTCAGGGGATCAGTGTGATGGTGATGGAGTGAGTGTGAGGGGATCAGGGTGACAGTGATGGAGTGAACGTGAGGGGTTCAGGGGGTTCGGTCATGAAGTGAGTGTGAGGGGACGAGTGTGTTGGTGATGGAGTGAGAGTGAGGGGATCAGTGTGACGGTGATGGAGTGAGTGTGGGTTGGACAGAGTGACGGTGATGGAGTGAGTGTGAAAGGGCCAGGGTGACGGTGATGGAGTGAATGTGAGGGGGTCAGTGTGATGGTGATGGAGTGAATGTGAGGGGATAAGAGCGACGTTGATAGAGTGAGTGTGGAGGGTTCAGTGTGAAGGTGATGGAGTGATTGTGAGGGGGTCAGGGTGACAGTGATGGAGTGAGTGCGAGGGGGTCAGGGTGACGGTGATGGAGTGAGTGTGAGGGGGTCAAGATGACACTGATTGAGAGAGTGTAAGAGCTTCAGGGTGACGGTGAGGGAGTGAGCGTGCGGAGAGCAGGGTGAGGATGATGCAGTGAGTGTCAGGGGGTCAGTGTGCTGTTGATGGAGTGAGTGTGAGGGTATTAGGGTAAGGATGATGGAGTGAGTGTGAGGGCATCAGGATGACGGTGGTGAAGTGAGTGTGAGACAGTCAGGGTGACGATGATGGAGAGAGTGTGAGAGGGTCAGGGTGACAGTGATGGAGTGAGTGTGAGGGGTTCAGGGGGACGATAATGGAGTGAGTGTCAGGGGATCAGTTTGATGTTGATGGAGTGAGATTCAGGAGATCAGTGTGACCCTGATGGAGTGACTGTGAGGGTGTCAGGGTGACAGTGATACAGTGAGGGTGTGGGGGTCAGGGTGACGATGAACGAGTGAGTGTAAAGGGGTCAGGGTGAAGATGATGGAGTGAGTGAGGGGGGCAGGGTGACGGCAATGAAGTGAGTGTGAGAGGGTCAGGGTGACGGAGATGGATTGAGTGTGAGGGGGCCAGGGTGATGGTAAGGGAGTGAGCGCACGGAGGGAAGGGTGAGGGTGATGCATTGAGTGTCACGGGGTCAGTGTGCTGTTGATGGAGTGATTATGAGGGGGTCAGAGTGATGTTGATGGAGTGATTATGAGGGGGTCAGTGTGCTGTTGATGGAGTGATTATGAGGGGGTCAGAGTGATGTTGATGGAGTGTGGGTGAGGATATCAGGGTAAGGATGATGGAGTGAGTGTGAGGATGTCAGGGTGAGGGTGAAGACTGAGTGTGAGGGTATCAGTGTGACCCTGGAATGAGTGTGTGGAGTGTCAGGGTGATGATGATGGAGTGAGTGTAAGGCGATCAGGGTGATGATGATGGAGTGAGTGTGAGGGGGGCAGGGTGACGGCGATGAAGTGAGTGTGAGAGGGTCAGGGCGATGGAGATGGATTGAGTGTGAGGGGGTCAGGGTGACAGTGATGGAGTGACTGTGAGGGTGTCTGGGTGACGGATGAGTGAGTGTGAGGGGGTCAGGTTGACGGTGATGGAGTGAGTGTGGGGGGTCAGTGTGACAGTGATGGAGAGAGTGTGAGAGGGTCAGATTAACTGCGATGGAGTGATTGTCAGGGGGTCAGGCTGACTGTGATGGAGTGAGTGTGAGTGTGTCAGACTGACAGTGATGGAGTATGAGAGGGTCCAGGTGACGGTGATGGAGTGAGTGTGAGCCTGTGTCAGAGTGATGGTGATGGAGTATGAGAGGGTCCGGGTGACGGTGATGCAGTGAGTGTGAGGGGGCCAGGGTGACCGTGATAAAGTGAGTGTGAGTTGTTCAGAGTGACGGTGATGGGTGAGTGTGAGAGGGTCACGGTGACGCTGATGGAGTGAGTGTGGGGGAGTCAGTGTGACAGTGATCTTGTAAGTGTGAGGGGGTCAGGGTGACGGTGATGGGGTGAGTGCGAGGTGGTCAGGGTGACGTCGATGGAGTGAGTGTGAGGAGATCAGGGGGACGGTCACTCAGTGAGTGTGAGGGGATCAGTGTGACAGTGAATGAAAAAGCGTGAGGGGATCACTGTGACAGTGATGGAGTGATTGTGAGGGCGTAAGGGTGACGATGATAGAGTGAGTGTCAGGGGATCAGTGTGCCGTTGATGGAGTGAGTGTGAGGGGATCAGTGTGACTCTGATGGAGTGAGTGTGGGGGGTCAGTGTGACAGTGATGCAGTGAGTGTGACTTTGTCAGAGTGACGGTGATGCAGTGTGTATGAGAGGGCCCGGGTGACGTTGATGGAGTGAGTGTGAGGGGGTCAATGTGACGGTGATGAAGTGAGTGTGAGGGGGTAATGGTGACAGTGATGGAGTGAGTGACTGGGGGTGAGGGTGACCGTGATGAAGTGAGTGTGAGTCGTACAGGGTTACGGTGATGGAGTGAGTGTGAGTGGTTCAGAGTGACGATGATGGAGTGAGTGTCAGGGGATATGGGTAACGGTGATGGAGTGAGTGAGAGGGGGTTAGGGCGACAGTGATGGAGTGAGTGTGAGGGGATCGGTGTGACGGTGATGGAGGGAATGTAAGGGTTTCAGGGTGAGGATGATGGAGTGAGTGAGAGGGGGTTAGGGCAATGGTGATGGAGTGAGTGTCAGGGGATCAGTGTGACTTGATGGAGTGATTGTGGTGGGTCAGTGTGACAGTGATGGAGTGAGTGTGAGGGGGTCAGGGTAACAGTGATGGAGTAAGTGTGAGGGGGTCAGGGTGACGGTGATGGAGTGAGTGTGATGCTATCAGTGTGACGGTGATGGCGTGAGTGTGAGTGGTACAGGGTTACAATGATGGAGTGAGTGGGAGGGGTTCAGTGTGACGGTGATGGAGTGAGTGACTAGGGGTCAGGGTGAGGGTGATGGAGTGAGTGTGAGGATGTCAGTGTGATGGTGATGGAGTGAGTGTGAGGGTGTCAGGGTGACGGTGATGGAGTGAGTGTGAAGTGGTCACGGTCACGTCAATGGAGTGTGTGTGAGGGGATCAGGGGGATGGTCACTCAGTGAGGGTGAGGGGATCAGTGTGTCAGTGAATGAAAAAGCGTGAGGGGATCACTGTGACAGTGATGGAGTGATTGTGAGGGTATCCGTGTGACAGTGATGGAGTGAGTGAGAGTGGGTAAGGGCGACGATGATGGAGTGAGTGTGAGGGTGTTAGGGCGACGGTGATGGAGAGCGTGTGGGGGGTCAGAATGACGGTGATGGAATGAGTGTCGGGGATCAGTGTGCCGTTGATGGGGTGAGTGTGAGGGGATCAGTGTGACGGTGATTGCGTGAGTGTGAGTGGTACAGTGTTACAATGATTGAGTGAGTGTGAGGGGTTAAGGGTGACGGTGATGGAGTGAGTGACTAGGGGTCAGGATGGCGGTGATAGAGTGAGTGTGAGTGGATCAGTGTGACAGTGATGGAGTTATTGTGATTTGGACAGGTTTACAGTGATGGAGTGAGTGTGAGTGGGTCAGGGTGACGATGATGGAGTGAGTGTAAGGGGGTCAGGGTGAGGATGATGGAGTGAGTGTGAGGTGTCAGAGTGATGGTGATGGAGTGAGTGTGAGGGTGTCAGGGTGACGGTGATGGAGTGAGTATGAGAGTGTCAGGGTGACGGTGATGGAGTGAGTGTGTGGGGGAACAGGGTGTCGGCGATGGAGTGAGTGTGAGAGGTTCAGGGTGACGGATATGGAGTGAGTGTGAGGGGGTGAGGGTGACGGTGATGGAGTGAGTGTGATGGGACAGTGTGACAGTGATGGGGTGAGTGTGAGGGGATCAGTGTGACTGTGATGGATTGAGTGCGAGTGTGTCAGAGTGACGGTGATGGAGTGAGTATGAGAGTGTCAGGGTGACAGTGATGGAGTGAGTGTGAGGACTCAGCATGACGGTGATGGATTGAGTGTGGGCGGGTCAGTGTGACAGTGATAGAGTGAGTGTGAGCGGTTCAGGGTGATGGTGATGGAGTGTGTGACTGGGGTCAGAGTGACGGTGATGGAGTGAGTATGAGGGGGCTGCGGTGACAGTGATGGAGCGAGTGTGAGGTGGTCAGGGTGACGGTGATGGAGTGAGTGTGAAAGGGTCAGTGTGATGGTGATGGAGTGAGTGTGAGGGTGTCAGGGTGATGGTGATGGAGTGAGTGTGAGAGGGTCAGTGTGATGGTGATGGAGTGAGTGCGAGGTGGTCAGGGTGACGGTGATGGAGTGAGTGTGCAGTGGTCAGGGTGAAAGTGATGGAGTATGTGTGCAGGGGTCAGTATGACGTTGATTGAGTGTGTGTGAGGGGATCAGGGGACGTTCACTCAGTGAGTGTGAGGGGATCAGTTTGATAGTGAATGAAAGAGCATGCGGGGATCAGTGTGACAGTGATGGAGTGATTGTGAGGGTATCTGGGTGACAGTGATGGAGTGTGTGAGGGGGGTAAGGGTGAGGATGATGGACTGAGTGTGAGGGGGTCAGGGTGACAGTGATGGAGTGAGTGTAAGAGGGTCAGTGAGATGGTGATGCAGTGAGTGTGAGGCTGTCAGGGTGATGGTGATGGACGAATGTGAGTGTGTCAGTGTGACAGTGATGGAGTGAGTGTGAGAGGGTCAGTGTGATAGTGAGGGAGTGAGTGTGTGGGGACCAGGGTGACTGTGATGGAATGTGAGGGGGTCAGATTGCCGTTGATGGAGTGAGTGCGACGGGGTCAGGGTTTCGGTGATTGGGTCAGTGTGAGGGGGTCAGTGTGACGGCGATGGAGTGAGTGTGAGGTGGTCAGGGTTACAGTGATTGGGTCAGTGTGACGGTGATGGAGTGAATGTGAGGGGTTCACTGTGACAGAGATATACGCACACAGCCTGGGACTGACACACACACACACACACACACAAACAGCGTGGGACTCACTCACTCACTCACTCACTCACACACAGCCTGAGACTGACTCTCACACACACAGCCCAGGATTGACTCTCTCACACAGCCCGGGACTGACTCCCTCTCACACATAGCCCAGGACACTCTGGGATCGCCTTACACACTCTGGGACACTCTGTGATTCTCTCGTACACTCGGGGAATCCCTTACACACCATGGGACTCTGGGATTCTATCACACAGAGTTTGGGGTTCACTCACACACACCCTGGGACACTCTAGGATTCCCTTACATATTCTGGGACACTCTAGGACTCTGTTACACACACTGTGGTTCACTCACACATTCTGGGAATCACTCACATTCTCTGGGACTCTCTGGGATTCCCTTACGCAATCTGGGATGCTAGGACACTCGCCCACGCACTCTGTGATTCCCTTACACACTCTGGGACACTCTCACACACTCTGGGATTCCCTCTCACACACTCTGGGGCACTGGGACACTCTCCCTCACACTCACACTCTCTGGGACTCTCTGGGACACTGGGACTGTCTCCCACACACTCTGAGACACTGTGATTCACTCACTCACACACACACACAGCCTGGGACGGACTCACTTACTCACTCACACACACACACAGCCTGGGACTCACTCACTCTCACACACACAGCATGGGACTCACTCACTCACCCTCACACACACACAGCCTGGGACTATTTCACACACACACACACACACACACACCCCGGGACACTATGGGATTCTCTGACGCACTCTGGGACTCTCTCAGACAACCTGGGACACTGAGACCCTCTCCCACTCACTGTGGGACCCACTCCCATACACTCTGGGACACTGTTATTCTCTTACCCACACTGGGATTATCTCGCACACTCGGCGAATCTCTCACACACTCTGAGACACTCTGGGATTGTCTCAGACATTCTGGGACTCCGTCACACACTCTAGGAATCCCTTACACACTCTGGGATTCCCTTACGCAATCTGGGACGCTAAGACCCTCGCCCACACACTCTGGGATTCCCTCTCACACACTCTGGGACACAATGGGATTCTCTCATACATTCTGGGACTCTCACACAATCTGGGACACTGGGATCCTCTCCTACACACTCTGGGACACTGTGATTCTCTTACACTCACTGGGATTCTCTCGCACACTCTGGCATACTCGGGGAATCTCTCTAACGTTCAAGGATTCCCTTGCACACCATGGGTTTCTGGGACTCTCTAATTCACTCTGAGACTCTCTCTCTCTCTCACTGTGGGATTCTGTTACACACTCTGTGATTCTCTCACACACTGTGATTCCCTCTCACACACTCTGGGACACTGTGGGATTCTCTCACACACTCGAGGAATCCCTAACACATTCTGCAACACTCTGGGATTCCCTTAAACAATCTGGGACACTGGGACTCTCTCACACACCCTGGGACTCCCTCACACACTCTGGGATTCTCTCGCACACTCTGGGATTACCTTACGCAATCTGGGACACTGGGACCTTCGCCCACACACTCTGGGATTCCCTTACACACTCTGGGACCCTCTCCCACACACTCTGGGACACTCCGGGATTCTCTCACACACTCTGGGACACTCTGATTCCCTTACACACTTTGGGACTCGCAAACACACTCTGGGACACTCTCTCACACTCCGGGATTCCCTTAAATACTGTGGGACACTGGGACCCTCTCCCACACACTCTGGGATTCCCTCACACACTCTGGGACACCCTGGGACGCTTTCTAGTGTGCGTGCGCACCCCCTGGACGCCCTCTTGCGTGCGTGCGCCCCCACACCGGGAAGCTCTCTCTAGTGTGTGCAGCCGCGCCCCCCACCACCAGGGACGCTCTCGCGTGCAAACACCCCCACCCCAGGAAGTTCTCTCGCGCACAGACACTCTGGGACATTCTGTGATTCTCTCTTACACTTGGGGATTCCCTTACACACCATGGGACTCTCTCACCAATCTGGGACACCCTGGAACACTCCCTGTCACTTTCTTGGGACTCCCTGACATACTCTGAGGATTCCCTTAGGCACTCTGGGATTGGTGGCAACAGTGTTGGGGCAACGTGTTTGGGGTCAAAGGGGTTGGACAGGGTTGGTGGGGAATGGCGTTGCACGGGGTGGGGGGGACGGGGTTGTGGGGACGATGTTGCACGGGGTTGGGGGTACGGGGTTGGGGAGGAACGGTTTTGCATGGGGTTGGGTCAAATGGTGTCAGTCGGGGTGGGGGAATGGTGTCAGTCAGGGTAGGGGAACGGTGTCGGTCGGGGTGGGGGTGAATGGTGATGCATGGGGTTGGGGGACAGTGTTGCACGGGGTTGGGGAGGAACGGTGTTGCATGGAGTTGGGGGGAATGGTGTCGGTCGGCGTGGGGGAACGGTGTCGGTCGGGGTGGGGGGAGAACAGCTTTGCACGGGGTTGGAGGGAACAGAGTGCATGGGGTTGGGGGAACAGCATTGCACGAGGTTGGGGAGGCCTGCGTAGCATGGGATTGGGGGGATGGCGTGCACAGGGTTGGGGGGTACGGCGTGCATGGGGTTGGGGGGACGTCGTTGCACGGGGTTGGGCAGACCACCGTTGCACGGGGTTGGGGGGATTGCTGTTGCATGGGGTTGGGGGATCGGCGTTGCACGGGCTTGGCGGGAACGCCATTGCACGGGGTTGGGGGGAGACAGCGTTGCACGGGTTTGGGGGGACAGTGTTGCACGGGGTTGGGGGAATGTCGTTGCATGGGGTTGGGGGAACGCCATTGCACGGGTTTGGGGAGGAAATCGCCATTGCACTGGGTTGGGGGGAGACGCTGTTGCACGGTGTTGGGAGGGACGGCATTGTACAGGGTTGGGGGGGATGGCATTGCACAGGGTTGGGGAGGGACGGGGTTGTGGGGGATGGGGTTGGGGGAACACCGTTGCACAGTGTTTGGGGGAAGCCGTTGCACGGTGTTGGGGGAACGCCGTTGCACGGGAATGGGTGGGAATGGCGTTGCACGGGGGTTGGGGGAACACACTCACACTCACTCCATCACCGTCACACTGACCTCCCCACACCCACTCCATCCCCACCGCCCTGACCCCCTCACACTCATCCCATCACAGTCACCCTGAATCCCCCTCACACTCACTCCAAATCCCCTTACACTCACTCCATCACCCTCACACTGATCCTCTCACACTCACTCCTTCACCGTCATGCTAACCATCTCCCACTCACTCCAGCCGCATCACACAGACCCCCTCATACTCACTCCATCACCGTCAGACTAATCCCCTCACACTCACTCCACAACTGTCAGACTAATCCCCTCACACTCACTCCACAACCGTCAACCGTTCAACCTCACACTCACTCCTTCACTGTCACACTTACCCCTTCACATTCACTCCATCACCTTCAACCTTACCGCCACACACTCATTCCATCATCATCAATATGACCCCCTCACATTCACTCCATCACCGTCACCCTGATCTTCTCACACTCACTTCATCACCGTCACCTTGACCAACTCACACTCACTCCATCTCCGTCACCGTGACCCCCTCACATTCACTCCATCATCGTCACCCTGCCCCCCTCACCCTCACTCCATCACCGTCACACTTATCCCCTCACACTCAATCAATCTCCGTCACACTGAACCCCTCACACTCATTCCATCACCGTCACGATGACACCCTCACACTCACTACATCACTGTCTCCCTGACCCCCTCACACTCACTCAGTCACCGTCACCCTGATTCGCTCACACTCACTCCATTACCTTCACCCAGATCCCCTCATAGTCACTTCATTACCGTCACACTTATCCCCTCACGCTCACATTATCACGGTCACTCTGACCCTCTCACAATCACTCTATTTCCATCTCACTGATCCCCTCACACTCACTCCATCACCCTCACCCTGACACTCTCACACTCATTCCATCACCGTCACACTGACCTCCAGCACTCACTCCATCACCGTCACCCTGACCACCAAACACTCACTCCATGACTCTCACCCGGACACCCACACACTCACTCCATCACTGTCACACTGATCCTCTCACACTCACTCCATCAACATCTCCCTGACCCCATCACACTCACTCCAGCGCCATGTCCCTGACCCCCTCACACTCACTCCATCACCATCATCCTGACACTCACACACTCACTCCATCACCGTCATGGTGACCCCTCTCACTCACTCCATCATCGTCACCCTGACCCCCTCACAACACTCCATTACTGGCAGCGTGACCACCTCACACTCACTCCATCACCGTCACCCTGACAACCTCACACTCACTCCATCACCATCATCCTGACACTCTCACACTCACTCCATCACCGTCAGTTTGACCCCCTCTCACTCACTCCATCATCGTCACCCTGACCCCCTCACACTCAATCCATCACATACCCTCTGACCCCCTCACACTCACTCCATCACCCTCAACCTGACCCACTAACACTCACTCCATCACCATCACCTAGACCGTCTCACAGTCACTCCATCTCCGTCACACTGACACCCTCACACTCACTCCATCTCCATCACACTGACCCCCTCACACTCACTCCATCTCCGTCACATTGACCCCCTCACACTCACTCCATCACCCTCAACCTGACCCACTAACACTCACTCCATCACCGTCACCTAGACCGTCTCACACTCACTCCATCTCCGTCACACTGACCCCCTCACACTCACTCCATCTCCGTCACATTGACCCCATCACAATCACGCCATCACCGTCACCCTGACCCGTTCACATTCACTCCATCACCATCATCCTGACACTCTCACACTCACTCCATCACTGTTACCCTGACCAGTTCACATTCACTCCATCACCATCACACTGATCCCCACACTCATTCCATCACAGTCACCCTGACACCCTCACACTCAGACCATCTCCATCACACTGACCCCCTCACACTCAATCCATCACCATCATCCTGACATTCTCACACTCACTCCATCACCGTTACGGTGACCCTCTCCCACTCACACCATCACCGTCACCCTGACCCCCTCACTCTCACTCCATCACCATCATCCTGACCCTCTCACAGTCACTTCATCACCGTCACCTTGACTCCCTCACACTCACTCTATCACCGTCACCCTGACCCCCTCACACTCTCTCCATCACCGTCACCTCGAACTCCTCACACTCACTCCATCACCGTCACACTGACCCCCACACACTCTCTCTATCACCATCACATTGACCCCCACACACTCACTCCATCACCGTCACACTGACCCCCACACACTCTCTCCATCACCGTCACACTGACTCCCACACACTCTCTCCATCACTGTCACCTTGACCCCCTCACACTCACTCCATCACCGTCACACTAACCCCCACACACTCATTCCTTCTTTGTCATCCTGACACTCTCACACTCACTCCATCAACTTCACACTGATCCCCTCACACTCACTCCATCACCGTCACCCTGACAGTCTCACAGTCACTCCATCTCCGTCACACTGACCCCCTCACACTCACTCCATCTCCGTCACATTGACCACCTCACACTCACTCGATCACAGTCACACTAACCCCCTCACACTCACGCCATCACAGTCACCCTGACCCGTTCACATTCACACCATCACCATCACACTGATCCCCACACTCATTCCATCACAGTCACCCTGACACCCTCACACTCACACCATCTCCATCACACTGACCCCCTCACACCCACTCTATCACCATAACCATGACACCCACACATTCACTGCATCACCGTCACCCTGACCCCCTCACACTCATGCGATCACAGTCACACTGACCCCCTCACAGTCACTGGGTCACCGTCACCATGAACCCCTCACACTCATTCCATCACTGTCACCCTGACCCCAACACACTCACTCCTTCTCCGACACATTGACCCCCTCACACTCACTCCATCATCGTCAGCCTGACCCCTCCCACTCATGCCATCACCCTCAACCTGACCCACTAACACTCACTCCATCACCATCACCTAGATCGTCTCACAGTCACTCCATCTCCATCACACTGACCCCATCACACTCACTCGATCACAGTCACACAAACCCCCTCACACTCACGCAATCACAGTCAGCCTGACCTGTTCACATTCACTCCATCACTATCACACTGATCCCCAATCTCATTCCATCACAGTCACCCTGACACCCTCACACTCACACCATCTCCATAACACTGACCCCCTCACACTCACTCCATCACCATAACCATGTCCCCCTCACACTCACTCCATCACCGTCATCCTGACACTCTCACACTCACTCCATCAGCGTTACGGTGACCCCCTCCCACTCATCCATCACCGTCACCCTCACCCCTCACACTCACTCCATCACAGTCACCTTGACCCACTCACACTCATTCCATCACTGTCACCCTGACCCCGACACACTCACTTCTTCTCCGTCACATTGATCCCCTCGCATTCAATCCATCATCATGAGCCTGACCCCCTCACACTCACGCCATCATCGTCACTGTGAACCCCTCACACTCACTCCATCAACATCTCCCTGAGCCCCGCACACTCTTTCCATTACTGTCATCCTGACACTCTCAACTCACTCCATCACCGTCATCCTGACACCCTCGCACTCACTCCATCAACTTCACACTGATCCCCTCACACTCACTCCATCACCGTCAGCCTGACAACCTCACAGTCACTCCATCACCGTCATCCTGACACTCTCGCACTCACTCCATCAACTTCACACTGATCCCCTCACACTCACTCCATCACCGTCACCCTGACAACCTCACAGTCACTCCACCACCGTCTACCTGATCCCCTCATAGTCACTCCATTATCGTCACACATATCCCTTCATGCTCACATCATCACAGTCACCCTTACTTCCTCACACACACTCCATCACTGTCAACGTGACCCCCTCACACTCACTGCATCACCATCACCCTGACCACCTCACACTCATTCCCTCACTGTCACCCTGACCCGCTCACACTCCTTATATCACCATCACCCTGACCCCGACACACCCACTCCTCCTCCATCGCTTTGACCCCCTCACACTCAATCCATCACATACACTCTGACCCTCTCACACTCACTCCATCATCCTCAACCTGACCCACTAACACTCACTCCATCACCGTCACCTAGACCGTCTCACAGTCACTCCATCTCCGTCACACTGACCCCCTCGCACTCATTCCATCTCCGTCATATTGACCCCCTCACACTCACTCGATCACAGTCACACTAACCCCCTCACACTCACGCCATCACAGTCACCCTGACTCGTTCACATTCACACCATCACCATCACACTGATCCCCACACTCATTCCATCACAGTCACCCTGACACCCTCACACTCACACCATCTCCATCACACTGACCCCCTCACACTCACTCCATCACTGTAATTATGACACCCTCACACTCACGCATCACCGTCACCCTGACACCCACGCACTCACACAATCCCCACCACACAGACCCCCTCACACTCGGTCCATCACCATCACCGTGACCCCATCAAGTTCACTCCATCACCGTCTCCCTGACCCCCTCACCCACACATGATCCCAGTCACACTGACCCCCTCACATGCACTCAGTCAATGTCACCCTGATTCGCTCAGACTCACGCCATCACCGTCTCCCTGACCCACTCACACTCAATCGTTCACCCTGACACTGACCCCCTCACACTCACTCCATCACATTCACCCTGATCCCCTCACAGTCACTCCATTACCGTCACACTGACCCCTTCACACTCATGCGATCACAGTCACACTGACCCTCTCACACTCACTCCATCACCGTCAACCAGACGCCCTCACACTCACTTAGTCACCGTCACCCTGACCCCCTCACACTCACTCCATCACCGACTCGCTGACCCCCTCACAGTCACTGGGTCACCGTCACCATGAACCCCTCACACTCATTCCATCACTGTCACCCTGACCCCGACACACTCACTCCTTCTCCATCACATTGACCCCCTTACACTCACGCCATCATCGTCAGCCTGACCCCCTCACACTCATGCCATCACTGTCATCGTCACCCCCTCACATTCACTCCATCACCATCACCCTGACCCCGATGCACCCTTCTCCTTCTCTATCACTTTGACCCCCTCACACTCAATCCATCACATACACTCTGACCCTCTCACACTCACTCCATCATCCTCAACCTGACCCACTAACACTCACTCCATCACCCTCACCCTGACCCGTTCACGTTCACTCCATCACCATCACACTGATCCCCACACTCATTCCATCACCGTAACCAAGACACACTCACACTCACTCCATTGCCGTCTCCCTGACCCCCTCACACTCACTCCAGCACCGTCATCCTGACACTCTCACAGTCACTCCATCACCGTCACGGTGAACCCCTCCCACACACTCCATCATCGTCATACTGACCCCCTCACACACACTCTATCACTATCAGCGTGACCCCCTCACACTCACTCCATCACTGTCACCTTGACCCCCTCACACTCACTTGATTTCCATTACCCTGACTCCATCCCACTTGCTCCATCACCATCACACTGACCCGTGCACATTCACTCTATCAACGTCGCACTCATCCCCTCACACTCACTCCATCTCCACCAAGCTAACCTCATCACACTCACTCCATCACCTTCACACTGACCCCCACACACTCATTCCTTCTTTGTCACCTGACACCCTCACACTCACTCCTTCACCATCAACATGACATGCTCACACTCACTGCATCACCATCATCCTGACAACCTCACACTCACTCCATCACCATCTCCCTGATCCCCTCACAGGCGCACCATTATCGTCACACATATCCCCTCACGCTCACATCATTACGGTCACCATGACCCACTCACACACACTCCATCACTGTCAACGTGACCCCCTCACACTCACTCCATCGCCATCACCCTGACCACCTCTCACTCATTCCCTCACCGTCACCCTGACCCCAACACACTCATTTCATCACGGTCACACTGACCCTCTTACATTCACTCCATCACAGTCATCCTGACCCTCTCACACTCAGGCCATCTCCACCATGGTGACTGCCCCACACTCGCTCCATCACCGTCACCCTGACCCCCTCACACACACTCCATCACTGTCAACGTGTCCCCCTCACACTCACTCCATCACCATCACCCTGACCACTTCACACTCTTTCCCTCACTGTCACCTTGACCCCCTCACACTCACTTCATCACTCTCACACTGACCATCTTACATTCACTCCATCACCATCACCCTGATCCTCTCACACTCTCTCCAACTCCGTCACCTTGACCCCCTCACACTCACTCCATCACCATCACCTTGACCCCCTCACACTCACTCGATCTCCACCACCCTGACCCCCTCACATTCACTCCATCACCGTCACACTGACCTGCGCACACTCACTCTATCAATGTTGCACTCATCCCCACCCACTCCATCTCTGTCAAACTGACCCCATCACATTCACTCCATCACCGTCACACTGACTCCCACACACACATTCCTTCTTTGTCACATGTCACCCTCACACTCACTCCTCCACCATCAACATGACACACTCACACTCACTGTATTACCATCATCCTGACACTCTCGCACTCACGCCAAAAACTTCACACTGATTCCCTCACACTCACTCCATCACCGTCACCCTGATCCCCTCACAGTCACTCAATTATCGTCACACATATCCCCTCACGCTCACATCATCACAGTCACCCTGACACCCTCACACTCACTCCATCTCCATCACCCTGACACCCTCGCACTCATGCCATCACCGTCACTGTGACCCCCTCACACTCACTCCATCAGTATCACCCTGACCCCCTCAGACTCACTCCTTCACCGTCGCTCTGACCCCCTCACACTCACTCCGTCACCATCACCTTGACACCCTCACATGCTCTCCACCAATGTCACACTCATCCCCTCACACTCACTCCATCACCATCACACTGACCCCCCACACTCAATCCATCATCCTCACCCTGACCCCTCACCCTCACTCCATCACCGTCATGCTCATCCCCTCACACTCAATCAATCTCCGTCACACTGAACCCCTCACACTCATTCCATCACCGTCACTATGACACCCTCCCACTCACTGCATCACTGTCTCCCTGACCCTCTCACACTCACTCGGTCACCGTCACCCTGATTCCCTCACACCCACTCCATCACGTTCACCCTGATCCCCTCACAGTCACTCTTATCCCCTCACGCACACATCATCACGGTCACCCTGACCCTCTCACACTCACTCTATCTCCATCTCACTGAATGCATCACACTCACTCCATCACCCTCACCCTGACACTCTCACACTCATTACATCACCGTCACACTGAACCCCTCACACTCATTCCATCACCGTCACTATGACACCCTCCCACTCACTGCATCACTGTCTCCCTGACCCTCTCACACTCACTCGGTCACCGTCACACTGACATCCTCACACTCACTCCAGCACAGTCACCCTTTCTCCCTTACACTCTCTCTATAACCGTCACACTGATCCCCTCGCACTCACTCCATCACCGTCACCCTGACCCCTCACACTGACTCCATCACCGTCACTATTCTCCCCTCAAACGTACGCCATCACTGTCACCCTGACTCCCTCACACTCACTCCATCACCATCAAGCTGACCCACTCACACTCACTCCATCACCGTCATGCTGACCCTTTCGCACTCACTCCATCAACTCCACACTGATCCCCTCACACTCACTCCATCACCGTCACACTAACCCCCTGAAACTCACTCCATCACCGAAACCATGACCCCCTCACGCTCACTCCATCACCGTCACCCTGACAACCTCACACTCACTCCATCTCCGTCACACTAACCCCCTCACTCTTACTGCATCACCCTCACCCTGACCCACTCACACTCCCTCCATCACCATCATCCTGCCTCCCTCACACGCACTCCTTCACCGTCACCCAGATCCCCTCACACTCACTCCTTCACTGTCACCCTGACCCCCTCACACTCACTTCATTATTATCACCCTGATCCCTTCAAACTCAGTCCATCTCCGTCACACTGACTCCCTCAAACTCAGTCCAACACCATCACCCTTACCCCCACACACTCACTCCATCAATATCACCCTGACACCCTCACACTCACTCCTTCACAGTCAGTCTGACCCCTCACACTCACTCGATCACAGTCACCCTCACATCTCCACACTCACTCCATCATCGTCACCAAGGTCCCCACACACTCAAGCCATCTGCGTCACACTGACCCCCTCATACTCACTCCATCTCCGTCACCCTGACCCGCTCACATTCCTTCCATCACCATCACCCTGACACCGACAAACCCACTCTTTCTCCATCACTTTGACCCCCTCACACTCACTCCATCACCCTCACCCTTACCCTTTAACACTCACTCCATCACCGTCACCTAGACCCTCTCACAGTCACTCCATCTCCGTCACACTGACCCCCTCACACTCACTCGATCACAGTTACACTAACTCCCTCACACTCACGCCATCACCGTCACCCTGACCCGTTCACATTCACTCCATCACTATCACACTGATCCCCACCCTCATTCCATCACAGTCACCCTGACACCCTCAGACTCACACCATCTCCATCACACTGACCCCCTCACACCCACTCTATCACCATAACCATGACACCCACACATTCACTGCATCACCGTCACCCTGCCCCCCTCACACTCGGTCCATCACCGTCACCGTAACCCCATCAAATTCACTCCATCACCGTCTCCCTGACCCCCTCACACTCACACGATCCCAGTTACACTGACCCCCTCACACTCACTTCATCACATTCACCTTGATCCCCTCACAGTCACTTCATTACCGTCACAGTTATCTCCTCACGCCCACACCATTACACTCACCCTGACCCCCTCACATTCACTCCATCACCCTCACCCGGACCCTCTCACACTCACTCCATCTCCGCCACACTGACCACCTCACACTCATGCGATGACAGTCACCCTGACCCCCTCACACTCACTCGTTCACCATCACCCTGACCCCCTCACACTCACTCCATCACCGTCACCCTGTCCCCCTCACAATTACTCCATCACCGTCACCCTGACCCCCTCACACTCGCTCAATCACTGTCACCATGACCCCCTCACACTCATTCCATCACTGTCACCCTGACCCCGACACTCTCACTCCTTCTCCGTCACATTGACCCCCTCACACTCACACCATCATCGTCAGCCTGACCCCCTCACACTCACTCCTTCACCGTCAGCATGACACCCTCACATTCACTCCATCACCGTCACCCTGACCCTCTCACACTCACTCTATCTCAATCTCACTGAACCCCTCACACTCATTCCATCACCGTCACACTTATCTCCCCACACTCACTCCATCCCCATCGCCCTGACGACCTCACACTCATTCCATCACAGTCACCGTGACCCCCTCACACTCACTCCATCACCGTCACACTCACCCCCTCACACTCACTCCATCACCGTTACCCTGACACCCACAAACTCGCACCATCAACATCACAATGACCCCCTCACACTTACTCCACCACCGTCATCCTGACCCCCTCACACTCACTCCATCACCCTCACCCTGACCCCTCACACTCACTCCATCAACGTCACACTCATCTCCGCACACTTACTCCACCCCCACCGCTCTGACCCCTTCACACTCATTCCATCACCGAAACCCTGACCTCCTCAAACTCATTCCATCACCGTCAACCTTACAACCCTCACACTCACTCCACCACCATCAACCTGACTCACACACAATTACTCCATCACCTTCATACTGACAATCTCACACTCACTCCATCACCGTCACACTGAATCCACCACCATCAACCTGAACTCCTCACATTCACTGCACCGTCACCCTGATTCCCTCATACTCATTCCATCACCGTCACCATAACCCTCTCACACTCACTCGATCAACTTCACACTGATCCCCTCACACTCACTACATCACCATCACCATGACATCCTCACACTCACTCCATCTCCGTCACACTGACCCCAATAAACTCGCTCCTTCAACGTCACTCTGACCCCCTCACGCTCACTCCATCACCGTCACCCTGACCCGCTCACACTCACTCCGCCACCGTCACACTGACCCATTTACACTCACTCCATCATTCTCACACTGATCCCCTCACACTCGCTCCATCACCGTCACCCACACCGCCTCACACTCATTCCATCACTCTCACCCAGACCGCCTCACACTCACTCCTTCACCGCCACCCTGACCCCCACACAGTCACACCATCACCACCACCCTGACCCCCACACACTCGCACCATCAACATCACAATGACCCCCTCACACACAAGCCGTCACCGTCACCCTGACCCCCTCACACTCACTCCAGCATTCTCCCCTGACTCCCTCACACTCACTCCATCATCCTCACCCTGATCCCACACTCACTCCATCACCGTCATACTCATCTCTGCACACTCACTCCATCCCCACCGACCTGACCCCCTCACACTCATTCCATCTCCGTCACCCTGACCCTCCCACACTCACTCCGTCACCGTCACCATGACCCCCTCACACTTGCACCATCAGCGTCACACTGACCCCCTCACACTCACTCCATCACCATCACCCTGACCCCCTCACACTCACTCCTTCACCGTCTCCCTGACCCTCTCACACTCACTCCCTCACCATCACCCTGACCCCCTCACACTCACTCCTTCACCGTCTCCCTGACCCCCTCACACTCGTTCCATCACCGTCACCTTGACCCCCCACACTCACTCAATCACCATCACCCTGACCCCCTCACACTCACTCCTTCACCGTCTCCCTGACCCCCTCACATTCACTCCGTCAGTTTCACTCTGACCTCCTCCTACTCACTCCATCAATGTCATCCTGACCCCCTCACAAACACTCCTTCACCATCATCCTGACCCCCTCACACTCAATTCATCCCCGTCAAACTGACAACCTCACACTCACTTTTCCACCGTCATTCTGACTCCCTCACGCTTACTCCATCATGGTCTCACTGACCACCTCACACTCAGTCCATCACAGTCACTCTGAGCCCCTCACACTCACTCCATCATCGTCACCCTGGCCCGCTCACACCGTTACGCTGACTCCTTACACTCACTCCAAACACAATCACACTGATCCCCTCACACTCACTCCATCATCCTCACCCTGACACCCTTACACTCGCTCCATCACCGTCACCCAGACGGACCCACACTCACTCCATCACCGTCACCCTGTACACGTGATACTCACTCCATCACTGTCACCCTGGCTCCCTCACACTCACTCCATCACCGTCACCATGACCTCCTCAGACTCACTCCATTACAGTCACCTTGACACCCTCACGCTCACTCCTTCACCGTCACCAAGAACGTCTCACACTGACTCCATCACCGTCATCCTGAAACTCACGCACTCACCCCATCAACTTCACACTGACCCCCTCACACTCACTCCATCACCGTCACCGGGACCCCCTCGCACTCACTCTATCACCGTCTCCCTGACCCCCTCACACACACTCCATCACTGTCACCATGATCCTCTCACACTCACTCCATCATCTTCACCCTGACCCACTCACTCTCTCGCCATCTCCATCAAAGTGACTCCCTCACAGTCACTCCATTACCGTCACACTTATCCACTCACATTCACATCATCACGGTCACCCTGACCCTCTCACACTCACGACATCACCGTCACCATGACCCGCTCACACTCACGCCATCACTGTCTCCCTGACCCCTCACACTCACGCGATCCCAGTCACACTGAACACTCAAACTCATTCCATCAAAGTGACACTGACCCCCTCACACTCACTCCATCACCTTCATCCTGATCCCTTCACAATCACTCCATTACTGTCACACTTATCCCCTCACACTCTCATCATCACGGTCACCCTGACCCCCACACACTCATTCCATCACTGTCACCCTGACCCTCTCACATTCACGCGATCTCAATCTCACTGAACCCCTCACATTCACACCATTACCCTCACCCTGACCCCCTAACACTCACTCCATCACTCTCATCCTGACCCACTCAGACTCACAACATCGCTGTCACCAGGACCCTCTCACACTCACTCCATCTGCATCACACTGACCCCCTCACGCTCACTCGATCACAGTCACACTGACCCCCTCACACTCACTCCATCACCATCACCCTGACCCCCTCACACTCACTCCATCACCGCCTCCCTGACCCCCTCACACTCACGCGATCCCAGTCACACTGCACCCTCACACTCACTCGGTCAACGTCGCCCTGATTCCCTCATACTCACTCCAGTTCCTGCTTTATCTCCATAACCTTTGATTCCACAATCCTTGAGAGTTCTATCCAACTCTTTCTTCAATGAATCCAGAGACTGGTCCTCCATTGCCCTCTGGTGCAGAGCATTCCACACAGCCACCACTCTCTGGGTGAAGAGGTTTCTCCTCATCTCTGTCCTAAATGGTCTACCCCGTATTTTTAAGCTGTATCCTCTCGTTTAGCACTCACCCATCAGTGGAAACATGTTTCCTGCCTCCAGAGTGTCCAATCCTTTAATAATTTTTTATGTCTCAATCAGATCCCCTCTCAGTCTTCTAAACTCAAGGGTATACACGCCCAGTCGCTCCAGTCTTTTAGTGTAGGTAATCCCGCCATTCCAGGAACTGACCTCGTGAACCTACGGTGCAAACCCTCAATAGCCAGACATCCACTCTCTCAACATCCCCTCACACTCATTCATTCACCGTTATCCTGACCCCCTAACACTCACTCCTTCACCGTCACCCTGACCCCTTTACACTCACTCCATCACCGTCACCCTGAACACCTCACACTCGCTCCATCAACGTCACCCTGACCCCCTGACACTCACTCCTTCACCGTCACCCTGAACACTTCACACTCGCTCCATCAACGTCACCCTGAACACTTCACACTCGCTCCATCAACGTCACCATGACTCCCTCACACTCACTCCATCACCGTCACCCTGAACAACTCACACCCGCTCCATCAACGTCACCATGACCCCCTCACACTCACTCCAGCACTGACACCCTGACCCACTCACACACACTCCATCATCCTCACCCTGCCTCCCGCACACTCACTCCATCACCTTCACCTTGACCCCTTCACACTCAATCAGTCATCATCACCCTGACCCCCTCACACTTACTCCTTCACCGTCACCCTGAACACCTCACACTCGCTCCATCAACATCACCATGACTCCCTCACACTCACTCCATCACCGTCACCCTGAACAACTCACACCCGCTCCATCAACGTCACCATGACCCCCTCACACTCACTCCAGCACTGTCACCCTGACCCACTCACACACACTCCATCATCCTCACCCTGCCTCCCGCACACTCACTCCATCACCTTCACCTTGACCCCCTCACACTCAATCAGTCATCATCACCCTGACCCCCTCACACTTACTCCTTCACCGTCACCCTGAACACCTCACACTCGCTCCATCAACGTCACCATGACTCCCTCACACTCACTCCATCACCGTCACCCTGACCCACTCACACACACTCCACCATCCTCACTCTGACCCCCTCACACACTCCTTCACCATCACTCTCAATCCATAAGTGTCACCCTTACCTCCTCACGCTCACTCCATCATCCTCAAAATGACCCCCTCACACTCACTACAACGCCGTCACATTGATCCCCTCACCCACACTCCATCAACGTCACACTCATCCCCTCACACACACTCCATCACTGTCACCCTGACCCACTCACACTCACTCCATCATCCTCACACTGACCTCCTCACCCACACTCCATCACCGTGACACTCATCTCCCCACAATCATTCCATCACAACCGCCCTGACCCCCTCACACTCACTCCATCACAGTCACCCTTACCCCCTCACACTCATTCCATCACAGTCACCCTGACCCCCTCACACTCACGTGATCGCAGTCACACTGCACCCTCGCACTCACTCTATCACCATCACGATGACCCTCTCTCACTCACTCCATCAACTTCACACTGATCCTTTCACACTCACTCTATCACCGTCACCCTGACATCCTCACATTCACTCCATTATCGTCACCCTGACCCACTCACTCTCACACCATCTCCGTCACACTGACCCCCTCACAGTCACTCCATTACAGTCACACTTATCCCCTCACATTCACATCATCACAGTCACCCTGACCCTCTCACACTCATGCCATCACCGTCACCATGACCCGCTCACATTCAGTCCATCACGATCACACTGCCCACCTCACACACACTCCTTCACAGTCACCCTGGCCCTCTCACACTCAATCCATCACCGTCACCATGACCCCATCACACTCACTCCATCACCATTACCCTAACTCCCTCACATTCAGTCCATCAGTTTCACTCTGGCCTCGTCCAACTCACTCCATCAGTGTCATCCTGACACCCTCACACTCACTCCACCTCCGTCACCCTGAGCCGCTCACACTTACTCTGTCAACATCAACCTGACCCCAAACACTCACTCCAACACAATCACTCTGATCCCCTCACCCTCTCTCCATCAACGTCACACTCATCCCCTCACACTCACTCTATCACCATCACCCTGACCCCCTCACACTCACTCCATCATACTCACCCTGACCCCCTCACACTCGCTCCATCACCATCACCCAGACTGCCTCACACTCAATCCTTCACCGTCACCCTGACCCCTTCACACTTACTCCATCACCGTCACCCTGACCCCTTCACACTCACTCCATCACCGTCACCCTGAACAACTCACACTCGATCAATCAACGTCACCCTGACCCCCTCACACTCGCTCCATCACCATCACCCAGACTGCCTCACACTCAATCCTTCACCGTCACCCTGACCCCTTCACACTTACTCTATCACCGTCACCCTGACCCACTCACACACACTCCATCAACGTCACCCTAATTCCCTCACACTCACCCCTTCACCATCACCCTGACTCAGTCACACACACTCCATCATCCTCACTCTGACCCCCTCACACACTCCTTCACCATCACTCTCAATCCATCAGTGTCACCCTTACCTCCTCACACTCACTCCATCATCCTCAAAATGACCCCCTCACACTCACTACAACACCATCACATTGATCCCCTCACCCACACTCCATCAACGTCACACTCATCCCCTCACACACACTCCATCACTGTCACCCTGACCCACTCACACTCACTCCATCATCCTCACACTGACCCCCTCACACTCACTCCATCACAGTCACCCTGACCTCCTCACCCTCACTCCATCACCATCACACTCATCTCCCCACACTCATTCCATCACAGTCACCCTGACCCCCTCACACTCACGCAATCGCAATCACACTGCACCCTCACACTCATTCTATCACCGTCACAATGACCCTCTCTCACTCACTCCATCAACTTCACACTGATCCTCTCACACTCACTCTATCACCGTCACCCTGACATCCTCACATTCACTCCATCATCGTCACCCTGACTCTCTCACACTCACGCCATCACCGTCACCATGACCCGCTCACACTCACGCCATCACCATCACCTTGACCCCCTCAGACTCATTCCATCACGATCACACTGCCCCCCTCACACACACTCCTTCACAGTCACCCTGGCCCTCTCACACTTACTCCATCACCATCACCATGACCCGCTCACACTCACGCCATCACCAATACCATGACCCCCTCACACTCACTCAAAGACCATCACCATCACCCCCTCACACTCACTCCATTTTCCTCAAACTGACACCCTCACAGTCACTTCATCACCGTCACCCTGACCCGCTCACACTCACTCCATCAACATGAACCTGACCTCTAACACTCACTACAACACAATCACTGAACCCCTCACCCTCTCTCCATCAACGTCACACTCATCCCCTAACACTCACTCCTTCACCGTCACCCTGACCCCCTGACACTCACTCCATCACCATCACCCAGACCACCTCACACTCACTCCATCACCGTCACCCTGACCCCCTCACACTCACTCCTTCACCGTCACCCTGACCCACTCACACACACTCCATCATCCTCACCTGGCCTTCCTCACACTCACTCCATCACCGTCACCCTGAAAAAGTCACACACACTCCATCATCCTCACTCTGACCCCCTCACACACTCCTTCACCGTCACTCTCAATCCATCAGTGTCACCCTTACCTCCCCACATACACTCCATCATCCTCAAAATGACCCACTCACACTCACTACAACACCATCACATTGATCCCCTCACCCACACTCCATCAACGTCAGACTCATCCCCTCACACACACTCCATCACTGTCACCCTGACCCCCTCACACTCGCTCCATCACCATCACCCAGACCACCTCACAATCACTCCATCACTGTCACCCAGACCGCCTCACACGCCCTCCTTCACCGTTACCCTGACCCCCGAACACTCACTCCTTCACTCTCACACTGACCCCCTACCACTCACTCCTTCACTTCATCCTGACCCCCTCACACTCGGACCATCAACATCACCATGACCCCCTCATACTCAGGCCATCACTGTCACCTTGACCCACTCACACTCACTCCATCACGATCACTCTGAACCCCGCACACTCACTCCTTCATCGTCACTCTGACAACCTCACGCTCACTCCATCACTGTCACACTGACTCCTACGCATTCACTCCATTACTGAAACTCTGACTCCCTTACACTCACTCCATCATCATGACACTGACCCCTCACACTCACTCCATCATCGTGACACTGACCCTTCACAGTCACTCCATCACCGTCACACTTATCCCCTCACACTCTCATCATCACGGTTACCCTGACCCTCTCACACTCACTCTATCTCAATCTCATTGACTCCCACACACTCACACCATTACCCTTACCCTGACCCTCTCACACTCACTCCATCACCCTCACCCTGACACCTAGTCCCTCTCACCCTCACGCCATCTGCGTCACACTGACCCCCTCACACTCATTCCATCACTGTCACCCTGACCCCAACACACTCACTCCTTCTCCATCACTTTGACCAACTCACACGCACTGCATCACTCCACCCTGACTCCCTGACACTCACTCATTCACCATCACCCTGACCCCCTCACACTCAATTCATCACTGTCACACTGACTCTATTAAATTCACTCCGTCACTGTCACACTGACATCCTCACACTCACTCCATCGCCGTCACCCTGACCCCCTCACACTCACTACATCACCGTCACCCTGACCCCCTCACACTCACTCCGTCACCGTCACCCTGATTCCCTCACACTCACTCCATCACCATCACCCTGACCCCGTCACGCTCACGCCATCATCGTCTCCCTGACCCCCTCACACTCACACAATCCCAGTCACACTGAACCCTCATACTCATTCTATCACCGTGACACTCACCTCCTCACACCCACTCCATCACCTTCACCCTGATCCCGTCACAATCGCTCCATTACCGTCACACTTATCCCCTCACACTCTCATCATCACGGTCACCCTGACCCCCTCACACTCACTCCATCACTGTCACCCTGACCCTCTCACACTCACTCTATCTCAATCTCACTGAACCCCTCACACTCACACCATTACCCTCACCCTTACCCCCTCACACTCTCATCATCACGGTCACCCTGACCCCCTCACACTCACTCCATCACTCTCATCCTGACCCACTCACACTCACATCATCGCCGTCACCAGGACCCTCTCACACACACTCCATCTCCATGACACTGACCACCTCACACTCACTCGATCACAGTCACACTGACCCCCTCACACACTCTATCTCCGTCATACTGACCCCATTAAAGTCACTCCATCTCTGTCACACTGACTCTCCCACACTCACTCCATCACCGTCACCCTGACCCGCTCACATTCATTCCATCATCGTCACCCTGACCCCGACTTACTCACTCCTTCTCCATCACTTTGACCCCCTTACACTCACTCCATCAACCTCACCCTGACCCCTCACACTCACTCCGTCACCGTCACCCTGACCCCCTCACACTCACTATGTCACCATCATCCTGACCCCCACACACACTCACTCCAACACCATCACACTGATCCCCTCATACGCTCTCCATCAATGTCACACTCATCCCCTCACACTCACTCCATCACTGTCACTCAGACCGCCTCACACTCACTCCATCACCGTCACACTGACCCCCTCACACTCATGCAATCCCAGTCACACTGCACCCTCACACTCACTCAGTCAATGTCACCCTGATTCCCTCACACTCACTCCGTCACTGTCATCCTGACCCTCTCGCACTCACTCCATCACCGACACCCTGACATCCTCACACTCACTCCATCAACGTCACCCCGACCCCTCACTCTCACGCCATCACCGTCACACTGACCCCCTCAGTCTCACGCCATCACCGTCTCCCTGACCCCCTCACACTAACGCGATCCCAGTCACACTGAACCCTCATACTCATTCCATCTCTGTGACACTGACCCCCTCACACCCACTCCATCATCTTCACCCTGATCCCTTCACAATCACTCCATTACTGTCACACTTATCCCCTCACACTCTCATCATCACGGTCACCCTGACCCCCACACACTCACTCCATCACCGTCACCCGGACCCTCTCACACTCACCCCATCATTGTCACCCTGACCCCGACAAACTCACTCCTTCTCCATCACTTTCACCCCCTCACACTCACTCCATCAGCTTCACCCTGACCCCTTCACACTCACTCCATCACTGTCTCCCTTACCCCCTCACACTCACTCCATCTCCGTCATACTGACCTCATCACACTCATGCGATCTCAGTCACACTGACCCCCACACACACTCACTCCAGCACCGCCAGCCTGACTCCATCGCTCTCACTCTATCTCTGTCACACTGACCGTTTTAAACTCACTCCATCAGCTTCACACTGACACCCTCACACTCACTCCATCACCGTCAATCTGACCCCCTCACACTCACTCCATCACCGTCACCCAGACCCCCTCACACTCACTCTATCACCCTCACCCTGTCCCCCTCACGCTCACTCCTTCTCTGTCACTTTGACCCCCTCACACTCACTCAATCTCTGTGTCATTGACCCTCTCACACTCACTCCATCATCGTCACCTAGACCCCCTCACACTAACCAATCTCCGTCACACTGACCCCTTCATACTCACGCGATCACAGTCTCACTGACCCCCTCACACATATTCCATCACCGTCAAACCGACCCCCTCACATTCACTTAATGAACGTCAAACAGACCCCCTCACACTCAAGCGATACCAGTCACACTGCACCCTCACACTCACTCGGTCAACGGCACCTTGATTCCCTCACACTCACTCCATCACCATGCACCTGACACCCTCAGACTCACACCATTTCCGTCATCCTGATCCTCTCGCACTCACTCCATCACCATCACCACGACACCCTCACACTCACTCCATCACCGTCATCCTGACCCTCTCTCACTCACTGCCTCAACTTCACACTGATCCCCTCACACTCACTCCATCACCGTCACCCTGACATCCTCACAGTCACTCCATCATCATCGCCCTGACCCCCTCACCCTCACGCCATCTCTGTCACACTGACCCCCTCACACTCACACTATCACTGTCTCCCTGACCTCCTCATACTCACGCGAGCCCAGTCACACGGAACCCTCACATTCACTCGGTCACTGTCACCCTGATTCCTTCACACTCACTCCATCACCATCACCCTGACCCCCTCACACTCACTCCATCACCGTCCCCCTGACCCCCTCACACTCACGCGATCCCAGTCACACTGAACCCTCATACTCATTCCATCACCTTCATCCTGATCCCTTCACAGTCACTCCATGACCGTCACACTTATCCCCTCACACTCTCATCATCACGGTCACCCTGATCCACTCACACTCACTCCATCACTGTCACCCTGACCTCCTCACACTCATTCTGTCTCAATCTCACTGAACACCTCACACCACACCATTACCCTCACCCTGACCCCCTAACACTCACTCCATCACCCTCACCCTGACCCCCATTCATTCATTCCATCACCCTTACCCTGACCTCCTCGTACTCAGTCCATCACCGTCACCCTGAACCACTCACACTCACTCCATCTCCGTCACCCTGACCCCCTCACACTCACTCCATCACGATCACCTTGACCCCCTTACACTCACTCCTTCACTGTCACTTTGCCCCCCTCCCTCACAGTCTCTCCATCACGGTCACACTGACCCTCTCACACTCACTCCATCACCACTCACACTCACTCCATACCCTGACCTCCTCGTACTCAGTCCATCACCGTCACCCTGAACCCCTCACACTCACTGGGTTACCGCCACGCCGATTCCCTCAAACTCACTCCATCACCATCACCCTGACTCCCTCACATTCACTCCTTCAGTGTCACCCTGAACCCCTCACACTCACTCAATCATGGTCACACTGAGTCACTCAAACTCACTCCATAACCATCACACTCACTCTCTCACAGTCACACTGACACCCTCACACTCCTCCATCAACGTCACCCTGAACCACTCACGCACACACCATTACCATCATCCTGAACCCCTTACACTCACTCCATCACCATCACACTGAACCCCTCACACTCACTGAATCATCGTCACACCGACCCTCACATTCACCCCATCACAGTCACACTGACCCCCTCATACTCACTCCATCACCATCACCCTGATCCTCTCACACTTACTCCATCACCATCACGCTGACCCCCTCACACTCACTCCATCACAGTAAAAATGACCCCCTCACACTCACACCATCACCGTCACCCTGACCCTCTCACACTCACTCCATAACCGTCATGCTGACCCCCTCACACTCACTCCATCAAAGTCAACCTGATCCCCTCACACTCACAGCAACACCATCATCCTGAACCCCTCACACTCACTCAATCTCCGTCACACTGATCCCCTCACACTTACTTTATCACGGTCACCCTAAACCCTTCACACTCACTCCATCACGGTCAACCTGAACACCTCACACTGACTCCATAACCGTCAGCCTGAACACCTAACACTCACTCCATCATGGTCACACTGATGTGTTCGGGTGAGGCTGCTGTGGTTTACTGAAGAAGTTGAATCTCTTGTCAAGCGGAGGAATGAGGTTTATGTAAAGATGAAACGTGAAGGCTCAGTTCGGATGCTTGAGAGTTACAAGTTAGCCTGGAAGGACTTAAAGAAAAAGCTCAGAAGAGCCAGGCGAGAACATGAGAAATCTTTGGCAAGTAGGATCGAGGAAAACTTTCAAACTTACGATCAGTATGTCATGAATAAAAGAATAACCAAATTAAGATCAGGGCCAGTCAAGGACAGTAGTGTAAAGTTGTGTGTGTAGTCCAAGGAGATAGTACAAGCTCGAAATAAATATTTGAATCAGTATTCACAATGGAAAAATACAATGCTGTCGAAGCCAGTACTGAGATACAGGCTATTAGACTGGACGGGATTGAGGTTCATAAGGTGGAAATGTTAGCAATTCTATAGAGTGTGAAGATATTAAGTCCCCTAGGCAAGATGAGATTTATCGTAGGATTCTATGAGAAGCTAGGGAAGAGTTTACACAATCATTGGTTTGGATCTTTACATTGCCATTGTCTACAGGAACAGGGCCAGAACACTGGGAGACAGTATATGTTGTCACCGTGCTCAGAAAATGGTGGAGAGACAACCCTGGTAATTATTTACCAGGCTTACTTTGGTTGTGGCAAAAGTGTTTGGAAGGATTATAAGAGATGAGATTTATTATCATCGAGATAGGAATCATTTGATTAGGTATAGTCAGCAAGGTTTTGTGAAGAGTATGTCATGCCTCACAAATCTTACTGAGTTCATTGAGAAAGTTACCAAACAGGTGGATGTGGGTAAAGTGGGGTATGTGGATTTCAGTAAAGTGTTCGATAAGGTCCCCCATGGTAGGCTATTGCAGAAATAATGGAGAGTGTGGTGTTGGAAAAGCAGAACAGATGAGGCAGCGTCCAGGGAGTAGGAGAGTCGCTGTTTCCGTTGTGTGTTCCCTTCATCAGGAATCAGTCTTCTGGTCTCCAGCATCTGCAGTCTTCACTTTTTCCGAGCTCCTTGGGTGATGCTGCCTGACCTGCTGTGCTATTCCAGTGCCACACTCTCGACTCTGATCTCAATCATCAACAGTCCTTACTTTCTCCCAGAAAATACGGAGACGTGGAATTAAGGTCGATTTAACGGTCTGGATCAGAAATTAGATAGGAGAAAGAAGACAGAGGGTGGTAGTTCATGGGGAATGTTCATCCTCGAGTTCAGTTGCCATTGGAATACTGCAAGGGTCTGTTTTGGAGTGACTGTTGCTTTTCCTTTTGAAAATGACCTTAATGAGGGTATAGAAGGATGGGGTAGTAAATTTACGGTTGACATGAAGATCGGTGGAGCTGTGGCCAGTGCTGAAGGATGTTGTAGGTACTGAGCTGCAATGTCATGGACCTATAATGGGCTGAGTAGCTTCCTTCTGTGATGTAAAAATTCTGAGGTACTATGACCCAAAATAAACAGGGTAGGTTTTACAATTGTGGGAAGTGTAAATACGATACTGCAAGACAGGATCTGAGGATCATAATTTGGGAGCATAGGCTGTCAGGGAAGGATGTCGTTGAAATGTGGAACGTTTTGAAGGAACAGATACCACGTGTCCTTGATATGTATGTACCTGTCAGGCAGGAAAGAGATGGTCGTGTGAGGGAAACTTGGTTGACGAGGGGGGGAGGGGTTGAATGTCTCGTAAAGAGGAAGAAGGAGGCTTACATAAGGTTGAGGAAACAAGGTTCAGACAGAGCGTTGGAGGGATACAGGATAGCCAGGAGGGAGTTGAAGAAAGGGCTTAGGAGAGCTAAGAGATGGCATGAAAAATCTTTGGTGAGTAGGATCAAGGATAACACCAAGGCCTTTTATGCGTATGTGAGAAACATGAGAATGACGAGAACGAGGTTAGGTCCAATCAAGGACAGTAGTGGGAGACTGTGTATTGAGCTGGAAGAGATTGGAGACGTCTTGAATGAGTACTTTTCTTCAGTATTTACCAATTAGAGGGACCGTATTGTTGAAGACGAGAGTATGAAACGGACTGGTAAGCTGGAGGAGATACTTGTTAGGAAAGAAGATGTGTTGGGCATTTTGAAAAACTTGAGGATAGACAAGTCCCCCGGGCCTGACGGGATATATCCTAGGATTATGTGGGAAGCAAGAGAGGAAATTGCAAAGCCCTTGGCAATGATCTTTTCGTCTTCACTGTCAACGGGGGTGGTACCAGGGGACTGGGGAGTGGCGAATGTTGTGCCTCTGTTCAAAAAAGGGAATAGGGATAACCCCGGGAATTACAGGCCAGTTAGTCTTACTTCGGTGGTAGGCAAAGTAATGGAAAGGGTACTGAGGGATAGGATTTATGAGTATCTTGAAGACACTGCCTGATTAGGGACAGCCAGCACGGATTTGTGAGGTGTAGGTCTTGCCTTACAAGTCTTATTGAATTCTTTGAGGAGGTGACCAAGCATGTGGATGAGGGTAGAGCTGTGGCTGTAGTGTACATGGATTTTAGTAAGGCATTTGATAAGGTCCCCCATGGTAAGCTTATGTGGAAAGTCAGGAAGGATGGGATAGTGGGAAATCTGGCCAGTTGGATAGAGAACTGGCTAACCGGTCGAAGTCAGAGAGTGGTGGTAGATGGTAAATATTCAGCCTGGCACCCAGTTACAAGTGGAGTTCGCAAGGGATCAGTTCTGGGTCTTCTGCTGTTTGTAATTTTTATTAATGACTTGGAAGAGGGAGTCGAAGGGTGGGTCAGTAAATTTGCAGACGATACCATGATTGGTGGGGTTGTGGATAGTGAGGAGGGCTGTTTTCGGCTGCAAAGGGACTTAGATATGATGCAGAGCTGGGCTGAGGAGTGGCAGATGGAGACCAACCCTGTCAAGTGTGAAATTGTCCATTTTGGAAGGACAAATAAGAATGTGGAATACAGGGTTAACGGTCGGGTTCTTAGTAAGGTGGAGGAGCAGAGGGATTTTGGGGTCTTTGTTCATAGCTCTTTGAATTTTGTCACTCAGGTGTATCGAGAATGTAAGAATGCCTATGGTGTATTAGCGTTCATTAGCAGAGGGATTGAATTCAAGAGTCGTGAGGTGATGTTGCAGCTGTACAGGACTTTGGTAAGGCCACATTTGGAGTACTGTGTGCAGCTCTGGTCGCATCACTTTAGGAAAGACGTGGAATTTTTGGAGAGGTTGCAGAAGAGATTTACTAGGATGTTGCCTGGAATGGAGAATAGGTCGTACGAGGATAAGTTGAGATTGCTAGGCCTTTTCTCATTGGAATGGCGAAGGAATAGGGGTGACTTGATAGAGGTTTATAAGATGATCAGGGGAATAGATAAAGTAGGCAGTCATAGAGTTTTTCCCCAGGTACAACAGAGGGTTACAAGGGGACATAAATTTCAGGTGAAGGGTGGAAGGTATAGGGCGAAAGTCAGGGATAGGTTCTTTACCCAGAGAGTGGTGGGCGCATGGAATGCGCTGCCTGTGGGAGTGGCAGAGTCAGCATCATTGGTGACCTTTAAGCGGAAAATGGATAGGTACATGGATAGGTGCTTAAACCAGGACAAATGTTCGGCGCAACATTTTGGGCCGAAGGGCCTGTTCTGTGCTGTATTGTTCTGTGTTCTATGTTCTAAAAGCATTAGGTGCCTTGAGAGACAAGATGGTCCAAACAAGAGCACACACTGTACAATCATCCATCATCTCTCCCTGTTCTCTGATATGCAGCGGCCTCAAAATATCTATCCAAACAAAATAGATTGATTCAAATCCAAACAGTCAAAAGGACATTCACACGAGGGGATTTCAATCAGAGGATTTAATGAATGATAAGATTTCAGAATACACAAATAATAAAAACAATATCACATTAGCACAATAATTGGCAGTGGAGTAAAACTTACAGTTCCACATACTTCCAAATTCAACAATGTGTTCAGTTTTGGTCACATTATTATGGGAACGATGGTATTGAATTGGAACTTTACAAGGGTTTTGCCAGGACTCAAGGGTCTGTGTCATAAGGAGAGGTTGGATAAGCTGTGACATTTCTCGTGAGAGCGCAGGAGACTGAGGGGGCCATGAAGTGCTTCAAGACGCTAGACATGGCCACATCAGTTCCAGTCTCCCAGACTGCCTCATCCCCTACAATTTTCCGATCAGTGGAATGGGTCCATAGTGGGTACCATATCCCTGGAACGTCTGGACAACAAGGACACCTATGTCAGATTCCTGTTCATTGATTATAGCTCCACTTCAACACCATTATTCCCTTCAGACTGATCACAAAACTCCGTGACCTTAGTCACGGCTCCACCCTCTGTAATTGGATCCTCAGCTTTCGAACCCACAGTCTGCAAACAGAGAAGGTAGGCAAGTGTGCCTCTTCCACAATAACATTCTACACTGAAATCCCAAACGATGTGTCCTCAGCCCCCTACTATACTCCCTGCACACCCACGACTGTATTGCCAAATTCATAATGAACGCCATCTAGATGTTCACTAATGACACCATTATAGGAGGGCAAACGTGTCATGATGGTAAGTCAAAATACAAACGGAAATAGAGGACTTGGTAATGTGGTACAATGAGGAAAACCTCTCGCTCAACGTCGGCAAAACTAACCAACTGATCAAAGACTTCAGAAAGAAAGGAAGAGAACATGTCCTCATCTACATCAATGAAACTGTAGTTGAAAGGGTGGATAGCATTAGTTCCTTGGAGAGATGATAACCGACATCCTGTCCTGGACTTCCCAAGTACATGTGACAGTCGAGATGGCAAAGCAACACCTCTTCTTTCTCTGGCAGCTCAGGACCTTTGACCTGTCCACAAGGACCCTCACCAATGTCTGCAAATGCCCCACTGAGAGCAAACCATCCGGGTGTATAATGGCCTGGTGTGGCCACAGCCCTGCCCAGGACAGTAGGAGAAATGACAGAAGGTTGTGTGCAATGCCCATGTCATCACAGAAACCGACCTCCCATCCATTGACTCAATTTACACGGCTCGCTGCTGTGGAAAGAATGGCAACATTATCAAAGACCCATCACACCCTGGATCTCCTGCAATTTCTTCAGCCAGACAGCACAGAACCTTGAACACACAAACCAGTGGCTCATTAACAGCATCTTCCCAGCCACTATTAAACTGAGGAATGGACTGTCCAACTTCAAATAATGCTGATCTTGCTCACTTTGATATTGCCTATTGCATGCCATTTGTGGTGTAGCCTGTATGCCTCAGTCTATTTTTCCTTTACCCTCTGATCTGTATGACCTTGCTTCCTGTAGGAGTGAGATTCCCCAGCTCGGGGCAAAGTCTCTGGAGGCAGACAGGGTACAGGCACGGAGTGGACTTTAATTCAAGGAAAAGCTGGTTATTGCCGTGAGAGTACCAAATGATCTTACTTGAATCTGGCTTGACATGAGAAGACAATGGTTTCCTTAATCCTCAGCTCAGATCAGAAGAGAGATCAATGATACACTTCAGTTTTACACCAGAAGACACCATTTTTGTAAGTTCTGTGTTGCAATGATCACACACAACGTAGTCAGTGTCCCCTCCACTTGCATTCTGCAGGACGAATCTTGTAAAACAACTGATCAATGATGGACACTCACATGGACATCCCTCAGTTCTTATTTTTTTCAGATGTTTAACGAGTTTTGTTATCTCTAGACATTGGGACCTTTCTATGTTGCATTCCAAAGTTAATGGCTGTGATCTTTTCTGTCATGCCCATTATTGTTTACCTCGAACGATTGTATGAATTTTATTCTCCATTGGGCAGGATATCCCTTATTAAATTCCATTATCACATTTTACATTAAAATGTTGATTCTGTTACAAAAATCGTATTGTTATTGTTATTTCTACTGCTAATGCTACAATTTCTGTATTTCATCTGTGTTCTGTTACAAATTGTCAATTAAAAAAAAATAACCTACTTTATCATTAGATTGGCATGTATCAGAATCTTGTGAATCAGATTATCATTCCTTTTGACTTGGAATAATTCCCTTCTCAAAGGCCCTTTTTTCAATTATGCTGAAGCAATCTATTTCAAATTCTGGCTATTTTGTGGCTTTTCAAAACCAAACAGTTGAAGTAGACTTTTAGATTTTGCCCACTCCAACTCTCTGTAAATAAAGGCAGCTCTAACATCCACTATGATCGGCCAGAACTGTGTATGAAAAAAGAGTTTCACTCTACTTAGATGCATGCGACAATAAATCCTATCAAATTAAATTAAACCAAATCAAATGATAGAGAATAAAACATTCTCACAAGGTCAACACACCCAGATTGAAGCTCTGCTGTCTGCCACATTCAGCCAAAAATCACGATAGACGATTAAACAACTAAATGATGGAGAGAGCTCCACAATTATCCCAATCCTATCACTGGATCAGCTCTGCTCATCAGTGTAAAAAACAAGGGAATAGTATCTGTACCATCCTCAGCCAGGAGTGTTTAGTTGATGATGCCCACAGAATCACAGATGCCAGTCTTCCACCAATTCAATTCGCAGCACGTGGCATGAAGACACGCTGAACACAGTAGATATGACAAAGGCAATGAGTCCTGTCACCATTCCTGCAATAGGACTGAAGAGTTGTGCTGCACAACAAGCCATGTCTCTTGGAAAGCTAATTCATTCCAGCTGGCATCTACCTGGCAATGTGGAAAATTACCTAGCTATGTCCAGTCCCCTAAGTGGAGAATAATTACAATCTAACCAGTAACCACTCCCTCAGTCTCATCACGCTAGTCAAATTGGTGGGAGTTCTTTTTGACGGAGCTGTCAAGCAGCACAGAAATAACTTGCTTGGTGTGGTTAACGATCAGTCCCCATGTGGAGGTGGTACTGTTGTGGAAATATCACTGGATTATTAATCCAGACCAGGCTAATGCCCTGGCAGCCAGTGGAAGTTGAAAACAATTAATAAAATATCGTGATCTCAAACCTAGTCTCAGTAACAGTAACCTTGACTGTACACATCAATTTGCATCTCCGATGTACTTTCAGGAAGCAAATGTCCCGTGCTTCCCTGGTCTGGCTTAAAAGTAACTCCAGACACACAGACATGTGATAAACTCTTCAATGGTTTCTGAATCAGCCAAGAAAGACACTCAATTGTCGCGAACTGTTCCGAGGTCTTAAACGATAAAACCAGACTGAATATCCAGCCCCAGCCTCAGTGTCGGAAAAGGAATGGGAAACACAGTACTGTCGACTCTGCAGAGCTGTCCTTCCTAACATCTGAGAATTTGTGACAACATTTACAAAAGACCATTCCCATAGATGGCACAGAAGCTTCGGGAATGGTTTAGGACATACAGCACATTGAGCCTCCCCCATTCTTATTCATGGCTGAACATCTCCTCAATGCACGTTTCTCACACATTGCACACATCCCTTAATGTGATTGACCTTGTGAAATTATAAAATAAGAAGTGCAGTCGTCGCTTTGGTCTGTTGAGTTTGCCAACCAATCCAATGTTATGATGGCTGACCCTTTATTTCCACACCATACTCCTGCTCTCTCCCCATCACATCAGTGTATTTGCTTCCTTATTAGTTTTTAGTACCTTGGCTTCCATAGCCTTATGTGGGCGAGAATTCCCCAGGTTCACCAGTCTCTGAGTGCAGACATTTATTCTCATCTCAACACAATGTGACATGCCTGTATCTAATGCTGTGGCATCTTGTTTTGGACGTCCCGGCCAGGGGTGTTTTCTTCCCTGTTTCCAATCTGTCACACACTGTCAGAATTTTATATATTTCACTGAGATTTCCACTCATTTTCCTTAACCCCATGGAATGCAGGCTCAATCGCCCCAGACCCTGCTCCCACAATAAGTCTGTCATCCCAGAGATCAGTCCGGTCATCCTTCGTTGCACTCCCTCAATGTCAGGTTTGTCCTTTATTAGATAAAGAGACCTAAACTGCACACGATACTTTGCAATGTTTAAGTCGGGGTCTCACCAAGGCTATGTACAGCTGCAGTAAGACACTCTTACTCCTGGACACAAATCCCCCTGAAATGACGGTCAACGCGCATTTATCTTCCTATCTACTTTCAGTTCCTGCAATATTACTTTCAGTGACTGGTGTACCGGGTGATCCCAGATCTTTTTCAAAGGTACAGCTCCCAACTTGGTGGGTCTGTGTACACTGATCTGTGTGGCAATGTATTCCCATTATTGGGTTCTGTCTTCAGAACTGACTGCACTGCACGGAACTCGGAGTTCTGTCCAAATAATAACGAAAAAAAATGTAGTTCCCTTTGTAGGTCGACATTTCTCGACCACTCCCTTTTCAAATGGCCGGCTGGCATTCTATTGTCCCCAAAAAAGTCGACATCACATCAATCCACACTGCTCTTCATCTGCCACATATTTACTCATTTATTCATTTTGTCTCAATCATCTTAAAGCTTTTTTTCACATCCTCCTCACCTTTCAAAATCCTCGTTCCATCAGCAAACTTGGAAACATTGTATTTGATTCACTCAACCAGATGTTTGACATGCATTGTGAATTTTTGGGGCCCAGCACCAATCTTTGCAATATGACACAAGCCTTCCAAACTGAAAACGATCATGTATTCCTATTCACTGTTCCCTGTCAACACTCCCATTGTAACACCATGTCCATATATTATTGCATATCCCATATGCTTTTACTTTGCACACTAGGCTTGGAACTCTATTAAAGACCTGTTGAAAATCAAAAGTTCAGTGCCTCTATTGTTTTTCTGTAATTAATTAACCAGTAAGTTTCTCAAAAATGTTTCTAATTTCACCAATATGTGTTGATTTTTTTCTCTACCCGCTATTTTCAGTTCCAGTAATTTCTCCAAATTAGTTTATTTACTAATTTCATACTATATCCTTTACTCATAAGACTCAGGTTTTCTCCTACTGCTGGGAAGGCTTTGTTTATGTCTTTTTTTCTGAGAAGACAGACGTGAGGTAGTTGTGTCATACTTCTCTGTTCTCCATTCTCCATTTACTGGTTTCAGACTGAAAGGAAGCTGACACTTTGACTAAAATGTACGGCTGTTGTCTATTCACCGTGCTATAGGTTAAAGGTAACGTTCCCCCTTTGTCTCTTTTATTACGTGACCTATTTAAAAGAGGACAAGGCTTATCAGGGTTTTCCATAGTGCAACTGAAATCAAATTTACACATAACACCTCGACAAGGTAAAGGCCATCTGGAGTTTTCCTGTAAATGATCTCTTTGATGCAGTTGTCCGTTACAACAATCATCTTGGGTAAATTTCCATTCATCAAAGGAGTCAATCACTCGGCACACAAGAATGTTATCCTGCCATAGTGGTATACAGTCTCTTGTTATCCAGGGTCACACATATAGATGGTCCTCTCTTGTATACTAATACCGTCCAAGGCAAGTCCATATATTAGGATGAAAATAACTCTATTCCTAGTAGTCATTTCTGTGGCAAGTTAAACTATCTAAACCAAAAAGGAAATTACAAATTGAAAAGGCAACAATGACCGACTGATCTGGTTCTACTTCTTTTCTTCATTCATTTAAAAAAAAAATCATTTTATTATTCTGTTATCAACTCTGATTTTCTTCGTCATCTCTGTCATCCACCCCCACCCCCCTTTCTTAGATAGATCTCCAACAACCTTACAATCATGGATGTAAATCCATGCAGATCTCCCTGCTACCTTGACAGACTTAGGGGTAATGAGGAGGACTTGAAAGGTTCCTTTCAATTAAGGTTGTAGGCCACGGCGCATCCAATTTTTAACAAGGGCAAAAGACCCTGGCTTAATATTGTGAAGTCCTTCAACACAGGGGAGATTTTCATAAGCTGCACGAACTCTAGAATGAAGTCGTCGCAAAGTTTTAGTCAGGGAAAGTACATAAAAATTCATATCATCCGTCATATGGTGAAAGTAGACAGGGGCAATGGTATCATTCTAGGGGTTATGAAAAATTCGGCCATAAATTATTTCGGCGGGGATAAACGAGTCTTTCCCACTGGCGTGCAGCGTAGGTGAAATAATCCAAGTGACAATAATTTAACCCAGGAGTGACCAATTTCTGAAGTTAATTTAGCCAGTTTAGTTTTCAAAGTTTGTTTACAGCGTTCCACAAGGCACACAGCCTGAGGGTGTTACGCACAATGAAGTTGACGTTGATGCCAAAATGAGAGCACAATTCCCATTTATCTCACCAATAAAATGAGAATCATTATCTGAAGAGAGGCAAAGATGAATATACCAAAACGTGGAAAAATTTCCTTAAGCAGGATACTTACAACAGTTTTTGCAGTAGCGTTTGAAGTAGGATAAGCTTCAATCCATTTATAGAAAACATCAGCAAAAAATAAACATATTTATTATTTTGACATTTTTCTAACTCAATGAAATCTAATTGAATACTTTGAAAAGGTCCCTCAGAGGTGGGTACCTGACCCGCAGGGCAAGGAATGCCTTTTCCAGGATTGTGTTCCTGACATGTAAGGCATCCATCACTTAATTGTTGAGCCATCAGCTGGAGGTGAGGATGTCACCAGGCATTCAAAAGCTTACAGACGTTGAATGAGCACCAGAGTGAGTGGCATTATGAATACAACCAACTACCCATAAAGCCAGTTCATTCGACTAACAAATCTGTCCAGCTGGATTGTCCATAGTAAAGTAACAGGATTACAATAACAGCCGGCTTTCAACCACAACTGCCTTTCAGATGCAGAGGTGTCCCTCTGCAGAGTAGCTACATCTTGAATGGTTGGCATTAGTTTATTCGAGGCAGACTTATTCTTGTCAGAAATTTCAGTCTGAGTCATTATTTTAGGCACAATCACGAGGCGGTTACAAGCTGCTTGTTTTGCAGCCATGTCAGTGGCATGGTTACCAATATCAATAGAGTTTTGGCCTTTTCCATGAGCAGTACATTTTATAAAAGATACCTGTTTTGGAAGTAAGAGCGCGGTTAGAAGGTATGATACTAATTGTCGGAGAGAGATGGGAGTACCAGATGGTGTCAAAAATCCCCTGTTACTCCAAAGTTGCCCAAAATCATGTACAACACCAAAAGCATACAGTAAATCAGTATAAATGTTAGTGCTGAGCCTGTCACTAAAATACAAGCACGAATGAGTGCAAAACGTTCGGCTTCCTGAGCTGAAAAAGGGCTATCAAAGGCAAGTGACTCTAAGATAAATCCACAGTCATCAACTATAATATAACCTGAAAGACGAGTTCCTGTATGGTCGATATAGGAGCTTCCATCAGTGAACATATTGATATCAGGATTGGAGATCGGCATATCGGAAAGATCAGGCCGAAATTGGACATCCTCATTAATGAGGAGAAAACAATCATGTTCTGGAGTTAACAATGCTGAAGGAGGATGACTCACAAAATTAGCTGTATTGATGGTAGTGCAATTCTTAAAAGTCAATCGAGGGTGATTTAAAAGATAAATCTCGTAACAATTTTTTTGAGCTGCTGTCAAATGCTGCGTTTGCATATTACCTAAAAGGGCGATTATTGAAAGTGTACTCTAAATGACGATGTCTTGTTGCAGTGTAAGATTCTCTGCAATTTTAAACTGAGGTAAATGTCAGTCAAGATCTGAGTACAACGGGGATGCCCTGAAACAACAGTGTCCAGTTTAGTCGAGAAATAAGCAACTTGGCGATATTTGTCTCCATGCTGTTGAGTGAGCACTGAATAAGCGCATTCATCTAAAGTAGTACAATATAATTGAAAAGGTCTATCATAAAGAGGTCGACCAAGAGCCAGAGCTAGTGATGAAGTTTGTTTCAGTTCATTAAAGGTTTGCATTGCTTCTGAGGAAATGGTAAATATACCCACATTGGAAATATATTGAGTTAACCTCTTAGGAAGGAGAGCTGCATTGGGAATCCACTGGCTATTGGCGCATTTGCCTCGCAGTAGTTGGGGTTGGAAAGTTGACAATAGGAGTTATGCGCCTCTGTTCCAGGGAACGTGAATAGGATGATATAATAAAACCCAAAAACTTGAGTTGACATAGTCCGATGGAGACCTTTTGTGAGGAGACCACGTAATCCAAGTGATTTAAGTAATTCAGAAGAAGGACAACATCAGATCTATTTGAGTTTTCATCAATGCTGGCACAAGGAGGTATTCCACATATTAATCTAATGTCGATCCACTCATTAAGGTTAGACATTTCAGTTGTTTCTCTACGATCTGAGAAAAAAGTGTTGGAGAATGAACGAAACTTGAGGTAGTCGAGTCCAAGTTAACTGTTGTCCATTGAAGGTGAAGGCAAATAAGGACTGACTGTTCTCATGAAGTAGTAGTGAGAAAAATGCATGTTGAAGATCAACAACATCAAAACATTTAGTTTCCACAGGTATATATGATAAAATATGAGCTGGGTTTGGAACTAAGGCAGAAAGTGGTTGAACAATGGCAATGACAGCTTTCAAACCTTGAACCATTCTGTTTTGATTTGGTTATCCAGGAATGTTGGCACGGACTAAAATGTTTTGATGGAGGAAGTCTTCTTTTAAAAAGTAATACTTGGAATAGCTTACTATTTCAGTGGATACTGGTGAATGGATGGCAAGATAACATCTGGTTTTAAATCAGCTTGAATAGATTCACAGTCTGTAAGTCCAACGTGCGTGGATGTCTCAGCCCATACATCCGGATTATCTAAATCAAGGATGTCTCGACTCTCATGATGTTGAAGTGTAGCACTATAGGAAGTAGGAGTTGTGTAATATTGAACAGTCAAATCTTTTTGAATAATCCGTAACATATAACAACGTGGGTCAGCCTTGGGAGTTGCACAGTGAACCATAGGACCAAGTTCTTCAGCATGATGAGGTGAGTTAACTTTTCAGATTATATGAGGTACTGATAAGTCCCCTTACTTCCATAGATGAGGAAGTATTTCAACAGACTCTGCCTTTCTTTCTGGACCAGTGACATGGGCCAAAATGTGCACAGTCCATTTGGTTCCAATTAAATCTGCAAACAAATTTTCAAGAATTGTATCTTGGCCTGCTTGGTCATAAGCAAGAGTATGTGGTCTTCGGAATTTTGGGGACCAATATCAAGTGACCACCACTGTGGTTTAGTGGATACATTCAATTGACGCTTGTATGAATCAGAATCATGCTGGACACCATCGGGGGAACATTCAAGTTTTACTTGAAAGGCGTACAGCAAATCTCGTCTCATCAAGTTGCATGATATTTTGTTTGTAAATACAAAACGATGAGATAGGGACAAAAAACTTGAAAATAAATAGGAACTGGTTCAGAAAGTGGATATTCTCTGCTCTCTCGTTGTAGAAATTGGCAAGTCCATGTCAGATCTTACAGAATACATTGAAGCTCATGTGACAATTTAAAATAAGGATACCGTTTGTTGTTCATTTTGAGTAGAACTGTTGGTTCCTGCTTAAAAGACAGGACACATAAAGGAAAATTATGTAGTCATTCAGGAAAAGAATTATTCTGAGAAAAATTAGGGAATTGTCTTCTTTGTTCCTCTTTTGATACCTTTTTAGGGCAAGCAGTACCCCAATAGTAAGTACTGCCACAGATAGAGTAGACTTGGGTCGGACCGTCACGGACCCAATGATATTGGCTATTACAGTCAAAAAAGCCAATAGACATATTTCTGGATGGAGGGTAAGGAGCCCTTTGATTACGTCCACGATCATTGTTTCGGTTAGTAACAGAACCTTTATTATTACGCCGAGGTGTTTTCTTGGAAGATCCTTCTCGAACAACAAATTCCGATTTCACACAAACTTGAGGTTTTTCTTCACTTTGATATTTCCATTGAGCTCTATTAGAATGTTGGTGTTGATTAGGCGTGGCTTCAACCCATTCCAAGATATTTGTTTTTACTGCTGTGGTTACAGAGGACGGCAAACGGTTTAATAACTTAGAGCATGACTGAGTATTAACAGCATTAAAATTCGGTCTTGATCTCCAGAATAAGATTCATAGCATTCCCAAAAACGTTCCAAAAAAATCCTCAGCATTCTCTTTATTTTTCGGTCGTAGCTCCAGAATACGAACAAGGTCAATAGGTTTTGCCAATACAGCAGATGCAGCAGCTTTACTATTATCTTGTCTTTGTTGCTCCTGAATTACAGCATTGTGGGGGGGATGACTTAGCAGGGGTAAGCAACGAGGTTCAGGCCTCTGGCACGGAGCCTGTCCCCGTTGCTCAGAAGGGAAGGGTGGAGAAAGGTAGAGCGATAGTTATTTGGAACTCAACAGTGAGGGGCACAGATAGGCGGTTTTGCAGGGGCGACAGAGACTCACGTTTGGTATGTTGCCTCCCAGGTGCAAGGGTACGTGATGTCTCTGATCGTGTTTTCTGGGTCCTCAAGGGGGAGGGGGAGCAGCCCCAGATCGTGGTCCACGTTGGCACCAACGACATAGGTAGGAAGAGGGGTGAGGATGTTAGACAGGCTTCCAGGGAGCTAGGTTGGAATCTCAGAGCTAGAACGAAAAGAGTCGTTGTCTCTGGTTTGTTACCCGTGCCACGTGATAGTGACTCGAGGAATAGGGAGAGAGAAGAGTTAAATGCGTGGCTATAGGGATGGTGCAGGAGGGAGGGCTTCCGGTTTCTGGACAACTGGGGTTCTTTCTGGCGAAGGTGGGACCTCCAAAAACAGGATGGTTTCCACCTGAACCTGAGGAGCACCAGCATCCTTGGGGGGAGGTTTGCTCGTGCACTTTGGTGGGGGGGTAAACTAACTCTGCAGGGGCATGGGAACCTGGACTGTAGCTTTAGGGTACAGGACCTTGAGTGTAGGGAGTTTAGGAACATGGCATCGATCTCGAAGGAGGGTGCCTGTAAACAGGAAGGTGGCTTGAAGTGTGTATACTTCAATGCCAGAAGTATAAGAAATAAGGTAGGTGAGCTTGCAGCATGGGCTGGTACCTGGGACTTCGATGTTGTGGACATTACAGAGACGTGGGTAGAACAGGGACAGGAATGGCTGTTGCAGGTTCCAGGGTTTAAATGTTTTAGTAGGGCCAGAGATGGGGGGAAAAGAGGGGGAGGTGTGGCATTGCTTGTCAAGGATAGTATTACAGCAGTAGAAAGGGTGATGGAGGAAGACTTGCCATCTGAGGTAGAGTGGGCAGAGGTTAGAAATAGGAAAGGTGAGGTCACCCTCTTAGGAGTTTTCTACAGGCCTCCTAATAGTCCGAGAGAAGTAGAGGAAAGTATTGCGAGGATGATTCAGGAGAAGAGTGAAAGTAGCAGGGTTGTTGTTATGGGGGACTTTAACTTCCCAGATATTAACTGGGAAATCTATAGCTCGAGTTCATTAGATGGGTCGGTGTTTGTCCAATGTGTGCAGGACGGTTTCCTGACACAATATGTAGACAGGCCAACAAGAGGTGAGGCTATACTGGATTTGGTTCCAGGTAATGAACCAGGCCAGGTGTTAGACTTGGAGGTAGGTGAGCACTTCGGGGGCAGTGACCACAACTCGGTGACTTTGACTCTAGTGATGGAGAGGGATGAGTGTGCACTGCAGGACAACAGTTATAGCTGAGGGCAGGGAAATTATGATGGGGTGAGGCATGACTTAGGATGCGTGGATTGGAAAAATAGGCTTCAAGGGAAGAACACAAATGATATGTGGAGATTATTCAAGGAACAGCTAATGGGTGTCCTTGATAAGTATGTACCAGTCAGGCAGGGAGTAAAGGTTCTTGTGAGGGAGCCGTGGTTTAATAAGGAATTGGAATCCCTTGTTAAATGGAAGAGGGCGGCCTATGTAAAGATGAGGTGTGAAGGTTCAGTTGGGGCGATTGAGAGTTATAAGGTAGCCAGGAAAGATCTAAAGAGAGAGCTAAGAGCAGCGAGAAGGGGACATGAAAAGTCCTTAGTTGGTAGGATTAGGGAAAACCCAAAGGCTTTCTATAGGTATGTCAGGAATAAAAGGATGACTAGGACAGGTATCGGTCCAGTCAAGGATAGTAGTGGGAAGTTGTGTGTGGAGGCGGACGAGATTGGTGAGACACTAAATCAATACTTTTCGTCAGTATTCACTCAGGAACAGGACACTGTTGCTGATGTGAATATTGAGTCACAAGTGATTAGAATGGATTGCCTTGAGGTACGTAGGCCTTGAAAATAGAGAAGTCCCCTGGGCCTGAATGGCATTTATCCTAGGATCCTCTGGGAAGCTAGGGAGGAGATAGCGGAGCCATTGGCCTTGATTTTTAGGTCGTCGTTGTCTTCGGGAATAGTGCCAGAAGACTGGAGGATAGCGAATGTGGTCCCCTTGTTCAAGAAGGGGAGCAGGGATAGCCCGAGTAACTATAGGCCAGTGAGTCTCACTTCTGTTGTGGGCAACGTCTTCGAAAGAATTGTAAGGGATAGGATTTATGAACATCTGGATAGGAACAATGTGATCAAGGATAGTCAGCATGGTTTTGTGAAGGGCAGGTCGTGCCTCACAAACCTTATTGAATTCTTTGAGAAGGTGACCAAGGACGTGGACGAGCGTAAAGCAGTAGATGTGGTGTATATGGATTTTAGCAAGGCGTTCGATAAGGTACCCCATGGCTGGCTAATGCAAAAACTACGGAGGTATGGCATTGTTGGTGCATTAGAGGTTTGGATTTGGAATTGGCTGGCTGGAAGGAGACAGAGGGTAGTAGTTGATGGTAAAGGTTCATCTTGGAGCGCAAGTACTAGCAGTGTTCCACAAGGATCTGTTTTGGGACCATTGCTGTTTGTCATTTTTATAAATGACCTGGAGGAGGGGCTTGAAGGCTGGGTGAGCAATTTTGTGGATGACACGAAAGTCGGTGGAGTTGTGGACAGTGAAGAAGGATGTGGCAGGTTACAGCGCGATATAGATAAGTTGCAGTGCTGGGCAGTAAGGTGGCAAAAGGAATTCAATGTAGCTAAGTGTGAAGTCATTCACTTTGGTAGGAGTAACAGGAAGATGGATTACTGGACTAATGGTAGGCTACTTGGTAGTGTGGATGAGCAGAGGGACCTTGGTGTCCATGTACACAGATCTTTGAAAGTTGCCACCCAGGGAAATAGTGCTGTGAAGAAGGCATATGGTGTACTGGGCTTTATTGGTAGAGGAATTGAGTTCCGGAGTCCGTAGGTCATGTTGCAGTTGTATAAGACTCTGATGCGGCCTCATCTGGAGTATTGTGTGCAGTTTTGGTCGCCATACAAAGGAAGGATGTGGAGGCACTGGAACGGGTGCAGAGGAGGTTTACCAGGATGTTGCCTGGCATGGTAGGAAGATCGTATGAGGAAAGGCTGAGGCACTTGGGACTTTTCTCACTGGAGAAAAGAAGATTTAGGGGAAATTTGATAGGGGTATACAAGATGATTAGGGGTTTAGATAGGGTTGACAGTGAGAACCTTTTTCCGCCTATGGAGTCAGCTGTTACTAGGGGACACAGCTTTAAATTAAGCGGTGGTAGGTATAGGACAGATGTTAGGGGTAGATTTCTTACTCAGCGGGTTGTGAGTTCATGGAATGCCCTGCCGGTAGCAGTGGTGGACTCTCCCTCTTTATGGTCATTTAAGCGGACATTGGACAAGCATATGGAGGTTATTGGGCTAGTGTAGGTTAGGTAGGCTTCGGTCGGCGCAACATCGAGGGCCGAAGGGCCTGAACTGCGCTGTATTTTTCTATGTTCTATGTTCTGAGTAAAAAATCTCTGCTCTTTGTGATTTTATGAATGACTTGGATGTGTGAGTGGAAGAGAGGGTAAGTAAGTTTGCCAATGACATGAAGGTTGGTGGAGTGGTGAATAGTGTGGATGTCTGCTGGAGGTTGCAATGGGACATTGACAGGATGTAGAGCTAGGCTGAGAAGTGGCAGATGAAGTCAAATCTGGAAATGTGTGAAGTGATGCATTGTGGAAGATGAGACTCGAATGCAGAATACAGGGGTAAAGGCAGAATACGAATAGTGAGGAGGAACAGATGAATCTTGGATTTCAGGACCAGAGGTCCCACAAATTTGCCACCAAGCTGATGGTGTTGTTAAGAAAGAATATGTTGTATTGGCTTTCATTAGCTGGGGGATTGAGTTTTAAAGCCATGAGGTTATGCTGCAGCTCTATACAGTCCTGTTTAGATCCCAATTAGAATATTGTGTTCAGTTTTGGTCCCTTCATTACAAGAAGGATGTGGAAGCTTTAGAGAAGGTAAAGAGGAGATCTACCAGGATGCTACCTGGACTGGAGAGCATGTCTTATGAAGAATGGTTGAGGGAGCAAAGGCTTTTCTCATTGGAGTGAAGAAGGGTGAGGTGTGATTTGGTAGAGGTGAACAAGATGGTGTGAGGCAAAGATAGAGTGAACAGTGAGAGACCTCTTTATCCCATGGTACAAGGGGACATAATTGTAGGGTGATAGGAGGATGGGTAAGGGGAGATTTCAGAATTAGGTTCTTTACACAGAGAGTGATGGGTGGGTGGAAGGGGACATTTTAACGGACTCTTGGATAGGCACATGGATGATAGCAAAATGAAGGGTATGTAAGTTAGTTTGATCTCACAGTCGGGTAAAAGATGGGCATGGCATCATGGCCGAAGGGTATTGTGCTGGACTGTTCTGTGTTCTACGTTCTATATGGTAAACTGGGTAATAAGCTCAGATCAATATAAAAGGATATGGCATTCAGGAGGAGCTAGTCAACTGGATACAAAATTGGGCTTGATGGTAGGATACAGAGGGTGATGGGAGACATGTTGCCTTCCTGACTAGAGACATGTGACCAGCGGTGGAATGGGTCCCCTGTGTTTGTCATTTGGATAAATGGTTGGATGGGAATATTGGTTTTGTGGTAAGCTTTTTGAGTGACAATCAAATTGTTGGTAAAGTGGACAGTGAAGAAAGTTATCTCTGATATAACAGGACGAATAATACACTGGGATAGTGCGCTGAAGTATAGTAGATGGCGGTTAGTTAGATAAATGTGAGGTGTTCCATTTTGGTGAAACAAACCAGGGTGGGGCCTGTACAGTTAATCTTCGGGCCCTGGGTAGTGTTGTCAGTCAGTGACCCAGGGATGCAGGTAGACAGTTCTTTGTAAGTGGTGTCACAGGTGAACAGGCTGGTGAAGCAGGCATTTGGGATGGTTACCTTCTTTAGTCAGAGCATTGAGAGTAGAAGTTGGGATGTCATGTTGTGGCTATACAGGACATTGGCGAGGCCACCATAAAAGCATTGTTGACCAGTAGGAAGTACTCATCTGGTTCACTTACGTCCTTTAGAGAAGAACATCTGACATTCTAACCTGGTCTGGCCTGCACGTGACATCAAACCCACAGCAATATGGCTGACTCTGTGCTATACTCTGGGTATAGCAGTGGGGCAAAGAATGTTGGTCCAATCAGTGCCATCCTCATTCCATGAATGAATAAATAAAAATGCATATGTCCCTCCCTACCTCTGCAAACCCCTCCAGCTGCAGCAATCTGTACTGGCTTTGTAACACCGCTCAGAACCTGACCCCTCTCTGTAACACTCTCACCACCTCCAGCACCTTCAGCTCTACCTGTTCCTTTTGTGACATAACACCTTGACAATTATTCCCTCTTCCATCTGACCTCCTCCTGCGAGCAGACCCTTTGCAATCCCTTTAAAACTTACTCCCAAAACATTCTCTCATTTCAGGATTTTAAGTACTTTTTGGTGATCCTCTAAGCCCGATAATCTAATATGATCCTTTTTACTTGAGTGAGGGACCGATGGGGATTTCTTGCTGAGGATTTGTCTGTTTCAATGGAATGTCTTTTTGTTGAGTATTTTACACTGCTCCTTCAAATGTTTTCCACTTTTCATTTAAAGGCACATATTTCAGTCTGTTTAGCCTATTTACCTTGGTCAGTTCTCCTCTCAAACTCACGTTATTGGCTATTTTTGTTTCTAGTTGTAGATTGTCCTTTCTGTGATTCACTTTTCAACTTTATATTTCTTTAAACTGCACTTTGTCACAATTTCGCAGAGGATCTGTCCAGGTGACATTACTCATTCACGAAGTGTCATCACACAACGGTCGCTCTGAGATCGTTATGTCCCGAGCCAGTTGCACAATTTGTTATTCAAAGAAACACTGAAAACTAATTCTCTGAACTCCTCTTCCAATATCACTCTTGTCAGTGTAACTGTCCCACATTTTGTGAATATTGACGTTTCCCAAAATTATCACGATGTGTTTGTTAAAAAAATTCCAATGAGTTCCTGTGCAATGCAGTAATGAGCAGCGGAATGCTGTTTGGTGGCTAAAACTGTTCTGCTGCTTGTGTCCTTGGCAAGTAGTAGCCAGAATTTACATTCAGACTGACTCTACTTCATGATCGAAGACCAAATACTTTCTCTGTGATGCCTTTCTTATCCAGTATTGTTAGTGTTACTCATTTTGCCTGAGTTTCCGCAAGGTTGTGATCCATTGAATATTTATGTCCATCTTTTGTTCACTCTGTAACCATATCTCTCTGGTGTCTAAACCTCTTTTATGTCAGTGTCACAAATCCATCTGCCTTATTGATAAGACTTCGTCCATTCCAAAAAAAAACATAATTGACTCTTTCCCACAATTTCCTGTCACAAACCTCTTCACTGATGTACATTTTTAGTTAATCGCTGTCCCATCCTGTTCCTTTCTGATCGCCTTCAGCCACATCCCCGTACTGTTTCGATGCTTCACCTTTTCTCTTTGGATTTGGAAAGCTCCTTTCGCCTGGACCCTGACTCTGCATCCTCTCGGTCAGTTTAAAGCCCTGTCCATAAACCTACTGACATGATTGGCCAGGACACTGGTCCTAGCACGGTTGCAGTGGGCCCATCCTATTGGATTTTTTTTACAAATCAGGTAGAGGATGTGGGTGTCTCTGGCTGACCAGCCTTTATTGCCCAGCCCTAGCTGCCCATGAGCTGAGAAGCTTGCTTGGCCATTTCAGAGGCAAACACTTTGCTGTGGTTATGTCGTGCAGACCACGTGAGGGTGATCAGACCTCGTTCTTGAAAGGGCCATTGGGCGGCACGGTAGCTCAGTGATTAGCACTCCTGCCTCACAGCACCAGCATCCCAGGTTCGATTCCAGCCGTGGGCGACTGTGTGGAGTTTGTACATTCTCCCCGTGTCTGCGTGAATTGCTTCTGGATGCTCCAGTTTCCTCCCACAGTCCAAAGACGTGTAGGTCAGGCGAATTGTTCATGTTAAATTGCCCAAAATGTTGGGAGTATTAGGTTGAGGGAGGTGGGTTACTCTTTGGAGGGATGGTGTGGACTGGTTGGGTCGAAAGGCCTGTTTCCACACTGGAGGGAATGTAATCTAAGGGATTGTGATTTTTGTACATCAGCAATGGTTTCATATTTGTTTATGGATTGTTCATTGCTATTTTTAAAATTATTGATTTTAAATTCCACCATATCTTATGATGGGACTCAAACCTGCCTCCCCTGAACATTAGCTGAGGTTTTGAACAAATGCCGTAACAATAATGTTACTAGGCCGTCACTTCACCTGCTCACTGGTTGCTCATCCCTGAGCACTGATACATGAAGCTAAACACATTCTTCCAACATGATTGTGTGATCCTGAGGTCTTCCAGCACTCCAGTGATATCACTCAGTCTCTCTCCATGTGGTATCCCTCACTGTGTGGGTCTAATTGCTGCCTCTGTCAACACCTCCCAGTCTTGCAGCTACTCCAGATCCTGAGCTAACAGAATTCTCCACTCCAGAGAGACGCAACAGCACAGGCCAGGGATGGAGTTTGGGATTATCCAGATATCTGTGGGCCTCATTTCTATTCTCCTTGTGTAACCCTCACTGTATCAATTTCCCATTCTGTCTATTTCTCTGTCTCCTGTAGTTACTTGGGAAGGTGCTGACTCAATAGACTTCCCAACTGCTGTGTGTCTCATCCATCACCTAATTGAAGATGGTTGGTCAGCCAGAGAGACAAAGGGCAGGGAGATCTGGAGCCGTCAATAAATCCTGCAGTGAGGTAAGATCACTCAGTGCACAGAGCAGAGAGCAATGAGAGGGCTCCAAACATGGCTAACAAGACATGACATCGATACAGTGCTGGATGGGGAGCACAGTATAGACACACCCCATGCTCAATCACCACCTCTACTTTAACTTTTGTTGCACTGAGACAGCATCGGAGTTCATAGTTATCAATCTAGTCCTGTGCTGTCTTAGTGAGCATCAGGACACCAGAGGGGAGAGTCGGCCTCCGATAAGAGGTTGTGAATGCTGCCTGGGATCTTTCTGTTCTGTGTTCTCCCTCCAACACTGTACTAAGACTCACTACTCTGCAACACTGTATCTATGGCATGGCTTGTGCACCAGTGTCTTCAGTCATTTTTAACTCCTACAATAGTCCCTGTCCCTGTAACCTCCTCCTTCCCGATAGTCCCTCCACATATTTGAGACATGTTGCATTCCAGACTACCATCCCCATCGCTGTAACTTGCGTCAGTGTCTCCAACATGCTTTATTTTGGTACACTAATCCTATTTGGCTGGATACAGAGTGACACAGCACGGAAACAGAACCTGTGGTCCAACCCCTCAATGCTGCCCATGTTACCTAAACTGAATGAGTATCATTTGCCTGCATTTGTCTCTTATCTCTTCAAACCTTCTCCTCTCCATGTACCTGCTCAAATGTCTTTTCCATGCTGTAATCGTTCTTGTTTCCCCAATGTGCCTGAGGCAGTCTGTTCCGTCTTTGCACCATCCTCTGTGGATAATGTTCCCCCTCAGCTCCCTCTTTAAATCCTTGCTCTCTCACCTCCTGTTTATACCCTCTAGTTTTGGACTCACCTACCCTTGGTTAGTCACCATTCTTAGGGTCACCCCGTGGCCTACTCTGCCCAAGTGAAATATTTAGGACAATGTGACAAATATCTCCAACGAATGTAACAAAGTGCTGGCCAATGTCGGCAAATGTGCCAAATATCGCTTTCCCTACCCTGTCCAACTGTGATGCCACTTCCAAGGAACAATGTAACTTGCACCCCCTGGTCTCTCTCTCTGGTCAACAACCCTGGCCAGAGTCCTTCCATTAACTGTATTAGTCCTCCCTGGTTTGTCTTAACAAAATCCAACACCTGAATTAAACTCCATCTTTCATTCCTTGGTCCACTGGCCCAGCTGGTCAAGATCCCCTTTGATAACTGTATTTACTGCCCACTACACCATTCATTTGATCATCAACAAACTTTCGCACAATCACTCCTATATATTCATTAATGTAGATGGTGCACATCAGTGTTCCCAGCCCTGATCCTTTCTTCAATAATGGAATAAAAATATATTCTTGTCATAGAGCCATACAGCATGGAAACTGATCCTTCAGTTGATACCCACCATAATCTGAAACTAAACTCTTCCCAGCTGCCTGTTGCTGGCCCATATCACTCCAACCCTTCCCTATTCACCTGTTTATCCAAATATCTTTTAATTGTAATTGTACCCACATCAACCCCTTTCTCAGGAAGTTCATTCCACACTCAAACCACCCTCTGCCTAGCAAATTGCCCCATATCTTTTTTTTCAACATCTCTCTCCTCTAACCTTAAAAATGTGGCCTCTCTCCTCTTGAGACTCCCCCATCCTGAGGAAAAGGCAACTACCATTAAATTGATCTATATACCTCATTTTTTTTCATAAATCTTTAGAGCATCATGTCTCAACCTCCAGGCTCCAGTGAAACAAGACTCAGCCTATCCAGCCATTTTTCAGAACTCAAGCCTTCCATACCCAGCAATATCCTGGTAAGTCTCTTCTGAATGCCCTGCAGCTTAATAATATCCTCCCTGTTAACTGGGCGACCAGAACTGGACAGAGTATTGCAGAACAGGCCTCACCAGTGTCTGTACAATCTCAACATGACGTCCCAAATCCTCCACTCAATGGACTAAGCAACAGTCAGGCATGCCAAGCACTGTCTTATCCATTCTGTGATGCAAGCTTCAAGAATTATGAACCTGAACCCGGAGGTCCCTCTGCTGTAAAACACTAACCGGATCCTTAACATTAATTGTATAAGATCTACCCTTGTTTGTTTTACAAAATGCATTACCTAGTATTTATTCAGATTGAATTCCATCTCTAGTTTTTCAGCCCATTCACTCCCTTCATCAAGATCCCTTTGTAATCTCAGTGTAATCTCAGAAATCATCCTTCACTGTCCATGATGCCACCCTCCAGCCTGCCAGCCCATCACACATGGCTGTCAGTAGTACACACAACTTTGCTCGGGGCTCCACAATTTCTTCCCTGGATCCCACAGTGTCCTGTGATACACTTAATCAGGTTCTTGGACTTGCCATAGCTTTGTGTTTTAAAACCCCCAGCACCACCTCTTTTATAACATGCACTCTTTTCAAGTCATAGAGATATACAGCATAGAAATAGACCCTTCGGTCTCCAACTCGTCCAGGCTTACCTGAAGATCTAAATAAATCCATTCCCTTTTCCAGCATTTGGCTCATATAGGTCTACACCTTTACTATTCAGATGCCCATCTAGATACCTTTTAAATGCTGTAATTGTATCAGTCTCTATTACTTTCTCTCTCAGCTCATTCCATACACACATCACCATGTGTGTGAAGAAGCTGTCCCTTCAGTCCCTCTGTAAACCATTCACCTCTAACCTTCAACCTATGCCCTCTTGTTTTGGACTCCCCAACTTCTGGGAAAAGGCCTTAAATGTTTACCCTATCCATGCCCCTCATGTATTTATAAACCTCTGTAAGATCATCCCTCAGTCTCCGATCCTCCAGTGACAGTAACCCCAGCTTATTCAGCAACAACCCGGACAATATCTTGTTAATCTTTTCTGAGCCGTTTTGAGTTTCACAACATCCTTCCTGTAGCAGAGAGACTGGAATTGCACAGTACTCCAATTGTGGTCTAATGTATTACTCTTGTTCCATGAGTTCCCCAATCTTTCTCCACAGTAAGTTCTGGAGTGAAAAAATTGTTTACGATCTTAGCAAATATCCTGCAGTTCCACACATCGATGGCCTCATTGATCTTTAATGGACACTATTTTGTCCTGAGTTACTTATGCACTCTTAATATACTGATGCAATCACTTTTGGATTCCCCTTTCCTGCTCTGCTGAGGCTATTTCATTTAGCCTTTCTCCATTCCTGTTTTCTACTCAAAGTGTATTCCTACAGCCCCTGTATATCCTCAGGGATTCCCTTGGTCCAGCTGGCGATACCTGACATGTTGCCCCCTTTTCCTTGACCAGACCCTCAATAGACAGCAAGTGTTTCCTAATGCTGTCAGCATAGACCTGCACACAAACAGGAAAATGCTGACGCTGATCGATCAGTTTATCTCACTTTTAAAATATTCTCACTTGCCAAACTTCCCTTTCCCTGTAAATAATTCCCTTCCCCAATCACATTTTGAATGTTCCTGGCTAATATGATCAAGATTGGTCAGGCTCCATTTTATAACTTGCACTTGTGGACCAAGCCTGTCCTTTTCCAAACTATTTTCAAATTACTAGAACTGTGGTCACTTTGGCAAAATGCTTTCCCACTCACATCTCAGTCCCTTTCCCGACCTTGATTCCCAAGGGGAGGTCAGGCTTTTCCCCTTTCTCTTTTAAGGCCATTTACATATTGATTGGGAGTTTTCTGGAACACAATTACCAAATTCCTCCCTTGCAAACACTGAACACTGGCATTCCCAGTCTAGGTATGGAAAGTTCATAAACGCTACTATAACAGCCCTATTATTATGGTTGATATTTAAGATGTCCCGACATATTTATTCCTCAGTCTGCCACAGATTATTCGGGGTCAGCAGTCCGATCGTATCAAAGTGAAAACCCATTCTTATTTCTCAGTTCCACTAACATAGCTTCACTGGGCGATCCCACAGGAATATCCTCTCTGAGTACTGCTGTGATGATTCATGATATCAAAACCCACCACCACATGTCCTCTCTTGCCTCCTCATCCTGTAGCATCTCCACCTTGAAACAATGTAGTCCTGCCCCTCCCTCAGCTGTGTTTCTGTCATAACTATAATCTCCCAGTCCCATGTTCTAATCCATGCCTTGAGTTCATCTTCCTTAGCTGTTTGGCCCCTTGCATTGAAATAAATGCAGTTTAATCATCAGTTTTCCCCCATTCCCTGCTATGTTCTTGCCTGCCTTGTCTGCTGAAATTGTTCTCATTAACTCGTGTCTCAGCCTCAATCTTCTTACTGGCCTTACGTTTACTTAAGGTCCAACACCCTGCCAGACTGGGTTATATCCTCTCACACAGCTCTATCACTTCACCCCACCAGGATATGGGTCCCTCTCCCGCTCCCAGTTGAGGTGCCTTTCCCAACCTGTCTGCCTGTGCTGACACCTTCAGGGATCTATGGACTTGTCCACCAAGGTCCCTGTATTCCTCAGTACTCCGCAAGGACCTACCGTTTATTATGTCTGTTCTTCACTTATCGTACCTCCCACAGAATATTCCCTCACTTCGATCAGAACTAAATTCTGCTTAGATTATCATACAATCGACATCGGACTGTAGACAGAGACCATCCTCCTCACTGTGAACAATACCCTCCCCTTTCATGTCATCTGCAAACCGACTAATGATACCTTCTGCTTTCACATCCGAGATATTAATGTTCATTGGTTCCTGCACAGTTCCCTGTGGAACACCCGGTGGTGAAAGTATTCTATCCACCAATTTTGCATCCAATTTGCCAACTTGCCTTGGAACCCAGTCCTTTTGGACCAGCCTTCCATGTTGGATCTTGTTTAAGGATTTAGTCAAGTCCGTGTAAACCACATCATCTGCACAGCCTTCATCAATATACTTAAGCACCATTTTAAAAAAAACTGAACTGAATTCCTCAGACAGTATCTTCCTCTGCCAAATCCGTGATGACTAAACCGAATTGATCCTTACCTTTGCAAGTGTTGATTCAGCCTCACAATTGTTTCCAATAATTTCCCTCCCCCCTGCTATCGAACTATCTGCTCTGTAATTACCTGGGCCATCCCTGCTGTCCTTCTTGAACAAAGGAACCACATGAGTGATCCTCCAGTCACTTCACTTCATCTGTGGCCAGCAAAGTATTATATTTATCTACCAGGGCCCCAACAATCTCTGGGTAATTTGCATGGGGTCAAAGAATGCTGGTCCAGGCAGTGACACCCACATCCCATGAATGAATAAATAAAAATACATATGTCCCTCCCTACATCTGCAAACACCTCCAGCTGCACCAATCCGTACTGGCTTTATAACACCGTTCAGGCCCTGACCACTCTCTGTAACACTCTCACTACCTACAGCACCTTCATCTCTCCCTGTTCCTATCGTGTCAATAAACCTTGACAATGATTCCCCTTCCCACTGCCCTCGTCCTGCGAGCAGACCCATTGCAATCCCTTTAAAACTTACTCCTAAAACACTCTCTCACTTCAGGATTTTAAGTACTTTGTGGTGATCTTCTCAGCCTCATAATCTAGTATGATCCATTTTGTCCTGAGTGAGGGACCGGTGGGGATTTCTTGCTGAGTTTTTTTCTGTTTCAGGGTAATTCATTTTGTTGAGTGTTTTACACTGTTCCTTCAAATGGTTTCCACTGTTCATTTACAGGCACATATTTCAGTCTGTTTAGACTGTTTATCTTGGTCAGTTCTCCTCTCATACCCATACAATTGGCTATTTTTGTTTCTTGTTGTCCTTTCTGTGATTCACTTTAAAACTTTATATTTCTTTAAACTGCACTTTGTCACAATTTCCCAGAGGATCTCTCCAGGTGACATTACTCATTCACTAAGTTTTATCACACAACAGTCGCTCTGAGATAGTTACATCCCTCGCCAGTTGCACAATGAGTTATTCTAAGAAACACTGAAAAAATTTCTCCGAACTCCTCTTCCAATATCACTGTTGTCAGTGTGATTGTTCCAGACTTTGCGAATATTGATGTTTCACTAAATGTTCACCATGCTTGTATTAAACATTCCAATGAATTCCTATTTATTGCAGTGACGAGCCATGAAATGCTGTTCGGTGGGTGGTCTAAAACTGTTCTGCTGCTTGTGTCCTTGGCAAGTAGTAGCCAGAATTTACATTCAGACTGACTCAATTTCATGATCTGATTTCAAATCCTTTCTCTGTCATGCCTTTCTTACCCATTATTGTTAGCGTCGTCCATTTTGCCTGAATTTGCACACGGTTGTGAACCATTGAATATTTCCGTTCCACCTTTTGTTTGCCCTGTAACCACATCTCTCTGGTGTCTAAATCCCTTTTATCTCTGTGTCACAAATCCATCTAACTTGTTGCAGAGATTTTTTCCATTAATTTGAAACATAATTTACTTGTTTCCACAATTCCCTGTCACAAATGGCTTTGCTGATCTGCAGTTTTAGTTAAACTTTGTCCCATCCTGTTCCTTTCTGTTGTCTTCGGTCACATTCCCACGCTGCTCTGATGCTTCACGTTTTCTCTTTGGATTTGGAAAGCTCCTTTCACCTGAAGCCTGTCCCTGCATCCTCTCTGTCAGTTTAAACCCCTGTCCATAGATCTACCAACGTGATTGGCCAGGACATTGTTCCACTGGAACTGTGCTGGGACCAATCTGAATGGATGTCTTTAAAAAATCAGGTATGGGATGTGGGTGTCTCAGGCTGACTAGCCTTTATTGCCCATCCTTTGCTGCCCTTGAGCTAAGCAGCTGGCTGGCCCATTTCACAGGGTAATTGAGAGGCAAACTCTTTGCTGTGGGGATGTCGTGCAGACCACATGAAAGTGAACTGTTGTCTTTCTCTGAAGGTCAAGTGTTTGGATTTTTATCAATACTTATTTATGGATTGTTAATTCCAATTTTTAAAACATATATTCATTTAAAATTCCACATGGGTAGAAGTTAGAAAGAAGAAGTTGGGGAGGGGGGGGGGGGTCACTTTGTTGGGACTGTATTGTAGACTGTTGTGGACCCAACAGATTCCGGAGGAGCAGCTGTGTAGAGAGATTGCAGATAACTATAGGAATAATAGAGGAGTGCAGGCTGGAGATTTTAATAATCCCTGTATTGACTGGGCCACCTAGAGTATAAAAAAAACTGGATGGAGGGCAATTTTTCAAAAGTGTCCAAGGAAGGTTCCTAAATCCATATGCAGAGGGCCCTACTCTACTCAGGCAGGCGTAACACTGGACCTCCCCTCAGAAAACGAGGTTGGACAAGTGACTGAAGTGTCATTCAGAGAGCACTTTGGTCCAGTGCTCACAACTGTCTTCTTTTTAACATAGTTATGGAAAAAGATCAGCAGGTCCACAGATTGAAGAGGAAAACTGGAACAGGGCCAGGTTTGGGGCCATTCTGCAGGATCTGGCCAGCGTCAATGCTGTGAATTTAAAATTGCCTAACGCCAAGTTGTAATCCAACTCGCTTTGGAAGCGCTGGTGATCACTGTAACAGATGAAAGGATTAAACTAAATTTGTTTGATATTATATTCCATGACACTGCCATCATGTTGCTATAAATTCTGTACCTTCAGATTGTGCTCCACAACCACCTGATGAAGAAGCAGTGCTCTGAAAGTTAGTGCTTTCAAATAAACCAGTTGGACTGGAACCGAGTGTCGGGTGATTTTTAACTTAGTACACCCCCAGTCTGACACCGGCACCTCCACATTATGATTTAAATCGATTGGGTGAGTCTGTTTGAAGGAAAAGGAACAACTGGCAAATGGGAGGCTTTTCAAAGTGTGATCTCAAGAATCCAGGACCAGTATGCCCCATTGGGATAAAGGGAAAAGCTGGCACGGTTAGGGATCCTTGGCTGATGTGGGATAATAAGGCTCTGGTCTTGAAATGAAGACTGCATACATTGGGTTTAAGATTTCCGTATTTACATATTCTTAAAGACACGATCAATCTGTGGAGACCCTACAATCCTCTCAGTCCCTGTAATTCTCCCAATCTGCAGAAGTCATTCCAATGCCTGTGACTCTTTCAATACAATTCCTACAAGACCCACTATCTATGTGATATCTTTTCATTGCCAGCACCCACCCTGTCAATGTAAGCTCCTCCAGTGTCTCCATCCAAATACTCATGTCCATAATCTTCTCCAGCTCTTCCATGTGTAAACATCACCCTCCCCTACAACCCTTCCCACTCTGACCAAACTGGAGGAGGCTACTAATGCTACCTCATCTATGAAACTGTCTCCAACCAAAATTGCTGTCTTTATCACTTGGAGAATCTGTCTGATTCCACACCCCCTTTATCTAAATAACCTGCAGAACCTAAGCCTTCCTGTGTCTATAAACATCTTCAGTCACGACTACCCTCCATACATCTATTTGGTTTTCCAATCTGTACAACCCACTTTATCTCTGTACTCAGCTCCATTCACCTGAAACATTCCTGTCTGTGTAAAACACCCCATCCTACCAACATCCTTATCCCTGTAAACTGCTTCATTCCTCCCAACCTCCCCATCTCCATGTCCTCCTGTAGGCCCGACAGCTCTCCACATTTCTGTAACCTCCTGTGGCTCTATGCTCCTCCCTCCCTGTGAAAGCACCTCCAGTCCCCACAATTCTCCCAGTCTGGTCATCTGCTCCAGATCAGACCATTGCTGTCTCTGTTACCTCATACAACTTTAGCAACGCCTCATATTTGTGTCACTTCATTCAGATCGCATCCTCTCCCACTTCGCGAAACCTCTTGTTGCCATCATAACCCTTGCTATTCACAACATGGAATAGCACATTCCAGTAAAAGCCCTTCCGCCCTCAATATTGTGCTGACCTTTTATCCTACTCTGAAGATGAAACGAACCTACATACCTTACATTTTACTATCATTGATGTGCCTATCCAAGAGTTGCTTCGATGTCTGTAATGTGTCTGAAGCTACTACCATGGCTGGCAGTCCATTCCACGCACCCACCACACTGTATGTAAATAACGTACCAGTCCCTTCCATGCCGAAAGGATATCCAAACCCAATCTAGTCCTACCTGCCAGCACCTGGCCCATATCCCTCTGATATCTAAGCTAAACCTTCCGCCAATTACCTTAAACGTATCTCCGCTTGTGATAGCCATTTTGCTTTGGGAAGGAGTCTCTGGTTATCCACTCTATCTATGCCTCTCATTCCCTTGTACACCTCTATCAAGTCACCATTCTTCCTCCTTCGCTCTGATCAGAAAAGCCCTAGCTTCCACAACCTACCTTCTATGGGCATGCCTTCCAGTCCAGACAGCATCCTGCTAAATCTCCTCTGCACTGTCTTTAAAGCTTCCATGTCCTTCCTATAATGAAGCGAACAGAACTGTTCACAATATTCGAAGTGTGGTCTAACTGGGGTTCTATAGAGCTGCAGCAAAATCTCACATCTCTTAAATTCAATCCCCCTGCTAATGAAAGCCAACACACCATCCGCCTTCTTAACAGCCTGTCAACTTGGGTGGTAACCTGAGGGACACAGGATCCCTTTGTTCCTGCACACTGCTAAGAATCCTGTCTTTATCCACGTAAAGGATTTCTGCAGAATCCTCCAATCTGAAACTATCCCTATCTTTGTAAGTTCCTCCAGTCCCTACAACACTCATAAACTGTGAAACCTCCTCAAGTCCCTATATTCCAAATATCTGCAAAATCCTCCCGTCCTGATGTCCCTCCATATCTCTGTAACCCCCACCATCCTCCAGTGCTCTTCTTGGGAACATTGCAGAGGAAGGAGGAGTTGGAGAGTCTGGGCCATGTTACGAGGTATGAAGGGCTGCAGAACTTGGAGGATGTTAAAAATGTCGGAAGGGACGTGGGACTTGCAGAAGGTTAGAGGTTCCGGGATTCATTGAACCTGCAGGATGGGACAGGGGATGGCTTGTGGAACATGGAGGATATTATGATTTGAACCACAGGTAATTTTTCATTGGACCATTCAGCCGATCTTACAGTCATAGAGATGTACAGCATAGAAACAGACCCTTTGCTCCAACCCGGCCATGCCGACAGGATATTCCAACCTAATCTAGTCCCACCTGTCAGTAACTGGCCTATCTCTATCCAAACCCTTTCTATTCATATATCATCCAAATGCTTCTTAAATGTTGCAATTGTACCATCTGTAAGATTGGCTAAAAGATCCAATCAAACATTACCTGTGTTTCAAATCATAACATTCTCCAGTTTTCACAACCCATTCATGGTCCCATCCTGCGGATCAGGTATCCCAACCCAATGTAGTCCCACCTGCTAGCACCCGGCCCATCTCCCTCTAAACCCTTCCTATTCATATACCCATCCAGATGCCTTTTAACTGTTGCAGTTGTACCAGCATCCACCACTTCCTCTGGCAGCTCATTCCATATATGTACTATCCTCTGCGTTAAAATTTTCCCATTTTTATCTTTTATATCTTTCTACTCTCACCCTAAAACTCGCCCTATAATTCTGGACTCGCACACCCCAGGAGAAAGCCTTTGTCTATTTACCCTATCCATGTCCCTCTTGATCTTATAAACCTCTATCAGGTCACCCTCAGTCTCTGACTCTCCAGGAAAAACAACCATCACCTGTTCAAACTCTCCCTATAGCTCATCCCTGGCAACGTTGATGTAAATCTTTTCTGAACCCTTTCACGTTTCACAACATCCTTCCAATATGAAGTAGAACAAAGTTGCATGCAGTATTCCAAAAGTGGCCTCACCACTGTCCTGTACAGCCGCAACATGACCTCCCAACTCCTGTACTCAATACTCTGACCAATAATGGAATGCTTACCAAGCGCCTTCTTCACTATCCTCACAACCTTTGACTCTACTGTCAAGGAACTCTGTATTTTATTTGAAAAATTGCATAGACAGGTCGAGTGGCCCGAGGTCTTCTGGGTAATGCTAGTTCAGTCAAAGCTGGTAGGCGGAGCCAGTGAAATATTTGCAGCGCTGTGTGATGAATGGTCGAGAGATAATGCATATGTCAAAAAGGCTATTTTAAGTGCTTATGGATTGCTTATGAAACGAAAGCCACTACAATTCCCTTTACTGTCCCATCGCTATCTGTCAAAGCTCCTTCAGGTCTATATCCTCTGAATTGTTGAAACCTGCTCTTACCTTTGCAACTGCCATTATTTCCTAACATTGTTGAGTCTCTAAAACCGTCCCTATCAGTTTAATCTCCTCCACTGCATACAAAACGCCTAGTCTGTCTAATCTTTTCACATCCTTCAGTTCCTATATACCTATGTATTGGTGTGACTGCTTTGTGGCCATTGTATCCTCATTTATATCTGCAAAAGGCTCCGCTCACTGCAGCACATCCTATGTTCATAAGTAAATCTGGTCTCTCACAAGCCTCTCTAACTGTATCCAATCTACAACTTCATCCCTGTCCGTGCAACGTTCTCCAGTCTATATCATCTTCCATGTGCTTACAACATTCTTCAGTGCATACCACCTTCCCTTTCCCTGTAATATTCTCCATTCCATACCATCCTCCCTATTGCTGTGATATTCTCCAGATCCCACAACTGTTATTAAATGTTCCACATCCTGGAATCCTGTGAATGGTTCTACACCCTGATCAACATAGACCATGTAACGATCTACAACCCTACACACACCCCTATCTCTGAAGTCTAATCAAACACACCTTATCTCTCTAACTTCCTCCAAACAATAAAAACTTTTCTCCTGCGGACATTCTGTAGCAACTGTAACTATATTTAAACCTGCAACGTTGTCGCGCCCCCAAACATCTCTCTCACTCTGTGACCTCTAACCATCCCTCAAAGGCCCTCTCTCGGTGACACGTGCCATGCATTTGCAACAAGGCAGATGGAATGACAGCATTAACTGAAGGGAACAGATATGATTGAACTGTTATTGTGGAGGTGTGGCTACAGAATGATCATGACAGCAATGTGATTATTGTGGGGTTGTAGGGATTTAGGCAGGATCAGCAAAAAACCAAACAAGGTCCTGTTTTGTTGTGAAGAAAGGACGCAGCCAGCGCATTAGTGAGACAGCAAATTTAATCTGTATTTAATCAGAATATAGAGTCATTTTGAATGGACAGCTTCCAAATAACAAGGGGGATCTGGATGATCAAACCACAATCCATGCTCATTGTTAAGTTGGATGCAATATTTTCTTGGTGATAGTCGACAGAAGCATGTGGAGTGGTCAATTTCTGATTGGACGTCTGTGGCCAATGGTGTTTTCCAAGGATCAGTGCTGCGATGTCTGTGTGTAATATATATCTGTGATTCAGATGAAAAAGTCAGCAGTTTGGTTAGTATTTTGCAGACGACATTTGGAAAGGCATGTAATGATTAGGGATATTTAGGGGAATTGTGAATCGAGAGGAAGAGTGTTTAAGGTTGCAGCAGTATGTAGATCAGCTGAAACGCTGGGCAGAGATGTGGCAAATTGAATTTCATCGGGACAGGTGTGAAGTGATGCATTTATGAAGTCAAATGGAAGAGAGAAGTGCACTAATTGACTAATTGGAAACATTGATAAACAGATGACCTTGGATACAAATCCGTAGCTCCCTCAAAATAACAACACAGTAGGATGTGGTGTTAAAGGAGGAGTATGGTAGGTTTCCCTTCATTGGTCACAGTACTAAGTACAGACGTTTGCATGTCATGTTGTGACTGAATGAAACTTCATTCGGCCATGTTTGGAATGTTGCGTGTCATTCTCATCGACACACCACAGAATGTTGCCTGGATGAGAATGTGTTTACTGTAAGGAGGTTGGACACAGTTGGATCGTTTTGCGTGAGTATCGGAGACTGAGGGGTGACCTTGTACAGGTATATAGCATTAGGAGAGGCGTGAATAGTGTGGATAGTTGGAATCCTTCTTCCAATGTAGAAATATCAAATACTAGGGCACATCGGTTTAAGGTGAGAGTGAGAAGTTTTATGTGAGATAAATGAGGCCAGTTGTCTTTCCCGAGAGGGTGGAAGCTGCTCAGGAGTTGGGAGAGGTGGCAACAAGAGCAAACATTTGAAGGGCATTTAGACAGAAACATAAACAGGCAGAGAATAGAGGGAAATCGCCCAAGTGCAGGCAGATGGGATTAGTTTAGAATAGCATCATGGTCAGCACAGCCATGGTGGGCCGAAGGGCCTATTACTCTGCTGTACTGTTCTAGTTTCTAACTTCACGGCATACACCCTGTCAAAGCCCCTCATAATTCTGGACGTTTCATTCAATTTCTCTCCCATTCTTCACAACCCCATTAGGTTTAAGGTCAATCTACTCCACCTCTTCACATTGGAAACTCCTGCCATCTCCAGGATCAACCGAGTGAACCTTCCCTGGCCTGCCTCCAACACAAGAATATCTTTCCTTAGGGCACGCATACTGTTCAATATAATATAGGTGTGGTCTGATTTGTACCTTGCATCATTTTAGCAAGATGTCCCTATTTTTAGACTCCATTCCCTTTGCCTTCTCTATGACCTGCTGATCCTGTGAGCTACCTGTTTCAGATTGATACACAAGAATTCCCAAAACCCTTTGTGCAGTCAGTCTGAAACCAAACGGTGTTAGCCTGACATTAAGTCGGGAACGTGCTGGAATGTGCTATAAAGAATATGACAATAAATGATAACTGGATGTTTTGAAACAATGGGAGATGCATGATTTTATAAATGGGGAATATTTTTAAATCTGTTGGATTCTATATTTTGGTGTGACCATAAATGCAGAATAGATAAGGGTGGGGGAGGCTAGTTGCGGTAGAGGGATATTTGAAATTTCAGAAGCATTTTGACAAGTTTCAACAAGGCCTAAAACTTGGCTCGTGAGAGAATAGGGCCCCTGAAAGGTCAATGAGATTGTCTGTGTGGAATCACTGCTGATGGGGGAGATACTGAGCAAATATTTTGCGTTAGGATTTACTGTCAAGAAAGACATGGAAGCTCGGGAACTTGGGAAATACATAGGGATGTCTTGAAAAGAGTGCACATTGGAAAACAGGAGGTGCTGGATGTCTTAAAATGCAAAAAGTTAGATAAAACCTTGAGACATGGTCAGATGTATCCCAGCGCCTTGTGAGAAGCGAGGGAGAAAATTGCAGGGCCCCTCCCAGAGATATTTGCATCATCAACAGCCACTACAGACCAGTGAGACTGATGCAGTGGTGGTAAGTTGTTGGAGGAGATTCTGAGAGAAACGATCATCGTGGCATTTGGAAAGGTAAGGACAGATTAACGATCATCAGCATGGCTTTGTGTACGGGAAATCATGCCTCAAACCTGAGTGTGGAGGTAGACAAGTGAGAGGTTAAAGCAGAGCAGTACACGATGTCCACATGAACTTTAGCAAGGCATTTGACAGGTTCTGCATGGCAGACTGGATAGTAAGTTAAGATCACACATAACCAGGGAGCGCTCACCAACTAGATACAAAACAGGATTGATGGTAGGAGACAGAGCATGTTCATAGAGGGTTGCTGCTCAAACTACAGGCCTGTGACCAACGCTGTGCCCTGGGATTCGGTGCTGGGTCACTGTTGTGCATCATTTATATAAACAGTTTCGATGATAATACAGGAGTCATGGTTAGCAAGTTTGTGAGTGAGACTGCAATTGGTGATAAAGTGTACAGTGACGAGGGTTATCGAAGAGTACAATGTGATCAACACTACTGCTGGACAAGTGAGGTTAAGAATAACAGGTGGAGAAATGCAAGATGTTGTATTGTGGTAAAGCAGACCAAGCTGGACTTGTACAATTAATGTTCGGGCCCTGGGTACTGTTGTCAATCAGTGACCCAGGGACGCAGGGACACAGTTTTTTGAAAGTAGCGTCACGGGTAGACGGGCTGGTGAAGCAGGTGTTTGGGATGGTTACCCTTCATTGGGCAGAGCATTGAGAGTAGTAGTTGGGATGTCGTGGTGTATCTGTATAAGCATTGTTGATTATCTGGTAAAAATCAACTTGTTCACGTATGTCCTTTATGGAGGGATATCTGACATTCTTACCTGGTCTGGTTCACATGTGACTCCAGTCCCACAGCAATATGGCTGACTCTGAGCTGCCCCTGGGCAATTAGCAGGAGGGCAATGTATGCTGGTCCAACCGGTGACATCCTTAGGCCGTGAATGAATCAATGAAAAATACATATGTCCATCCCTCCTTTTGCAAACAGCTCTAGCTGCACCAATCCGTACTGGCTTTGTAATGTTGTTCAGGCCTTTGCCCCTCTCTGTAACACTCTCATCACCTCCAGCCCCTTCAATTCTCCCTGTTCCGCTACTCTGATTAAGCACTGACAAGATTTCCTGTTCCTGCTGCACTCCTCCACATTTCTAAATGTTGGTTACTTCAGAATTGATCGGGTTTTTTTTCATTTCTGAATCAAATCGGCCAAGACCGTCTGAAGTGGCGAAGGAGCATTGGGAAGGTGTCGAGCACCTCGAGACTTTCTGTGGGGAAAACGGGAATCCAGGAGAAAACAGTACAAGGAGCGCGCTGTCATATCAACGCCCCACCCACCCCCTTTCCCTGTCCACCTTCTGCCTCAAGTGTAACAGAGTCTGTGGAAGGCCACATCGGTCTGTACAGCCAACTCCAGACTCCCCCACCCCCACTGAGAGTGGGAGAGAGTCAGCCTCATCTGTGAGCCACTGCCAAAGAGATGATGAGATAGGAAGGTTGAATCCCCTCACAATTATCCCAGTGTCTTTGTTACAAATTCAAACAATTCCCTGTTAATGCAGTGTTTAATAATGTCTTTCCATGTGGTATCCCTCGCTGTGTCGGTCTATTTGCTGTCTCTGTCAGCATTTCTCCCTCTTACAGATGGTCTGAGATCCTGAGTCAACAGAATTGTCCACTCCAGAGAGACGCAGAAGCACAGGCAAGGGATGGAGACTGGGATTTTCGAGATCTCTTCTGGACTCTGTGCCACTCTGCATGAATTATCCTCATTGCATCAGTCTAATTTCCCATTCTGTCTATTTCTGTCTCATGCAGGTCATTAGGATATTCCTAACTCCTGTCTCATCCATCACCTCATGGAAACTGGTTGGTCAGCCAGAGAGAGATGGAGAGGGAGGTCTGGAGCCTTCAGTAATTCCTGCAGCTGGTAAGATCGCTCACATTAAACAGTACAGGGTGGAGGTAGTAGACTTCTATATTCAGACCTGGAAGACCAGACATAGATACAGAGCTGGGCAAGGAACAGCAACATTCTAGGCTTCATTCCCACCGTCTTGTGAGAGTCGTGCTTTCACCTCTTCTGTACTGGTCCTCAATGCGACAGCGCAGGGGATCGCAGGTATCAATCCTGACCCATGCTGTTTTAGTGATCTCTGTAATATTCTCCAGTCCCGATAATTCTTCCTCTGTTTGGAATCTCCTCTAGTCCACATCATTCTCTGTGTCTCTGTCTCTGTCTCTGTCTCTGTCTCTGTCTCTGTCAGGTTCTCCACTCCCTAACACCCTAATCCCTAACCTTCTGCAGTAGATACTAAATTCCTTCATCCCTGTAAACCCTGACAGCCCTGTCTATCCCTGTAAGCTCCTCCCACCAACACCACCCTCCATGTCAATGTATTTGTCTTTAACCTCTCCATCGGTCCCTACCTATGTAATCTTCTCCAGCTCCTACAGCCCTTCCTTAGCTGTGAAAAAATTGTAAACTCCTTATCCTTCTCCAATTCTTTGATCTTTATCTTGTTAAATTTCACCCTCTTTCCTGGCACCATACCCCTCCCGACCATAGGAACCTCTTTCAGTTTGTGCAACCCCCCCCCCCCCCATCTGTGTAACTGTCTCCAACCCAGTAACCTGGCATTCTCCATTGCCTTCCTATCTCTGTAGCCTCCAGAGCCTAGAAGCCTTCTTATATCTGTAAATGTCTTCAGTCAGGACAACCTTCCATATCTCTGTTAGTATACACAATAATCTCCGAGATGAAACAGCCCCCTGTCTGTACCTCTCAGTCTGCCTGCCTCTTCCTATCTCCATCCCTATCCCTATCTCCAGAATCTAATCCAGCTCCCTCTAACTCTGTAAATTCCTCCAATTCCCAAACCCCTTTGTCCCATGAACATTCTTGACCAGTATAACTCTGTTTAACTCTAACATCCTCGAGTCCTGTAAGCCTCCCTATCTCTGTAACCTCTACCCAACTGTTCAACCCCCCACTACTGAGGAATGACTCCCTGTATTCGCCATAAGGGAGAAGGAATGACAGTGAACAGATATGATGGAACTGTCAATCCGGAGATGTAGCTGCAGAATGACCATCGCTGGGAAGTGAATACTGAAGGGTTGTTGGGATAGAGTTATAGAGTCAGAGAGATGTACAGCATGGAAACCGACCCTTCGGTCCAACCCATCCATGCTGAGCAGATATTCCAACCCAATCTAGTCCCAATAGGCAGACTAGACAAAAAGCCAACAAGTTATGAAGGAAGCATGAGGTTAATGCATAAATGAGACAGTCATGTAGATCTGAATATGAAAAGTGGAGCTGAGAATAAGCAAGCAGCAGCAACCGTTAGCAGGAATTCATTTGTAGGCACCGAACAGTGATGGGAATGTCAATATGGTTACAGTCGGGACACTGAATGTACTTATGACAAGGGCAGTACAGTAACTGTGTACTGATGCCGACTGATACAGCAACAAGCCTGTTGGATTGAATTTGTTGGTGTGAATATAAATGGCAGAATTGTAAGGGTGTAGGAGGGGTGTAGTGGTATGGGGGATATGGTGTATTTAAATTCTCAGAAGCTTTTATGCAAGTTTCAATAGGGCTAAAGAGTAACTTGGGAGAGAATAGGGCCCCTTAAAGATCAATAAGGTCACCAATGTGTGGAACCAGAGGAGATAGGTGAGATATTAGACAAAACAGTCTTGTCAGTATTTACTGTGGCGAAAGACATGGAAGCTCTGGAACTTGGGGAAATAAATAGTGATGTCTTGGAAAGAATCCTCAACAGAGAAGAGAAAGTGCTAGAATCTTAAAACAAATAAAGCTAGATCAATCCTCAGTAGCTCATTAAGTCTATCCTAGAATATTGTGGGAAGCTAGGGAAGAGATTGCAGTATTCCTGACACAGATATGTATATTATCAACAGACACAATGAGATTTTGGAAGAATGGAGGTTGACTAATGTCGTTCCATCACTGAAGGACTTTTCGATCAGGGAAAAGCCAGGAAATTACAGCCCGTGAACCCAGTGATGGGGAAGTTGTTGGAGGAGATTCTGAGAGAAAGGAACTCCTTACATTTACAAAGGCAAGGGCTGATTCGAGATGGTCAGCATGGCTTTGTGAGTGGGAAACCGTGTTTCACAAACCGGATTGACTCTTTGTGGAGGTGGCCAAAGATAGATGAAGACAGAGCAGTCAACGTTGTCCACATGGACTTTAGCATCTAATCAAGAGGAAGAAGGAAGCTTACTTAAGGTCGAGGAAGCAAGGATCAGACAGGGCTCCAGAGAGTTACATTGGATGGTACGGTGTCTCAGTGGTTAGCACTGCGACCTCATAGCACCACGGACTCCATTTCGATTACAGCCTCAGGCGACTGTCTGTGGGGTGTTTGCGCATTCTCCCTGTGGGTTTCCTCCAGGTGTTCCGGTTTCCCTCACTCAGCCCAAAGATGTGCCAGTTTGGTGGCTTAGCCATGCTAAATTAACCATAGTGTTCAGGGATGGATAGGTTTGGTGCATTAGTCAGGGCAAACGGAGAGTAATAGGGTGGGGGAATGGGGCTGGATTGGATACTGTTTGGAGGGTTGATATGGAGGTGTTGGGTCCAATGGCCCGTTTCCACACTGTAGGGATTCTCTGAAGGTACCAGGAAAGAACCAAGAGATGGACTTAGGGCAACTAGAAGGGTGCACGATAAAGCATTGTTGGGAAGGATTAAGTAAAACCGTGAGACATTCTCCACTTATGCGAGGAACAAGAGCAAGGCCAGATTGAGGATAAGGCCAATCTGGGATAGTGGAAGGAACTTGTGCCTGGAGTCACAAGAGGTAGGGGAGGTCTTTCATGAATACTATGCCTCAGTATTCACTGCTGAGAAGAGTCTTGTCATTTGTGAGGACAGCGTGAAACAGGCTGATGTACGTGAACAGGTGGATGTGAAGAAGGAGGATGTGCTGAGAATTTTGTAAAAGTTAAGGATACGTAAGTCACTGAACCAGACTGGATGCGTCCAAAGTTACGACAGGAACCAATGGAGTGGATTGCTGAGCACCTGGTGATGACCTTTGCACCCTCACTGTCCACTGGAGTCGGACCACATGATTGGAGGCCGGAAAATATTATTCCCTTGTTCAGGAAAGGGAATAGGGATACTCCTGGGAATTGCACACCTGTCAGTCTAATGTCTGTGGTGTGCAGATTATTGGAGAGGACTCTGGAAGACAGGATTTATTATTCCTTGGAAAACCATAGTTTGATTAGAGATAGTCAGCATGGTTTTGTAAGGGTCAGGTCATGCCTTACAAGTCTTATCGAATCTTTTGAGAATGTGACAAAACATCTTTATGGCTCATTCAGAAAGTATGGAGGCATGGGGTACAGGGAAACCTGTCTGTCTGGATACAGGATTACTGGTTCACAGAAGACAGTGGGTGATGATAGATGGAAAGCATTCATCCTGGAGCTCAGTGACCAGTGGTTTTCTGCAGGGAGAGGTGACAGGACCTCTGCTCTTTTTGAGTTTATGAATGACATGGATGTGTGATTGAAAGAGGACTTAGTAAGTTTCCCAATGACACAAAGGTTGGTGGAGTGGTTGATCGTGTGGAGGCTGTTGTGGGTTGCAAAGGAACATTGACAGTATGCAGAGTTGGGCTGAGAAGTGGCAAATAGAGTTCAATCTTGGAAAAGTGTGAAGTCATTCATTTTGAAGATTGAACTAGAATGCAGAATACAGAGTTAAAGGCAGGATCTTTGGCAGTGTGGAGGAACAGAGGGTCTTGGGTTCCAAGTCCATAAATCCCTCAAAGTAGCCACCCAAGCTGATAGGCTTGTTAAGAAGCAATATATTGTGTGGGATTTCATTAGTTTGGGGATTGAGTTTTAAAGCTCTGAAGTTATGCTGCAGCCCTATAGAGACCTAGTTCGACCCCACTTGGAATATTGTGTTCAGTTTTTGTCCCTTCATTGCAGGAAAGATGTGGAAGTTTTAGAGAGGGTAAAGACGAGATTTACCAGGATGCTGCCTGTACTGGAGAACAAGTCTTATGAAGAAAGGTTGAGGGAACTAAGGCTTTTCTCATTGGAGTGAAGAAGGACGAGGGGTGACTTGGCAGAGGTGAACAAGGTGATGAGAGTCATAGAGTGAATAGAGAGATTTTTTTTTTACCCTCATATAAATAGTTATTACAAGGGGGTATAATTTTCGGATGATTTGTTGATGGTTGAGGGGAGATTTCAGAGATAGATTCGCTACATACAGAGTGGTGGCTGAGTGGAATGCACTGCCAGCGGTGGCGGTAAAATTAGATGTATTAGGGACTTTTCATATACTTCTGGATAGACACATGGATGATAATAAAACGAAGGGTATGGAAGTTAGAGTCGTAGAGATGTACAACATGGAAACAGACACTTTAGTCCAACCTGTCCATGCCGACCAGATATCCCAACCCAATCTAGTCCCACCTGCCAGCACCCGGCCCATATCCCTCCAAATCCCTACTATTCATATACCCATCCAAATACATCTTAAATGTTGCAATTGTACAAGTTTCCACCACTTCATCTGGCAGCTTATTCAATACACATACCACCCTCTGCATGAAAAGGTTGCCCCTTAGGTCTCTTTTATATCTTTCCCCTTTCATCCATAAGCTATGCCGTCTAGTTCTGGACACCCCAAACCCAGGGAAAAGACTTTGTCTGTTTATCCTATCCATGCCCCTCAAAATTTTGTAAACCTCTATAAGGTCACCCCTCAGCCTCTGACGCTCCAAGGAAAACAGCCCCAGCCTGTTCAGCCTCTCCCTATAGCTCAAATCCTCCAGCCCTGGCAACATCTTTGTTTATCTTTTCTGAACCCTTTCAAGTTTCCCAACATCTTTCTGATAGTAAGGAAACCAAAATTGCACGCAATATTACAACAGTGGCCTAACCAACGCGTTGTACTGTCGCAACATGACCTCCCAACTCCTGTACTCAATCCTCTGACCAATAAAGGAAAGCATACCAAACGCCTTCTTCACTATCCTATCTACGTGCGATTCCACTTTCAAGGAGCTAAGAACCTGCACTCAAAGGTCTCTTTGTTCAGCAACAGTCCCTAGGACCTTACCATTAAGTGTATAAGTCCTGTTAAGATTTGCTTTTCCAAAATGCAGCAGCTCGCATTTATCTGAATTAATCTCTATCTGCCACTTTTTTTTTGATCTTACGGTTGGATAAAAGATTGGCATATCATCATGGGCGGCACGGTGGCACAGTGGTTAGCACTGCTGCCTCACAGCGCCGGAGACCCGGGTTCAATTCCCGCCTCAAGCGACTGACTGTGTGGAGTTTGCACGTTCTCCCCGTGTCTGCGTGGGTTTCCTCCGGGTGCTCCGGTTTCCTCCCACAGTCCAAAGATGTGCAGGTCAGGTGAATTGGCCATGCTAAATTGCCCGTAGTGTTAGGTAAGGGGTAGATGTAGATGTAGGGGTATGGGTGGGTTACGCTTCGGCGGGGCGGTGTGGACTTGTTGGGCCGAAGGGCCTGTTTCCACACTGTAAGTAATCTAATCTAATCATGACCGAAGGGTCTTGTTCCTTACTGTTCTGTGTTCTACATGTCGTATGGTAAACTGGGTAGTAAGCTCAGATCAGTGTAAAAGGTTATGGTGTTCAGGAGGAGTCAACTGGACAGAAAATTGGGCTTGATGGTAGGAGACAAAGGGTGGTGGGAGACATGTTGTTTTTCTGACTGGAGACATCTGACCAGCGGTGGGGTGGGTCCACTGTTGTTTGTCATTTGGATAAATGGTTTGGAGGGAATATTGTTAAGTAAGTTAAGTAAGTTTTTTGGGTGACACTGAAATTGGTGATAAACTGGACAGTGATGAAGGTTATCTGTGATACAACAGGATGTACAGTACTGCTGAGATAGTGAGCTGAGGAATAGCAGATGGAGTTTAATTAGATAAATGTGAGGTGTTCCATTTTGGTGAAACAAACCAGAGCGGGACCTGTACAGTTAATGTTCGGGCCCTGGGAATGTTGTAAGTCTGTGACCCAGGGATGTAGGTACACAGTTCTTTGAAAGTGGTGTCACAGGGAGACAGGCTGGTGAAGCAGGTTTTTTGGGATGGTTACCTTCATTTGGGAGAGCATTGAGAGTAGGAGTTGGGACGTAATGTTGTATCTGTACAAGAGTTTGGTCAGGTCACCATAAAAGCATTGTTGATCAGTGGGAAGAACTCATCTGGTTTACTGACCTCCTTTTGTGTAGAACATCTGACATTCTAACCTGGTCTGGCTAACATGTGACTCCAGACCTACAGCAATATGGCTAACTCTGAGCTGTCCTCTGTGTAATTAGCAGTGACACCCACATCCCATGAATGAATAAATAAACATACATATGTCCCTCCCTACCTCTGCAAACCCCTCCAGCTGCAACAATTCATACTGGTTTTGTAACATCATTCAGGTCCTGACCACTCTCTGTAACACTCTTACCACCTCCGGCACCTTCACCTCTCCCTGTTCCTTTTGTGACAGTAAACCCTGACACTGATTACCCTTCTCACTGCCCAACTCCTGCTAGCAGACCCTTTGCAATCCCTTTAACACTTACTCCTAAAACACACACTCACTTCAGGATTTTAAGTACTTTTTGGTGATCTTCTTAGACTCAAAATCTAGTATGATACATTTTGTCCTCAGAGAGGGGCCAGTGGGAATTTCTTGCTGAGGTTTTGTCTGTTTCAGTGGAATGTCATTTTGTTGAGTGATTTACACTGTTCTTTCAAATGTTCTCCACTGTTCATTGACAGGCACATATTTCAGTTTGTTTCGCCTCTTTACCTTGGTCAGTTCTAATCTCAAACCCATGTAATTGGCTGTTTTTGTTTCTAGTTGTAGCTTGTCCTTTCTGTGATTCACTTTAAAACTTTATATTTCTTTAAATTGCACTTTATCACAATTTCCCTGAGGATCTCTCCAGGTGACATTATTCATTCACTAAGTTTGATCACACAACGATCGCTCTGAGATAGTTATGTCCCTCGCCAGTTGCACAATTTGTTATTCAAAGAAACACTGAACAAAAAATTCTCTGAACTACTCTTCTAATATCACTGTTGCCAGTGTGGCTGTCCTAGATTATGGGAATATTGAAGTTTCCCAAAATTATCACAAAGTGTTCGTTAAAAAATTCCAATGAGTTCCTGTGTAATGCAGTGATGAACAATGGAATGCAGTTCAGTGGCTAAAACTATTCTGCTCCTTGTGTCCTTAGCCAGAATTTACATTCAGACTGACTCTACTTCATGATCTGAGATCAAATGTTATCCATTATTGTTAGCGTTGCCCATTTTGCCTAAGTTTCCACAAGGTTGTGATCCATTTAATATTTATGTCCACCTTTTGTTTGCCCTGTAACCACTTCTCTCTGGTGTCTAAATTTCTTTTATCTCTGTGTCACAAATCAATCTACCTTATTGAAGAGAGTTAAAAATCACACAACACCAGATTATCGTCCAACAGGTTTAATTGGAAGCACACTAGCTTTCGGAGTGACGCTCCTTCATCAGGTGATAGTGGAGGGCTCGATCGTAACACAGAATTTATAGCAAAAATTTACAGTGTGATGTAACTGACATTATACATTGAAAAATTGATTGTTAAGCCTTTCATCGGTTAGCATACAGTGACAGTTTCACTCCTTTCATGTGTAAATCACAAAACCTTTTTTTAAAGTTGCATTCTCGGGTTAGCTGTTAACAATGGTGATAGCTAGACAATATGTTGAAGGTATTAGCCCCCTGTATTCTCTGTCTATGCCCTGATATTTAGATTGATTCTAATCTAAAAAGTGAGATAAGAATTTTACATAAATTCATGCAGTTTTTGAGCTCAGAGGTCTACATGAATGTATGCAATTTTTTAGCAAAGTACGATGTAACTCTGCAAGTACAAATTCACCCCACAAAATATATGTGTGTCTGTGGGTCTTTGTCTGTCTTTGTGTGTCTGTCTGGGGTGAGGGTTGTGAGTGTGAGAAAGTGTGTGTGTAGTGAGTGTAGAGTGTCTTAAGTCTGTGAGGGGGTGCATGTGGGAGTGTGTGTCTCTAAGGGTGTGTGTGGGTGTCTGTGTGCGCGTCTGTGTGTACCTCTGTCCGTATGTATGTGAGAGAGTACGTGTGTGTAGGAATATCTGTGTGTGTGTCATGCAAAGGTGATCACCTGTAATGTGACATGAACCCAAGGTCCCAGTTGAGGCCCTCCCTGTGGGTATCGGACTTAACTATCAGCCTCTGCTCAGCCACTTTTTTCTCTGCTGCCTGTCCCGAAGTCCACCTTGGAGGATGGTCACCCGAAAGTCCGAGGCTGAATGTCCTGGACCACTGAAGTGTTCCCCAACTGGGAGGTAACCCTCCTGTCTGTTGATTGTTGTGCGGTGCCCATTCATCCATTGTCGTAGCCTTTGTTCGGTTTCCCCAATGTACCGTGCTTCCGGGCATTCTTGCCTGCAATGTATAAGGTAGACAATGTTGGCTGAGTTACATGAGTACCTGCCATTTACAAGGTGGGAGGTTTTCCCACGCGTAATAGTGGTATCTATGTCCACAATGTGACACGACTTGCAGCGTCCACCGTAACACGGTTGTATGGAGTTGTCCTGAGGGCCATCCGCTTTATCCTCGATTACAACGTCTTCACTGTCCACTATGCCACCCTCCAGCTTTTTTATGCACACGGAGCTGAGAGATAAAGTAGCAGATACTGATAATATGACAACATTTAAGAGATATTTGGATGTGTATATGAATAATAAGAGTTTAGAAGTACATGGGCCAAATGCTGGTAAATGGGATGTATTTATTTACATCTGGTCAGCATCGACGAGTTGGACCGAGGGTCTGTTTCCATGCTGTACATCTCTATGACTTGAAAAGAGTGCATGTTAATGAAGGTTTTAAAACACAAAGCTATGGAAACTGATTAAGTGTATCACAGAACATTGTGGAGACCCGAGCAAAGATATTTGTGCCATTGATAGCCATGTGTGATGTCAACATCTTGTCAATCTTTTCTGTACACTTCCAAAATTCACAGCATCATTCCTATAGCGAGGATTCTGGAATTGCAGAGAACTCCAATTGTGGTCGAACATATTACTCTTGTTCCCTGAGTTCCCCAGTCTTTTTCCACAGTAAGTTCTAGAGTAAAAAAATGTGAGTAAGTTCTTAGCCGTATCCTGCGGTTCCACACATCAATGGCCTCATTGTTCTTTAAGGAACGGCATTTTGTCTCGAGTAACTCTTTTACTCAATATATTTATACAATCACTTTTGGATTTTCTTTTATCATTCTCTGCCAAGGCGAATGCATGTACACTTTCTGCAATCCTGATTTCTACACAAAGTGTATTCCTACAGCCTCTGTGATCCTCAGGGATTCCCTTGATCCAGCTGGCTATACCTGATATGTGCCCCCTTTTCCTTGACCAGACCCTCAATAGACAGTCAGTGTTTCCGAATGCTGTCAGCATTGGTCTGCCCACAAACAGGAAAATGCTGGCGCTGATCGATCAGTTTATCTCACTTTTAAAATATTCTCACTTGCCAGATTTCCCTTTCCCTGCAATAGACTCTCCAATCACCTTTTGAAAGTTCCTGGCTAATATTATCAAGATTAGTCTGGCCCCATTTTATAACTTGAACCTGTGGACCAGCCCTGTCCTTTTCCATCACCGTTTTCAAACTAATAGACTTGAGTCACTTTGGCAAAATGCTTTCCCACTCACACCTCAGTCCCTTTCCCTACCTTGTTTCCCAAGGGGAGGTCAGGTTTTGCCCATTTCTGTTTTCAGGCCATTTACATATTGATTGGGAGTTTTCAGGAACTCAATTACCAAATTCCTCCCTTGCAAACACTGAACACTGGCAGTCCCAGTCTAGGTTTGGAAAGTTCAAAAACCCCAACCATAACAGCCCTATTATTATGATTGATATTTGAGATCTCTTGATATATTTGTTCCTCGGTCTGCCACTGATTATTCGGGGTCAGTCTGACAATCGTGTCAGAGTCATGACCCATTCTTATTTCTCAGTTCCACTAACATAGCTTCACTGGGCGATCCCACAGGAATATCCTCTCTAGGTACTGATGTAATGATTCATGTAATGAAAACCCACCACCACGCGTCCTCTCTTGCCTCCCCTTCAATGCGTCCTGTAGCATCTCCACCTTGAAATAATGAACTGCCAGCCCTGCCCCTCCCTCAGCAGTGTTTCTGTGATAACTAAAATCTCCCAGTCCAATGTTCCAATCCATGCCCTGAGTTCATCTTCCTTAGCTGGCAGGGGCCCCTTGCATTGAAATAAATGCAGTTTAATCATCAGTTTCCCCTCCCCCATTTCCTGCTATGTTCTTGTGTACCTTGTCTGATGAAACTGCTGTCTTTAACTTGTGCACCAACCTCAATCTTCTTTCTGGCCTTATGACTGTTTAAGTTGCAACACCCTGCCAGATTAGATTATATCCTCTCAAGCAGCTCGAACAATTCGCCCCATCAGGATGTGGGTCCCCCTCCTGCTCACAGTTCAGGTGCGTTCCCCACCCTGTCAACCTGTGCTGACACCTTCAGACATCCATGGACTTGCCCACCAAGGTCCCGGTGTTCCTCAGTTCTCCAGGAGGACCTACCCTTCATGATGTATATCCTTCGCTTATGAGATTTCCCACAGTGCATTACCTCACAGTGATCAGAAGTAAACTCCATCTGCCATCACTCAGAGTGTGTAAAACTCTGAGTATGACTTACTTCATCCAGTCTCCCCAACCGTCCCTACCTCTAATTGTCGAGAGAATTCACCACCCTCCCTATTGCGTTAACCTCCTCCAGTCCCTCTCATGGACACCATCTATGTAAGCTTCTCCTGTTCCTGACTGTATTTTCCTCCTGTTCCAAAAAACCCTTGTGAACTTTGTGACCTAGTCCAATCTCTGCAGTGCTCTGTATAATTAGCCTCACTGTGACTGAAATCTGGCTTCAATACCAGCCATGGCTGACTGTCTGTATGGACTTTGCATGTTCTCCCTCCGACTGTGTGGGTTTCTTCCGGGTGCTCTGGTTTCCTGCCATAGTCCAACATTTGCACAATACGTGGATTGGCCATCATGAATTGACTGTAGCATTCAGGCAAGTGTGGTTTAGGTGAGTTCACCATGAGGAATGCAGGGTGTATTGGATAGGAAGAGGCATGGGTCTGGTTACGATGCTCTTTAGAGGGGTTGGTGTGGACTTGTTGGGCTGAATGGCCTTTTTCCACCCTGTGGAGATTCTATTCAGGTTATTGTCCAGTCCTGTCAACTATCCCTGTCTCTTGAACCTTCCCTCATCCTCAATACTCTCCTTATATGTATAATCTCCAACAGACTCTAAAACACTCCATGGCAATGTAAGCTTCTCCAGTTTTTAGCACGATCAATATGACTGTGACCTCTTCCTGCTTTTAGAACCCTCCTTATAACTGTTGACATTTGTTACATCACTCCCAATCACTGTTCCATCCTGAAACCCCCAAAAACATTTATATCTCTGGAAACTCATCTGGACTGTCTATACTTCCTTTTGACAATCCCGTTCTGAGACTTTCTCTATATCAAAAAAGTCCTGAAGTGTAGGTAGCCCTTATTATTGTCACCTCCCTCTAGCCTTACAGCACTGCGGATCTGTAGAAGCTCTGTTCAAACCGACAGCCATCTCTGTGTCTGTAATCTGCTCCACTCACCAGAATTCATTCTCTCTGAGCTCTTCTGTAGACCATTAAATGCTCCCTAACACTGTCTGTATCAGTGTAACCTTCTTCAACAACACAACCTTCCCTATCTGTGTAAATCCATACATCAGTCCCTATCCCTCTCAGCTCCGTCTAATAGTACAACCTTCCATGTTTGTGTATTCACCTTCAATCCCTACTCACCTCCTTATCTGTGTAACCTTCTCCGTGCACTTTTGCTTCAGTCTCTTCAACTGTTCCTGTCAGTGTAATATCTTCAGGACTTGAAAGCTCTCCGTCTCTTTAACTTTCTCAGACCACACAACCCTCACTATCTGTGACCTACTCCTGTCGAAGAACCCTCCCTCTGTGAACTGCTCCAACTCTTCAACTCTCCATAAGCTCCTGCAGCTCTTACAGCCGTCCCTCTCTACCAAATCTCTTCCAGTCCCTAAAACGCCATCAGTCTGTGGAGACCCTACCACCATCCCTATCTGTGTTATCCTCTCAGGTCCCTACAACACTCCTGATCTGTCGATCCCACTGCAATGCCTGTGCCTCTCTCGGTCCTGTTCCGACAAGACTCATTAACTCTGTAACATCCTCCCGTCACTATCACCCACACTGTCAATTTAAGCTCCTCCTGTATCTTCATCCAACTACCCATCTCCATAACCTTCTCCAGCTCTTACCCCCATCTGTGTAAACATCACTTCACTCTCCACTTGAACCCTCTCTACCGCAGGAACTTCGTCCTGTTTGTGCTATGCTCCCTTATCTGTGAAACTGTCTCCAACCAAACTTACTCCCTCAATTTCTCGAAAACGAGTCCAGATTTCACAGCCTCCATGTCTAAATAACCCCCAGAACCTAACCCTTCCTATATCTATAAACATCTTCAGTCACGATGACCCTCCATATCTCTGTTTGTTCCGCCAGATGATACAAACCTCTTAATCTCTGTAATCTGCTCAGCTCCCTAAAACAGTCACTGTCTTTGTAATCCAGCCCTGTCCTACAAGCATCCTTATCTCTGTAAACCTCTCTATCCGGCCAACATTCCCAACTCCATCAACCTGTCAGCCCTACAGCTCTCCATATTTTGCAACCTCCTGTGGCTCTATGGTCCTCCTTCCCTGTGAAACCACCTCCAGTCCCCACGTCCCTCCCAATCTGGGTCCTCTGCTCCAGATCAGACCATTGCTGTCTCTGTAAATACCTCCACTCCTGACAACTCTTCTCATTTGTATAACTTCTTTCAGACCACATACTCCCCAGCTTCCTGCATCGTCTTCCTGCCATTGCAACCAAAATCACATGTTTATGTAATATCCACCAGTGCTTAAACCTCCCCAACTCAGTAACCTCTTGCAGCCCTAGCAAAATACCTAAACTATGAAACCTCTCATTTCCCTCCAATCCTACCTCCCTCCTCAAATGCCTTCATCACCATTAAACCTCACAATTACTGAAGCCTCCTTTTGGCATTGCAACCCTCCTAATGTCCTCGTGTCTTGATATACTTCCCTACCTCTGTAACTCCCACCACCCTCCAGTGCCCTTCTGGGGAACATGACAGAGGAGAGAAGATTTGTAGAGTTTGTACCATATTCCGGAGGCAGAATCCTGGAAATTACAGATTTGTTCTAATGTCTGTGGTGTGCAGATTATTGATGAGGACTCGAAAGACAGGATTTATGACTACTTGGAAAACCGCAGTTGAATTAGAGATGGTCAGCATGGGTTTTTCAGGGGTCAGGTCATGCCTCACAAACCTTATTGAATTATTTGAGGATACGACAGAATACTTAATGGCGCATTCAGAAAAGAAGGATGATTGGGATACAGGGAAATCTATCTGTCTGAATACAGGATTGGATGGCCCAGAGAAGACAGAGGATGGCAGCAGATGGGCAGTATTGAGTCTGGATCTCAGTGACCAGTGGGTTTCTGGAACAATCGGCTCTGGGACTCTGCTCTTTGTGATTTTTGTAAATGACTTGGATGTGGATGTTGGATCGTGGGTTAGTAAGTTTGCCAATAACATGAAGATTGGTGGAGTGGTGAGGAATGTGGAGGGCTGTTGTCGGTTGCAATGGGACATTGACAGGACGCAGAGCTGGGCTGGAAGTGGCAGATGGAGTCCACTCTGGACTAGTGTGAAGTGATTCATTCTGGAAGGTTGAACTTGAATACAGAATACAGGGTGAAAGGCGGAATACTTTGCAGTGTGGAGGAACAGAGATCATGGGGTCTGTGTCCATAGACCCCCCAAAATCGCCACGTACGTTGGTAGGGTTGTTAAAAAGGCATATGTTGTGTTGGCTTTCCTTAGCAAGGGGATCGATTTTAACAGCCATGTGGTTTTACTGCTTCTTTATAGCGACCTGGTGAGACCACACTTGGAATATTGTGTTCAAATCTGGTCCCATTTTTACAGGAAGGATGTGCAAGTTTTAGAGAGCGTACACAGGAGATTTACCAGGTTGCTGCCTGGAATGGAGGGCATTTCTTATGAAGAAAGGTTGAGGGAGCTAATTTTTTTCTCATTGGAGTAAGAAAGGGGTGGGGTGAATTGGTCGAGGTGAACAAGGTGATGAGAGGCACAGAGAGAGTGAATGGTCTGAGACTTTTTCTCCTATGGCATAAATGGCTCTGATAAGGCGGCATAATTTTAAGGTGATTGGAGGATAGAAAATGGTAGGTAGTTGGATGGACTGCCAATGGTGGTAGTAACATTAGATACATTCGGGACATTTAATAGACTCTTGGATAGATACATGGTTAATAGTAAAATGTAGGGTATGTAGGTTAGTTTGATCTTACAGTCGGATAAAAAGTTGGCATAGCATCATGGCCGAAGGCCTTTGGGCTGAACTGTTCTGTGTACTATGTTCTGTGTGGTAAACTGGGTAATAAGTTCAGATCAGTGTAAAAGGATATGGCATTCTGGAGGAGCTCGTGAACTGGATACAAAATTGGCTTGATGGTAGGAGACAGAGGGTGATGGGAGACATGTTTTTCTGTCAGGAGGCATGTGACCAGCGGTGGAGTGGGACTCCTGTTGTTTGTCATTTGGATAAATGTTTTGGATTGGAATATTGGTTTCCTGCTAAGTAAGCTTCATGGGTGACACTGACATTGATAGTAAATTGGTTAGTGGAGAAGATTATACGATACAACAAGATTAACAGTACTGCTGGGATCGTGAGCTGAAGAATAGCAGATGGAGTTTAATTAGATAAGTGTGAAGTGTTCCGTTTTGGTGAAACAAACCAGGGTGGGACTTGTACAGTTAATGTTCAGGCCCTGGGTAGTGTTTTCAGTCAGTGACCCAGGGACGCTGGTACACCGTTATTTGAGTGTGGTCTAACAGATAGACAGGCTGGTGAAGCAGGCGTTTGGGATGGTTACCTTCATTGGGGAGAGCATTAAGAGAAAGAGTTCGGATGTCATGTTCTACCTGTCAAAGGCATTGATGAGACCACCATAAAAACATTGTTGATCAGTCGGAAGAACTCATCTAGTTCACTTACTTCCTTTAAGGAAGGACATTAAATATTCTAACCTGGTCTGGCCAACTTTGGACTCCAGACCCACAGCAATACGGCTGATTCTGAGCTACCCTCTGGGTAATTAGCAGTGGGGTCAAAGAATGTTTGTCCAGGCAGTGACACCCACATCCCATGAATGAATAAATAAAAATGCCTATGTCCCTCCCTACTTCTGCCAACCCTTCCAGCTGCAATGATCCGTACCGGCTTTGTAACACCGTTCAGACCCTGACCACTCTCTGTTACACTCTCACCACCTCCAGCACCTTCACGTCTCCCTGTTCCTATCGTGTCAATAAACCCTGACCGTGGCTCCCCTTTCCACAGCCCTCCTCCTGCTTGCAGACCCTTTGCAAACCATTTAACATTGACTCCTAAAACACACTCTCACTTCAGGATTTTAAGTACTTTGTGGTGATCTTCTCACCCTCCAAATCTCGTATGATCCCTTTTGTCCTGAGTGCGGGACGAGTGGGGATTTCTTGCTGAGGTTTTTACTGTTTAAGTGGAATGTCCTTCTGTTGAGTATTTTACACTGTTCCTTCAAATATATTATGCTGTCCAATTACAGACACAGGTTTCAGTCTGTTTAGCCTGTCTACCGTGGTCAGTTTTCCTCTCACAAACATGTAATTGGCTATTTTTGATTCTATTTGTAGCTTGTCCTTTCTGTGATTCACTTTAAAACTTTATATTTCTTTAAACTGCACTTTATCACAATTTCCCAGAGGATCTCTGCAGGTGACAATACTCATTCACCAAGTTTCATTACACGGTCGCTCTGTGATAGTTATGTCCCTAGCCAGTTGCACAATGTGTTTTTCAAAGAAACACTGAAAAAAAATTAACCGAAGTCCTATTCCAATATCAATGTTCACCGTGTGATTGTCCCAGATTATACGAATATTGAAGTTTTCCAAAATTATCACAATGCCTTTGTTAAAAAATTCCAATGAGTCCCTTTGTAATGCAATGATGAGCAATGGAATATTGTTCAGTGGCTAAAACTGTTCTGCTGCTTGTGTCCTTGGCAAGTAGTAATTTACATTCAGACTGACTCTACTTCATGATCTGCAGCCAAATGCTTTCTCTGTAATGTCTTTGTTATCCATTATTTTTAGTGTTAATCATTTTTCCTGAGTTTCCGCAAGATTGTGAACCATTGAATATTTTCGTTCACCCTGTATCCTTGTCTCCCAGGTGTCTAAATCACTTTTATCTCTGTGTCACAAATCCATCTACCTTATTGCAGCAATGTTGTCCATTAAAAAAATAACTTACTCTTTCCCACAATCTTCTGTCACAAATCTTTTCGATGATATACAATTTTAGTTAAACTCTGTCCCTTCCTGTTCCTTTCTGCTTGTCTTCAGCCACATCCCCATGCTGTTCCATTGCTTAGGCTTTTCTCTTTGGATTTGGAAAATTCTTTCACCTGAACCCTGTCCCAACATCCTCTCTGTCAGTTCAAAGCCCTGTTCATAAACCTACAGACATGATCAGCCAGGGCCCTTGTCCCAGCACGGTTCCAGTGGGACCATCCTAATGGATTATTTATTAAATCAGGTATGGGATGTGTTTGTCTCTGGCTGACCAGCCTTTCTTGCCCAGTCCTAGCTGCCCTTGAACTGAGTAACTTGCTTGGCCTTTGAAGAGGGTAATTGGGAGGCAAATACTTTGCTGTGGCTATGTTGTGCAGACCACGTGAGGATGGGCAGATGTCCTTCTCTGAATGACATAGCAGCCTGGGATACCTGCAGCAGTGTTCGTGCAGTGTGTCCAGGAAGCTTTTCCAACTCAATATGTAGATTGTCCAACCAGAGGGGAGGCCATATTGGATTTGGTACTTGGTAATGAACCGGGACAAGTAATGGGCTTGTTAGTGTGTGAACATTTTGGTGATGGTGACCACAATTCTGTGACTTTCACCTTGGTTATGGAGAGAGATAGGTGTGTGCAACAGGGTAGGTTTTACAGTTGGGGGAGGGGAAATACGATGCTGTAAGACAGGCTCTGAGGAGCATAAGTTGTGAACATAGGCTGTCAGGGAAGGATGTCGTGGAAATGTGGAACGTTTTGAAGGAACAGATACGACGTGTCCTTGGTATATATGTACCTGTCTGGCAGGGAAGAGATGGTCGTGTGAGGGAACATTGGTTGACAAGGGAGGTTGAATGTCTTGTAAAGAGGAAGAAGGAGGCTTACATAAGGTTGAGGAAACTAGGTTCAGACAGAGCGTTGGAGGGATACAGGATAGCTAGAAGGGAGCTGAAGAAAGGGATTAGGAGAACTAAGAGAGGGCGTGAAAAATCTTTGGCGGGTAGGATCAAGGATAACCCCAAGGCATTTTATGCGTATGCGAGGAACATGAGAATGACGAGAACGAGGATAGGTCTGATCAAGGACCGTAGTGGGAGACTGTGTAATGAGTCAGAAGAGATAGGAGTGGTCTTGAATGAGTACTTTTCTTCAGTATTTACAAACAAGACGAACCGTATTGGTGAAGAGGAGAGTGTGAAAAGGACTGGTAAGCTAGAAGAGATACTTGTTAGGAAGGCAGATGTGTTGGGCATTTTGAAAAACTTGAGAATAGACAAGTCCCGCGGGCCTGACGGGATATATCCTAGGATTATGTGGGAAGCAAGAGAGGAAATTGCAGAGCCGTTGGCAATGACATTTTCGTCTTCACTCTCAACAGGGATGGTACCAGAGGACTGGAGAGTGGTGAATGTTGTGCCCCTGTTCAAAAAAGCGAATAGGGATAACCCCGGGAATTACAGGCCAGTTAGTCTTACTTCTGTGGTAGACAAAGTAATGGAAAGGGTACTGAGGGATAGGATTTACGAGTATCTGGAAAGACACTGCTTGATTAGGGACAGCCAGCACGGATTTGTGAAGGGTAGGTCTTGCCTTACAAGTCTTATTGAATTCTTCGAGGAGGTGACCAAGCATGTGGATGAGGGTAGAGCAGTGGATGTAGTGTACATGGATTTTAGTAAGGCATTTGATAAGGTTCCCCATGGTAGGCTAATGCGGAAAGTCAGGAGGCATGGGATAGACGGAAATTTGGCCAATTGGAAAGAAAACTGGCTAACCGGTCGAAGTCAGAGAGTGGTGGTAGATGGTAAATATTCAGCCTGGAGCCCAGTTACATGTGGAGTTCCGCAGGGATCTGTTCTGGGTCCTCTACTGTTTGTAATTTTTATTAATGACTTGGATGAGGGAGTTGGAGGGTGGGTCAGCAAATTTGCAGATGATACGAAGATAGGTGGAGTTGTGGACAGTGAGGAGGGCATTTGTCGTTTGCAAAGGGACTTAGATATGATGCAGAGCTGGGCTGAGAAGTGGCAGATGGAGTTCAACCCTGCCAAGTGTGAGGTTGTCCATTTTGGAAGAACAAATAAGAATGCGGAATACAGGGTTAATGGTAGGGTTCATTGTCAGGTGGAGGAATAGAGGGATCTTGGAGTCTATGTACATAGATCTGTGAAAGTTGCCACTCAGGTGGATAGAGTTTGTAAGAAGGCCTATGGTGTATTATCGTTCATTAGCAGAGGGATTGAATTCAAGAGTCGTGAAGTGATGTTGCAGCTGTACAGGACTTTGGTTAGGCCACATTTGGAGTACTGTTCTGTCGCCTCACTTTAGGAAAGATGTGGAAGCTTTGGAGAGGGTGCAGAGAAGATTTACCAGGATGTTGCCTGGAATGGAGAATAGGTCGTACGAGGATAGGTTGAGAGTTCTCGGCCTTTTCTCGTTGGAACGGCGAAGGATGAGGGGTGACTTGATAGAGGTTTATAAGATGATCAGAGGAATAGATAGAGTAGACAGTCAGAAACTTTTTCCCCAGGTACAACAGAGTGTTACAAGGGGACATAAATTTAAGGTGAAGGGTGGAAGGTATAGGGGAGATGTCAGGGGTGGGTTCTTTACCCAGAGAGTGGTAGGGGCATGGAATGCGCTGCCCGTGGGAGTGGTAGAGTCAGCATCATTGGCGACCTTTAAGTGGCATTTGGATAGGTACATGGATGGGTGCTTAATCTAGGATAGAAGTTCGGCACAACATCGTGGGCCGAAGGACCTGTTCTGTGCTGTATTGTTCTATGTTCTATGTTCTACCTATAAAAATAATAGAATACTTTTGGTTGGAGATTTTAACTTCCCCTAGATTGACTGGACCACCCAGAGTGTAAAAAGTCCTGTATGGGGTGGAATTTGTGAAATGCGTCCAAGAAGGTTTCCTAGATTAATATGGAGAGGGCCCCACTCTACTCAGGCAGCTGAAAACGAGACCTCCCCTCAGAAAACGAGTTCAGGCAAGTGACTGAAGTGTCAGTCGGTGAGCACTTTGGGTCCAATGACCACAACTGTCCTCGTCTTAACATAGTGTTATGGAAAAAGATCAGGCAGGTCCACAGATTAAAGTCTTAATCTGGAGCAGGGCCAATTTTGGGGCTATTTGGCAGATTGAGCAGAGGTCGATTGGGTGAATTAAAAATCACACAACACCAGGTTATAGTCCAACAGGTTTACTTCAAAGGACCAGCTTTCGAAGTCCAGGTGATCATTCTGAAAGATGAAAACTTCAACTAAATATGTTTGATATTACATTCCATGACACTGCAATCCTGTTGCTATAAATTCTGGGCCTGATTATTGTGCTCCATAACCACCTGCTGAAGGAGCAGCGTGATGAAACCCTGTGCCTCCAAATAAACCCGCTGGACTGTAAGCGGGTGTTGTATGGTTTTTAACGTTGTCCATCCCAGTCCAACACCAGCTCCTCCACATCATGCACCCATCCACTGGGTGAGTCTGTTTGAAGGAAATGGAATGACTGGCAAATGGGAGGCTTTTAAAAGTGTGATCTCTGTTAGAGTGACGGGAAAAGCTGGCAGGTTTAGAGATCCCTGGCTGATGGGGGATATTGAGGCTCTGTTCAAGAAAAAGAAGGCGGCATATATTGTCTTAATGTTTCCGTATCTACGTAACCTCTTCCAGTCCTAAAGACACGATCACTCTGTGGAGACACAACAACCCTCCCAGGTCCCTGCAGTACTCCCGATCTGTAAAACCCACTGAAAGCCTGTGACTCTCTCAATGCAGTTCTGACAAGACTCCCTCTCTGTGTAACATCATCCCATCGCTAACACCCACCCTTTCAATGTAAGCCCTCCTGTATCTCTATCCATTTACTCATCTCCATAACCTTCTCCATAACTTACACCCCTATTTGTGTAAATGTCACCCTCCCCAACAACCCTTCCCACTTTGACCATTCTGGAGGAGGTTACTAACGCTCCCTAATCTGTGAAACTGTCTCCAAACAAAATTACTGCCCTTCTGGAAAATCTGTCAGACTCCACACTCTTCATAACTAAATAATCTGCAAAAGTAAAACGTCCTATATCTGTAAACATCTTCAGTCACGACTACCCTCCATATCTCTGTTTGGTCCTCCAGTTTAGACAATCCACTTTATCTCTGTAATCTCCTCATTCACCGAAAATCCTCCCTACTGTGCAAACTGCTACATCCTACTAACATCCTTCTCTCTGTAAACTGCTCCATCCCTCCCAACCTCTCCATCTTCATGAACACATGTAGACAGTACAGCTCTCCACATTTCTGTAACATCCTGGGGCTCTATGTGCTCCCTGTGAAAACACCTCCAGTCCCCACAACCCTCCCAGTCTGTGTCGTCTTCTCCAGATCAGTTCATTGCTGTCTCTGTTACCTCCGACAATCCTAGTAAACCCTTCCTACTGTCTCTATTCATTCAGATCCCATCCTCTCCAACCTCCTGAAACCTCTTCCTGCCATCGGAACTCTCCCTATTTAAAACAAGGAACTGTACAGCACAGTACAAGCCCTTCAGCCCTCAGTGTTGTGCCAATCTTTTATCCTACTATAAGATCAATTTAACCTGCAGACCATTGAAAGAACAAAGAAAATCACAGCACAGGAACAGGCTCTTCAGTCCGCTAAGCCTCCGCTGATCCAGATTCGATGTATAATCCCTTCACCTGTTTTGTGAGGATCTGCGCCCTGCCCATTCATGCATCTGTGTGGATACATCTTAACTGACGTTATCATTCCTGCCTGTTCCTCCTCCGCTGGCAAAGTGTTCCAGGACCCCTTCACTCTCTGCGTATGGGGGCCTGCCACGCATATCTGCCCTAAATCTTTCCCCTCTTACTATTAACTCGTGACCCCTAGTAATTGAGTTTCGCACTCGAGGGAAAAAAGCTTCTTGCTATTCACTTGTCTATAAATCAAGATTTTGCAGACCTCAATCAGGTCCCCAATCAAACTTCGTATTTGGGCGGCACGGAGGCACAGTGGTTAGCACTGCTGCCTCACAGCGCCAGAGACCCGGGTTCAATTCCTACCTCAGGCGACTGTCTGTGTGGAGTTTGCACATTCTCCCCGTGTCTGCGTGGGTTTCCTCCAGGTGCTCCGGTTTCCTCCCACAGTCCACAGATGTGCAGGTCAGGTGAATTGGCCATGCTAAATTGCCCGTAGTGTTAGGTAAGGGGTAGATGTTGATGTAGGGGTATGGGTGGGTTGCGCTTCGGTGGGGCGGTGTGGACTTGTTGGACCGAAGGGCCTGTTTCCACACTGTAAGTAATCTAATCTAATCTAAAAAAATGAAAATAATCCAAAACTATTCAATCTCTCCTTATTGCTAGCGCCCTCTATGCCAGGCAACATCCTGGTGAACCTCCTCTGCACCCTTTCCAAAGCATGCACATCCTTTTGGTAATGTGGAGACCAGAACTGTACGTAATATTCTAAACCAAAGTCCTTTGCAACTGTAACATTACCTGCCAACTCTTGTACTCAATACCCCATCCAATGAAGGAAAGTATGCCGTATGCCGCCTTGACCACTTTACTGACCTGCGTTACCACCTTCAAGGAATAATAGACCTGAATACCCAGACATCTCTGTACATCAATTTTCCCCAGGACTTTTCCATTTACTGTGGGTTCACTTTTGAATTGGATCTTCCGAAATGCATCACCTTGCATTTGCCAAGATTGAACTCCATCTGCCATTTCTCTGCCCGCCTCTCCAATCCATTTATATTCTGTAGTATTCTCTGACAGTCCCGTTCACTGTTTGCTACTCCACTAATCTTAGTGTCATCTGCAAACTAATCAAGCAACCGATACCTTCTTCCAAATCATTGATATGTATCACAAGCAACAGTGGTGCCAGCACAGATCCCTGTGGAACACCACTGGTCACAGGTCTCCATTTTGAGAAATTAATTTTGCTGTCATTCATGTGCCTATCCAAAATGTATTTAAATGTCCTAATGTATCTGACTCTACCACCAATACTGTCAATACATTCCACTCATCCACCATACTCTGTCTAAAGCACCTCCCTCTGACATCTCCCCTCAACCTTCCACCAATTACCTTACAATTTTGCCTCCGAGATATAGCCATTATCGCAATTGGAAAAAAACTCAGGCCACCCACTCTGTACGCCTCTCATCATCTCATACACCTCTATCAAGTCACTTCTCATCCTTTTTTATTCCAAACAGACAAGCCCTGGCTCCTCAAACTTTCTTCATTAGTCCTCCCCTCCAGTCCAGGCTGAATCTTGATAAATCTCCTCTGCACCATCTCCAAAGCGTCCACGTTTTTCCTGTAATGAGGCAACCAAAACTAAACACAATATTCCAATTGAGGTCTAACCACAGGCTGTATCGAGCTGCAGCATAACCTCACGGCTCTTAAACTCAATCCCCCTACTAAGGAAAGCTGACACATCATTGGCTTTCTTAACAACCCTAACAACTTGGTTGGCAACTTTGAAGAATCTCTGGACGTTGACCCCAAGAATTTTCTGTTACTCCTCACTGTCAAGAATCCTGCCTTTAACCTTGTAACATTTTTCTGCAGAATCCTTCAATCTTAAACCCTCCAGATTTTGGTATTTTCCTCCAGTCCCCACTACACTCTTAAACTGTGAAACCTCTTCCATTCCCTACAATCCTCTTTAGTTCTGTAACCTCTGTAAGCATGTGGTGGTAGTCGTGTGGTTTAGGCAATGAGTTAGAAATCCATTGCGGCTTTCCCACACAGGTTTGAATCCTGGCCAACGGGGCGGTGGGGTTGATTGGTGCAGGGTTTAGGAGATGTTCTCTAAAGTGCTCTGCGAGGAGATGAGGAAACTGATGCCTTCTCACATCTTGCTTTACAGAACATCTCCACGATACCTGAAAATCAACTCACCGCCCTGTGCCCAAACATTTGAACTCCCCCTCCCACTCTGCCGAGAGCTTCACCACTCCCTCACCAGCTGAGGAAGGAAGAGAGAAGAACGTCTTATCTTCTGCCTTGGGATCCTTCAACCCCATGGCATCAATGTGGACATCACCAGTTTCCTCATTTCCCCTCCCCCCTTACCCGAGTTCCAACCATCCAGCTCAGCGCTACCCTCATGACCTGTCCCACCTGTCAATCTTCCTTCCCACCTATCCACTCCACCGTCCTCTCTGACCTAACAATCTTATCCCCATCAACAACCACCTATTGCACTCTCAGTGACCTTTCCCCCAGCACCACCCCCCTTCCCATTTATCTCTCCACCCCCGAGGCTCCCAGCCTCATTCCTGATGAAGGGCGCCAGCCCAAAACATCGACTATCCTGCTACTCAGATGGTGCCTGACTTGTGCTTTTCCAGCAACACACACTCAACTCTGATCTCCAACATTTGTAGACCTCACTGTCTCCTCTTTATCAGATGAGCCAATGGAGTGAAGAATGTCAGCTGGAGAGAAAGGCACAACAGAAGAACTTTTATTTATTAGGCTCCTTAGCAGCATTTCATTTTTCATCATTGCAATAAACAGGAATTTGTTGGAATTTGTAACAAAGACTTAAGGGAAAACAGTCGCGTGTCAGAGGCTGAGGGTGGCCTTATCGAGGTTTATAAAATCATGTTGAGCATGGTTAGAATAAACAGACAAGGTCTTTTCCCTGGGGTAGGGGAGTCCAGAACAGAAGGCATAAGTTCAAGTGAGAGGTTAAAAGGGACCTAAGGGGCAAATTTTTCACGCAGAGGGTGTTGTATGTACAGAATCAACTGCCAGAGGAAGTGGTGGAGGCTAGTATAGTTGCAACATTTAAAAGGCATCTGGATGGCAATATGAATAGGAAGGGTTTAGTGGGATATGGGCGAAATGCCGGTAAATGGGACAAGAATGGTTATGACATCTGGTCGGCGTGGATGAATTAGACTGAGGGGTCTGTTTCTCTGCTGTATATCTCTATGACTGTATGACCCTAATTGTTTTCCACTGTTCATTTACAACCATATATTTTAGTCGGTTTCCCCTGTTTACCTTGGTCAGTTCTCCACTCGCACTCATGTAATTGGCTTTGTTTCTGATGCTCGGGTGTGTTTTATGGTCGTTTGAAAACTTGATACTCTCTTTGAATTCCACCATATTGCAATCTCCTGGAGGATCTCTGTGTTACATCACTCCTTGAGTCAGCTTCATCACTCAACGGTCGATCTGAGATAGTGACATCCCTAGCCATTTGCACAATATGTTACTCAAAGAAACACTGACAAAAACATTCAAACAGGAGCTTGCAGAATATGATTCTTGCCAGTGCGACTCTCCCAGATCATGCAAATATTGAAGTATCTCAAAATTATCACACCACCTGTTACAAATTCCAACAAATTCCTGTTTATTGCAGTGATGAACAATGAAATGCTGCTAGGGAGCCTTAAAAATAAAAGTTCTTCTGTTGTGCTTTTCTCTCGTAGGACATAGAATTCACATTCAGGCTGATTAAGCCACATCATCTGAGGTCAAATGCTTTCTCTGTACTGCCTTTGTTCCACATCACTGTCAGGGTTATGCTCTTGCGCTCCTATTCGGCCTGAGATCCATTAAGGTTGTTTACCATTAAATATTTATGTTCCACCTTTTGTTCACACTGTAATTATGACTGTCTGGTGACTAAATCTCAGCTATCTCGATGTCACTAATCTATTACCTTATTGCAGATACTTTGGCAATTCCAGAAAAGAACATTATAATTTACTCTTTCCCGCAATGTCCTGTCACAAACGTATTCACTGATGTACACTTTTAGTTCAACTCTGTCCCTTCCCGTTCCTTTCTGCTTGTCTTCAGCCCCATTCCCCATGCTGTTCCGATGCTTTACCTTTCGTCTCTGAATTTGGAAAGCTCCTTTCACCTGAACCGTATCCCCGAATCCTCTCTGTAAATAAACCTACTGACATGACTGGGCAGGATACTGCTCCCAGCAGAGTTGGTTTTAAAGCACTCATGGGATGTTGCTGTCTTTGGCTGGCCAGCACTTCATGCCCACCCCGAGCTGCCCTTGAGCTGAGTGGCTTGCTAGATCATGTCAGAGGGCAGCTGAGTGTCAGTCCCATTGTTGTGGGTCTGAATTCATATGTAGGCCAGACCAGCTGCCTACAACAGATTTCCTTCCTTAAAGGCTATTGAGAATTCACATGGGTATGCCTGACACCGGCATTAAATTCTGGATGAACAGTCTAGTGAGAGTAACACCAGACCATTGCCTGGCTCACTGATAGCTCCCTCATCCCTGAGTAATGATCCCAGTGCACCATGAATCAAACACTCTTCTTCCTGACTGTGGTTTGATCCTGATGCCTTCCTGCACTCTGGTGATATCACTCAGTATCTGTCCATTTGGTATCTGTCACTGTCAGAGTCTAATTGCTGTCTCTGATTCCACCTTTTGCAGCTACTCCAGATCCTGAGCCAACAGAATTCTCCACTTCAGAGAGTCGAGGCAGCACAGGCCAGGGATGGAGACTGGGATATTTCAGATCTCTGGGACTCAGTGTCATTCTCCATGTGTAACCCTCAATGCATCAGTCTAATTTCCCATTCTGTCTATTTCTCTGTCTTCTGTCGGTACTCAGGATATTCCTGACTCAGCAGAATTCCCAACCCCCTATCTCGTCAATCACCTCATTGAGGATGGTTAGTCAGCCAGAGAGAGATGGATTGTGAGATCTGGAACCTTCAGTAAATACTGCAATGAGGAACGGTCACTCACAGTGAACAGAGCAGAGCGTACTTAAGGGATTGATGTTTGATACAGAAGATGCAATACAGATACAGTGTTGAAGGGTGAACACAGAGCATGAAGATCCCAGGCTCAATCCCCACCCTCTTGTTTACTTTCATCTCTGCTGTACTGAGCCTTCCTCTGACAATATAGGAAGTTCACAGTTATCAATCCAGGCCTGTGCTGTCTTAGTGAGGATCAGTACAACAGAGGGGAAAGCAGTCCTCCCTTAGGAAGATGGTATTGAAACCTGTGATCTTTCTGTTCTAGGTTCCCCTCTCACACTGTCTCTTGTCGTGTGAAAGCGTCATACAGCAAGGAAACACACCTTTTGGTCCAACTCATCTGCACTAGTGTCTTGAATGCTTGTAATTCCCAGGAAATGTCTTATTTCTGTAACCTCCACCCCTCCCATAATCCTGCAATATATTTGAAACCTATATATTTCCAATGCTGACGACTCTCCCAATTTGTAAATTGCTCCAGTCTCAATAACATGCCCAATCTCAATAACCTCATCCTGGACTCAGTACAATAATCCCTATTCCTGTAGTCTTGCAAAACAACTACAGTCCACCCTGTCTGTGTAAAGTCCTCCAGCCCGGACCAAAATACCCACCTGTGTATCTTTCTCAAGCCCCAAGAGACCATGATATCACTGTAACCTTCTGCAGGCCCGATCATATTCCTGCCTCCTGGCCTATAGCACCACACGACCTCAGTAACCATCTCCCATCCCTAAAGACCTCCTTATCTGTATAAACACCTATAGACCCTTTCCCAGCTGAAACAACACCATATACCTCTATTTGCTCCTCCACATCCTACAACCCTCCCACCATCTCAAACTCTCTCTTTGTGTAACTCTGCAATTTGGGGCATCATGGTGGCTCTGTGATGAACACCGATGCCTGACAGTGGCAGGGACCGAGATTTAATTCCAGGCTTGGGTGACTGTCTGTGTGGAGCTTGCACATTCTCCCCATGCCTGCGTGGATTTCCTTCAGGTGCTCTGGTTTCCTCCCACAGTCCAAAGATATTCAGGATACGTGAATTGGCCATTCAAATTTGTCCATCGTGTTAGGTCGGTGTGGACTTGTTGGGCCGAAGTGCCTGTTTCAATACTGTAGGGGATTTAGTCTAATCTAAACTCTACCTCTGCGTTCCATATTAAAGTCCCTAAAAATATATCTGTATCCATAAATAACCCCAAACCCTCCAAACCGTCCAGTCTCTGTAAACTCCGACATCTCCAACATTCCTCCTTTTCTATGTAAACTCTTCCAGTCCTAAAACCCTCTGATAATGTGGAGATCTTACCATCCTCCCTATCTGCGTCATCCTCTGCGTAAGGTTGCTGCACCACTCGCAACCTGTAGAACCCACTCCAATGCCTGTGACTCTCTCAATCCAGTTCCTACAAAACTCTCTATCTATGTAACCTCCTCCCGTCACTTCACCCGCCCTGTCAATGTAAGCTCCTGTGGTCTCTTTATCTTTCTAATCATGTCCATAATCTTCTCCAGCTCTTACACCTCTATCTGTGTAAACGTCACCCTCGCCCAGAACCCTCTCTACCGCAGGAACCTCCTCCAGTGTGTGTAATGCTTCCTAATATGTGTTATTGTCACCAAGCTCTATTGCTGATCCTGTCTCTGAAAGCTCTAACAGACTGTCCAGCTCTCACGTCCATTTAATTTCCAGAACCTTAGTATCCGACATTGACAAATGTCTTCATTAACTACAGCCTTTCACATCTCTGTTCGTTCCTCAATTCTATACAACTTTGTAATCTCAGTAACTAGTACCATTCCATAAAGTACTCAATGTCTGCGTAAACTGCCCCATCCTACAGTGAGAAGCCTCACTGTCCTTTTGATCACCTGTGGTCCGTTCAGATCTCCCTGTATCTTCCCTGACTCCTTTGAATACAATGATATTCTTCATTCCATGCAATTCCCGTTCTCTATCTCCAGACATTCCAACTCCCCTGATCGATGTAAGGTTATTGATCCCTTGCAGCATGTTTAACACATGTAGCAGCCTCCAACTCCTCAATGCACCCTGTCGCTGTAACCTCCACAAATAATACAGCTCACTGTCTTTGTAACATCTTCCAGCATCTCCAACCCTCTTGATTTCTGTAACCTCCTCCATAGCAGCACTCCACATCTCTGTAACTGATGGGAATGCTGCAAACCTGCCTTCATAGACCCCACTAACTCTCTGAACTCCTGCGGCCTTACAATCCTCAGTATCTCTGACTTCTTCAATCGCGAAAATTCTCCCTGGCTCTGTGAACTTACCCAGCCACTTTGAACCTCCCTATCTCACTGATCCCTGCAGATCCAAGTACTGTCCTTGTTAGTGTAATCCCCAGCACTAACAATCCTCCCTATCCTATAAACTCCATGATTTCTAACCACCAACAGTGATCTCAAACCATCCGAACTCTATAACATCCTCCAGTCTCCCTGCTTTTCTCTGTAAGCTTCCCTAGTGCTGGCATTCCCCATTATCTCAGGTTACAGATTCTTGCTCAGGGGAACCACATCTCAGTACCGAACCTGTAAGAACACAAGGATATTCGGTGTATGAATAATTTTGCCTTATTTTCTACATTCTAATAAGTTCAAGTACAACCTTTTTCACCTACTGTCATCAATATCCTTCCATTTTGAGCAACAGTCTGTTGAACCTTCTCTGGGCTGCCTCCAATGCAAGAACATTCCCCCTCAAGATAGGGGACCGAACCTGTTCACAGTATTCTCAGTGTGAGCTGACTGGAACCCTCTATAGTTGTTACAGGCTTTCCCTACTGTTATTCTCCATTCCCTTTGGAATCAATCCCAGCATTCCACTTGCCTTCTCTATGACCTGCTGACCTTGTATACCATCTTTCTGAGGTTTATACACAAGGCTCCCCACCTTACTCTGTGGTGCAGCTTTCTGCAGTCTGTCTGAAACCAAGAGGTGACTGCAAAAATTAGGAAAATGCCGGAATGCATGGTAAACGATATGGCAGAAAGGACAAATGCACACTTAGAAACCTATGGAATAAGCACTGTCCACAAGACCATCGGATACAAGAATAGAATTAGGCCATTCAGTCTATCGAATCTGCCGCACCATTCAAATATGGCTGTATTTTGTGTGAGCCCCATTCTCTCAACTACTCACTGTAACCATTGATCTCTTCGTTCATGAACAGCCTATCTATCTCTGAGTTAAATGCACTGAATTACTTACCTCCACAGCCCCATGAGGTAGTGAGTTCCACTGATCCATCACCCTCTGGCTGAATAAATTCCTTCACATCTCCATTCTAACGGGTCGTACCTTCACACGGAAGATGTGCCCTTGGCCCCTAGTCTCTCTGCCTAGTGGAAACATCTTCCCCACATCATCTCCATTTAGGCCCCTCAGTATTGTGTAAGTTTGAATGAGTTTCAGCCACTGCCTCCTAAACCTCATCGAGTACAGATCCAGAGACTTCACCTGCTCCTCATTTGACAAGCATTTCATTCTGGGTTCATTCTTGGAAAACTAGTTCTTGTACCCCTTCACATTCTTTGTCCAGACTGTTAATGCATGACATGTACAGCGTGGTCCCAACACTGACCCCTGCGGAGTTCTCCTCATCACCTGTTCCCATCGTGAAAACAACTCCTTTATACTCACTCCCCGTCTTCTGTCAATCAGCCAATCCTCTATCCATGCCAAGCATGTTGTTCTGAACCTGAAATTCCATTTCATAAACCCTGCCAGATTTGATTTCCTGTCTGGCTGTTAACAGCAGAGTAGATAAAAGGGAGGAACGGTTTGTCGGGAATTTTATAAATATTTCAACAAAGTCCCAATGAAGAGGAGGATAAGTAAAATTAACATGTGTGGGGTTGGAGGGAATGTACTGGCATGATATGGGAATTCTTTAACCTAAAACTAAGCGGGAATAAATGGATTAGTGCTTGACCCCTAACTATTCACAAAGGGATTCGATACATTTGATGAATGGACAAAATCGACTGATTCCATGTTTGTTGATGACATCGAACTCGATAGGAATGTGGGTTGTGTGGAGGAAGCAAAGGGGACATGAACAGTCCATGAGTTTCCCTTGTTCAAATTCATTGATGGGATGTGGCCATCACTTGCTCGGCCATCATTACCTTCCCATCTGTAATTCCCTGGAGATGGTGATGGTAACCTGCCTTCCTGATGCACTGCAGTCCTTTAGGTGTAGGGACAGACACAGCGCTGGGAGGATGGAGTGTGGCTTGGCAGTCACTTTGGAAATGCTGGTGTTCCCGTGCACCTGGAACTAATGTACTTCCAGGGTATAGTGGTTCCGGGTTTGTGAAGGACTGTTGAAAGAGCATTCCTGAGTGACCTCAGTGCTGCTTGAAGATCTTTTATTTATTTATTCACTCGTGGTCATGAGCATTGCTGGATGTATTGTTGATTTTGAGTTGGCCCTAACAAGGTGATGGTGAGCTGCCTTCCTGAGCCACTGCACCAGCCGTTGGAACTGTTGTTATCTGTATCCCCTCCAGCAGGCTCCACAACACTCCTCATGTCTGTAAATGCATACAGACAATGCAGCTCTTCCTGTATATGTGACATCTTCCTCTACCGGCAACACTTATTGTTCATCAGAATGTCTCACCACCTCCATTCCCATTTAGACTCATGATCTCTCAATTTTTTTTTATTCTTGATTAAACTTCTGATCATCTATAGCCTCTTCCTTTCTAAATTTGTAACCCCTCGGTATCTGCAACTCTCCATATAACTGTAATCAATGACATCACAGGTTCCCTTCCTTACATCACTGTGAATTACAGCGGCTGGTTGTGCTAAATTGGTACTTTTCAACCTCCTTATCCATCTTAGCTCTTCCAGCCCCTGCAATCCCACTAATTTGCAATTCTCCCATTCTCTGTACATCCTTATGTCCTGAGGGTCCTTGAACATCACGTCAAACATCTGTAACCCCCCCAGTTACTGCGAGTCTTCTAACTCTGTAACATCCAACAGTCTCCAGTACCGCACAACACTTACTGGCTGTCAATTTGAATTTGTTGAAGTCTTCACATCTCAGTAAGTAGCTCACAAAAAGCCCTTTCGAGTCTGAAAGGCTCCGTAACCAACAAACCACCATCTCTCCAGTTCTTTTGCCTCCCTCAGTGCCTACAATCCTCCCTGTATCTTCCTGTAACCTGCTTTAGACACTGCAGGTCTGCCTACCTCTCCAGATAACCTGTTCCATCCCACGTAGCTCGCTCAATCACTGTAACACCCTCTGTATACTCTCACCCTCCTCTTTTCCTCTGTCCTACAGGCACAGCGGCGATCCTATGTGGGAGCAGTGTGGAGTGGGATATTATACATCTCAGCTGAGGCTTGAGGCCTACCATTAGCTGGGAATGACAAAGGGAGAAAACCTGACCTTGAGTAGCACAAAGCTGGAGAATATAAATCAGCAGCGAGGATTAGGGCTGACTGGGACTTGGTGTTGGACAAACAGCAGAGCAGGAGGCTCTAAATCAGCACCAAGTCACAAGGGAGTGACCACGTGAGGGAGCAACTTGAAGCACAAACATGAGGCTCACACTCACCTGGGTGTTACAGAAGCACCAAAGTGGAAGGATATAAATCAGCACTGAGGATCAAGGCCTAATCGTGCCTGGGAGTCACAGAGATGGTGACCCTGTGAGGGAGCAGAGTGGAGTGGGAGCTGGAGGATTACAGGTCCCTGGGAGTCAGAGAGACGGTGACCCTGTGAGGGAGCCGAGTGGAGTGGGAGCTGGAGGATTACACGTACCTGGGAGTCAGAGAGACATTGACGCTGTGAGGGAGCAGAGTGGAGTGGGAGCTGGAAGATTACACGTGCCTGGGAGTCACAGAGACGGTGACCCTGTGAGGGAGCAGAGTGGAGTGGGAGCTGGAGGATTACACGTCCCTGGGAGTCAGAGAGACGGTGACCCTGTGAGGGAGCAGAGTGGAGTGGGAGCTGGAGGATTACACATACCTGGGAGTCACAGAGACGGTGACACTGTGAGGGAGCAGAGAGGAGTGGAGCTGGAGGATTACACGTACCTGGGAGTCACAGAGACGGTGGCCGTGTGAGGGAGCAGAGTGGAGTGGAGCTGGAGGATTACATGTACCTGGGAGTCACAGAGACGGTGGCCGTGTGAGGGAGCAGAGTGGAGTGGGAGCTGGGGGATTACACGTACCTGGGAGTCAGAGAGATAACTTTCTGCCACTGGGACCTGCCTGCAACGAGTTTGACAGAAGGGCTGGAGCCATCACAGAAAAGTCTATAAGTTTCATCAGCTGATAATGACGCCGTTATTAGCGACTGTCAGTTAACTGCTGTAAGTCAGCAAATTTATTTTGTAAGCTTCTGAAATAAGAGTTGAATTCACAACTAAGAGGAAGAAGTGAAATTCTGAGCCAATATAATAAATTATCCTCAGTAAGCCACAGTGGAATTAGAGAGTAAACCATATTGTTATTTCCCTGATAGTAACCTAATTAATTACTAAGAATGAAGTTACTCTAGACATGTTGCATTTTAAGACATGACAAGACATGTTTGTCAGATGGAAAATGTGTTCTTTTACATTGGGAAGTTATAGCCCCTGCTCGTGTCCTAGTTGGACACTGGGTGTTGGAGCTCAGACAGTGACTAGAGACTCAATGGGACATCTGTGATGCTGAGAGTTCGGGGGATAGCACATACACAGAGCAGATGACCATGCAGACATGACAGCCGTGAAGAAGAAAGGGAATAGGGGAATAGACAACCGAAGAGAAACATTCATGGAATGGAATAATATCCTGATATCTCCCTCCCTTTCAGTTTCCGGGTTTGGAAGCTGATGAAGGTGCTGGATGCTCGGGGAGGGCAGTCGGAGCCATGTCTGCGGCACCACAAGCAGCCTGACTGTACAGGCGGTGGGGGGGGGGGGGGGATGTGGGGGATAAGGAAGGGGGAGTAATAGGCACAGGGGAGTCAGGAAATTGAAGAAGATGTCAGTGTTCCTGTAATTCCAGGATAGTGGAGTGAAGAATGTCACGGTGTCTGCAGGACATTCGGTTGGTGGACAGTGAGCAGTCAATGATCATGTCCATGTTGGTAGGAATGACCTGGGAGGGAAGGTTAAAGTGGTCTGGGAATCAGAATTTAGGCAGCTAGGTGGATGGTTAGCAAGCAGGACCTCAAATGTAGCAATCCCTTGGTTACTGCCAGTGCCGTGTCCAAGTGAGAACAAAACTCGGAGTTTTAGGTAGATGAGAGTGTGACTGGAATGATGGTGCAGCAGGAAGGGCTTCAGACTCCTGGAACATTGGGATTGGTTCTGGGGAAGGCAGCAACTGTGCAAGGTGGATGGGCTAACGTGACAGAGCCGGGACTAAATTTCTTACGGGGTGTTTGGGAGTGATTGAAAATAACTTGGCGTGTGTTTAGGATCCAAAAAGGAATCGTAGAGGAGACTACCAGGAATCTCAAAATAATGGGAGATACTGTTGGTACTAATTTACAACAACAAGTTTATCAGTGCAAGATGGAATGAGAAAGAAAGCCTTAATCTGAGGTACTCTGCGTGGACATGAATACTCGGGGTGTGGGGCGTTCCAGGTACAGATTGGTGTGTGGAAATCTGATGTACTGATCACCGAGAGCTGGCTCAGGGAATGGCAGGCCTTTGTGTTAAATATTGCCAGGTATAAAGGATTCCAAAATAGTAGAAGGGAATGGAATGGAAAAAGGTAGAAGTACTGGTTGAGATTAGCGTTAGTTAAGGGGTCCAAGAGAATGAGGATCCATCCAAGGACGGAATGAATTTGACTGGAGCTACAGAACAAAAAGTGTACAAGTAAACTGTGAGGTACAGTCTATCAGCCAGCCACCATTGGAATGGATTGAGAAAATAAAGATGCAGGGGCATTTGAGAGCGATGATAATACTACAGATTAGTTATACTGAGAAACTTAATTTATCCAGATATTGACTGGGTTATTGGTGGTGCAGGGTCATGAGGGGCCAGTATCCCTGGATTATATGGAGGAGAGCTCACTTCAGGAGTATGTGTCCAGCCCAAGAGAGTATGTACTGTTGGACCTGGTCCTTGGGAAAGAGATGGGTCAAGTGGATCCAGTGTCAGTAGGGGAATGTTTTGGGGCGCAGCGATCATTTTATTGTAAAGTTCAGAATGATGGTAGAGAATGATATGCAATAATTGAGAGGGAGAAACATTAGTTGACTGAGAGCAGCCTTCAATAGGGCAACAATGAAGCTGGGAAGCTTTCAACAAGGCCTGTGAAATGGTAGCTTTAAATAGCTAGATCAGATGGAGCTGGGATTGTGGAGATGTGGCTGCAGTGTGCCCACGACTGAGAACTGGATAATCAAAGGTTTTCCCCATTTCTACAGGAAGGATAAATAGGCCAACACAGTGAAGTAGCATTGTGTAAAAGGATGGGATCAGTATTATTGTGATGCTAATCAATTCGCACACTGCTACTCCCTGCCCTCACCCCTCAGCCCTGCGTATTGATCCTATCAGATGTTGGTAACCTTTGAAAACTTCAGAAAATAGCACAGTACAGAAGAGATTACTCTGTCCACTGTCTGCATTGAACACGATGTAACGTTGTTGTTTGAAGCCCCAGTTCTGTCTCCCCAGACAGTGTAGGACTTCAGCTGCAGATCCCGGCACCTTTTTAAAATGGTCTGAGAGTTTATGCCTCTACTCCACTTCTATGTGTGCCTCCCAGATCCCGACCGTACTCTGGGTGAAATAACAACTTTCCTCACAACTTCGCTAATATTTCAACCAATTACATTCAATATTCGCCACAGGTAACTGAGCTCTCCAACAGGAACAAGGTGTTCTCTCCCTTTCTACCCAGGCTCCTGACAATATGTGCACCCCAATCTAATCTCCTCTCAGCATCCTCCGTTCCAATCTTTCCCCATAACTGCACTTACACTGTCACAGGGAGGAGAATCTCCTCTGGACCCTCTCCAGTCCAATTCCAACCATACATGTGATGGGGTGACTAGAAATGTACACAGTCTCCAAGCTGTGCTCATTATTTATACAGTTCCAGGATAAGCTTCCTACTCTGAAGTTCCGTATTTTGTCTGATAGAGGAAATAATGCCAATTGTTGCATTAACGAGATGATTGAAGTTTCCAGCTACCTTCCTTTATCCGCCCACACAAACTATTTTCTCATTTATTGTCCATTCCTCTCTTTTGTTGATGTCCCCAAATGCATTGCCTTGCACTTCTCTGGGTTGTTTGCTCCATTCACCTGGACCCCATAGTTGTTTTTTTTAAATAGGTTCCCATGGGATCTCTCCCCAAATCCATGTAAGTCACATGCAGTTACAAGTTACTGCCTCAAACCGACACAGTCAGATTAGTAACACACAATCTTCCTCTAACAAATCCAGGGACTTTCTCAGTGACTGTATATCCACTGTCTCAGAATTCCAGCCGCTACCTATTGTCAGTCCCTTGCTCGACATTAAACAAAGCTGCAGTGTTAGCCATTCTCCAGGCTTCCGGCACCATCCCTGCATCCAGTGAGGATTGGATAATGTGGGTAACTATAAGGCAGGGCATTTTCCTCGGCTTTATTTAACAGTTTGGAACATTGTGTTACCCCTTTTTGAGGATTTGAATCTCCTTATGATTCTCCGCTCCAAGTTTGTTGCTCCCAATATTTCACACTGCATCCGTATTTTGGTTCAGACAGACAGGGGTCGAAACTATCTTTTGATTTGGTCAAGTCCGATTTTAGTCGGGTTTCCTGGAGGGTTTCTCTCCACAAGGTGAAGTGCATTTTCTCAAGATGCCATTCACAATCTGCTTCATTAACTACCCTTCCTGACCGTGTGCTCTTCCGCTCATCTGACACTAAGGTGATGATTTTTCCCTTTGTCATAACAACCACCCACTGCCTGGATTTCCCAGAATGCACCAGCCTCCCTGTTCCAGTGGCCATCTTTAAAAAGTCATGACACACTTGGATTATCACTCTGAAACTGCCCTGGACATGGCAGAGAGGGTAAAACTGGAGCTTCACTTTGTGGCCAAGCCTCAGAGGTTCTGGTGTATGACATGGTGCAGGAGAGGAACATTATCTTCCTCCAGGACTGGCAGGGGAGGCCATGACATTATACCCTGCCAGCTTGGTCCGAGGGGGTTCCCTGGTCAGTGCGGTGTCAGCCTTCTTGGTGAATGCCCAGCAGTGTAGGAAGGAGGTCAGTGACCGTCTCCCCTCCACCATGGTAAGTGCCACCATCTGCACTTAATGACCTCGCCCTCATGCTCTCTCTGTTACTCACCTCCCACCAAGGCTTATGTTCTCCCACTCTCACTGAATGCAGCATCTTCTCTCAGTCTTTCTCTAACCGCTTCTCTGTCACTCTGCGTTGGTGTTTGTGCTGCCCACTCATTCACTCAGGATACCTTGCCACCTTTCCCCCAGCTGCTCCAGCACTAACAGCTGTACCAACCTTTTCCATCTCCCTTTATAACATTTGTTAATTTTCACATTCCAGAAGGAACCAGTCCACAATCGGAGAGAAAGAGCCAAACGAGGCATGGCTCTCCCCAATATTCAGCTCCTCATCTCCCTCACAGGGGAAGGAGCCTGACTGACCACATCCAAGCTCCAGGACTGGGATCTGAGAGTCCCCTTGTCTCACTACTGGGCACCGTGACAATGATTTCAAGCTTCCTGGGTTTGTGTCTGTGCTAAACACCAAAACAATACAGCAGGATGGTGAGCCTGGTAGCTCCGGCTGAGGGGTAACACTGCTAAAGACAGGGTAAGGCAAGGCAATAATTCTGTCAGCATTCAAGTCAGCTCAAAGTGAATGTGTACAAACACAGAGTCCGTAGCCCAGACGGACTTTCCATGAGCTGGGTGTGTGCCTAAGCTCAGTGCCCTTGCAGCATCATCGAGTGTGTACAAACACGGAGTGAGCATCCCAGAGGGATAGTCCATGAGCTGGGTGTGTCCCTGAGCACAGTGTCCTTGCAGCAGCATTGAGTGTGTACAAACACGGAGTGAGCAGCCCAGAGGGATAGTCCATGAGCTGGGTGTGTCCCTGAGCACAGTGTCCTTGCAGCAGCATTGAGTGTGTACAAACACGGAGTGAGCAGCCCAGAGGGATAGTCCATGAGCTGGGTGTGTCCCTGAGCACAGTGTCCTTGCAGCAGCATTGCAATGAGAGTTGTCAGTGGACCCTGAGCTGCAGCATTGAAGTACAAATGTATACTGTCAGTGGGTCGGAGATATTCTGGGATGGCGTGGTGAGGCTGACGTGTCAGATGTCAGCATTGGTGAGTGTGGATTACATGCAGCTTCTCTCAGTGCAGTGTCCACCGAGACGTTGATGTCCAAGATAGAAGGCCGTAGGAGCGCGGGGCGAGATGGAGTCACCAGTTACCAGCTCGGACTTTCACGTCAAATTCTCCATATTGAGTTTCCCTACTGTGGGAGGGAGGTTATGAAACTGCAAGTTGTTGAGGATAGATCACTGAATGTGGCTGTTGATCATCAGTAATCATTCAGTCAACATCTCGCCACTCCCTTGTTTTCGAGATCAGTCCAGCTCAGGAACAGGCCCTTCATCCCAGCAAGACCACACTGACACATGATGCCGTTCTAAAGTTAAAAAGAACGCTTTTGCTCCGACACCCCCATGTCATTCTATTCCCTACTTACTCATACTTGTGCCAGGATCCCTCTTAAACCTTGCTATATTGGCTTCTTCCCCTCTATCAGTGCATTCCAGGCACTTTCACATTCTGTCTGGAACAGCAAAAAAAAATACCTATCACATCTCCTGAACTTTCTCCTTTTTACCTAAAACCTACGGTCCTGAGTAATTGATATTTCTACTCTGGGGAAAAAAAGCCTCTAACTGTCCTTCTATATCTGCTTCTGATAATTTTGTAAATATCTATCAGGTAGCCCCATCGTCAATGATGCCCAGGTGCACACAAACCATGTTTGTTCAATTTCTCCTTTTGACGAATACCCTCCAAACCAGACAACATCCTGGTAAACCTTTTTCCTACCCTCTCCAACACATTCACATCGTTCTGCTGGTGTGGCAACCAGTACTGTACACAATATTCTAAATGTTCCTGAACTAAGCTTCTCTACAGCTGCAATATGACCTGCTAATTTTCATACTGTATGCTCTGATGCTTGTCTGCAAGTTTGCCGTCAGTCTTCTTGATCACCCTATCCACCCGTGTTACCACTTTCAGGGAACTGTGGAGCAGTACACCTTGATCCTTTCCGATACTGATGCAATCAGTAGTTTTTCCATCCACTGTACACTTCCCTCCTGCATTAGACCTTCTAAAACGCATCACGTCACTGTTGTCTAGATAAAGTTACATCTGTGTTTTCTCTGTCCAAGTCTGCAGTCCACCTATATCCTACTGTATTCTCTGGCAATGATCCCCACAATCTGCATCTCTGCTAATCTATTTACAGGTCTCCAATCACAAAACACTGTTCCACCATTACTCTTTATTCTATGACCAAGCAGTTCTCTATCCATCTTACTAACTGACCGCTGATCCCCTTTCACTTCACCTTCCTGCCATAAGGAACCATATCAAAGGCCTTGCTAAGGTCCAAATGGCAACATCCAGCCCCATGCCCTCATCAATCAACTTTGTCACTTCCTCAAAATGTTCAATCAAGTTTGTGAGACATGATGTTCCCCACACAACTGCCTATCACGAATAAGTCCATATTAGAGTACTGTTGGAGCTGCACTCATTCAGACAAATGATTATTCCATCATATTCCTGAATTGAACCTTGGAGAGTAGATTAGATTCCCTACAGTGTGGAAACAGGCCCATCAGCCCAAATAGTCCTCACTAACCCTCAGAGGAGTAATCCACCCAGACCCATTTCCCTCTGGCTAAAGCACCTAATACTACGGGAAATTAATTATGGCCAATTCACCTGACCTGCACATCTTTGGACTGTGGGAGGAAACCCACACAGACACAGGGTGAACCTGCAAACTCCACACAGACAGTCACCCCAGGACCTTGGTGCTGTGAGCTAGCAGTGCAATCCACTGAGCAACCGTGCTGCTCGTGATGGTTACAGTACAGTGGGAGATATATCGGGCCGTGGTGGTTACTGTATAGTGGGAGGGATCTCGGGCCGTGATGGTTACTGTACAGTGGGAGGTATGTTGGACCGTGATGGTTACTGTACAGTGGGAGTTATATCGGGCCATGATGGTTACTGTATAGTGGGAGGTATGTCGGGCCGTGGTGGTTACTGTACAGTGGGAGGTATGTCGGGCCCTGATGGTTACTGTACAGTGGGAGGTATGTCGGGCCCTGATGGTTACTGTACAGTGGCAGGTATGTCGGGGTGTGATGGTTACTGTACAGTGGGGGGTATGTCGGACCGTGATGGTTACTGTACAGTGGGAGTTTTATCGGGCCATGGTGGTTACTGCACAGTGGGAGGCATGTCGGGGTGTGATGGTTACTGTACAGTGGGAGGTATGTGGGATCGTGATGGTTACTGTAAAGTGGGAGGGATGTTGGGGTGTGATGGTTACTGTACAGTGGGAGGTATGTTGTGGTGTGATGGTTTTTGTACAGTAGGAGGTATGTGGGATGTGATGGTTACTGTAAAGTGGGAGTGACGTTGGGGTGTCATGGTTACTGTACAGTGGGAGGTATGTCAGGCCGTGAAGGTTACTGTACAGTGGGAGGTTAGTCGGACCGTGATGGTTACTGTACAGTGGGTGGTATGTCAGACCGTGATGGTTACTGTACAGAGGGAGGTGTGTCGGTCCGTGATGGTTACTGTACAGTGGGTGGTATGTCAGACCGTGATGGTTACTGTACAGTGGGAGGGATGTCGGGGTGTGATGGTTACTGTGTAGTGGGAGGTATGTCGGGGTGTGATGGTTACTGTACAGTGGGAGGTATGTCGGGGTGTGATGGTTACTGTACAGTGGGAGGTATGTCGGGGTGTGATGGTTACTGTACAGTGGGAGGTATGTCGGGGTGTGATGGTTACTGTACAGTGGGAGGTATATCGGGGTGTGATGGTTACTGTACAGTGGGAGGTATGTCGGGGTGTGATGGTTACTGTACAGAGGGAGGTGTGTCGGTCCGTGATGGTTACTGTACAGTGGGTGGTATGTCAGACCGTGATGGTTACTGTACAGTGGGAGGGATGTCGGGGTGTGATGGTTACTGTGTAGTGGGAGGTATGTCGGGGTGTGATGGTTACTGTACAGTGGGAGGTATGTCGGGGTGTGATGGTTACTGTACAGTGGGAGGTATGTCGGGGTGTGATGGTAACTGTACAGTGGGAGGTATTTCGGGGTGTGATGGTTACTGTACAGTGGGAGGTATATCGGGGTGTGATGGTTACTGTACAGTGGGAGGTATGTCTGGGTGTGATGGTTACTGTACAGTGGGATGTATGTCGGGCTGTGATGGTTACTGTACAGTGGGAGGTATGTGGGGCCGTGATGGTCACTGTACAGTGGGAGGTATGTTGGGCTGTGATGGTTACTGTACAGTGGGAGGTATGTCGGGCCGTGATGGTTACTGTACAGTGGGAGGTATGTCGGGGTGTGATGGTTACTGTACAGTGGGAGGTATGTCGGGCTGTGATGGAAACTATATAGTGGGAGGTATGTGGGGCCGTGATGGTCACTGTACAGTGGGAGGTATGTGGGCTGTGATGGTTACTGTACAGTAGGAGGTATGTCGGGGTGTGATGGTTACTATACAGTGGGAGGTATGTGGGGCTGTGATGGTTACTGTACAGTGCGAGGTATGTCAGGGAGTGATGGTTACTGTACAGTGGGAGGTATGTTGGGCTGTGAAGGAAACCTGAAGAAAGGCGTATACCCGAAACGTCAATTCCCCTGCTCCTTGGATGCAGCCTGACCTGCTGTGCCTTTCCAGCAACACATTTTTCAGCTCTGGTTAGAGACATACCTGAACAACGGGGAGAAGTGTATTGGTGCAGATTGGTCATTGGACTAGAACATAGCACTGGGCCAGATGCAGTCCAACATTTGTAACAATGACCTGTCAACAACCCTGTCTTGCAAATATATCTCTTCTGTGTGCCACCTAAACTCTGTAATTCTGCACCTTAGACCCGATCCTGAATGAAGGGTTTATAAAGGTGATGGGCTCCTGAAGCACATGGCATCTTACATTGAATCCGTCATAAACCATATCCAGTGTACATTCGCCCCACAATGTCAGTATCCAAACAGAATTGTGCAGCTCCTTTGATGGCCAGTATGAACCCAGCCCAACAACCTTGTGTGCGACTTGAGCTGGAAATGTCTGTGTAAATGTTTACACCATTGTTCTAACCATGAACAGCCAAGTCTCTTTGCTGAAGTTTCGATAGCCTTTCATAATACCAACTTTTGATTGTCCAATACGCATTATATTGCCCCTTTATTTAGTTCACTTTTATAACAATAATATGATGAAAACAGTGCCCAATTCACAGGAAGGAGCATTGAAATGATGAGCCTCATTGCCACTACCAAGACCAGATGATTATTAAGTACAAGGTCTTTGAAAATATGCAACTATTTTCCCCTTGTATTAATATTGTGAACGAATAGTCGACTCTCCTGTTCCTCAGATGCTGCCTGAACGGTTGTGTTTTTTTTCCAGAACCACACTTTTTTACTCTGATCTCCAGCATCTGCAGTCCTCACTTTTTCCCTGCTAATATTCACTCATAATCATTTTCACGGCAACAATATCACTGTGTATTTAAACATGTTACAGTCAGACATGAGTACATTTTGAATTGCTTCTGTCTATCTCAGAGCTCAGTAATGTGGGATGTGAATGGCAGTGTCTGTGTGATGTTGAATATGTAGTCCATGCATCTGAGGGATGGACAGATTTTTTCAAACATCATTTCCCTTCAGCTGTTCACAAAAAGCAAGGTACCGCTTGGACCCCACCAGCCTGAGCACACAAAACCCAAAGCACAGTGTCCAGCTTTGGGCATGAATATTTTTCATTTTAATTTATTCATAGAATATGATTGGGATGGTATTTATTGCCCATCCCATATTGTCCTTCAGAAGGTGGGGGTGAGCTGCCATATTGACCCGCTGCCGTCCATGTGCTGTAGATGTGCATTCCGGAGGGACGTTGAAACAGTGACACTGACAGAACAGCAATATAGTGGATGGCTTGGAATGGAACGTGAATTTGGTGATGATCCAATGTGTCTGCTTCCCTTGTCCTTCTTGATTGTCGTGGTTTCGGAGGTACGTTTTAAGGAGCCTTGGTAAATTTCTGCAGAGCATCGTGTAGATGGCAGACTTTGCTGTTACTGAGTGTCAGTGGGTGAGGGATGAAGCTGCATTCACACAGGCAAATGGGGGTATTTCATCACACACACATTCAATATGTGTCTTATAGATGGTGTGCAGGCTTTCAGAAACCATGAGGTGAGTTATTTCTGCAGGATTCCTAGCTCCTGACATAGTCTTGTTGCCAATCAATTTAAATGTATCAAAGTGTGGCACTGGCAAAAGCACAAACGGTCAGACAGCATCTGAGGTACAGGAGAGTCGACGTTTTAGTATAATCCCTTCACAGGAATGGCAATGAAATTATGTGGTCAGTCCAGTTCTGGATAACGGGAATCCCTGGGCTATTGCTAGGTGGGTGTTCAGTTATGGTGGTGGCATTGAACGTTGGAAGATATGGTTCAATTTTCTATTGTTAGAGGTAATCATTGCCTGGCACGTGCGTAATGTATTGTCACTGTTAAGCACACACCTGCATATTTCCAGGTCCTGTTGCATTTGGGCAAGGACTGCTTCAGGATCTGAGTCAATCACGAATGGTGTTGAACATTGTCCAATCATTGGCAAACATTCCCACTTGTGACTTTACAGTGTAGGAATGGTCATTTATGATTGGGCCGAGGGCAAAGAGCACTCTTATTGCTCATCGATGCTGTCCCTCTCTCTAAGCTAGGAAGCTTGTTTCTAGTTCTATCTGGTCCAGATTTGTCTAACAACATATCTGAGCAGAATAATGTTACAGTATCTTCCCTATGGAGCTGAAGGACGACTTGGTTAGCTCAATCAGTTGTATAGCTAGATATTAATTCCTACAGTGTGGGTTCAATTCCTGCACTGACTGGGGTGACTAAAGTACAGTCCTCTTCCTTACTTGAGGCATGATTACTGTGCAGTTAAATTGCCACCAGTCGTCTCTGCCTAACGAGAGAGCAGCCCTATCACCCTGTCGGGGTATGATGCCCTACCTTTCCAATTTTGATCTTCAGGTTTACTCAGAAACCCCTCTCCGGGGAACTGCTGCAGGCCTGTCCTGGAGCTGAGATGTCTGCTCCCCACCAACCCCAGCCACCTTCCTTTCAGGTATAACTTCAGCCAGTGCAGACGATTCCTATTTGCTCCAGTTTTGCTGTTAATCCTCGTTACGACATTTGGTCAAATGCAGTTATGATGCTGTTCAGTGCAGTCACTGTCGCCTACCCTCGAGATTTCAGCTGTGTGTTTTCTTGTTGTACATCATTAAACCCAGGGTTCAATGAGCCCAAGGGATGAGAGCCCAAACTGAGCTTCAGTGATCAGGTTGGTGTTGAGGAAGTGCTGCTTGATCCCACTGTAGATGACAGCTTCATCAATTTATTAATGACAGGGATTAGAGCAATGGGGCAATCATTGATTGTCTGATGTTTTGTCTGTGTGTGTACAGGACATACCCGGACACACAAGGGTTTATCCCGTGGCCTGATGGTAAGGGTAAAGTGGAGCATATGCCATGCATGGACAGTGAAATTTATGCAGGAGTAAAAAATCTGCTTCTGTAAGTTATGACTCACATCACTTCACAAATGCCAGTGCCGAGTTCTAGATCTCTTTGAAATCTGCTCTGTTTAGAATGGTGATAGTGTTTCTCACATGTGCACTCATGCGTATATATATATATATATATATATATATATATACACACACACACGTGGGGCTTTATCTCCAGAAATACTGTGTGCGGTAGTCACTGTTCCCAATATGGTCATTATGCAATGTGACTGCAGCTGGTAGATTGGTGAAGATGAGGTAAAGTATATTTCTCCCTGTCAGTCGTTCCCTTCTGACCCAGTGCAGACCCAGTCAAGCAGCTATGACCGTTTGAACACAACCACCTCAATCAGCAATGCTGCGGCTGAGCCCTTCTGGTTGGTGGTTTTAAAGTGATCCATTCAATATAGATTCTCCAGACTTGCTTTCCTATCTCTGTAACATGGCCAAGACTGGATTCCTCTCTCTCTCAAATCTCCAGCCTTGCTTTCCTATCACTGTAACATCTCCAGCCTTGCTTTCCTCTCTCTGTAACATCTCCAGCGTTGCTTTCCTATCTCTGAATCATCTCCAGACTTTCTTCTCTCTCCGTAACATCTCCAGCCTTGCTTTCACATCTCTGTAACAGCTCCAGCTTTGCTTTCACAACGCTGTGACATCTGCAGCCTTGCTTTCACATCTCTGTAACCGCACTAGACTTGCTTTCCCAACTCTGTAACATCTCCAGCCATGCTTTCCTATCTGTGTAACATCTCCAGCCATGCTTTCCTATCTCTGCAACATCTCCGGCCTTGCTTTCCTATCTCTGTATCATTTCCGGCCTTGCTTTCCTCTCTCTATATTGTCGCCAGATTTGCTTTCCTATTTCTGTAACATCTCTAGCCTTGCTTTCCTATCTCTATAACATCTCCAGCCTTGCTTTCCCAACTATGTAACATGTCCAGACTTGCATTCCTATCTCTGTCACATCTCCAGCCTTGATTTCCAATCTCTGTAACATCTCCAGCCTGGCTTTCCTGTCTCTGTAACTTCTCCAACCTGTCTTTCCTGTCTCTGTAACATCTCCAGCCTTGCTTTCCTATCTGTGTGACATCTCCAGCCGTGCTTTCCTATCTCTGCAACATCTCCAGCCTTGCTTTCCTATCTCTGTAACATCTCTAGCCTTGCTTTTCTCTGTCTGTAACATCTCCAGCCTTGCTTTCCTATCTCTGTGACATCTCCAGACTTGCATTCACATCTCTTTAGCATTTTCAACCTTTTCTATGTAGTTCTCAGTATCTCAGATGATCCGGAGTGCATCCAGCTCCAGCTCCCGAACGTATCTCCCAGCACCTGGAACTGGGTGCACTTCCCACACACGTGTATTCATCACGAAGTTGAAGTCTCCCTGAACTGCCACATCTTGCAGGTGGAACATGCAACTGCCCTAACTGCCATCTCGACTACTGTAAGACTAGAGTTCAAAGGAGCTTACCTGAACTTATCTGCACCTTTTGTTGAGCTCCTGCTCTCTGAAACCAATCAAATCAAAGCACGACTACCTACTCTGCTACTGACAGCATATCTATGGACAAATCCACATTTAGTTTTGGCGAGGGAAGGAGGGAGACACTACAGTGAAAAAGTGATAGGGCCTGAAGCACTTCTTGACACCAGGCACATAATGACCTTTTCGTCAGTGCAGGTCACTGCTTGACCTTGGAAGGTGTCTTGCTGAGGTCTTCCTTCTGGTAGTGGTGACTGCGCTGATGCAAGTATTCCACCGATATCCAAACCGCATTTTCGCATTCCTCTGGTCTTTTCTGTCTATTAGTACTGCATTTCTGAATACCTTGAATCTATTGATTGCATTTCAAACTGCGTCTCACTCCCTAGGGAAAGAGGTTGAAATTTCACTGAATACAGGCTATTGGGAAAAAAAGTTTACCTTTGGACATATGAGCGACAGTATGCCGATCCGCTCGCTGTCTGTTTTTTCCTTTCAATTTGCATATATTTATTCTGACAACCCTCCATTCCACTTTCCTGCATTTTCCCCGTAACACTTGTTTAAAAATCTGTCCATCTCAGCCTTGAAGATATTTAGTGATTGAGCCTCATCAGCCTTCACAATTCTCTACAGTTGTTTCGCTCCCACTGATGTGAGACTTGGTGGTCTTTAAACCCATTGCCTTTTTTTTCTCGCACTGTGTGGAAATTGAAACTACATTAAATGCCGTCCTATTCAATCACACCAACTCTGTGGCCAGATCCCAAATAAAAAAAAACACAAAGTTTAGGAGCCTGCAAACTCTTCCCTCATCTTCCACATCAGCCTAGGGTACAGTTCATCCTGATCTAGGGATTTGCCACTTTTTATCCTGCATAAACTTCCAATTCTTCCTCAGCTTGTGTGTCACTTTGCTTAAAGCACTCTATTAGGGACTGAGTGAATCCAGGAACTGCTTCTCCAAAGTGAAGCACGTGTTTAACATATTCTCTGGCTCTGTACTCAGGCTGCATCCTCGGGCCCTAATACTCCCTATTCTTTCTCTTGTTAACCTCTTGCCCTTAATAAACCGATAACATGTCTTTGGATTATTGAAGCTATTGCCCGCTAATGGTTTTTTAACCCCTTTTTTCTTCTGCCACTAACTTTCTTGAGATTAGCTCTACATGTTCACTGCTCTTCTGGCACCTATTTTTGTATCTGATACGTATTGATATAAGAAGTTCTCTGGAATAAATGTCAAGACATGTTTTCCCTCTTAAAAATATTCACTGACCTCATGAATGTTTGGAATTGAAATGCCTGAATACAATGATCCTATTACTGGATTTACACAACTCAATGAATTGGTTACATGTCTGCTCCTGTACACATGGGTTAGGGGCAGCAGTATATCTCCGTAACAGCCTCGAGGGATGAATTGAGGAAAAACACATGGCTTCGGGGCAGCAGTTGGCCATTTGGCTGCACCATTCAGAATGCTCATGATTGATCTGAGTTTGTCTGTCCATCTGTCTCCTAACTGTCCCCAATAAACATTTACTCTCCTGTCCATCAAAGATCAATCAAGCTCATAAGACCATAAGACCATAAGACATAGGAGTGGAAGTAAGGACATTCGGCCCATCGAGTCCACTCCGCCATTCAATCATGGCTGATAGGCATTTCAACTCCACTTAACCGCATTCTCCCCGTAGCTCAGACTTATGCACTTAATGGTAAGGTCCTGGGGAGTGTTTCTAAACAAAGAAGCCTTGGAGTGCAGGGTCATAGCTCTCTGAAAGTGGAGTCACAGGTAGATAGGACAGTGAAGAAGGCGTTTGTTATGCTTTCCTTTATTGGTCAGTGTATTAAGTACAAGAATAGGGAGGTCATGTTGCGACTGTACAGGACATTGGTAAGGCAACTGTTGGGATATTGCGTGCAATTCTAGTCTCCTACCTATTGGAAAGATGTTGTGATGCTTGAAAGGGTTCAGAAAAGATTTACAAGGATGTTGCCGGGGTTGGAGGATTTGAGCTATAGGGAGAGGCTGAACATGCTGGGACTGTTTTCCCCGGAGCGTCGAAGGCTGAGGCGTGTCCTTATGCAGGTTTACAAAATCATGAGGGGCATGGATAGAATAAATAGACGAAGTCTTTTCCCTGGGGTCGGGAGTCCAGAACTAGATTGCATAGGTTTATGGTGATAGGGGAAATATATAAAAGAGACCTAAGGGGCAACGTTTTCACGCAGAGGGTGGAACGTATATGGAATGAGCTGCCAGAGGATGTGGTGGAGGCTGGTACAATTGCAACATTTAAGAGGCATTTGGATGGGTATATGAATAGGAAGGGTTTGGAGGGATATGGGCCGGGTGCAGACAGGTGGGACTAGATTGGGTTAGGATATCTGGTCGGCATGGACAGGTTGGACTGAAGGGTCTGCTTCCATGCTGTACATCTCTATGACTTTATAAAAGGGTCTTCACTGCTCCCTGAGGATGAGGACACCACAGGAAGCACAACACTAAAGTGAAAGGGACGTCCTTATTTCTTTGTGGGACCTGTTATTATAAAACTGAACATCAAATCACCACATCTTTTCAGAAATAAGGAAAGAATAATTAGAAATAAGCATAAACTATTCCGGACTCCAAACCTGTCCCACATTGCCACTGACCCTTTCAAATGGAATATGTATCAAACCCAGCCTCTTCTGCTGTCTCAGGAAGAGAGCACCTGATAGCATAACACCACATGAGCATGAACAATGTAGCAGAATGAGGCCATTCAATCATTTCTTATATGTTCCTCAACGTCATTCTCCTGGCTTCCCCGCAGAATCTTTGATCCCCTTACAAATCAAAAGCTTATCTATTTGTGTCTTAATGACACTCATGTCTGTGAGAGTGTGTTTGTGTCCCCATCTGCTTGTCATTTGTGCATTTGTGCATCTATGTCTGTCTTTCTGTGTATCAGCCTGTGTGTTGTATCTGTGTTTGTGTCTATTTGAGTGTAACTCTATATGCCTGTGTGTGTTTCTACGTGTAAGTCTGCTTATCCCCTTGGATGTGTTGTGTTTGTTCGTATGTTGGGGTGTTTACCAATAATTCTGTGTATTTCAGTGTCTGCATCTGTATTTTTTGGGGGAAGTGAAAGGACTGTCGTTGGAAGTGCCAGTGGGTTTAAAGTAAGAATTGTCTTTCACTGAGCACTGTTCCTTAGTCGGTCAGTGGGGTATGGATGTTTCAGAAACTTCATGTGTGGCATCCCAGTAATCTCCATCTTGTACTAGTGTCCTCCCCACATGTTTGGGTTAGGGGGGGGGCGGTGAGGGAATGGATATTGGCAACTCCACCACCCGGCTTGGCCATTCCTGCCCTATTCCAGGCTGTTTCCCTTGGAATGGGAGAAAGGGAGGGAGGGAGTGAGGGCAGGAGTGGGTGGCCCTGCTATTAGTGCTGGTGTAGGTGGGACTGGGGGGAATTGTGAGGTGTCTGGAATGAGTCAGTTGACAGTTTTGAATCCATCTAGTGAATTTGTGTGTGGGGATATTGCATGGGTGACAGAGAAAGTGTGGGAAGGAAGTTGCTGAATTCAATAGTCAGAGTAGTAGTGCGTGAGCTTTATTTGGAAATAGAGCATGAGGATTGTCTGTGCGTAGGTGCTATAACAGATACACAGTGAGTGTGAGGGAGCAGAGAGAATACAGTGAGCTTTATCCTTTCAGAGCGGGGAGGATATTGATGCTTGTCCAGTATTGATGGGCATTTCTACAGATCATCTCAGTGTCGAGGTGAGCATTCCCGAATGTCTTGTCCAAGTCTATCATTAATAATGGCACAGAACTGTCCTTCAGATTCCACAGAATCAGTTTAGGTAGAGTTTGCAAATAGCAAGGAGAAGCAAATATTGGTGTGTTATATATCGAAACCAAAACGGTTGCAGAAAATCTGAGCATCATATGCTCTGGAAATTAGATTTTCATGTATCATGGATACTGCGGTTTTACTGGTTAGTCTCAAGTTGCATCTAAACTGCATTAACTAAGTGACTGCACACATTGTGAAAAATAAATTCTGTAAGTCTATTTGAGGTGGGTTTAAGAGTCTGTTGTGAAGCAAACTAGAGAGCAGGTTATTTTGGATTTGGTGTTGTGTGATCAGAATGATGAATTAATAACCTTCCTCTGAAACAGCTTTTAAGGAATAGTGACATTAATAAGGTGCATTTTACACGGTGCCTGCATATAATATAGAATGCTTGAACATTCTGGTCAAACATCATGGTAGCCTGGAGGGTCAAGTTCACTCCAGTGAATTGGGAAAGTACAATATAACATTCAGTGGGACACAAGCAATGGTTGTTAGAGTAATAGAGTCCGACAACATGGAGACAGGCCTTCCATTCCGATCAAAATGTACATCCACGCAAACCCCATTTGCCTGCCATTGCCCTGTATCTTTCTAACCCTTTCCTGTCCGTGTATTTGTCCAAATGCCTTTTAAATTTTGCGTATGTTCCCGCCTCAACCACTTCAGCTGGCACATCATTCCATATGCGTACCACACTCTGTGTATAAAACAGTTGGTCCTCCAGTTCTCTTTTATTGTTTCCCCTCTGACCTTAAACTGATTCCCTCTAGTCCGTGACTGCACAACCTCTGGGCAAAAACAAATGTGCGTTCACTCTGTCCATCCCTCCCATGATCTTATACACTTCTATTAGATTCCCCCTCAGCCTCATATATCTTAAGTAAAAGGTCCTAGCTTGTCCAACCTTCCCAATAACTCAGACCATTGAGTTCTTCGCTATATCTATGTAAATTTCTTCTGCACTCTTTCCAGTTTAATGACATCCTTCCTATAGTAAAGTGAACAAAACTGAACATAACGCTACCAATATGGCTTCACCAGCATCCTGTATAACTGCAACGTAACTCGTTAATGTCAATACTCCGTGATATACCCTGATAAAGAAAAGTGTACCAAACGCTTCCTTCACTGCCCTGTCTACCTCTGAATCAACTTTCAGAGAACCATTCACCTGAATCCCAAGGTCCCTCTGTTCCACTACACTCCTTAGGACCCAACCATTCACCAGGAAACTCCAACCTTGATTTGACTTTCTAAAATGCAGGAACTTCCACTGATCTACATTAAAATCCATTTGCCATTTCTCAGCCACTTCTCCAGCTGATCAAGATACTGCTGCATTTTCTGAAATTTCTGATAACCTTCTTCACTCTCGATGATGCTGATTTTCTTGTCATCTTCAAACTTACAAATCATGCCTGTACATTCTCATCTAAATCATAGATATATGTAATATGTAGTGGTCACAGCACTAAACCGTGAGGAATTCCACTAGTCACAGGCCTCCAGGCTGACAAGCATCCTTCTGCTATTACCCCCTGCTTCCTACCTTCAAGACAATTTTGTATCTAATTTGGCAGCTCCTCCTCAATTTCATGTGATCTAACCTTCCAGAACAGCGTACCATGTGGAACCTTTTTGAAGGCCTTACTGGAATCCATATAGACTACGTATACCACCCGGACCTGCTCAACGTTGCTGCTCACATCATCAAAGAATTCAAACAAATTTGTGAGCCATGATCTCCCATGCACAAAGCTGTGCTGAGTTTGATGATGGGCTTTTGCCTGAAACATTGATTTTCCTGTTCCTCGGATGCTGCTTGACCTGCTGTGATTTTCTAGCACTACTCTAATCTTAATCCTAATTACACCCTGTCTTTCCAAATGCATGTATATCTTATCTCTCAGAACCTTTTCTAGTAAGTTACCTACTACAGATTTTAGGTTTCCTGGTCTATAGTTCCCAGGTTTTTCTTCGTAGCCCTTCTTGAGTAAGGACACAGCATTTGCTACCCTCCAGTCCTCCGGGACCTCACCTGTTGGCTACGTATGATGCAAAAATATCAGCCAGGGACCCCACAATTCCTTCCCTGTCCTCCTGCAGTGTTCCTGAATATATCTGGCCAGGACCAAGAGATTTAAAGAAATACAAAGTCTGAAAAATACGTCTATTTATTTCAGGTACAAACACCAAAGAAAGGGAAAGTGACAAAATGATTTTTAACATAACAAAATCGAAAATGTATTAATCATAGGAAGTGGCTTCAGAAGAATTTCAGTCATTTTGGGAACTTGAGAATTTTCAGAAATTCACGATCCAGAAACAAGGGCAACGAAACTGATAAGGAAATCAGAAAGAGAACATGAATGCCCAACAAACAGGAACAATAACACTGCATAAATCTACAATCTGTATTTCAAAGGAAACAAAATAAAAGCAAGGTCAAATATGGAAATTTGTAATCGGGAGAGGAGCGTTTATTGTGAAGAACAGGGAAATCGTCAAGAAAATAATCAGTTACTATGCATCTGTCGTCATGGATTACGATCCACAAAATCACCCAGTAATACCAAGTGATCATGTAGGGCTTGTGCAACGAGAGACATAAAGTCAATTTATATCAGTAACAAGGTAGTATTTGAAAAAAGTGACTGGATTGAGCATGGCAAAGTCTGACAATCCTGATGTACTTCATATTAAAATGTCAGACATAAATCAGTAAGAGAAGTATTAATTGCACTGTCGATGACTGACTGTTTTATTTTCCTGTGCATTCTGAACAGGCCGGAAGCCATTGCAGATAAATACAAGTTAGTGAATGTGGTCCAAGCACGATAGATTAATGGAAGGGAGCTAAGCGTCTATAAAAGGGAAGAGGACATAGTTTGGAGACCTGCCAATCAATTAACTTGACAACTGCAGGGAAACTGTTGGAATCTATTATACAGTGTGTGATATTGGATATTTAGAAATTAACAGCAACAATGGAGAGGATCCATATGTATTTCTGACAGACATCTAACTAGACGCGCTTTTAATTGTTAGACCCCATCTACTACCCCCTGAGAAAAAGAACAGGAAGTGACTTCACCACAGGAAATAACATCACCACAGGAAATGACATCAACATCCCAAATAACCCAAACATACGAATAGAAAACATGAATTTTCAACATTGCTTCGCATGAGGTCCTCTGAAGATGTTACCTAGTAAGGTAATTAAATGTCTGGAAATGAACCTTCCAGCTCAACGAGAAAACCTTCATCCATTGGTGAAAATGTGTTGCTGGAAAAGCTCACGCCTGAAGCATCGATTCTCCTGCTCCTTGGATGCTGCCTGACCTGCTGCGCTTTTCCAGCAACACATTTTCAACTCTGATCTCCAGCATCTGCAGTCCTCACTTTCTCCTGCATCCATTGTGTACAGTTTTAGTGACACAATCGGAGAAAGAATATACTGACCACAAAAAAAAAGTGCAGTGGACATTCTGCAGATTAGTCCCACAGATGGCGAGGTTGCCTGATGAGGAAACTCAGTCCATGTTCTCCAGAGTTTCAAAGCGAGATGTGTCACAGTGAAATTTAGAAAATTCACAAAACATATGACAGTTTGGAAATTAACAGAACGCTTCCCTGGCTGTCTAATCCACATTAAGGGCAAATAATGGCAAGATAAGGGATTGGCCACGTAATACGGTAATAATGAGGAAATTCATCACTCGGTGAGAACTGCCTAAAACAGGGGCATACAAACCTGCTGGTAGGATAAGATGAGGGAGCATCTCCAGATATTCTGCAAGTGTGTCAAGCAGAAAAGAATAACAAGGGAACAGGTGACTTGTCATTAGTGACTTGCCAAGTTGCATCCAAATTAACTTAGTGTTAGGAGACAAAGGGTAGTTGTTGAAGGCTGAAGACCGGTGTGTCTGGAGAACGGTGTCCAATGGTGTATCATAGGGATCAGTGCTGTATCCCTAATTATTTGTGATTCGGAGGTGCTGGTGTTATACTGGGGTGGACAAACCTAAATATCACATAACACCAGGTTATAGTCCAGCTGGTGTATTCAGAGGCACGTGCTTTCAAAGTACACAACACCTGATGAAGAAGCAGCGCTTCGAAGCTCGTGCCTCCGAATAAATCTGTTGGACTATAACTAGGTGTTGTGTGGACTATAACCTTATTATTTGTGGTACTCATAAATGATGCAGCTGTAAATACAGACGGGGGTGGCGGGAATGTGACAACTATGTTTGTGTTTGATACAAAGATTGGCCGGGTGGTTCGCAGTGAGGAGGAAGGTCTTATGTTACAGGAAGGTACTGATGGAATGGTCAGATGGACAGATCAATGTCAGATGGAATGTAACCCTGATAAATATGAGGTGATGCACTTTGGAAGAAGGAACCAGACAGGGGAGGACTCAATGAATGGCAGCAGACTCGGGAGCTCAGAGGGTGCTTCTCCACACATCCCTGAATGTGTCTAAACAGGTTAATACACAATTTGAGAAAACATCGGGGATGTAAACATAATCTTTATTCATCACGGCATAGATTATAAGAGCTATGCAGAACTTTGGTTTGGCCAAGTTGGAATACTGTGTGTAGTTCTTGGAACCACATTACGGGAAGGATCTGATTGTAGTGGAGTGGTCTCAGAGGAGATTCACCAGGATGTTCCCTGGGATGGACCATATCAGCTATGGAGAGAGGCTGGATAAGCTCGGGTTCTTTACGTTGGAGCAGAGAAGGCTGAGGTGGATGTGATTTAGAAGGATAAGATTCTGAGGGACATGGCATGGTGGATAGACAGCAGCTGTTCCTTTTAGTCAAAGGGCCAAGAACAATGGAGCGCATTTTAAAGTGAAGGATTTGAGATTTGGAGGGAATTGAGCTTTGTTTGTCACCCAGAGGGGGTTGGGGTCAGGAATGCCCTTCCTGAGAGAGGAGCTGTTATGGTACTTCACAACCTTTTGAAATATATGGCTGTGAACTTGAAATGCCATAAGTTTCATGGCTACAAGCCTTGTGTGGGAAAGTGGGACTAATGTAGACCGTGCTGTATTTCTGATGGTACAAAGTCTGTGCTTCTGTGTTTGTATGGCTGTGGAAGGTCAATCATTGAGTAGCTTAGGATAGGAATTGATGGGTTTCTGAAGAGTATATTAACAAGGGTTTTAAGATTGAACTTGTAATATCTTCTGAAAATATGTCAATGGCAAAATTAAGTGGAAAAAGATACAGCTTTCTTTCAGTCTGATACCAGAGAATTGAGGGCAGGGAAAATATTTTAGTTATGTCTTCACAGAAGAAAACAAAACAGAAAAGATAACTTCCCAACAATACTAATGAACATTAGTCTGCTGAGAAAAAGGGAATAGAATAAAATTAGCAACCAAACAATTTTAGGGGAAGTACTGGAACTAAAAGTATTGAGCACAGACAAAGTCAACAGAGATTGATCAAATGGGAATCATATTTGAGAAAGTGACGTTTAGCATAATTATGGAGAAGCAATCAATGAAATATGATTGCATTTTCAGAAAGATTTTTGATAAAGCCCCAAGCCTATTATGCAAACTCAAATCCTCTGGGAATGGGACTAATATGGTTTTAGAATGGGAGAGCGGGCTGGAAGCAGTGAGTAGGAATAAAACAATGTTCTTTTTTTGAATGGAAGGCTTGGAGGATATAGCAAGGATCAGGGTTTGGGCTCGAGCTATTCCCAATACACATCATGTATTTAGTTGAGTGGCTAAAATACAATAGTTCCAAGTTATAACACTAAACAATATCGGATTGTGAGTAGGTGAGCAGGATGTCAAAATGCTCCAAGGTGATTGCGACAAGTGGATTGTCTGGGCAAATACAAGGCAGATGGAGAGCAATGGGGTTGGGGATATGGTCTATGGGGGATATGGATGACCTTTGATGGGAAAAACAGAACGAGAGCCTATCATTTGAAAAGGGATTGTTTGAAAAATGTTGATCTATACAGGAACTTAAGCTGCATTTTGTTTACTTCTGTGCAACCCACTGAAGTCAGTGTAGGGCAATGAGATCTGAATCCAGAAGGCAATATTGGGAATGGCATTGGCACGCTGACCAGTGTACACAGACCTTACAAGTGGGGAGCTGTAACATTGAAAAAGGATCTGGATCTCCCTGTACACCAGTCACTGAATGCAATATTGCAGGAGCCGAAAGCAGATAGGCAGATAAATTGTGTATTCACTTTCATTTCAGGGGGATTTGAATACACGAGTAAAGGTGTTTTACTGCAGCTGTATAGGGCGTTGGTGAGACCTCATCTCGAACACTGTGCAGTATTATGTTTTGGTTTTCTTACCTAATAAAGGACAAACCTGACATTGAGGGAGAGTGGCGAAGATGACCAGACTGATCTCCGGGATGATAGGTTTGTTGTGGGAGTAGAGTCTGGTGCGGCTAGGCCAGTATTCCATGGGTTTTAGGAAAATGAGTGGAGATATCAGTGAAATATATAAAACTCTGTCAGTGCGAGACAGATTGGAACCAGAGATGATAATTCCCCTGGCTAGGACATCAAAACAAGGGCCCACAGTATTATGTACAGACTGGCCACTCTGCATTGAGATTAGAATAAATGTCTGCACTCAGAGACTGGTGAACCTGGGGAACTATCTCCCAGATCAGACTGTGGAAACCAAGGCACTGAATATAAAAATGGATTTCTGGAAACTAAAGGGATAGGGAGAGAGCAGGGTATTGTATGAAGATAGAGGATCAGATATCATTACAGGTTGCTCTTCAATAACGTGGTAGCTGTGTTCCTGTGCATCACTGTGTTGCAGAAAATCATGTAATATTAATAATGTGGTCTATGGGGAAAAGAGAATATTGGGCGAACCGCAAAATATCAGTATAAAATCAAAATTAAAGTTCGTTTAATACACACACTAGCACAGTCTAATTAAACCTATAAATCATATATTGTAATGAAATAGTGCTGCAAACGCAACACTTTTACAGTACAGTCACTGGCTACATCCCTGTACCTTTCACCAAACTCTTCACCTGAAAGCGCGCAGGGCTGACTGACCACCTGATGCCAACATGGAATTCCATTTCTCCTCAAGATTCTCCCCCAGTTTGAAATAAAGTTCCTTCTAATTGGAGAGAACACTTCCCCATTTCAGGCTCAGGTTCAAGGCTTTGCAGAGCGGTTGCATTCCTGTTTTAGCTGAACACTTAGAGGGTGTATTTTGCAGACAGAGGATCCTGAAGCTGGATTTTGTTGTTCAGCTGGTGCCTGGCAAGGAATCGCGTCACAGGGAAGGGGAGATCACTTTATAGAAAAAAGGTGCACAATTCACGAATCGCACTGCAGTCAAATCACGTTTAATAAACCCGCGTTATCAGAGAACTGCCTGTATATTGAATCGAGGAGCAAGATTGATGGACTGAAGGGACTACAACAGTTCTTATTTTATATTTCACAATGTTTAAACATATTAATGGATATGATCACTGTGCCGGGAAAATTGCATTGAGGAGATTTTCTCAATGAACTAGAATGGGGAAGGCTCAATGTGTTGAGTGGCCTACTCCTTTCCCGATGTTTCCATGCAGCCTGTGGGAAAGCTCTGTAAATGTTGTCACAAGCTCTCCGATGTGACGACAGAGGACTCTGCAGGGTCAACAGGACTGCGACTCCCGTGCCCTTTTCTGATATCGAGGCTGGTGCCGGGTATTCTGTCTGGTTTTATCCTTTAAGACCTGGGAGCAGTGTGATACAATTGAGAGTCTTGCTTGGCCGTTTCAGGGACCATTGAAGACTTTTTCACATGGCTCTGTGTCTGGAGTTATTTTTAGGCCAGACCAGGAAAGCACGGGGGATTCACTTCCTGAAAGTACATTGGGGAAGGAGATCGATGTTTACAATCAACATTGGATGCAAGGTCACTGTTGCCATCACCAGATTCTCGATCATGATATTTTATTGATTTTTTTAACTTCCACCAGCTTCCCAGAGCATTATTTTGTATTGGATTAGCAATCCAGTGACATTTCCACAACAGCACCATGTCCACAAAGGAACCTATCGGAAATCACACTGAGCGGGTTATTTCTGTATTGCTTGACAGCTCTGTCAACATGAACTCCCACCAATGTGATTATCGTGAAGAGACTGAGGGAGTGTTAAATGGTCAGAATGTAATTATTAATCTATTAGGGGATGGGACAGAGTGTTAGTAATATGCCACATTGCCAGGGAGTTGTCAGAGTTGGAGCTGGAATGGAAAAGCTTGGACACGGCTTGTTGTGCAGCACAAGTCTTCAGTACCATTGCGGAAATGGTGTCAGGACCCATTGCCTTTGTCATATCTACGTTTCCAGCTATTTCTTCATGTCTAGTGCAGCGAATCAAATTCGTTGAAGACTGGCATCTGTGATTCTGTGGCATCATGACAAGGGTGACGTGGATTATCGATTTAAAACTTCTGGCTGAGGATGGTGCAGATACTACATCCTTGTCTTTTTCATTAATGTGCAGGGCTGTTCCATTACATAAAATGGGGATATTTCTGGAGTCCTTTCCTCCAGTAAGTTGTTTAGTAGTACACCGACTGCAGAGCTTAGATATGATCTGTTGGTCTTGGGATCATTTCGTCCTCGCTATCAGATGTTCGTTCTGCTGTTTGGAATGAAACCACTCAAGTGCGGTAGCTTTAATGGTTTGTCATCAGATTAAGGTACAGATGGTCCTGACCTTGGCATGTTCACCCACACACATCACTGAACCATCACTCGGATTGTTGGTAATGATAGACTGATGGAATATCCTGGGGAAAATGATACAGATTATGTTTGAATACAATCCTGCTTCTATTGCTGCTGTTGTCAACAGCATCACCCGATAGCCCAGTTTGAGCTGCAATATCTGCAATTCAATTCTACTGACTGTCCCCCAGTTCACATCGAGACCCATTCACCGATCAGCCATGAACTCAGTGACCTCACCTGGTTTCTGTTGCGGTAATACTTCCATTTTCCGACTCTCATTCTGCTGAGGGTCTCTCTTTGGCGTCATGCTTCCAATTTGTTACATTACTCTAACCCTTTAACATATTCATCTGAAACTTCTCCTTTATCTTAATGTTATCTTCTGCGGTTGAATTGAATGTGTTTCTCTCTGGTTTTCTCCCTGACCATGATGAAGAGCTCTGTGGTGTCAGTGATGTCAGCGATATGCAGTTTCAGTGCCAAAGAATGTATGCACTTTGCATTATCGTTCAGTTCCCAGGGTACGACGCTCCGTGTTGGACAGGGCGTTTGAGAAGCTTTCACAAATTGGAGCTTGTTCAAAAATTGCTGAAGAAACAAAGCAGGTCTGCAGGCGTCTTTTGTAGTGAATGTAGAGTTAATCTTTTGGGTCCAGTGACCCTTTTACGAAGCTCTCAGTTTCTCCAGCAATTTTCTGTGTTTTTAGTTCCAGTATCCTTCTCTATTTCTTTAATACAAAATTTGTGCTGTGCCTATTCGTTTCTGGAGAAACCCAGCAGGTCTGGCAGCATCTGCAGAGACAGAGAAACAGAGTTATCCTTTCAAGACCGTGTGACTTGTTCAGAACTGAAAAAGGTTGGAAACTGGGCTTTTTAATCCCTTGCTGGAGTTGGGGGATGCATGACTTGGAAAAGAGGGCATGGCATAAGATAAACGGGCTATTAGCAGTTGTGAACGAGAAGATGATGCAAGATGGGTTTAAATTAAGATGTGAATGGGGGAAAGGGGTCTCTCCAACTGAGTGTAAGATAAAGAAAACACAACCACATAAAAATCACAGAGAGAACAAGAGAGAGAATGTTGACCATGTGTTATTATATAGATCTAGCAAGAGATAGGTTTTCACTCTATAGATCATCACCTCCTTCACACTAAGGAACACAGGTGCTTGACCTCTTATTGGCACTAGTAACAGTTTCATGCTGCCTTAGTTTTGTAACATAGAGCAAAACTGACAGTATGAAGTTTGGGCTGTTTTCTTTACCTGTCATCTTCATAATTCTTTCAAATTTAAGTGCTTATTGTTAAACATTTTATCTCGAAGTTAGTATCAGATGGATTGTAGGAGGTTGAGGGGTGACATTCTCGAAGTTTATAATGTCATGGGAGGCATGGATAGAGTGAATAGCCAAGGTCTTTTCTGCAGGATCGGGGAGTTCAAACATAGATGCATAGATTTAAAGTAAAAAAGGGAAAACTTGAAAGGGACACAGGGGCAACTTTATTTACACAGAGGGTGATGTAAATATGGAATGAGCTGCCAGGAGAACAGTCGTAGATGCAAGTACAGCTACAATATTTCAAAGACATTTGGACAAACATGAATGGGAAACGTTTAGAGGCATATGGGACAAGTGCAACCAAATGAGACTAGTTTAGTTTAGAAAATCTGGCCAGCATGGACAAGTTGGACCATATGGTCTGTTTATGTACGATATGGCTGTATGAATCTAGAAAGCGAGGAAGTTGTATGAAAAGATATGATGTAATAAATTTGCAAGAAACATAAAAGCAAGCATCACGAGCTTTTCCGTCTGTATAAAAAAAGCTTAAACATGTGTTTGTGAGCTGAGGCAGAAGTGCTTTCAGGAAAGTACATTGAGTCCATATGGAGGGTGTAACGAGGGAACTAGCCACAAGGAACAGGCAAATAATTTACACGAGTATTTTAAATCGTTCCTCATGGGGAAAATACTGTAAGCATGTCAATGGTATAAACAAAATGGTAACAGGAGGGAATTTCTTGAACTGTGTGTTACAAAAGTAACAAGGTTTTTAACTAACAGGTAAGAATAAGGGTAAGCAGGTCAGCAGTAATTCATAGTTAATTTTAAAAGAAATGGTCACAGAGTAACGAGCAGTTCTGTGTGAAATATTCCATAACTCTCTGGATTACAGGAGTGTTCCAGCGATACTGGAGAACCTCCAGTGTGGCACTTGTCTTCAAGAAAGGAAAGAGACAGAAAGCAGGAACCATTTAGCCTAACCATTATTGCTGGGAATCTGCTCGAGTCTGCTATGGAGGAAGGAATCGCAAGGCATTTAGAAAAGCTTCACGCAGAGTTGGCATGGTTTTGTGAAAGGGAATCTATTTTTGTTCTATAAAGACATACACATTTTTTTCTGGAGATCCCTGAGAATGTCAAGATTAGAGTCATGCTGGAAAAGCACAACACGTCAGGCAGCATCCAAGGAGCAGGAATATCAATGTTTTGGGCAGGAGCTTTTCATCAGGTACTTCTGAGAATGTGACAGGCAGAGTTGATAAAGGGAACTGGTCAACTTAAGGCTTTCCAGAGATTTTTCACAAGGTATCACAAAATAAACGTGCTGACACAAGACACAGGCTTCTAGTATGATGGATAATATATTAGCATGGGATGATGGTTAGTTAACACATAGAAATCGGAGAGTCAGGATTATTGGATCTTCATGATAAAGATGTATCTGTTGGATTACCAAAAATATCAGTCCGATGGCATCAGTTATTTACAATCTATACTGATAGCCTGACGGCGGGAGCTGAGTGCAATACACATCCCAGTTTATAGATGACACTGAGAACCAAAATGCAGGCTGTTATTTAATGGAGAGGATTCCCAAAAAAGGAGCACCACAATGGGATTGGAGTGTTCCTGTGCATGAAACGTAACGTCAGCATGCTGATGTTCCAAGTAACTAGGTTGGTTCATGAGGCGGATTCCTGGGATTAAAGGGTTGATTTATTGAGTGTATCTAAAATGGTGAGGTGATAATTCATTGTGGTGGAAATGAATGAGGGTGATATTACTGAAATGTACAAGATACAGAGGGGGCTTGACAATTAGATGCTGAGAAGGTGTTTTCCCTGAGTCTCGAACTCGAGGCGGTGACAGCTTTCAGGATGACCTATGAGTCTCCCAGCTCACAGTAAGGTCTGCCAGACCCAGGGACTCACAAAGACCGTGCAGGTGATAAACCCAACAAGCAACAAGACAGAATCCCTTCTGGTACACAGAGTCTATTAGCATAAACAGTCTCTTCAGAATGCAGAATCCATTCCCAGAAACAGAGTCCAGTCCAGTGTACAGAGTGCATTGTCAGAGATAGAGTCTACAACCAAAGGCAGAGTCCACTCTTGAAGGCAGCAAATGCATATTCCACAGCATGCACACACATGTCTCCAGTTTCCATAGAGGTCTGGTGTGTCCAGAGAGAACCAGGACCAAGCATAAGAATACAGTTCATTGTAAAAGGTGCAGTTAACTCACAGAGGATGGTCCACTCAACAGGCTGACACAGACAGCTAAGAAGGAACTTACTTTTGCAAAACAAAGGCTTTTTGAGCATGGTGATACGCCGGGTAAGTATTTTGCCTATCTTGTGAGGGAAAAGAGAGCCCCAAAGCCACTACCTCAATTAGGGAAGGTACTGGGACCCTTACCTGCGATACCATAAAGATAAAAATAGCATTTTGGAGATTTTACTCCGAATTATATCAGACTGAGCATTATGTGGATAAATGGATTAAGATGTAATCTTTTTTCAAGAACTTGGATCTTCCAGGGGTAACTCCCAAATAAGTGTCTTGCCTTAATGCACCATTGTCAGTGCAGAAGGGCGTAAAGCAGCTTCCAGGCGGAAAGGCGCCGAGTCCTGCCGGATGTCCAAGTGAATTTTATGAGGAATTTATAAACCTATTGTCAGGGCCGATGCTTACCATTTTAGTCACTCTCACAGTCACGACTCCCTCCCACCATCCTTAAGAGAGTCTCGTATCTCTCTTATTCTTAAGAAAAGGAAGACACCAAAAGATTGTGCTTCTCGTAGGCCCATCTCACTTCTAAATATTGATTTCAAAATTCTGTCTGAGTCCCTTGCATTAAGCATGGAAACTATTTATCCTTCCATTGTCAAAGTGCACCACACCGGCTTATAAAAGGCTGTAGATATTCCAACAATGTTAGGAGATTGCTCAATATGATCCAAGCGTGTCAACAGCAAATTATACAGGTATTAATGATGTCTTTAAATGCAGAGAAGTAATTTGCTTGGGTTGAGTGGCCGTATCTCTTCTATATGTTAGAATGTTTTGGTACAGGCAAAGCTTTTCTCAAGTGGGTGAGGGTCCTTGAAAGTGATCCTCTGTGTGCGATCCTGTAAAATTAATATTTCTAAAGGCCATCGACAAGGTTAACCCCTTTCGCCAGTGTTGTTTAAGTTGGTGATTGATCCACTGGCGAAGGCCATCTGCAGCGACCCCAACATATCTGCCCCAGAAGTGGGATAGAAGTCACGTAAGATTACATTGTCTGCAGATGATTGTCTTAAATGTTTGTTAAATCCCACCGTTTTGGTACCTTACCACATGCAATGCATCAGCTCTTTGGTGCCTCTTCTGGCTATACCATTGATTTTATAAAGTCCGAGGCCATGTTTATGGGCGAAATCAGGAAAATAACTGATGCTGTGGGAGAATCCTGATTTCCTTTTCAATGGTCCCGGGGGTAATGGGCATGTTTCCTATTTATGTATATTAGAACATAAAACAATACAGCACAGAACAGGCCCTTCAGCCCACGATGTTGTGCTGACCACTGATCCTCATGTATGCAACCTCAAATGTCTGTGACCATATGCATTCCAGTAGTCTCTTAAATGTCCCCAATGACATTGCTTCCACAACTGCTGCTGGAAATGCCTTCCATGCTCTCACAACTCTCTGTGTAAAGAATCCGCCCCTGACATACCCTCTATACCTTCCTCCAATCAGCTTAAAACTATGACCCCTCGTGTTAGTCATTTCTGCCCTGAGAAATGGTCTCTGGCTAACGACTCTATCGATGCTTCTCATTATCTTGTATACCTCAATTAGGTCCCCTCTTCTCGACCTTTTCTCTAATGAAAAAAGTCCGAGCTCAGTCAACCTCTCCTCATAAAATAAGCCCTCCAATCCAGGCAGCATCCTGGTAAACCTCCTCTGAACCCTCTCCAAAGCATCCACATCTTTCCTATAATTGAGCTAATAGAACTGGAAGCAGTATTCAAGTGCAGTCTAACCAAAGTTTTATAGAGATGCAGCAAGATCTCACGACTCTTAAACTCAATACCCCTGTTAATGAAAGCCAAAACACCATATGCTTTCTTAACTTCACTGTCCACTTGGGTGGCCATTCTAAGGGATCTATGTACCTGCACACCAAGATCCGTCTGTTCCTCCATACTGCCAAGAATCATATCCGTAATCCTGTACTCAGCTTTCAAATTCGACCTTCCAAAATGCATCACCTCGCATTTATCCAGGTTAAACTTCATCTGCCACCTCTCAGCCCATCTCTGCATCCTGTCAATGTCCTGCTGCAGCCTACAACAGCTCTCTATATTGTCAACGACACCTCCAACCTTTGTGTCGTCTGGATACTTGCTAACCCATCCTTCACTCCCCTCATCCAAGTCATTAATAAAAATTACAAACAGTTGAGGCCCAAGGACAGAGCCCTGTGAATCACCACTCTCCATAGACTTCCAGGCAGAATATTTTCCTTCTACTACCACTCGCTGTCTTCTGTTGGCCAGCCAATTCTGCATCCAGACAGCTAAGTTCCCCTGTATGCCATTCCTCCTGACCTTCTGAATGAGCCTACCATGGGGAACCTTATCAAATGGCGTACTGAAGTCCACATACACCACATCCGCAGCTCGACCCTCATCAACCTTTCTTGTCACATCCTCAAAGAATTCGATAAGGTTTGTGAGGCATGACCTGCCCATCACAAAGTCGTGTTGACTGTATTGAATCAAGCCATGCTCTTCCAGATGGCCATAAATCCTATCCCTCAGAATCCTTTCCAACACCTTGCAGACGATAGACGTGAGACTTACTGGTCTGTAATTGTCGGGGATTTCCCTATTTCCTTTCTTGAAGAGAGGAATTACATTTGCCTCTCTCCCGTCCTCAGGTACGACTCCAGTGGAGAGCGAGGATGAAAAGATCATCGCAAATGGTGAAGCAATTGCATTTCTCGTTTCCCAAAGCAGCCGAGGACAAATCTGATCCGGGATTGGCGACTTGTCAACCTTAATGTTTGACAAAATGTTCAGTAAATCAGCTTCCTCTATCTCTATCCTTTTCAGAATGCACACCTGAGCTTCAATGGTTTCATTCACTACAAAGTTCGTTTCTTTCGTAAAGACAGAAGCACAAAAACTCATTTAGGGCTTCCCCTACCTCCTCAGACTCCACACACAAATTCCCTGTGCAATCCCTGATCGGCCCTACTCTTTCTTTGACCATTCTCTTACTCCTCACGTAAGTGTAAAAATACCTTTGCGTTCTCCCTAATCCGTTCTGCCAAGCCTTTCTTGTGCCCCCTCCTGGCTCTCCTCAGACCATTTTTGATCTCCTTCCTCGCCTGCCTGTAATCCTCTAGAGCTGAGCTTGACCCTAGCTTCCTCCACCTTATGTAAGCTACCTTTTTCCTTTTGACGAGAAGTCCACCGTTCTCGTCATCCAAGGTTCCTTTACCTTATCACTTCTTGACTGACTTAGTGGGATATATTTATTCATCACTTGCAACAACTGCTCCTTAAACAGTCTCCACATGTCTATAGTGCCTGTACCATGGTACAATTGCTCCCAATCAAAGCTTCCTAACTCGTGTCTAATTGCATCATGATTTCCACTTTCCCAATTAAATATCCTCCCATTTTGTCTAATCCTCTCCTTCTCCATATCTATGTAGAATGTGAGGCAGTTGTGGTCACTATCACCAAAATGCTCTCCCACCACAAGATCTGATACCTGCCGCGGCTTGTTTCCGAGCACTAAGTCTAGAATGGCCTCTCCCCTCCTCGGCCTGTGAATGCACTGAGTTAGGAAACCCTCCTGAATACACCTTACAAAAACAGCTCCATTCAAATCTTCTGCTCGAAGGAGGTTCCAATCAATAGTGGGAAAGTTAAAGTCACCTATTACAACAACCCTACTACGTCCACACTTTTCCAAAATCTGTCGAACTATGCTTTCTTCCATCTCCCTTCTGCTATTGGGGGGCTTGTAGTAAACCCGTAACGAGCTGACTGCTCCCTTGCTGTTCCTAATTTCCACACATACTGACTCGGTAGGCAGATATTCCTCGAAAATGGAAGCTTCTGTAGCTGTGTTACCCTCTCTGATGAGTAGTGCTACAACCCGTCCTCTTTTCCCCCCTCCCTATTCTTTTTTAAAATGCTCTAAACCATGGAACATCCAGCAACCACTCCTGCCCCTGAGAAACCCATGTCTCTGTTATGGCCACAACATCATAGCACCAGGTACTGATCCATGCTCTAAGTTCATCACTTTTATTCCTGATACTCATTGCGTTAAAGCAAACATACTTTAACTGATCCCTTGGTCCCTTCCCAGGAAAGTCCTTCCCACTAGCTGGTCTACCTCTTGCTATGACCTCATCTGCATCACCTCTCTCCTCAGGTATACAGCTCAGGTTCCGACCCCCCCTGCCATACTAGTTTAAACCCTCTCAAACTACTTGAGCAAACCTTCCACTCAGGACATTGGTCCCCTTCCAGATCAGATGCAACCCGTCCTTCTTGTACAGGTCCCACCTTTCCCAGAAGGCATCCCAATTATCTACATATCTGAAGCCCTCGCTCCTACACCAGCTGCACAGCCACGTGATAAGCTGCGCCCGCTCCCAGCTCCTTGCCTCGCTATCTCGTGGCACCGGTAGTAAACTAGAGAACACTACTTTATTCGTCCTGCTTTGCAGCTTCCATCCTAACTCCCTGAAATCACTTTTTATATCCTCAATCCTTTTTCTGGATATATTATTAGTGCCAATATGTAACACGATTTCTGGCTGTCCGCGCTCCCCTTTTAGAACCTTCTACACCCGATCGGAGACGTCCCAGACCCTGGCACCAGGGAGGCAACATACCTTCCGGGAATCCCGATCCTGACCACAAAATCTCCTGTCGATTCCCCTAACTATCGAGTGCCCTACCACGAGTGCTTTTTCTATTCTGCCCCCTTCCCTTCTTTGCCACAGTGTCAGGCTCAGTGCCAGAGACTGACTGCTATGGCTTTCCTCAGGAAGGTCATCCCCCCCAGGGAGTATCCAAAATGGTATACTTATTGCTGAGGGGAATGTCCACAGGGGATCTCTGAACTGTCTGTCTGTTCCCTTTCCTGCCCCTGACTGTAACCCATCTATCCTTGTCCTGAGCCTTAGAAGTGACGAACTCCCGGTAACTCCTCTTAATTACCCCCTCAGCCTCCCGAATGATCCATAGTTCATCCAGCTCCAGCTCCAATTCACTTAACACGGTTTTCAAAGAGCTGGAGTTGGGTGCACTTCCCGCAGATGTTGCCAGCAGAGACGTGTTCCATGTCTCCCACCTGCCACATTCTGCAGGAGGAGCAAGCAACTGCCCTAGCATCCATACCCGACTTATCTGAACACCCACTCAGTACTAAAGTAGAAAGCTTAGTTCAAGTTGCTATAAAATTTATAACAAATTTATATTCAATAGAGGAACTTTAGAATGAGCGTTACCTTATTAACTAGGTTAGAGGAGGAGGGCGGGTGGGAGACACTACAGTTGTAGAGTCTCGGGTTTAGCCGCCTTGCTGATATATGTGGTGAATGCTTTCCTTCCCGGCTGCCCCTCTGGTCCTTGTCACTTCCTCCGCTGCTCCCGCTCCTTCTGTGAAAGGTAAAAACACCGCTGTCCGCTACCGGTAAGTAATTTTTTAAAACTGCCTTACCTTAACTGCAGTCTTCCGGGTTCGTCTTACTCCGGTGATGCTCGCACTTAAAAAAAATCATTAATCCTATCATTGAACTTATATTAATGTGGGATTTGTCCATTTATTTGACAAAATTAAACAAGACCTTCGAAGTTGGGAGACACTTCCAATATCCTGGCTAGGTCGGATAGCTCTTATTAACATGAATTCCCTCCCTTGTTTGCTCTACCCCGTATGAATGCTTTTTTGATGTTTCCCAGACAAACATTTAGGCGACTAAATGGATGATGTAGCTCTTTGATTTGTCACCATAAGCGACCCCTTATCAAGTTAAACAATTTACAACGACTCCACAAATTGTGGGGAGAAGATCTCCCGGATATTAAAAGCTATCCATTAAGCTCTTCTGCACCCGATGTTAGTGAGGCCTCAGCGTCAATATGGTTAGATATTGAAGCTTCTCAAGCAAAGTGCTCTCTTTGTAAATTGCTATTCATAGACAAAATGAGGACAGTTACGAAGTATTGCCATTTCCCAATAAGTATCAATAATTTTAAAGTAGGGAGTGCAATATAGCCAAACCTCATTTCTTCCCCGAAAACGTGGTGTGCCGTGTTTTTGAGGGGGGATACTGGATTCCATGTTTAAGCTATGGGCAACTCGTGGGTGTATCTTGCTTTTATGATTTATCTGAGGGAGAAACAAAGATGTCCTTTGATCAAATAAGTCGTAACTATAGACTACCAAGTAGAGATCTCTTTTGTTTTCTTTTTATAAGATCAGAGGTGTTATTCAAAAAAGAACCACGCTTTTAATAGACCCGCACAGATCCGATACAGAGAAGAGGGTGCTTAGTGCTAAGAACACACTCTCTGTCAGCACCTTTTATCATTTGTTGGAGTGTGGCCCCTCAGACGAGACGTTGTGCCTTTCTGAGGTCTGCAAAGAGAGTTGGGGTTTGAGATCTCTTCACACAAAGGGGAGGATATTTGTGAAAATGCAAGAAGTATTTCGATCTGTAAGAAGACTCTTGCCATGTAGTTGAACATTCTTCATAGAGTCTATCTGGCCCTAGATCCTCTCTCAAAATTCAAGATGGGCGCATGTCTTAAATCCAGAATGAGTATGGACACTCTTACTCATTGCTTGTTGACCTTCCACCGGTGCTATAGGAGCGGTGTGTTCGCTGGGATAGAGAGGATCTTGGGGAACGAATTGGAGATGGATCAGGTTTCCCTTTTCCTGGGCCTGCCCAGTCTACCTTACTCAGATGTGCATAGGAAAAAAAATACACTTCAATACCCTCACTCTCTGAGTTCAGAAAAAAAAATTTCTGTTGTGTTGGGTGTCTGAAAACCCCCTGGGTCTGTTGGGTTGTCGTAACCTCGTCATGGAGCATAGCCCTTTAGACTTTTTTAAAGCTATGTTGCACCATAAAATAGAGGATTTTTATAAGACATGGCAGCCCTTTTTGAATTACCAAGGTACAGGCTGTCTGCCTCTCTAATAAGGACTTGTATATAGCTATGACGAACTTGACTAATGAATCTAATGTCCAGAGAGGAAGAATTACGAACAAATGAACGTGTAATCGTTAATGCTCTTGAGGTTTGAGAGCTATAGTTTTGTTGCACTGAGTTCTACTATTCTTTTTAAAAAATTTTTAATTTTTCTTTGGTCCGTTGATTTATCTTGTTTTTCTTTATGCAAGTGCACATGGGTGTAATTGTGTTCAATTTCCATTTTTTTTTGAGTTGGGTACTTATTGGTTCTTTGAAGCATTAAAAGTATTTTCTCTGAATAAAAAATATTTTTGAAAAAATTAAAATGTTAACATGGATAGAATAGAGTCCCAAAGGACCACTTTCTCATTAGTGAGACCACAAATTATGGTTTATCTTAAGGGTCATCACACCTCGGGTGACAGGATGATGTTTGTCTATTGTTGGGAATCTGCTAGAGTCTGTTATTAAGGAAGGCATTGCAGGGCATTTAGAAAAGCTTCACGCAAATACAACATGGTTTTGTGAAAGGTGATCTATATTTTCCCTGTAAAATTATGAAATTTTTTTTCATGGAGATCCCTGAGAATGTAACAAGCGGATATCATAACGGGGATCTGGTAGACACGAGGCTTTCGGAGATTTTTCATAAGGTTTCATGAAATAAAAATTATTACACAAGACAAAAGCTCATAAGTTGACACATAATACATTAGCATGGGATGACGATTGGTTAACACAGAGAAATCGGACAGTCAGGGTTAATGGATCTTCTTGATAAAATGTATCTGCCGGAGTATCACAAATATCAGTCCAATGGCAAGATTTAATTACAATCTATACTGAAAGCATGATGGCGGAGCTGAGTGCAATATATGTGTATATATATATATATATATATATATATATATATATACACGAGTTTGAGGATGACACTGAGAACTAAAAGGCAGGCTGTTACTTAATGGAGAGGACACTCACAAAAGGAACAGTACAAAGGGATGTTAAGTGTCTGAAACATAACGTCAGCATCCTGTTGCAGCAAGTAACTAGGTTGGGTTCATTAGACGGGTTCCTGGAATGAAAGGGTTGAATTTTGAGTACATCTAAAATGGTGAGGCGTTTATTCGTTGTGTTGAAATGTATGTGAATGATATTACTGAAATAGACATGATGCAGAGGGGGCTTGACAAGGTAGATTTCGAGAATGTGGATCCATTCCAGGGCAGAGAGTCGAACTCAGGGTTGGAGATACAGAATAAGGGATATCGATTTCAAACTGAGATGCAAAGAAACGTCTTCTTTCAGAAGGTAGTGAATGTCTGGAATTCCCTAACCCAGAAGTTGTGGAAACTGGGTCACTGAATGCATTTACAGACTGGCTGGATTGGATTTGACAGATTAGCGATTTGAGGGATACAAACGTTTAGCAGGAAAGTGGAGTTGAGCCCTGAAGTAGATAATCCACGTTCTTATTAAATGACAGTGCAGGCTTGAGGGGCCGAATAGCCTACTCCTGTTTCTATTTCTTACGTTCTTATGTTATTTTCTTGAAAATGGTGTTGTACAATGTTGCATTCAGGGAGAGCAGAGATTTAATTGAGCTAACACTGGTAGAGGGCTGTATTCACAGCGAATCTGGATCAGTAACATGACCCACATCTGGAGCAGAAGTTACAGAGACGGGAAGCCTGAAAAGAAGGATTGGGGTGAGGGTCAATTCCTGACTCAGCCTGGATTTTCCAATTGCATATCCCAAACTACATCTAACCATCGGGGTGGCCTCATTCTGCCCTTGTGTAGCAGGTCCGAAGGGCTTAATGGAACATCAGAACATAAGGCTGAGGGACACGAGTGGGACACTCTGCCCTTTGACACTACTCCACCAGTTAATAAGGTCGTGGCCCATCTCATTGTAGTCCCAGCTGCACTTTTCTCTCCATTCATCATTATCCCTGATTCACCTGTCTATGGAAAATCAGATGAAGCCAGCCTCGAAAAAATATAAAGCTTCAGCCATCCCACAGTTCTGGGAAGGAGAATTCTTACGTGAATAAATTCCCACTTTGTGAATTTCTCCTCACTCCGGTTCTGACTGAGGTTGGAGGGTGTCACTGTTGCCTTTTCTTGTCCCACTCCTTCACTACTCACATCACATTTTAAATGTGACTAGATTGGTGATATGGCCGATGATAAAAGTCTTAGACTAGGTCTGGTTCAGTGAGAAGAACAAGACAAGCAGATTTCTTGAGTCAGACATAAGTAACTTATATAACTAATGGAGGAGCATGGTGGATCTGTGTTTCGCACTGATGCCTCACATCTCCAAGGAGTTGGCTTCAATTCCAACCTCGGGCGTCCTGTATGTGGAGTTTGAACATTCTCCCTGTTTCTGTGTGGGTTTCCTCCCAGTGTTCCAGTTTCCTTCCACAGTTGAAAAATGTGCAGCTTAGAGTCGATTGGCCATGCTAATCTGCCCATAGTGCCCAGGGATGTGTATGTTAGGTGAGTCAGTCATGCGAAATGCAGTGTTACATGAATAGAATGGGGGACAGGTCTGGTTAGGGTGCTGTTCGGTGGGTCAGTGTGGATTTGATGGGCAGAATGCCCTGCCTCCACCCAGTGGATATCTACCAGATACACTCTGCCAAAGGTTTTGTAAGTTTCAGTAAGATCGCCTCTCTTTCTATGAGTAACCATAATATAAGACTTCATCCCTGGAATACATGAAGTGAAACATCGCTGAACTGCTTCCAATGTAATTATATCCAATCTCAGGGAAGTAGACAAAAAATAACCTCACACCCCAGGTGAGGCTTTCTTTTTGTTTTCTCCGTGCTATGAGATTTTGGAACTCTCTTCCCCGCAGACCATTGGAGGCAGAGATGTTGAATATTTTTGAGGCATAGAGAGAAGATTCATAAGTAACAATGCAGTTATGGAATATCAGGAAATGGGCTGGAATGTGCAGCATGGGGAAATATTGACAGTGGTACAAAATGACACTGCTTCAGAACATCCAGCAAAACGAAATGATAATCTAGAAAACATTTTAAAATGCTAGCAGTGATAGAACAGCGTACCAAAGAATCATAGGGCTGCTCTGTCTTAAGAGAGAGACCACTTGTGGTGGTTTAAGCTGAGGGTCACCACGCCTCCGGTGATGGGTTGAGGGTAAGACAGCGTCCCCATCATGGTAACGTGTGTCAGTGTGGTAATTGAACCGGCGCAGTTGGCCTCCATCTGCATCGCAAACCAGCCGTCCAGCCAATTGAGTGGGAGAGAGAGTAACTGTTACAGACTGAAACAGTAGCACGCAAAGGGCAAGAGAAACATTCTTAACAAGGAAAAAGGTACAATTCAGATAACGGTCAAAGTAACGACTGAGGGTAAATACGTTCTCTGCTAGAAATTGTATTTTATAATGAGAAAAGTATTTCAAATCCATCTTTGCTTGAATACAGTAAGGTGAGACATATGAAATAACCAGAATTACTAAGTGTGATTGGATATCGATCACCATAAAATACGTGTAGATTTTTGATTGATCTGTGTAAAATGTGCTTACCATTACATAGACGAAGAAAGCTGATGGAATATATTGTTGGGAGAGTGCGCCCCCATGGGAAATGCCCTCGAGCAGGCGCTTGAAGAAAACCGGGGTAAAAATGCCTGAATGTTGTCTGCTCAGTGACAGGAACCCAGGGAGTTGAATGACTGAAAATTCATGTAACATGGAACTGAGAAAAGCATCAGCTCAGCCATAATCTTCTTAAATGCTTGAATGCGTTTGAAGGGCTGAATGGCCTCATGGTGGATTTGAATTGCAGGTGATTTGAAAACTGTACAACGTTATTCCTTCCCCTTCTGTGTTACATACTGGGGCATTGACATTTTACTGAAAATGGGAATTATTTGGAACACTAACTTGAACATTCCAAAATCAGCATTCTCCAGAATATTCTATCAAAATGTGGGAGTATTGCAAAGGCGAAAGTGAGAGAGAGAGAGAGAGAAAGATAGAACGCTTTGAATGCAATAGCGAGAGTAGTGGGCCATGAATGGTGTTCGGGTGTCGGTGCTATAACAGATATACAGTGAGTGTGAGGGAGCAGGGGGAATACAGTGACCCTTATCCTGACAGAGTGCAGAGTGTGGACGGTTATTGAAGCTTGTCCTGTATTGCTGAACATTTCCTCAGACCGCAGATACAGCACTGAGCTAGTTCGTGAGCTCAGACCATGCTTGGTGGGTCTGGTGGTGTGGCCCCTCTGGGAAGAGAATGGTCCCCCTCTGTACTAGCCCATCCATCAGGAGCTTCGTGTCCCTGTCGACAAACCATGGTGCAATTGCCCCTTATCTGCCATGCTCGGGGTAAACTGTGCAGGGCAGCTCCAAACTGAAAGAGCTCAATCGTGTGTCCATTACCTTTAAAAGATGGCACCAGTACCAGGGATCACGGAATATCGGGGCATCGGGCGATCGTGAGTAACTCCAGCCATGATGTGTGGGATCGGGCTGGCATTGAATGACAGGGACACCGTGGGGTGGCTGGGTAGTTAATGAGGTGAGTTCGATATGATAGTACCAGGAATCTAGCTCAGCCTCATGCAGACAACCTATCTGTCACACTCAGTGAAAATCACACAAAGATAAATTACTGTTATATTCAGCCCACTGCGTCATAGACTCTGCTGTGCCCACTTTCAGTTACAGAGCTGCTGAACAAATGCTCATTCAAAGCCGTTCATCATCTGAACTCACACCAATATCCGGTTCACCCATCAATCCTGAGAATACTGGCTCATGTTCCAGGGTACTGTCGAAATAACTTCATATCAGCATGCTGAAACGTGTGATCTTCAATGAAATATTCTCTCAATCTCCCTCTGTATTTTTTTCACCAAAATTGTAGTTATTTAAACTGATTTCCGCACCATCTCTCTCTGGCAGTGATTTTCATATCCGTTGTCATGGCACAATGGAGATAGGGAGCTGTAAATGGTTGGGAGCTTCACATCCTTTCACTTCCAGTATGGGCTGCAAGCTTCCCCACGCTGGGCAGTGATCTAACACAGTGTTACTGAACAATGCACTGGGGTGGTGTGCACAGCTCTATATGCTGGGAGGGGAACTGCTCCCGGTTTACAGACCAATTCACTGCTTGTCACTGTACAACTACACATATTGAACAAAAACCTGTTTATAAAGCAAGACACTGGTATGGGCTGCATATCACCCATGCTGGACAGACCATTTCATCTGGGTTACTGAATCCATGCACCAGTGTGGTCTGTGCTGGTCCCCATGTTGGACAGATAGCCAGTGGCCTGGTGTGACTTTCGCAGTATTCCATCCTGGAGTGATTGCTGGATTATACTGGGCCTCGTCTGCACAGTGCTCGATCTGGAAGATTGCTGGATTGTCCTGAGCCTGGTCTGCACAGTGCTCCATCCTAGACAAATTGCTGGGTTGTCCTGAGCCGAGTCTGTACAATGCTCAATCCTGAACAGATTGGTGGGTTGTTCTGAGCCTGGTCTGCACAGTCCTCCATGCTGAGCAGGTATCTCATCTAGGTTTATACGTGTCTGGACTGGATCTGTGAAGTGGATTGAGTATCCGGCATAATTCCTGCTCGCGCTATCACTCCTCCAGCTCGGCGCAGGCCATTAATTAATTATCTAATTAAAACATGAATATCTGTCCTTCTTGCGAGGCACATGAGCTGACTTAACTGAAAATATATGATGAAGGTCGCCTGAACCCAAAAGTTTTCTTATTTTCAAGGTAAGTATGAAGTGCTCTGTTTCAGATGCAATTCACTTGGTCAAAATATCGGCATTCAGCAAAATACAATATATTCAAACACCGTCAATAAAATACAACAAAAACAAGAGCAACTTGTAATAACTTAATTCTATTGGAAAACATAACAGAATAATAGTATATTTAACTACTATGCCGTAACTACTCCAAAATAGCAGCATCCAAGAAACACCCGCTTTTCACAAAACAAATTCAGGAAACAGATTGTCTCACATGCAGTTCTCCTAACCAGGAGGAAGGAACATCAAAGGACAATTCTGAGAGAAATCTCAGAGAGAGAGTGCAGCAGCTGGGAGAGATTTCCTGCCTTGAAACCCTACTGAGTCCCCAGCAAAAATTCGCAAAATCTAAGACTAAGAATCCTGCTTCTATGAGAGCTTGGCCATCACTCCACAGGACCAGGCTGCAGCTTCAATGACCACAATGGATGGAGTGTATTTACGCCGTCTATGACACTGCAGGAGCCTCTCAAAAATGCCTAATCCAACCGAAGCCGTTAAATGATGGTAAGATAAATGTCAAAGTTAAACATAAATAAATTAAAGAAAAGCGTGCAGCGGCCTGGTGATCAGTCATAGACGGTCTCGGGAACCCAGCAATTCCTACCCTGTCAAAACACAGCAGAATCATTGACCTTGTGAAGAGAAAGCATCATCTCTCTCCGTCACCTTGAACTTTACAATTGAAGGTGTGCCATTCACCCAATAGTCAGTGATGCCAATACCCCACCCAGACTAAGTATTATTGTGATCTATACGGGATGCAGTGAAATTGGTTAACTGGAGCTGTTTGTTCAGCGACTATAATTGATGTCAGTCTCCATGGACCCTAACTGTGTCACTGGAGAGTTTCCCTCTTCCATAATTAAGGGGCTTCTTTGAACCAGTTGTCCCGTAGTTTCGGGGCAGCGTGATCCTCAACACGATAAGACTAAGCAGCTCCAGAGAGAGGGCGAGGAAGTGAATCAGAACAATAGACTGAAATGTTCCAGCAATGGATCCGAATCTGAGAATATTACATTGGAATGTTACTACAATGAACAGGAGTTTATCGTTGGGTCTTTACTGGCTTTCTCAGGATTGGCCATTGTTAGAGTTGCGGATCGAAGCCGTACTGAGGATTATTCAAGCCGGTTACTACCCCATCCTCGCTATTATTGGTGTTCCTGGTAAGTCTATCCCTTTCAATTCTATAAACTATTATGAAAATCATTGCTAATTCTGTCATTTATATTTCGCAAAGACGTAGAGTATTGTATTCAGTTTCAGTTACAAACTCCACTTACTTTAAATTAATTTAGACTCTTCACTCATAAACATCTCAGAGGGAACATGACTGTTCACAACCTCAACCTGACTTTTGCCCTGAACTGTTCTATGTCTCAGTATTCCCTCTGTCATCGAATCTGCCCACACCCAACTCAATAATATCCCCAGTCTCGACCTCTGCCTCAATGCTGTTGCTGAATTAAACATCATCTAGGCCTTTGTTAAATTGAGAATTTATGGCTCCCATTGTATTCTGTCCTCTCTACCAGTGACAAATATTTTGACCACAACTTGTTGCCGTCACTACAGTTACTTCACAACAGGTACTCTGCGTCAGATTCATAATGTCACTGCACGTGTAATTCAGAGGCAAACGTGATAACTCTAAAGGCATTGTTTGAAATCCTATCACAGCCGATGACTGAACTTAAAGTCGAATGACAAAAATTAGAATAAAATTTCACTGATGGAAAAAATAAGCAATCAGAATTTCTTTTAATATTTCACTGATAGTCTTTGGTAAAGAAACTTAACATTTTTGCCCGGTCTGCACTAAGGGCGACTTCAGTTCCACAATAAAATAGTTGGCTCCATGATGTCTTGTCAAATTGCCTCACAGTCAAGGGCAATTAGGTTGGGCAACACATGCTGCCCTTGCCAGTGATGCTGACATACCATGAAACAACATTAAACGTGAAATAAAACACGGAACTGTGGGTAATGGAGATCTGAAATAAAATTCTCCAGTGTCCAGAGAGAGAGAGAGAGAGAGAAAGGAAAAAGAAACAAAATGATTGCTGAAGATGGACTGGAAGGAAAGTAGAATGACAAGTTATTCTAACATTCGTGACTTTCCCAAATTCTCGAATATCACGTCCATTTAGGTATGTCCCTGATTAAAATGAGTTATGTTCCCTCCGTCTGTCTTCTCTGAGTGTGATGATCCATTGAAATTGGCAATACCGGTGCTGCCCTTACAGTTGCTGAGATACAGAAAAATGTAATGTTACAGAGTCAGCTGCTTCTTTGGAGAGAGGAACTGTTACTGTGGGGCTTTACAGAGATGCAACGGCTTTCTCAGCTAGGAAGAGAAACTAAGGAGATGGAGGCATTTTCAACACTGAATGGGTGCACCATGTGTGTGGGGCATTGACTTGCTGCTGTCATTAGAAAGTCAGTGGAGTTTCTGAGGATGGTGTTCTCAGGTTTGTTTTGTCAGCTGCTGAGTTCATTCAGGGAGACCCGAGGGTCTGGTGATCGCACTCTGGACACTGCATTTACAGCGTGTCTGGGTCCATGGTAAACAAATGGAGCGAAGACTACACAGAAGGGAAGCTCTAGAAACACAAAAGAGCAAAGCACTGCACTTTCCTTCCTGGGATTTCCAGGAACATTTGTCTAAGCTGGACCCATTCAGGAGTAAAGTGTGAAACCAGCTTGTTTCAAAAATGAGGCGCTCACTGAGCTGAGTCCTTCCTTCAGTGTAACGTGTAGCCTCACACCAGGGACAGGACTGTGCTGACTATCACCATGAATTTAACTGTTTTAATTCTGGAACTTTCCAGGCAGGAGTGGGTATTGTATCCATCATCTCTGAAGTATAATCCTCCGATGTATCACGAACTAACATAAGCCACCTGCCTGCTGAGAGGAATGCATTGGTTCCATCTCCACAGGAGAATGGACAGAAACCACCTTCCAGATATACTAGAGAGAAGGGGGACTGGTGAAAATGAGGAAATACAGGAAATTAGAATTAATGCAGGTTATCCTTTGGAAATCTAATTGAACTGAAGTTTCATAAGTTGCTGCATCTGATGACTTACATCCCATGGTATTGAGGTGATGAAAACAGAACTAGTGAACAAAAAATTGATTAGTCTTCAAAGCTGGTTAGATTCTGGAAAGGATCCTGCAGACTGGAAAACAGCTATTGTAAACCTGAATATTTAAAACAGGACGGAGAGGGAAAACATAAAACTAAATATCTTGGTGTTAGCTGTGAGGAAAAAAAAAACATTGGAACCTTTTAGAAGGAAAGTGACAACTAGATACTTGGAAAATAATGATATGATTTGGTAGAATCGGTCTAGATTCAGGAAAGGGAAATGATCGTTGATAAACCTTTTTGTGATTGTGCATTGTGACATCGACAATTGAGAACCAATGGGAGTGGATTATTTGAGTGGTTTAATGCCAGAGGAAACATCACAGAGGCGCTTCACAGGAGGCTCCCAAGCACTGAGGATGTCACCTAGACAGGGAACGAAACGCCTGCCACACAAATTCCCAGATCGGCGGACAGAACCACAACAACGAGCACCCGAGCTACAAATCTTCTCCCAAACATACATTTAGAACATATTTCGCATTGGTCGTGTTCTGTTTTGAGAGTATTTGTTTGTTCTGCTTTATAGACAATGATCTCTTTGTCACCGAGACAGAACAAAGGAGTTTTACCAGGCCAAACCCTGGCATGATGGTAACTTGAGGAGTGAGTTCAGTGACTATGTATTTAATCTGTAGGCCTCTGAGAAAATAAGAATCTGAAACTTGATGATTATGGATGGACATTTATTATGTCCCAAACAGCTGAATACTGTGAAAATTCCATACTTTTTATTGGATGATTGATTCCCGATGCATGGGCAGAGCCCCATGTCGATTGACAGAGAGTTACAGGGTCTGAATGAACTCGGGACACTTGAATGCACAGTTAGTGTTTGACACTGCATTGAATGTCACTTTGTGCACAATCCTGTCAGCCGCTATGATAACTTCATTTTGAAAGAGATAGTCATTCCCCACAGCTTCTGACCTCCATGGAGACCATGGGTCTGCCTTCTTGGAGATTGAAGACAATTATTTGGAGAATACTTTAATAAGGTTGGCTTCATTTCGAATGCCACAAAACCATGTTAAAGTAACACTTATGTACTATGAGTAATTAAGTCATGTGGATCAATTTGGAGCAGTCTATCTGTGCAGCCTCTTCTCCATTTGTTTGCAACGTTAGAACATCTCTGACCCTTTCCCGTTCCCGTGATAGTGGCTTGAGAAGCTGAATGACCTCTTCCTGTTCCTTTTTAATGATTCCGGGAGTGAAATGGTTTCTTTCTGATCCTGTGTAAGTGGCTGTGGGAGTAAGCAGATTCCTTCTCTTCCTTTTTTTATAGGCAGGAGGGACTGAATAGACTATCCCTCTTTTTGACCAGTAGTTGTGATAGGCTGAATGGGTTCCCCATATTCTTGTGAAACCAGATTGAAGTGCTGGAACTGCTCCTCGTTTTACTGTGGAAATATACAGTGCTGTAACATAAATGTTATCCAGGCTTTAGCAGCAGATTCTTGAATGTTGTCCAGGTCTAGCTGCACATGGGCACAGACTGCTTCAAGAGCTGAAGGGGACAAATTGTTCTAAACATTATTTAAACTTCAGTGAATATCCCCACTTCTGCTCAGTTTTGACTCAATGGGCTGAAAGGCCTCCTTCCAAACTGCAGGGATTCCCTGCTGACGAATAGAAGATGCCTGGACTGAGGGAGCTACGATGAGGATCTCCTGCAGAGATGCCCCATGACCGAGATGATTGATGCCCAACAATGATAGTCATCATCCCTTGTGCCGTGAATGACTCCAAACACTGGACGGGTCACAAACAATTCCCATTAAGTGTGATTTTGCTCATGTTCCTTGATCTTATCCTCACTCAAATACTGCCGTGAGTTCAGGGCCAGTCTCTCTTACCTGAGCCCCTGTGTTCTCTCTTTCGTTCATATCAATGGTCATGATGTTGAAGCAGCGAATATTTTCTTCAAACAGAGTGCACTGAATGTCAGGAATTCTCTTACAAACAGTTCGGGGAGCTAAATCACTGAAAGGGACAAGTAGTGTTTCACAGGGATCGGCTCTGGGACCCCTACTCTTTGTTATTTCTATAAATGATTTGGATGGGGGTGTTGATTAGTGGGACAGCAAGTTTTCCAATAACACAAAGGTTGTTTGATTGGTACAGAATGTGGAGGGCTTTTGTAGGTTGCAACATGACATTGACAGAATGCAGAGCTGTGTTGAGAAGTGGCAGATGGAGTTCAAGCTGGAAATGTGTGAAGTGAATCCCTTTACAAGCTCGAATGTGAATGCAGAATACATGGTTAAAGACAGGATTCTTAGCAGTTTGGAGGAACAGAGCGACCTTGGGGTCGGTGTCTACAGATCCCTCAAATTTGCTCCACAAGTTGATGGTGTGATTAAGAAGGCATAATGTGTGTTGGCTTTCAATAGCGGGGGATTGAGTTTAAGAGCAGTGAGGTTATGCTGAAGCTCTATAAACCCCTGGTTAGACCACACTTGGAATATTGTGTTCAGTTCTGGTCACCCCGTTATAGGAAGGATGTGGAAGCTTTAGACCGGGTGCATAGGAAATTTACCAAAATGATGCCTGCACTGGAGGGCAAGCTTTATGAAGAAAGCTTGAGGGAGCGAGGCCTTTATTCATTGGAGGAAAGAAAGATGACAGGTGACTTGATAGAGGTGTGCAAGATGATGAGAGGCATAGCTAGCGAATAGCTAGCGACTGTTTCCTAGGGCAGAAATATCTACCACAAGGGGTCATAATTTTAAGGTAATTGGAGGAAGGTTTAGGGGAGATATCAGAGATAGATTCTTTAGACACAGAGTGGTGGGTGTGTGGAATGCACTGCCAGCAGTGGAGGTAGAGTCAAATACGTGAGGTAAACTGAAGAGAATCTTGGATAGGCAAATGGAAGAACGTGAACGGAAGCATGTAGGCTAGTCTGATCATAGAGTAGGATAAACGGATGGCAAAGCATCGAGAGCCGAAGGTCCTGTACTGTGCTCTAATGTTCTTTGTTCTGTGTTCTATGGAAGTGCTGATAGAGGCTGGAGATGGATGTTGATGTGTCAGAAAGTTGAGGACTATGAAGCCATGATTTTAGTGAAAGGCAAGGCAGGCTTGGGAGGTGAATGACCTGACTTTGTTTCTGATATTATAACATTCTGCTATTGGAAAATTAGATTAGATTAGATTAGATTAGATTACTTACAGGAAGGTACCTGGAAGGTCTCTTATGAAATGTTGCAGTCACGGAGCCCAGAGGGCTTTGTGAGCCATCTTTGGATGAGGTATGGGGGCTGTATTTACAGTGAATCTGGGTCTGCCAACAAGTGGAGCACGTGTTGCAGAGAGGGGAAGCTCTGTAAAGAGAAATGAGGGACTGCTTCCATATTCAGCCTGGGTTTTCCAATTACATTTTCCAAATCTCCAAAACTGTATGTGACAGTCATGAGGGAGTGAATGTTCTCCTCTGTTTCTGTGCACCAGGTGATATCAGTAAGTGGCCTCCAACTGCTCAGATCCAGCAGGTTTGAGGGTCTAAATGGAACACAGAAACAGGGGACTAGGGAGTAGTAGTGGGTCATGAGCCTTCTCTACCAGGCACTAAGATTGTGTCTGATCAAGTTTGTTCTCAGCCCCACTTTCTTCTCTGTATCCCATTATCCATGACGCAGTCTCTGTGAAATCTTTAACTAACTCAGCTGTGAATACTTGCAATCAGTGAGGCACCACAAACTTCTGGGGAAGAGAATTCCCTTTCAAAAGCCCTTTTAGCATTTAACTCATAACTGTGATAGAATAGGAGAGTCACACAGCATGGAAACACATCCTTTTTATTCCAAATTCTCCATGCTGATCAGGCATCCTAACCTGACCTCGTCGCACTGGCCAGCATTTTGCCCATATCCCTCTGAACCATTACTATTTATGTATCTATCCAGATATGTTTTAAACATGTAATTGTACCCGCTTTCCCCCACTTCCTCTGACAGCACTTTCCGTACACCCACCAGCCTCTGCATGAAATAGTTTCCCCTCAGGTCCTGTCTAAACCTTTCCCCTGTCATCTTCAACCTATGCCATCTAGTTCTGGAAGTCCCTACACTGGGAAAAAAAAAGATGTTGGCCATTTAGACTATCCATGGCACTCAGGATTTTATAAACCTCTGTCATGTCACTATTCAGCCTCCAACAGTCCGGGGAAAAGCCTCAACCTGTTCATCCTCTCCTGAAGCTCAATCCCTCAGGTTCGAGAAAATTCTTGTAAATCTTTTCTGCACCCTCTCAAGTTTAGCAACATCCATCCTTTAGCAGTGCCAACTGAATTGTACGCAGTATACTTAAAGTGGCCTCATCAACATCCTGTAGAAGCGTAATATGCTACCCCATCTCCTATACTCAATGTTCTGACTGAACATTAATACTCTGTCTACATGCTACTCCACTTTCAAGGAACTATGAACCTGCATCCGTAGGTCTCTTTGTTCAGCAACATTCCCCAGGGCACTACCCTGCTTTAACTTACCAAAATGCTAAACCTCACCAATGAATTCATTGAATTCTGTCTTCCAGTTCTTGGCCCTTTGTTTGTCAAGGGTGCCGTTGTACTCTGAAATAATCTTCACTGGCCCACTTTTTTGATGTTATCTGTAAACCTACTAACCATGCCTCCGATAATCGCGTAGAAGTTGTTTATATACATGATGAAAAGCAGTGAGATCAGCACTGAATCTTTCAGCACACCCCGGCCCACAGGCCTCCAGTCTGGAAAACAACCCATTACCTTCAATCCAATTTTGTATACAATTGGTTTGCCTTTCCTGAATTCCATATGACCTAACCTGAGTAATCTGTCTACGATGAGGAACCTTATTAAATGTCTTGCTGATGTCAGTTTAGACAATGTATTACCACAGTGTCTTCCTCAAACTTGAATGTCAACTTTTCAAAATACCAATCACATTAATGAGACATAATTTCCATCGTACAAAGTCATGTTGACTAATCCTAATCAGTCCTTGTCTTTCTAAATGCATGTAAATCCTATCCCTCAGAATCCCCTCCAACAATCTCCTCTACCCTGACGTTAGGCTGACTGAGTCGATAATTTCCTGTGTTTTTGGATCGCTGTTGCCTTTTATAGTCCCACTCGTCCTTTAGCCACAAAAAATGTAATTATAACTAGGTTGGTGATATGGCCAATGATATAGTTCTTAGAGTGTGTCAGGGTCAGTGTTATGGACAAGTCAGACAAACTTCTTTAATCTGTTAAAACAACATGTATATGACCACAGCAAAGTAACTCAAACTATGATGGAAAGAAGAATGACGAGTGGATATTGCAAATATGTACATTCATATTTCCCTTTGAAAAATACTGCAGAACACACACACACACACACACACACACACACACACACACACACACACACACACTCACACATATACACACACACGTCTGTTTGATATTTAACTGAAAAGGAAAATCTCTGCAAAGTTATCTTGAAAGAACTTTGTCCAAGTATTATTCGAACTCATGACCAAAGGAAGAATGAGAGTGACCGAAATGCTATTCTATGTTTAGAGTCATCAAGTCCTACAGCATGGAGAGAGGCCCTTTGGCCCAAACTGGTCCATGCTGACACAAATATCCATCCACATTAAGCTCTTTTCCCAGCACATGTCACTTCTCGTCCTTTCCTGTCCATGTTCTTGTCCAAATGCCGTTTAAATATTGTTAATATAAATGCTTCAACCACTTCCACTAGAAACTCATTCCCTTTGTGTACCACTCTCTATGTAAAACAGTTTCCATCAGTTTCCCTTTTATTCTTTCCCATCTCACCTTAAATTGATGCCGTCTAGTCCTCAATTTCTCAACTCTGGCAAAAAATGCTCCGTCCATTCATCCTATCCATGCCTCTCATAATCTTGTACACTTCTATAAGATCCCCCTCAGTCTCCTACGCACTGAAGAAAAAAAGTTCTCGCTTGTCCAAACTCTTCCTATAATTCATACTATTGAGTGCTGACAACATCTTTGTAAATTCCGTCTGCACACATTTCAATTTAAAAACATCCTTCTGATCGCAGTGACCAAAACTGCTCAAAGCACTACACGTGCAGTCTCACTGACATCCTGCATAACTGCAACATTACTTCCCAACTTATCTCCTCCATGTCCAGACCGTTGGCTGCCAGTGTGCCAAAAGCCTTCTCCACTGCCATGTCTACCTGTGACTCCACTTGCAGAGACTAGTGGACCTGAACATCATGGTCCCTCTGCTCAACTACACTGCTTGAGGCCTTACCATTCACCAGGAAGTTCCTACATTGATCTAAGTTTGCAAAATATTCCTTGGTCAACTTCTTCAGTTGATCAGGTTCCTGCACCAATCCGATAACCTTCCTCACTGTCCACGATACCACGTAATTTAGTGTCTTCTTCAAATTTACTAATCATGCGTTGTACATTCTCAAGAATATCATTGATATAGATAATAAACAACAATGTTCCCAGCACTGACCCCTGAGGCACTTCATGCGTCACAGGCCTCCAGTCTGAGAGCATCCTTGCACTATTACCCTCTCCTTACTACGATCAAGCCCAATTTGCCAGCTCCCTCTGGATTCCATGCGATTCTAAGCGTCCAGGACAGCCTACCAAGGATAGCCTTGTCAAAGACCTTACTGAAAACCATACAGACTACGTCTACCGTCCTAACCTCATCAATATTCCTGGTCACTTCATCAAAGAACTCAAAGAATTTTGTGAGGCATGATCTCGCACTCACAAAGCCATGCAATATTTTCAGTATAAAAACAACTATTAATAATTGTTATTAAAATTACTAATAACAAATAATAATAAATAAGAAGAAGATGTCATTTTCAGTGGAGAATAAATTATCCATGGCATGTGATGTTGAAACATACATCATGGGTGAACGGCAGAATAGATTTAGTACTTGCGTCATTGAACTGTATTGAAAAAAAAACAAAGGTGGCATGGTTAGCACTGCTGCCTCATAGTGCCACGGATCCAGGTTTGGTTCCAGCCTCCGGTGACTCTCTGTGTGGAGTTTACATATTCTCCCTGTGTTTGTGTAGTTTTCCTCCGGGTGCTCCATTTTCCTCCCACAATTCAAAGATATACAGGTTAGTTGAATTGGCCATACTAAGTTACACATAGTGTTATGAGTTTTAGTCGGGGCAAATATAGGGTAGGAGAATGGGACTGGGTGGGTTGCTGTTCGGAACATCGGTGTGGTCTTGTTGGGCCAAATAGCCTGTTTTTATATTGTCGGGACCGGCAAAAAAAAAACTATGTCAAATCAAATCCTGTCCTTTCAAATGCATGCATATCATATCCCCCAGAATCTTCTCAAGTAACCTACCTACCACAGATATTAGACTTTCCGGTATATAGTTCACAGATTTTTCTTTGCTTCCCTTCTTGAATAATGGCACAACATTTACTACACTCCAATATTCTGGAACCTAACCTGTGGTTAACGATGATACAAAAATATCAACCAGGGTCTTCGTAATTTCTTCTGTAGCCTCTTAAAGTGTTCTTGGATGCATCTATTTAGAACCAGGAGAGTTATCAACCTTCATACATTCTAATGCATCCAACACGTCCTCTCCTGTGATATTGACTAACTCCGAGATATCACCACGACCTTTGTTAACCTCCCAAGTCTTCATGTGTTTCTCAACGGTAAAGACAGTGGAGAAATATTCATTGAGAATCTCGCATATCTCCTACGGTTCTCGACATGCATGCCCACTTAGGACCTTGAGGGGTCATATTATCATTTAGTTATTCTTTTTCCTTTAATATACTGAATGAACGTTTTTGGAATTACCCTAATCTTCTCAGCCAAGGCTACCTTGTGCCCACTTTTCGCCCTCCTGATTTCCTTCTTCAGGAAACTTCTGTACTCCCCTGTATACCTCCAGGGATTCCATTGATCGCAGCTGCCTTGACCTGAGCCACGCCTTATTTTTGCTGGTCAAAGCCTCAATGTCTAATGACATCCAGTGTTCCCTATTCCTGCCTACCATGCATTTTACCCTCACAGTCACATATAGACCTTGAACTCTTGCCATTTCACTTTGAAAGGCCTCCAACTTGCTGGAGGTCCCTTGCCTGCAAACAAATTACTCCAACCAACCCATACAAGCTCCTCTGTCAAAATTCTCCTTGCCCCACCTTAGAAGTTGAACTTGTGGAATAGTTTTGTCCTTCTCTATAACTATTTTAAAATTAATAGAACTATTGTTACTGGTCCCAGTGTGCTCCCCCACTGTCACCTCAGTCACCCGTCCTGCCCTATTTCTTAGAATAGGTCAAGTTTTGCCTCTTTCCGAGTTGCACTCTCTACATACTGCTTGCAGAAACTTCCATGAACGTACTAAACAGATACACCCTGTCTCAGTCCTTAATTCTATGTCATTCCCAGTCTATAAACGGAAAATTAAAATCTCCTACTATGGCAATCCTATTGGCGCTGCAAGTCACCCCAAACTCTCTAAATATTTTTGTTCCTCTAATTCACCGTCTACTATTTGGGGGCCTATCTTGCAACGCCAATAATATCACCATTCCCTTCTTATTTTTAGTTCCCACAACAAATCCTCACTGAATGATCCTTCAGTTATTGTTTCTCTGAAAACTGCTGCGATACTCGCCTTAATCAAAGATGCAACTCCCCCTCCCCTCCTTCCGCCGTCTCTGTATCTCTAAAGCACCTATACCCTGGTACATAAAGCTACCAGTCCTGTCCATCCCTTAGCCATGTTTCTGTAACGGCTATACTATCCCAGTCCCACGTACCTATCCACACGCTAAATTCATCTGCCTTACCTGTCAGCCATCTTGAAACAGATGCAATTTAATCTAACAGGCATTCCTTGCCCCCTGCCGTGTTCCAGCCTAACCTGTCTTTTCATTTTACTGTTTCTGATTTTACCATCTCCTTCCAGCCTCACACTGTATCCCATTTCAGATGCTCTGCCCTCCCCCTGTCTGTGTCCCATTGCAGACTGTCTGCCTCTCTTCTGTCTGTATCCCATTGCTGACGCTCTGCCCCCCCCCCCCGTCTGTGTCCCATTGCAGACGGTCTGCCCCTCCCCCTGTCTGTATCCCATTGCATACGCTCTGCTCTCCCCGTCTGTATGGTATTGCAGACGCTCTGCCCTCCCCCTGTCTGTGTCGTATTGCAGACGCTCTGTTCGATTTGGCATCTTATTGCATGACTATCCTGGTGTATGAGCAAACTGAGCTCCATCCCCTTCAGCCAATTCATTAGGATAGATTGTAATTTGTTGATGACCTCACATAGATCGCTAAGAATTCCACTAGTTCTCGCTTTCCAAACAAAAAGAAGAGTTCAAAGTTTGTGAAAAGATTTGTAGCTCGGGTTCTGGTTGATGTGGTTCTGTTCGCCGAACTGGGAATTTGTGTTGCAGACGTTTCGTCCCCTGTCTAAGTGACATACTCAGAGCTTGGGGGCCTCCTGTGAAGTGCTTGTGTGATCTTTGCTCCGGCATTTGTAGTGGTTTGAATCTGTCGCTTCCGTTTGTCAGTTCCAGTTGTCCGTTGAGGTGGTCGGTATATTGAGTCCAGATTGATGTGCTCATTTATTGAATCTGTGGATGAGTGGCATGCCTCTAGAAATTCCCTGGCTGTTCTCTGTTTGGCTTGTCCTATAATAGTAGTGTTGCCCCAGTCGAATTCATGTTGCTAGTTATCTGCGTGTGTGGCTACAAAGGATAGCAGGTCGTGATGTTTTGGGCTAGTTGGTGTTCATGGATACGGATCGTTAGCTGTCTTCCTGTCTGTTATATGTAGTGTTTTGTGCAGTCCCTGCATGGGATTTTGTACACCACATTGGTTTTGCTCATGTTGGGTATTGGGTCCTTCGTTCTGGTGAGCTGTGTTCTGAGAGTGACTGTTGGTTTGTGTGCTGTTATGACTACAATTACTGGACCTGTGCCTCACAACACACTTCACATTCAACAACCAAATATATCAACAAATCAAGGCACACCCATGGGCTTACCCATCTCTGGACTCAAAGCAGAAGTGGTAATGCAAAGAGTAGAACAAATAGTTTACCACAAATTCAACCCAAACTCTGGGTCAGATATGTGGATGACACCTTTGCAATAATTAAAAACACAGAACTAGAGAACACACACTGGATCATCAACGCCACACTCACAGGAATCCGATTCACGAGAGAGGAAGAAAAGGACAACCAACTCCCATTCCTAGACGTGATGGTACAGAGAACACCGAACGGAGAATTCACCACAAAGGTATACAGGAAAGCCACACACACAGACCAAGTCCTAAACTAGGAAAGCAACCACCCCAACACACACAAAAGAAGTTGCATCAAGACACTGTTCAAAAGAGCGACAACACACTGTAGTACACCAGAACTGCAAAAAGAGGAAGAAGAACACCTATACAATGTATTCGCCAAAAACGGATACCCCCGCAATTTCATCAACAAATGCCGAAGGGAAAGACAACGGAATAAGGATATGACACAACCCAAAGGACTAGCCACACTACCATACATCAAGAGCATTTCTGAACTGAGAGCCAGACTACTGCGACCACTAGGACTCATAACAGCACACAAACCCACAGCCACTCTCAGACAACAACTCACCAGAACGAAGGACCCAATACCTAGCATGAGCAAAACCAACGTCGTGTACAAAATCCCATACAAGGATTTTACAAAACACTACATAGGACAAACAGGGAGACAGCTAATGATCCGCATCCATGAACACCAACTCGCCACGAAAGGACACGACTAGATATCCTTAGTAGCCACACACGCAGATGACAAGCAACATGAATTCGATTGGGACAACATTACTATTATAGGACAAGCCAAACAGAGAACAGCCAGGGAATTCCTAGAGACATTGCATTCATCCACCGATTCAATCAATAAGAACATCGATCTGGACCCAATATACCGACCACTGCAGTGGACAGCTGGAACTGTCAACCGGAAGCGGTAGAGACAAACCACTATAAATGCCAGAGGAAAGAACACAGAAGCACTTCACAGGAGGCTCCCAAGCTCTGAGGATGTCAACTAGACAGGGGACGAAAAGTCTGCAACACAAATTCCCAGCTCGGCGAACAGAACCACATAAAAAAAAAGAGTAATGATTTCTACTCTATATTTCCTAACACCTATGCAAGGCGCCCCTGCTCCTGCATAGCGGCCTGGGATGGTTACGTGGCGTCATCCTGTGCTGTGTAATTTGCTGAAGTGACTGAACACTTCATTCTATTCCTACCTAACCACATGGAGGGGCAGAATGGCGTCCCCTGCTGTATTGTCACGATGCTGACTAGCTTAATGGGATCTTCCTCGACCTCTGTAACAGCCTCGAGTGATGAATTTAGAGAACAACACATGGGATCGGTACAGCAATTGGTCGTCCGGCCCCTCCAGGTTGCTGCTCAATTTAGAAACATTATGGCTGGTCTGATTGTAGCTGAACACCCCTCTCCTCTCTGCTCCCAATAAATATTGACTCCCCTGTCCATCAAAGATCAGTCAAGGTCAGCTTTGAATGTCTTCCATGACCCAGTCTTCACCGTTCCCTGAAGATGACAGCGCCACAGATCACACAGTCTGAAGGAGAAAGGAACAATCGAATCTCAAACGGAAATGGGAGACTGCTTTAATTTTAAAGTGAGTTAACCCCACAGCAAGGTCCTCCTCTTTTCAGAAACAAGGACACAGCAAATAGGAACAGATGTAGACCATTCAGCCCCTCAAAGCTATCCCACAGTCCCATTGACTGTTCAGTCAAGTATTTATCAAACTTAATATCTACTGCACCCTTTGCAAAATAATCCTGCTACCTTGAGGCCATAGAACCTAGGAAATTGGAGTTAGGCCATTTGGCCCATCAAGTCTGCTTTGCTGTTTGATCATGCCTCGTGTGTTTCTCAATACAATTCTCCCGCCTTCTCACTCTAACTCTTGATCATAGTTTTAATCAAAATTGCCGATCGCTGTCTTAAAAGCATGACTGTGCCTGTGCCTCTATATGTGTTTTTGTGTGATTGTGTATGTGTATATGCCTGTGTGAATGTGTGTGTTTCTGTGTATATCTGTTTCAAGGCAGGACACAGGGTAGTCGGGGATGGTTGTTTTTTCGAACTGGAGGCCTGTGAGCAGCGATGATCCACAGGCAAAATTGTTGAGTCCACTTTTGTTTGTCATTTACATAACTGATTTGGACGTGAGTTACAGAAGGTATATTTAGCAAATTTGCGGATGACATCAAGTTTGGGTGGAAAGTGGACAGTGTTTATAGAATGGTGAACAATTGAAGATTAAAAAGAGACCTTCGTTAAGTATATCAACGATTGATAGAGATGTACAACAGGGAAACAGACCCTCCAACTCGTTCATGCCAACCAAATGTTCTAAATTAATCTAGTCCCTTTTGCCAGCATTTGGCCCATATCCCACTATTCATGTAGCCATCCAGTTGCCTTTTAAATGCTGTAATTGCTCCAGCCTCCATCAGTTCCTCTGGCAGCTTATTCCATAGGCACACCACCCTCTGCAGGAATAAAGTTGCCCTTAATTGTCATTTAAACCTTTCTTTTCCCAGCTTAAAACTATGCCTTCTAGCTTTAGACTTTCCTACCCTGGGGGAAAAAATAACCTGAACCACTCACCCCTTCCATGCCCTTCATAATTTTATAAACCTCGAGAAAGTGCAAGTGTGACTCCAATCAAGATAAATGGCTGTGCTTTCAGTCATCCAGGGCCTAAATTCTCAAATTCAATAGTGGCAACTCTTCCTTCTCCATAAAGGCACGATACGAAATCGGTTTAATCAACTTGTTCACACATATTATGAAACAGCTCTGTGGGATTTGAAACTAGAATTTTCGGTGCAGTGATAGGGACACTACCATCATTCAGCATTAACCCCTAAAGATGTAATTTTATTCTCCTGTGTGTTTGTTCATCAGCCTGTTGTAACATGCTGTGACATACCTCCACCGGGCATGGATACACACCACTTTCTCCAGAGATAAGTGCACTACCACACGTTCATGGACAGAATTGAATCCAGAGTTCCGGCTCAGAAACGTGGGCACCATCCACTACACAAGGCATAAACCATGCCCATATTTTGGGTCTTCTTTTAAGTTTTTGAATTTATTAAATTCTGGTTAACAAAACCAAATTATGCTAGGGACATTTATCATTGAAAAATAAGTACAATTTAATTCGCCTTAACTATAGGGTGTTGAGTGCATTCGCTGTGCCATTGGGATAAACAATGAACATCTTCAATTGCTTGGCTATGATTTCCGGTTTAAATGGCGATTATCGGTAGTCTGATATATCAGGGAAAGAAATCCTGCAGACATACACTGCGCTATGGAGGATCTCGAGCAGATATCAATACTGAACACTGGAGATGAGGAAAGAGCACAATTCTGGCCAAAAGAACACCAGTCACTATTTCCAACCTCGAGATTGTGGCTTCCCTCTTCCTCAGATCATTCATTGGTAGAAGGCAACAGTTTACTTTCCAGCCTCTCCTTACTCAGTTGTCGGTCTGCCTGCGCAAGGCAAACCAAGCTCTGAGTCTTTGGGAAACTCAAGGCTGGTGTCTGCTGGCCTTCTATAGAGGGGATGGTCGTTCTAATCCAAAGGGGAGTTGAGGGGGCAGTAATACCACTCACTGGGCTGAGGTGTGGCAGATGGAGTTGAACTTGGATACATGTGAGTTATTGCATTTTGGTAAAATAAACAAGGGGAGAGCTTATAAAATTAATGCTGGGCTTTGGTAGTTATAATGAAAAGAGGGACCCAGGGGCGCAGGTATAATTCTTTCAAGTTTGTGGTACAGGGTACTTAATGTTACTTCATTGCTCAGACTATTGAGATTCGAAGTTGGGAAGTCATACTAAGATTGTGCAGGACATTGATGATGCCTCTTCTGTCGTACTGTGTGCAGTTATGTTATAGAAAGTAGACTGTTAAGGTGGATAAGGTTCAGAAGAGATTTACCAGGATGTTACCAGGAACACCTCATCTTGTGCCTCGGGAGCCAACAAACACATGGCATGAGCATTGGATTCACTGATGAACAAACCTCCCCTCCCTTACCCAGATCCTAGAATCTAACCACCGACTCAGGTCCACCCATTCGAGGGAACATACCTGTCCATCTTTCTTACCAACTATCCGCTCCACACTCCCCACCCACCTCTCATTATCACCTCCTACCTTCGCCCACATATCGCTTGGCTTTCCTGCAGCCTCTCTGCCAGCACTCTTTTTCTTGCAACCCCCCTTCCCCCTCCCTAGTACTGAAGAAGGTTCCTGCCTGAAACTTCATTGCTCCTCGGATGCTGCCTGAACCTGCTGTGCCGATTCCACCGCCATGCTTTATCTACAATGAATTCTCTAGCATCTGCAGTCCCCATTGTCTCTTTGGTACAATTCTCTGTTAACATATCCATGCCGTTTGCCTGTTATAACCCAACGCTGTCTTAGGCACATTTAATTCTCAGATCATGGACGATAAAAGTTCTCTCAACGTTTTACTGATATTGTAATGCCTGATCAGTAGTTACAAAATGTATGTTTCAATTTATAAATAGAGAGGCATGGTTATGTTCTGATAAACCTCTGGCATTGCTCCCATGTGCAAAGCAGATTGAATGGTTATACACGATTGATCGACCAGCCCCAACATTTGTTCCCTCAGTCATCCCCGCATATCCCATCCAGAATGTGTTAGATTTTAACCATTATCTTGAATTTTAATAAAAAATATTCAATTGAAACCGCTTAACTGGAACTATGTGTTCAACGACTGTGAGTGATGTCAGTCTCTATGGATCCTGAATGTGTCACTGGACGGATTGCCTCTTTTATTAATTAGGGACTCGGTTCAATCTGTTATCCCATAGTATCAGCAGGACCATCACCGAAAGCACTAACAGGGATCAGCAGACCCAGTGAGAGGGGGAGGAGAGATCAGAATCTGAGAACATTAGACTGGAATGTTCCAGCAATTGATCAGAATCTGGGAACGTTAGACTAGAATGTTCCAAAAGTAGAGCAGAATTTGAGAACATTAGACTGGAATGTTCCAGCAATTGATCAGAATCTGGGAACGTTAGACTAGAATGTTCCAAAAGTAGAGCAGAATTTGAGAACATTAGACTGGAATGTTCCAACAATGGATCAAAATCTGAGAACATTAGACTGGAATGTTCCAACAATGGATCAAAATCTGAGAACATTTGACTGGAATGTTCCAACAATGGGCAGGAGTTTATCCGAGGGTCTTTACTGGCATTCTCAAAGTTGGATTTCATTAGCATTGCGGATCTATGATGTACTGAAGGTTATTTAAGTTGGTTACTATCCCATCCTCGCTATAGTTGGTGTTCCTGGTAAGTCATTCTATCTGTTCATTAAGCCAGGTTAAACTGAATTGCTATTCATATTATTTCAAATGTAGAAAGATGGACGCCAACATTTTCAAATCCAATGAAATATTCCATTCCTCACAAATTATAACGAGCAAATTAGTCGCAACAAATATCTCACCAATATGCGCAGAGAAACCAGACTGTTCTAAACTCCATAATTCTTCTAGCCCTGCACAGATCTACATTTCTATATTCTCCCCACTCACTAATCCTGTCCAATACAATCATGATATCCCCGTCTCCTCCTCAGCCTCAGTGCATCGTCTGAATAAACCATCAATTGTGCCTTTGTTAAATGTGGATACAACTTATCAAGTCCCTTCAAACCATGTGTCAAGTACAGAATAATATGTTGAACTTATTCACTGCACAGAATCTGTCAGAAGTGCAGACACTGCATACTGCTTAAGTAATTGACACATAATCTAGAGGCACAGAATAATAATCTGTCGATATCTCATAAAGGAAACTGATGTAATTGAATTGAACTATTATCATTTGTAAGAAAAAGACCATCTGCTTGCTTCGTGTCCTTCAGAGAAGTCAATGGGTTATCCTTTCCCAGTCACATCTGTGCTAACCCACATCAATGTGTTTTAATCTTTACTGTACTGTGGAATATTTGAACCAGTCACTCAGTTCAAGAATAGCTCAATATGCTGACCTGACCAGGGCTGCACATATCCCATGATGGAAGAACTAAACTAAAGTTAGCTCCCTTCTTCTGCCTGTTTTCGTTATTCCTACACTTCGTTTCCATTCAGGTAGATGACTATTTATTTCAAGTGCAATCTTTTGAACTTAGTCTCTCCACAAGAGTGATGCTCATCTCCACGGCACCTCTGGTCCTGGCTTTACTGATATAAGGAACTTTTAAATTCCACATCATTGTTAGTGCATAGAGAAGGAATGGGTTTTTACGTCATAATAAAGATGCGGAGACAGGTAAGTGAGGGAAATTAATTATTGTGATCATCGCAGAGAGTGTTGTAGAAGCAGTATTTGGGGTAATGTGGACAAGTTTTCTCTCCTTTAAAAGTAATGATCTCATTGTAACAGAGACAGTGTAAAGGAATTTCACCAGACTGATGATGAAAGAGGAGTGAGTGAAGGGTAATCTGTAGCACTGTCAGAGAATTAGAGGTCATTGCAGTTAAACTTGACGGCGATGGACAATCACTCGTTATGTTCTACACAGACACTGAAAAGGTGATGGCTTTTATTTTATTTTACTCGGGATGTATGATTATTGATATTGAAGTGCCTCTGTGGATAAAATCTTCAGTCAAATCCTGCCTTGATATCAGGGTCAGTACCTCATACCTGAGCAGATCAGTTAACCACTTTTGTTCATGTTAATAAGATGGTGTCTGTGTGGAGAATGTTTTCTTCTCATAGAGGGTAGTGATTGTCAGTAATTTTCAGGTCTAGAAAGTTAGGGGAGCTAGATCACCGCAAATATTTAAAGAGGAGGTAGATGCATTTCTGACCTGTCAGAAAGCTAAGGGGTATGAAGAATTGGCCAATAAAGAAGAGTTAATGCCAACAGCAGGTCAGCCATAATCGCATCCAACGGCGTGAGCATCCGAATTACCTACTCCTGTTTCTTATGTTCTTATATTCTGTCTTTGGAAAGTGAATGGTTGTAATTTTCCTCCAAGTGCTGTTATTGAATGTTGACGACAGTGAATGAAAAGTATTTTGTTAGCCATCTCTGGAAAAGATATGGACCCGATACTCACAGTGAATCTGGGTCTACAACATAACAAACAAATGAAACACCAGTCGCAGACAGGAGACACTCTGTGAAGAGGTGAGAGGCTTCTTTCGTTCCCAGCCAGGATTTCCCATCACATTTTCCAACCCACTCTGTCTGAATGACATCTTGCTTTACTGCAGGCCAGGTATTTGAACAAGTGGTCTCTATTTGCTCATGTACAGGTGGTTTTAAGGACTGAATGGAACATAGGAACATAGGACTGAGGCGCAGTAGTGGGTCATTAGACACCTTGACGTTGCTCGACCAGACAGTAAGATCATGGCTGATCTGATTGTGGTGTCCGCAGCACTTTTCTATCTGTTAAATGTTGAATAAACCCAACTTTGAATAAATATAATCACCCAGGGACAGTACTAGGAAACTGCACACAGTCAAAATACGCATGCAGCACAATTTTGGAAGGCAACAGGCATTTATATATCAATCTTGCCCCCATTTAATTAATTTTGCTGTAGTTTATCATTTTTGATTTGTTTAAGGAATGTGGGTGTTGTTGATAGGTCAACATTTATGGACCATATCTAATGACTCTGGAAGTAGTGGTGTTGAGCTGCCATCTTGGGATTACACTCTGGAGAAGAGAATTCCCATTTGAACAGCCCATGAGAATTTCTCGTTCCTGCTCCGACCAACGTTGGAGGGTCAATGTTTACTTTTCCAGCCTCACTTCTCCACTGGTTACAACAAATTTGAAGTGTAACTTAGGTCGTTTTCTCAAAAGATGTGAGACACAGAGTCACACACGTGCAGACACATGCACCAACGCACATGTCTTAAGACAAAAAAAACAATAAAGGAAGGTTTCCAGAGTTTTGTCGTAGTTCAACTCATAACAAAAGAAATGTGATAATATGTCCCAACTGCTATTTTGTCTCTGAGGTTATACTACTCAAACAAGCTGCTGGAGTGAGATTTCTTCCTGGAACAGTTGGTTCGGCAGAATTTCCTTTCCTTCAAGTAGTGGAGAGATTCCCATGAATCCTTAACAGGAATCCTCAACGTTTGGTAAAGATGACTCAGGGATTTTTTTACTCTCACATTTAGCAGTCAGGAGGGACAAAGTAAGAGAGAGGGGAGCAATAACCTGCAGCTTATGTCAATACGATCATCGGACATAGGAACAGAAATTAAGCCATTCAGCCCATCGAGTCTGATCCACCATTCAGTTATGGCTGACAAGTTTCTCAACCACATTCTCCAGCTTTCTCCCCATAACCCTTGATCCCTTTGATACTCAAGACCTAACTATCTTTGCTTTAACTGTACTCGATGACCTGACCTCCACTGCCTTCTGTGAAAATGAATTCCATAGATTCCCCACTCTCTGTCAGAAGACGCTTCTCCTCATCTCCGTTCTAAAGGGGGTTCCCTTTACTCGAAGGGTGTGTCCTTGGGTCCTAGAGTCTCCTACCAATGGAAGTCTTCTCAACGTCCACCCTGTCCAGGCCGTTCAGTATTCTGTATGTTTCAAATGGATCCCCCCCCCCCCCACCCAATCTCTGAACTCCATCAAGAACAGACCCAGAGTCCACAAGCTTTCCCCTATGTTAAGCTTTCCATTCCTGGCACCATTCTCGTGAACATCCTGTGAACCCATTTCAAGGCCAGCACATCCTTCCTGAGATATGGAGTTCAAAACGGCGCATAATACTCTAAATGTGGTCTGACCAGAGCCTTATAGAGAGTCAGAAGTACGTCCCTGCTTTTACCTTCAAATCCTTTCAAAATAAATGCCATCGCTGCATTTGCCTTCCTAACTACTGTCTCAACCTGCAAGTTTACCTTCAGAGAATCCTGAAGTAGAACTCCCAAGTACCTTTGCAAAAAAGACATCTGAATTGTTTGCCCATTTAGAAAGTAGTCCATGTCTGAAGTCTTCCTATCAAAGTGCATGTTCCTACAATTTCCACTTTGTACTCCAGGTACCACTTCTTTGCCAATTATACTAACCTGTCCAAATCCTTCATGAGCCTCACTGCCTCTTCATCGCCACCTGTCCCTATACCTATCTTTCTATAATCTTAAAACGTAGCCAGAATGCCTTCAGTTCCTTTGTCTGGATCGTAAGTGTATAAATAAAAATTGTGGTCCGTTCACTGAGCCTTATGGAACACCACTTGTCACCGATTGTCATCCTGGGGTGGACAGTTTTATCGACACTCTCTGCTTCCTTCCCAGCAGCCAACCCTCTGTCCATGCCAGCACCTTGCCTATAACACCATGGCCTCTTGCCTTACTCAGTAGCCTCCTGTCAGCACATTGTAGAAGACATTCTGGAAGTCAAGGTGAATGACATCCATTGGCTCTCCTTTTTCGAAGCTGCTCGTTACGTCCTCAAGTTGTTCCAACAGATTTTCCAGGCACGACTTCCCCTTGATGAAGCTATGCTAACTTTGTTATACTTTACCATCCACATCCAAGTATTCAGAAATCTCGTCCTTCACAAAGGATTCCAGGATCTTACCCACAGCCAAGTTTAAATTAATCAGTCTATAATTTTGTGTCTTATGCCTTACTCCTTTTTTAAACAGGGGTATCACTTTAGCGATTTTCCTGTCCTCTGGGGAATCTCCCTAAATCGAGAGATTCCTGAAAGCTCACCACTAACGCTTCCACTGTCTCCGCAGCTATCTCCCATAGAACTCTGGAGTATAGTCCATCTAGTCCAGGTGATTTCCTTACTTTCAGACCATTCAGTTTTTCCAGGACCTTCTCCTTGGTGATGACCACCGTACCCAGCTGTGTCAACTCACTCTTTTAAATTTTAGGGATATTACTCGTGACTTCCACCGTGAAGACTGACCCGACGTCATGATTCATCTCCTCAGCCATTTCCTTGTTCCACACTATTATCTCTCCAGTGTTAATTTCTAGCGATGAAGTACACATTTCTTGCCTCTCGTTAGCCCATTATATATCGAAATAAGCTCTTACAGTCTTTCTTTACATGACTGGCTTAATTACTTTCATGTTTAATCTTCTCACTACGTCTTTCTATTTTTTGTTGCTCTCTGTTGGTCTTTGCAAGTGTTAAGACATGGCGGTGAAAATGGCCGTTAATTAAACCAAACACCCAGGAAAGCTCACCTCACCTCGTAATATACAAGAATATGAGTGACAGAGGACTCCCGAATTTCACTATTTAAAGAAAATAACATCAATTTATTTTAACTCTAAAAGGGAACATTACACAACAACTAATCACAACTCTACACCACCACCACCCCCCCCCCACACACACACACACACAACTGCTTATTATCTGCATCCAACACTATAACAATATACTGTTCGATTAAGACACTTATGAAGATTACATCATTTTAATTTCAAAACCTCACAGCTACTGCCGTCCTCTGTGACGTCACTCTACTGGCTGATGAATTCCCTGGGTCATCATATTTCTGTTTACTGTGAATACTTTCATATTTAAAAAAATCTTTGATAGAGAGTATTTCCTAATTTCTTGCAGAGCAAAATGCTTGATCCCCAGAATTCTTCCGTCTCGATGGCATCTGCTCTTTGGTGCTGCAGTAATTCTGGATGACCTAAGATTGCATCTAAACTGCGTTAAGTAAATGATTGCTAAAGCTATGAAAAAGAAATTCCACAAGTGTATATGAGATAGGTTGAAGAGTATGTTGTGAACCAAACTTGAGAGCAGGTTATTTCGGATTTGGTGTTGTGTGGTCAGAAGGACTAATTACTAACCTTGCTCTGAAGCAGCTTTTGAGGATTAGTGACATTAATGTGTTGCATTTTACACGGCTTCTGCATACAATATACAATTTTGGAGCATTACACTCAAATATCATGGAATCCCGGAGGCTAGAGTGTCAAGTGAATTGGAAAAATACAATATGACAGTTAGTGTCAGACAAACAATGGTTGTTATTGATAGAAATACTGCACAGTTTTAAAAATACATACACATCATTAAGTTACGAACAGCAAAGAAAGGGAATGTGACTCAATGATGGTTAACGTAAGAATTCGTAAATGCAATTAATGTGAATAGTATTTGGAAGAATACATGTAATTGGAAAGTTAAAGCTAGGTTGGCCCTCTTTTTAGGGAATCGGAATATAAATGTAAAGACTTCATGAAGTAATTGCATAGAGTGTTGGTGAGAGAGCACCTCGAGCGTTGTGTGCAGTGTTGGTGACCTAATCTAAGAAAGAGTATACTGATCACAGAGGACCTCTCCACTTTCAATGAACGACAGGTGATCACAGAGAAATTTAGAAAATCTAAGAAACATGTGACAAGGTGGAAATTAACTGGATGTTTCTCTGGCTGTCTACTCGAATTTAAGGCAAATAATGGCAGGCTAGGAGACAGGCAATTTAAGACCATCATAACATGGAAATTCTTCACTCCGAGGAGAGTGACTAACACAGGGCCATGGAAGCCTGCTGGCACGGCAAGATTAGGGAGAATCCCTAAATATTCTACACGTATGTCAAGTGGATTAGAACAACTGGGGAACAGGTAGGATATATTAGTGACATACGTTTGAGACAGCACCCACGCCCTCCACCTCCTCCAAGACTTCCATTTCCCCGGCCCCCAATGCCTCATCTTCATCATGGATATCCAATCCCTCTTCACCTCCAGCCACCATGACCAGGGCCACCATGTCCTCCATCTTTTTCCTCTCCAGACGTCCCCAACACTCTCATTCGTTTGGCCGAACTTGTCCTCACCATTAACAATTTATCCTTCGAATCATCCCACTTCCTCCAGACCAAAGGGGTAGCCATGGGCACACGTATGGGCCCCAGCTATGCCTGTCTCTTTGTTGGCTACGTAGAACGGTTGATCGTCCGTAATTACACCGGCATTACTCCCAACCTCTTCCCCCGCTACATTAATGACTACATTGGCGCCACCTCGTGCTCCCGCGAGGATGTTGGGCAATTCATCAGCTTCACCAACACATTCCACCCTGACCTTAAATTTACCTGGGCCATCTCTGACACCTCCTTCCCCTCACTGGACCTCTCCATCTCAATTAATGACGAGCGACTTGACACTGACATTTTTTACAAACCCACCGACTCCCACAGCTACCTGGATTACACCTGTTCGCACCCTGCCTCTTGCAAAAATGTCATCCCGTATTTCCAATTCCTCCGCCTCCGCCGTATCTGCTCCCAGGAGGACCAGTTCCACCACAGAACACACCAGATGGCCTCCATCTTTGGAGACCGCAATTTCCCTTCCCACGTGGTTAAAGATGCCCTCCAACGCATCTCGTCTACATCCCTCACCTCCGCCCTCAGACCCCACCCCTCCAAACGTAACAAGGACAGAACGCTGCTGCTGCTCACCTTCCACCCTACCAACCTTCCCATAAACCAAATCATCTGCCGACATTTCCGCCACCTCCAAAAAAACCCCGCCACCAGGGATATATTTTCCTTCCCACCCCTTTCCAACTTCCGCAAAGACCGTTCCCTCCGTGACTACCTGGTCAAGTCCACGCCCCCTACAACCCACCCTCCCAACCTGCCACATTCCCCTGCCACCGCAGGAACTGTAAAGCCTGGACCCACATCTCCTCCCTCACCTCTATCCAAGGCCCAAAAGGAGCCTTCCACATCCGTCAAAGTTTTACCTGCCCATTTACTAATATCATTTCTTATATACGTTGCTCCCGATGCTCTCTCCCCTACATTGGGGAGACCAGACGCCTCCGAGCAGAGCGCTTTAGGGAACATCTCCGGGACACCCGCACCAATCAAACACACCGCCCTGTGGCCCAACATTTCAACTCCCCCTCCAACTCTGCCGAGGACGTGGATGTCCTGGGCCTCCTTCGCAGCCGCTCCATCACTAATCGACGCCTGGAGGAAAAATGCCTCATCTTCTGCCTCAGAACACTTCAACCCCAAGGCATCAATGTGGACTTCAACAGTTTCCTCATTTCCCCTTCCCCCATTCACCCTAGTTCCAAACTTCCAGCTCAGCACTGTCCCCATAACTTGTCCGGACTTGTCCTACCTGCCTATCTCCTTTTCCACCTATCCACTTCACCCTCTCCTCCCTGACCTATCACCTTCATCCCCTCCCCCACTCACCTATTGTACTCTATGCTACATTCTCCCCACCCCCACCCTCCTCTAGCTTATCTCTCCACGCTTCAGGCTCTCTGCCTTTATTCCTGATGAAGGGCCTTTGCAGAAACGTCGATTTCGCTGCTCCTTAGATGTTGTCTGAACTGCTGTGCTCTTCCAGCACCACTAATCCAGAATATATTAGTGACTTGACAACTTGCATCCAAACTCAACTTCGTGGCAGAAGGCTGTTTGTGTGACTGGAGACCAATGTGCCCTGGTGTTTCGCAGAGATAAGTCCTGTGTCCGTTATTATTTGTGGTATTCATAAGTGATGTGAATGTGAAGTGGGCAGGGGGAGTGTGATAAGCACGTTTGTGTTTGACACAAAAATTGACCAGGTAGTTGGCAGTGAGATGGATGGCCTTATGTTACAGGAAGATACAGATGGATTGGTCAGATGGGCATATCAATGGCAGATGGAATGTAACCCTGATAAATACGAGGTGTACACTTTGGAAGAAGGAACTAGACAGGGGAATACTCAATGAATGGCAGCACACTAAGAATCTCAGAGAGAGCTTCTCCAAACATCCCTGAATGTGACTGGTTATGATCATTGATGAGTTAGGCAGGACCGTAGGAAAAGCTTTTGCTCATTGACCCAAACACTAGAAGAGGTATATGGCACTTTGGTAAGGCCAAAGTAATTACTGTGTGAAGTTCTGGGAGCCACATTACAGGAAGGATATGATTATACTGTCTGAGGTGCAGAGGAAATTCACTGAGATGTTCCTGGGATGCAACATATGAGTTGTGGAGAGGGGCTAGATAAGCTCGAGTTGTTTCGTTTGGACCAGAGAAAGTTGAGTGGGTAAATAATTCAGCTTTAAGATTACAAGGGGCATGAACAGGGTTAATAGACAACAGCTGTTCTTTTTTAGTCAACGTGTCAGCTTCTTTACAGTCAGAAACCAGAGAATGGAGAATGGAGAACAGAGAAACATGATGCAACTACTTCACTCTGTCTTCATAAAAAAAGACATAAACAAAGCCTTTACAGCAATAGGAGAAAACCTGAGACTCAGGAGAAAAATATATAGTATGAAATTAGTAAATATACAAATTTGGAGAAATTATTGGAACAGATGATAATGGGCTTCAAAAAAAAATAAACACCCACTGATGAAATGGAAAACATATTTGAGACACTGACTGGCAGATTAATTACAGAAAAGCAACAGAACTTGGATTTTAGCAAGATTTTTAATAATGTCCCAAGCCAAGTGTGCGAAGTAAAAGCACATGGGATAGGGGATAATATATGGACATGGTGTCACAATGGGAGAACTGAACACGAAAGAGTGAGTAGGAATAAATGGATGGTTTTCAGTTTGGAAGGCTCTTGCAGCATCGCTATGATTGGTGCTTGGGCCCCAGTTATTCACAATACATCTCAAACATCTCGTTGAGGGAATAAAATGCAAAGTTTCCAAGTCTGCTGACAGAACTAGGATTTTGAAAGATGAGGACTATGTGGGGAAAAAAAGTTCAAGGTGATTCAGACAAGTGGAGTGAATGAGTAAATATGTGGCAGATGAAGAGCAGTGTGGATAGATGTGATGTTGTCTTCTTTGTTGGGATCAATATAATGCCAGCAGAACATTTGAAAAGAGAGTGGTTGAGAAATGTCGATCCATAAAGGGAACTAAACTTTTTTTGTTTTTGTTTGGACAGACCTCCGTGTTCAATGCAAGGCAGTGAGTTCTGAAGACAGGAACCAATACTGGGAATACATTGGCCCACTGACCAACGTGCACAGACCCACCAAGTGGAGAGCTGTAACATTGAAAAGGATCTGGATCTCCCTGTACACCAGTCACTGAGAGCAATATTGCAGAAGTTGAAATCAGTAAGGAAGATAAAGGATGTGTTGGCCTTCATTTCAGGAGGATTTGATTGCATGGGTAAGGGTATCTTACTGCAGCTGCACACGGCCTTGGTGAAACCACATCTCGAACATTGTGCAGTGTTGTGTGCAGTTTTGGTCTCCTTACCTAATGAAGGATTATCCTGATATTGGGGGTTGCAGCAAAGAATTCCCAGACTGATCTCTGGGATGACAGGCTTGTTGTGAGAGCAGAGTTTGGGGCAACTGGGCCTGTATTCCATGGGCTTTATTAAATTGAGTGGAGATCTCAGTGAGATATGTAAAATTCTGACAGTGCGAGACAGATTGGGAGCAGGGATGATAATTCACCTGGCTGGGATGTCTAAAACAAGGGGCCACAGTATTATGTACTGCCTCGCCACTCTGTATTGTGATGAGAATAAATATCTGCACTCAGAGACTGGTGAAACTGGGGAATTCACTCCCACATAAGTCTGTGGGAGACGTGGCACTAAATACTAAAAGGACGTCTAGACACCGAAAGGATGGGGGAGAGAGCAGGAATACGGTGTGGAAATATAGGGCCAGCGATCATTATATTGAATTGAGTAGCAAAGTCGACACACCAAAGGGAATACTGCAGTTCCTATTTTATACGTTTACCAGGTTAATCTCATTAAGGGATGCGTACACTGTGTGGGAAAAGTGTTTTGAGGAGATGTTCAGCTATGAACTGGAATGGGAGAGGGTAAATGTGCTGTATGGCCTACTCGATTCCAGTTGTTTCTGTGCAGTCTGTGGGAAAGCTCTGTAAATGTCGTCACAAACTCTCAGATGTTAGGAAGGAGGTCTCTGCAGGGTCAACAGGACTGTGTTTCCCATTCCCTTTTCCGATATTGAGGCTGGAGCAGGGTGTTCGGTCTGTGTTTATAATTTAAGACTTCGAAGCAGTTTGATACATTAGAAAGTCTTGCTTGACAGTTTCAGAGACCATTGAAGAGTTTATCGCATGTCTGTGTGTTTGGAGTCACTTTTCGGGCAGACCAGGAAAACACAGAAAATTTGCTTCCTGAAAGTACATTGAGGAAAGCAAATCGGCGTGTATAATCGACATTGGCTTCAAGGTCACTGTTACTGACACCAGATTTGAGATCTTGATAATTGATTAATTGTTTTTCACTTACACCAGCTGCCAGAGCATTAGCTGGTCTGAATTAGTAATCCAGTGACATTTCCACAACAGGACCATCTCCACATGGGGACCTATCAGAAACCACACTAAGCAGGTTATTTCTTTGCTGCTTGACAGCTCTATCAAAATGAACTCCCAGTCGTGATGAGACTGAGCGCGTTGTAAATGGTCAGATTGCAATTAACGCCTTCTATGGGGACTGGACACAGCTGAATAATTTTCCACATTGCCAGGGAGATGTCAGAGTTGGAGCTGTTATGAAACAGCTTCTCCAGGGACACGGCTTGTTGTGCAGCACAAGTCTTCAGTCCTATTGCAGGAATGGTGTCAGTGCCCATTGCCTTTGTCATATCTAATGTGCTGAGCTGTTGCTTCATGTCACGTGCAGCAGATCGAACTGGTTGAAGACTGATCTGTGATTCTGTAGACATCATGATGAGGGTGAGTTGAATCATCGTCTCTACTCTCCTGGCTGAGGAAGGTACAGATGTTATTTCCTTGTTTTTTACACTGATGTGCAGAGCTGATCCATTGATAGGATGGGGATAGTTGTGGAGTCCATTCCACCAGTTAGTTGTTTACCGTCGATCACAATTTTTGGCTGGATGCGGCAGGCTGCAGAGCTTCAATCTGGGTATGTTGACCTTACGAGAATTTCTTACTCGCTATCACATGATTTGGTTTAATTTGATTTGATAGGATTTATTCTTGCATGTATCTGAGTGAAACTCTTTGATTATACGCAGTTCTGGCAGATAATAATGGGTGTTGGAGCTGTCTATTTTTTAGAGACATAGAGTGTCCGAAATGTAAAAGTCTACTTCAACTGTCTGTTTTTGAAGAACCACAAAATAGCCAGAATTAAATTAGATTGTGTCAGCATAAGTGAAAATAGGGCCTTTGAGAAGGAAATTATTCCAAGTAAAAGAAAGGATAATCTGATTCGCAAGATTCTGAAACATGACAACGTTGTGATAAAGTAGGTTTTTTTTTAAAATGACGATTTGTAAGAGAACATAGATAAAATAATGAAATTGTACCACAAAAACTTTGAAGAATCACCACAAACGTAAACTTATTCTGAACTTATTGAGGATGTGTTCAGTCACAAAAACAGCAACTCAAGTTATGTTCATGAAGCTAGCTGTGTCGTTGAAACTAGATTAGATCACTTACAGTGTGGAAACAGGCCCTTCGGCCCAACAAGTCCACACCGCCCCGCCGAAGCCTAACCCACCCATACCCCTACATCTACCCCTTTACCTAACACTACGGGCAATTTAGCATGGTCAATTCACCTGACCTGCACATCTTTTGGACTGTGAGAGGAAACCGGAGCACCCGGAGAAAACCCACACAGACACGGGGAGAAAGTGCAAACTCCACACAGTCAGTCGCCTGAGGCGGGAATTGAACCCAGGTCTCTGGCGCTGTGAGGCAGCAGTGCTAACCACTGTGCCACCGTGCCAATAGTTAGAAAAACTAATTAAAGATTTGGTAAATAATCATGGAGACAGATTTCAACGTATTTTTAAAATCTGAAAGCGATGCCTGGCATGACCTATCTAATTAGCTAACAAAAAACGGTTTACTGTAGAAACAAAAATAACATTACGAATTTTGTGACAGAATCAACTTTTTAACGTAAAATGTGATAATGAAATTTGACAAGATATAGCCGGCCCAATGGAGAATAGAATTCATGCAATCCTTCGAGGTAAACAATGAGGGGTATGACTAAAAGGAGCACAGCCACTAACTTTGGAATGCATTATAGAAAGATACCAAGGTCCAGAGATAACAAGAATAGTTAAACATCGGAAACAAATAAGACCCTAGGGCTGTCCATGGAAGTGGACGACACTGATCAGTTGTTTTACAAGACTGGTTACGCAGGAGAGTGGAGGGACACTGACAATGTTGTGTTTGATCATTGCAACACAGAACGTATAAAAATACTGCATTCTTGCAGGAAAATCTTGCTGAACGTGTATCATTGATCTCTCTTCCGTCGTAGTTCTGTTCGCCGAGCTGAGAATTTGTGTTGCAGACGTTTCATCCCCTGTCTAGGTGACATCCTCAGTGCTGGGGAGCCTCCTGTGAAGCGTTTCTGTGATCTTTCCTCCGGCATTTGTAGTGGTTTTTATCTGCCGCTTCCGGTTGTCAGTTCCAGCTGTGCGCTGCAGTGGCCGGTATATTAGGTCCAGGTCGATGTGCTTATTGATATAATCTGTGGATGAGTGCCATGCCTTTACGAATTCCCTGGCTTTTCTCTGTTTGGTTTGTCTTATAATAGTAGTGTTGTCCCAGTCGAACTCATGTTTCTTGTCATCTGAGTGCATGGCTCCTAAGGAGAGCAGTCATGTGGTTTCGTGGCTAGTTGGTGTTCATGGATGCTGATCGTTAGCTATCTTCCTGTTTGTCCTATGTATTGTTTTGTGCAGTCCTTCCATGGTATTTTGTACACTACACTGGTTTTGCTCACGCTGGGTATCGTGTCCTTCGTCCTGGTGAGTTGCTCTCTGAGAGTGGCTATTGGTTTGTGTGCTGTTATGAGTCCTAGTGGTCGTAGTAGTCTGGCTGTCAGTTCAGAAATGCTCGTGATGTATGATGGTGTGGCTAGTCCTTTGGGTTGTGGCATGTCCTTATTCCGTTGTCTTTCCCTAAGGCATCTGTTAATGAAATTGTGGGGGTATCCTTTTTTGGAGAACACATTGTATAGGTGTTCTTCTTCCTCTTTTTGCATTTCTGGTGTACTGCAGTGTGTTGTGGCTCCTTTGAACAGTGTCTTGATGCAGCTTCTTTTGTGTGTGATGCGGTGGTTGCTTTCGTAGTTCAGGATTTGGTCTGTGTGTGTGGCTTTCCTGTAAACCTTTGTGATGAATTCCCCATTCAGTGTTCTCTGTACCATCACGTCTAGGAATGGGAGTTGGTTATCCTTTTCTTCCTCTCTAGTGAATCGGATTTCTGTGAGTGTGGCGTTGATGATCCAGGGTGTGTTCTCTATTTCTGTGTTTTTAATTATTACAAAGGTGTCATCAACATATCTGACCAGGAGTTTGGGTTGAATTTGCGGTAAGACTGTTTGTTCAAAACTTTGCATTACCGCTTCTGCTATGAGTCCAGAGATGGGTAAGCACTTGGGTATGACTTGATTTGTTCATATATTTGGTTGTTGAATGTGAAGTGTGTTGTAAGGCACAGGTCCAATAGTTTGAGTATGCTGTCTTTGTTGATAGGTTCCCCGTCTTGTTGTCTGTTCTGTATGTTCAGCAGGTTGGCTATTGTTTCTCTGGCTAGGGTTTTGTCGATAGAGGTGAATAGTGCCGTTACATCAAATGAGACCATAGTTTCTTGCTTGCATATGTGTATATTACTGATGATGTCCAAGAATTCCTGTGTTGACTGTATAGAGTGTCTGGATCCGCTGATCATGTGTTTCAGTTTCTGTTGTTGTTCTTTAGCCAGTTTGTGTGATGGTGGCAACGCCACACTCAGAGGAATCCCATTCACTACATAGGAAGAAAAGGACAAAGAACTCCCATTCCAAGACGTGATGGTACAGAGAACACCGAACGGAGAATTCACCACAAAGGTATACAGGAAAGCCACACGCACAGACTAAGTCCTAAACTACGAAAGCAACCATCCCAACACACACAAACTTTGATCTCTCTTCTGATATCAGCTGAGGATTAAGGAAATGATTGTATTTTATTGTAAAAGTCAAATTCGAGGAAGATCCTTTGGTACTCACCATGCGTTAACCGGTTTTTGTCTGAATTAAAACCCACTCCTTGCCTCTGTCCAGTCTGCCTCCAGAGTCTTTGTCCTAGCTGGGGAGTCTCGTTCCTACGACAAACAAGGACATACCTATCAGAGGGTAAAGGAAAAACAGACTGAGACATTCAGGATACGCCACAAAGAGAATGCAATAGGCAAGATCAATGTGAGCAAGATCATCATTATTTGAAGTTAGAAAGTCCATTCCTCAGTTTAATAATCGGCTGGGAAGATGCTGTTCATGAGCCGCTGGTTTGTGTGTTCAAACTTCTGTATTGTCTGCATGATGGAAGAGATTGTAGGAGATCCAGGGTGCGATGGGTTTTTGATAATGTTGTCAGCCTTTCTGCGGCAGTGAGCCGTGTAAATGGAGACAATGGATAGGACGTTGGTTTCCGTAATGGCATGGGCTGTGCACACAACCTCCTGTCATTTATCTTGCTGAACTGGGCAGAGCTGCTGTCACACCAGGCCATTATGCATTCGGAGTTTTTGCTGTCAGTGGTGCATATGCAGACATATATGAGGGTCCTTGTGGACATGCCAAATGTCCTGAGCTGCCAGAGAAAGAAGAGGCGTTGCGGTGCCATCTCGACTGTCACATCTACATGGGAAGTCCAGGACAGAATATCGGTTATCGTCACTCCGAGGAACTTAATGCTGACCTTCCATTCAAATTCAGTTCCATTGATGTAGATGGGGCCTGTCCTCCTCCTTTCTTTCTGAACTCATTGATAAGTTGGTTAGTTTTGCCAACGTTGAAAGAGAGGTTGTACACATTGCACCACATCACCAAGCCCTCTATTTCCGTTTTGTATTTTGACTTGCCATCATCACATATCAGTCCTACTATGATGGTGTCATCAGTGAACATGTACATGGCGTTCGTTCTGAATTTGGCAATACAGTCGTTGGTGTGCATGGAGTGCAGGAGGGAGGGCTTCAGATATGTAGATAATTGGGATGCCTTCTGCAGAAGGTGGGACCTGTACAAGAAGTACGGGTTTCATCTGACTGGAAGGGGACCAATGCCCTTGCGTGGAAGTTTTGCTCTAGTAGTTCGAGAGTATTTAAACTAGTATGTCGGGGGGTGGAAACCTGAGCTGTAAACCGGAAGTGAGAGTTGATGCAGGGGAGGCAATAGCAAGAGGTACACCAGCTAGTGGGAAGGATTCTCCTGGGAAGGAACCAAGGGATCAGTTAAATTGTGTTTGCTTTAACGCAAGGAGTATCAGAAATAAAAGTGATGAACTGAGAGCAGGGATCAGTACCTGGTGATATGATGTTGTGGTCATAACAGAGACATGGGTTTCCCAGGGGAAAGCATGGTTGCTGGATGTTCCAGGGTTAAGAGCATTTAAAAGAATATGGAGGGGGAAAAGAGGAGGGGGTGCAGCACAACTAATCAGAGAGGGTTCACAGCTACAGAAGCTTCCATTGTCGAGGAAGATCTGCCTACTGAGTCAGTATGGGTGGAAATTAGGTACAGCAAGGGCGCAGTCACTTCATTAGGGGTTTACTACAGCCCCCCAATAGCAGCAGGGAGATGGAAGAAAGCATAGTTCGGCAGAATTTGGAAAAGTGTGGACGTAGTAGGGTTGTTGTAATGGGTGACTTTAACTTTCCCAATATTGATTGGAACCTCCTTAGAGCAGAAGATTTGAATGGAGCTGTTTTTGTAAGATGTGTTCAGGAGGGTTTCCTAACTCAGTACATTGACAGGCCGACGAGGGGAGAGGCCATTCTAGACTTGGTTCTCGGAAACGAGCCAGGGCAGGTATCAGATCTTGTGGTGGGAGAACATTTTGGTGATAGTAACCACAACTGCCTCACATTCTACATGGCTATGGAGAAGGAGAGGATTAGGCAAAATGGGAGAACATTTAATTGGGGAAGAGGAAACTATGATGCGATTAGACATGAGTTAGGAAGCATGGATTGGGAGCAATTGTTCCATTGTAAAGGCACTATAGACATGTGTAGACTTTTTAAGGAACAGTTGTTGCAAGTGATGAATAAATATGTCCCTCTGAGACAGGCAAGCAATGGGAAGATAAAGGAAACTTGGATAACTAGAGCAATGCAGCTTCTCGTCAAAAGTAACAAGTTAGCTTACATAAGTTAGAGGAAGCTAGGGTCAAGCTCAGCTCTAGAGGATTACAGGCAGGCGAGGAAGGAGTTCAGAAATGGTCTGAGGAGAGCCAGGAGGGGGCACAAGAAAGGCTTGGCAGAACGGATTAGGGAGAACACAAAGGCATTTTACACTTAAGTGAGGAATAAGAGAATGGTCAAGTAAAGAGTAGGGCCGATCAGGGATAGCATATAGAATTTGTGTGTGGAGTCTGAGGAGATAGGGAAAGCCCTAAATGAATTTCTTGCTTCTGTCTTTACGAAAGAAACAAACTTTGTAGTGAGTGAAACCTTTGAAGAGCAAGTGTGCATTCTGGAATGGATAGAGACAGAGGAAGCTGATGTGCTGAAAGTTTTGTTAAACATTAAGATTGACAAGTCGCCAGGCCCAGACCAGAATTGTCCTCGGCTGCTTTGGGAAACGAGAAATGCAATTGCTTCGCCACTTGCGAAGATCTTTACATCCTCGCTCTACACTGGAGTTGTACCTGAGGACTGGAGAGAGGCAAATGTAATTCCTCTCTTCAAGAAAGGAAATAGGGAAATACCCGACAATTACAGACCAGTAAGTCTCACGTCTGTCGTCTGCAAGAAGTTGGAAATGATTCTGAGGGATAGGGTTTATGACCATCTGGAAGAGCATGGCTTGATGAAAGGCAGTCAACACGGCTTTGTGGGGGCAGGTCTTGCCTCACAAACCTTATCGAGTTCTTTGAGGATGTGACTAGAAAAGTTGCTGAAGGTCGAGCTGTGGATGTGGTGTATATGGAATTATGCAAGAAATTTGATAAGGTTCCCCATGGTTGGCTCATTCAGAACGTCAGAAGGAAAGGGATTCAGGGGAACTTCGCTGCCCGGATAAAGAATTGGCTGGCCAACAGAAGACAGCGAGTGATAGTGGAAGGTAAATATTCTGCCTGGAAGTCTGTGGTGAGTGGTGTTCCACAGGGCTCTGTCCTTGGGCCTCAACTGTTTGTAATTTTTATTAATGACTTGGATGAGGGGATTGAAGGATGCGTCAGCAAGTTTGCACATGACACAAAGATTGGAGGTGTCATTGACAGTATAGAGGGCTGTTGTAGGCTGCAGCGGGACACTGACAGGATTCAGAGATGGGCTGAGAGGTGGCAGATGGAGTTCAACCTGAACAAATGCGAGATGATGCATTTTGGAAGATCGGATTTGAAAGGGGAATACAGGATTAAGGATACAATTCTTGGCAGTGTGGAGGAACAGAGGGATCTTTGTGTGCAGGTATATAGATCCCTTAAAATGGCCACCCAAGTGGACAGAGTTGTTAAGAAAGCATATGGTGATTAAGCTTTCATTAACAGTGGAACTGAGTTTAAGAGTCGTGAGATCTTGTTGCAGCTCTATAAAACTTTGGTTAGACCGTACTTGGAATACTGCGTCCAGTTCTGGTCGCCCTACTATAGGAAAGATGTGGATGCTTTGCAGAGGGTTCAGAGGAGGTTCACCAGGATGCTGCCTGGATTGGAGGGCTTATCTTATGAGGAGAAGTTGACTGAGCTCGGACATTTTTCACTGGAGAAAAGGAGGAGGTGAGGAGACCTAATTGAGGCATACAAGATATTGAGAGGCATAGATAGAGTTGATAGCCAGAGACTATTTCCCAAGGCAGAAATGACTAACACGACGGGTCATAGTTTTAAGCTGGTTGGAGGAAAGTGGAGAGGGGATGTCAGAGGTGGGTTCGTTACACAGAGAATTGTGAGAACATGGAATGCGTTGCCAGCAGCAGTTGTGGAAGCAAGGACATTAGGGACACTTAAGAGACTCCTGGACATGCATATGGTCACAGAAATTTGAGGGTGCATATATGAGGATCAGTAGTTGGCACAACATCGTGGGCTGAAAGGCCTGTTCTGTGCTATACTGTTCTATGTTCTATGTTCTAGTAGGGTGCTGAGGAACGAACCTCTGGTATTTCAGTGTTGCATGTTATTGTGGAAGAGGCACAGTTACCTCTCTTCCCTGGGTCAGAAAGCTGAGGATCCAATTGCAGAGGGCGGAGCTGAGACTGAGGTCACGAGTGTTTTAATCAGTCTGAACGGAATAATGGTGTTGAAGATGGAGCTATAATCAATGAGCAGGAATCTGACGTAGGTGTCCTTGTTGTCCAGATATTTCGGGGATATGGTACCCGCTCTGGACCCATTCCATTTGTAGGAATATTGTCAGGGATCGAGGCAGGCTGGGAGACTGGAACTGATTTGGGCCATGACTACTCTCTCGGTGCACTTCATGCCCCCCTCAGTCTCCTGCGCTCTAAAGAGAAATGTCCCAGCTTATCCAACGTCTCCCTATGACTCAGATCCTTGAGTCCTGGCAACATGCGTGTAAAGTTCTAGTTTAATACCATCCTTCCGAAACCAAGGTGACCAAAACTGAACACAATGTTAAACTTGGAACTATTTGCAGCTGTAAGTTTTACTCTGTTGCCAATTATTATGCTCTTGTGTTTATTGTTTTATTATTTGTGTTATTCTGAAATCTTATTTTTCATTAAATTCTCTCGGGTGAATATCCTGCTGACATCTTGAATTTGAATCAATTTAATTTGTTTGGACAGACATTTTGAGGCCGCTGCATATCAGAGAACAGGAAGAGATGACTGATGTTTGTGCAGTGTGTGTCCTTGCCTGGACCAGCTTGTCTCTCCAGGCAGCTAAAGCTTTTATCGTGGGTCACAGTACCTCAGAATTGTTACATCACAGAAGGGAGCTATTCAGCCCATTGTAGGTTCTTCAACATAGAATATTACAGCTCAGTACCTGCAACATCCTTCAGCACTGCCAACAGCTCCACCGACTTTAATGTCAACCATAAATTTACTAACTCACCCTTGAGGTCATTTTCAAAAGGACAAAAACATTCGTCCCAAAGCAGATCATTGCAGTATACCACGAGCAATTAAACTCCAGGATGAACATTCCCCATCAACTATCACCCACTATCTTCTTTCAGCTCGCTAATTTCTGATCCAAACCGATAAATCACCCTCAATTCCACGTCTCCGTATTTTCTGGGAGAAAGTAAGGACTGCAGATTTTTGAGATCAGAGTCGAGAGTGTGTCGATGGAAATGCACAGCAGGTCAGGCAGCATCCACAGAACTTGGACAAAGGGAAGACTGCAGATGCTGGAGAACAGAAAACTGATTACTGGTGAAGGGCTTACAAACGAAACATCGACTCTCCTCCTCCTTGGACGTTGCCTCATGTGTTCTGCTTTTCCAACCCCACACTCTCCATATTTTCTGCAATAGCCTACCATGGGGGACCTTATAAAACGCTTTACTGAAATCCATATACCCCCTTTTACCCTTATCCACCTGTTTGACTATCTCTAGTCAAATGATTAATTTCTAGGTGATAATTAATCCTATCTCTTATAATCCTTTCCAACACTTTACCTACAACCAAAGTAAGCCTGGTATATAGTTACCAGGGTTGCGTCTCCTCCATTTCTTGAACATTGGGAGACATTTGCTGACCTCCAGTCTTCTGGCACTACTCCGTTAGACAATGGCGATGGAAAGATTCGAACCAATGGTTGTGTAAACGCCTCCCTAGCTTCTCAGAGAATCCTAGGATAAATCCCACCTGGCTCAGGCTACGTAATCTATTCTTATACTATCCAGAATTCCTAACATCTCCACCTTACGAACCTCAATCCCGTCTAGTCTCACAGCCTGTATCTCAGCATTTTCGTCCATAGTATTGTCTTTTTCCATTCTGAATACTAATTCAAATATTTACTTGAGCCTGTCCTATCTCCTTAGACTCCACACACAACTTCAGACGATTATCGTTGATTGGCCCTAATCTTCATTTCATCATTCTTTTATACTGATAGAAAGGTTGAGGGTTTGCCTGGATCCAACTTGCTAAAAACTTCTCATGCTCTCTCCTTGCACTTCTTAGCTCTTTCTTTAATTCCTTCCAGGCTAACTTGTAACTCTCAAGCATCTGAACTGAGCCTTCACGTTTCATCTTTACATAAGCCTCCTTCTTCGTCTTGAAAAGAGATTCAACTTCTTCAGTGAACCACAGCACCCTCACTCGAACAATTCCTTCTTTACTGACAGGTACAACACTTATCAAGGAAATACAGTAGCTGTTGTTTGAAAAAGATCCACATTTGAATTGAGCCCATCCCCTATAGTTTCCTTCCCCATCCTATGCATCCTAAAACGTTTCCTAATCGCATCATAATTCCCTCTCCCCCAGCTATAACTCTTGCCCTTCAGTGTACACCTCTCCCTTTCCATCGCTAAGGTAAACATAGCTGAATTGTGGTCACGATCACCAAAGTGTTCACCTATCTCCAAATCTAAAACCTCGTCTGGTTCATTACCCAGTACCAAATCCAATTTGGCCTCGTCCCTTGTTGGCCTATCTACATACTGTGACAGTAAACCATTCTGCACACATTGGACAAAAACTGGCCCATATAAAGTAATTGAACTGTAGCGTTTCCGATCAATATTTGAAAATTTAAAGACCTCCATAACAACTCCTCTGTTAATTTCGCTCCAATCCAGTATCATATTTTTAATCCTTTCCTCTATATCTCTGGAACTTTTCAGAGGTATATAGAGTACTGTTAACAGGGTCACCTCTCCTTTCCTGTTTCTAACCTCTTCCCATACTACCTCAGAAGACGAGTCCTCATCAACTATCCTTTCTGCCACCGTGATAATGCCTTTGATTAACAATGCCACCCTTCCGCCCACCCCCCCCTCCCCCCCCCCCCACCCCACTTTTAGTACGTTCCTAGTTGTTAATGAAGCATCTAAACCTCGGAACCTACAACAACCATTCCTGTCCCTGCTCTATCCATTTTTCCAAAAGGGCCACAATATCAAGCTGTGCAACTGGACACTTTGGAGACAAGGACTGATTGGAGGGATGTCAAACGAGGGTGCTTTGGATAGATCAGAAGACAGCATGAGGGGAGATAGTCAGTAACAGAGAGAAAATGGAAGTTTTATTTAGAAATTCTCATGGATTGCAAGACCTTTATCTGGTGCCATAACCTGTGAGCACTGTCCGGATACTGGCTGTGGTCCCAGATCATTTATCTTCAATAATATCACAGAGCTGACCTGCTGACAGTTTTTGTTTTTGCAATGAGAAGGTGGTTTAATTTAAATAGACTGGGTGAACAGCAGCAGGAATTGAGATTCCCGCTCGATACTGAGATACTGCGCGACAGAACCTAAATGACATGGATCACTGACAGAAGGAAAATCAGCATCACAGCTGTGGGCCAAATAATGATTGATAAAGATTGCACATCACTTCCGTGTTTTTGTAATACACATTTCAATTTATATAGCTCAATATCATGAGTGTACCTTAACACTTTGTACATTCCATGACTTAGTATGGGCCGAAAATCATTTTGTACATAATTTTTGTGTTCAATAAACTAATTTCAGTCCTCAGTCCTCACTTTAGATGAATCCTTGAATCTGTTCTTCATATGAGTTATAAAGAGTAACATTCCAATACTGATGACTGGGGAATATTATTGTTCCTCCCTTCAGTCTGAACTGCCATATCCCCCAATTCTCTCTGTTTTCTGTCTCCTCCACAATGCCATAATCACACTGTAATTAAACTCCAGTAAATGACACTTCGTCACAGGTCATTAACATCGATAACATCAATAGCACATCCCTCATCTGTCCTCTATGCTCCCGGAATAACAAACTGAATTGCATTTATCACGTACAATTCTCTGTTAACATATCCATGCGATTTGTCTGTTATAACCCCACGTTTCTTAGACACACATTCCCCACAGATCATGAACTATAAAAATTGTCGCAATGTTTTATTGAAATTATAATGCTTGATCACAAGTTCCAGAATTTATGTTTCCATTTATAAACAGAGAAGCATGTTTACATTCTCATAAACTTGTGGCATTACTCCCATTTCCAAGGCAGATTTGAATGTTCACACTTAATTGATCTACCAGCCTCAAGATTTGTTCCATCAGTCACCCTCACATATCCCATCCAGAATACGAAAGTTTTGATCATTGTTTTGAATTTTAATAAAACAGCATTGAATTGAAAGGCGTGAGCTGGAGTTATTTGTTCATCGACTGTGATTGATGTCAGTCTCCGTGGATCATAAATATATCACTGGAGGGTTTGCCTCTTCTATTAATTAGGGACTCGGTTCAATGTGTTATCCCAGTATGGGCGGGAGCTTCACCGACTGGACGAACAGGGATCAGCAGCTCGAGAGAGAGATAGGGGGAGGAGAGATCACACTCTGAGAACATTAGATTGGAAGGTTCCCACAGTCGATCAGAATCTGTGAACATTAGAATGGAATGTTCCAACTATGAATCAGAATATGAGAATGTTAGACTGGAATGTGCTGACAATGGATCAGAATCTGAGAACATTAGACTGAAATATTACAATAACAGTCAGGAGTTTACCCTTGGGTCTTTAGTACCTTTCTCAGCCTTGGATATCATTAGCATCACGGATCGAAGATGTCCTCTGGATTATTCAAGGTGGTTACTATCCCATCCTCGCTAGAGTTGGAGTGCCTGGTAAGTCATTCCATCTGACCATTAGACTGAGTTGAATTGAATTGCTGTTCATATTCAAATTTTAGAATTTGGACGTCATCATTTTCGGATCCAGTCAAAAATTTTATTCCTTACAAATTATAACTCGCAAATTACTATTCATAACTTACTCAACAATACGTGAGGAGAAACCAGACTGTTCTTAAACTCCATGATCTTTTTTCTCCATTCAGATTTATGTTTCTACATGTTCTCCCCACTCACCAATCTGCCCAAGAAACTATCAGAATATTTCAGTCATCTTCTCAGCCTCAGTGCAACTGCTGAATAATTCATTATTTGTGCCTTTGTTAACCCAGACATTAACGTTTCAAATCTCTTCTAACTGTGCTTACATCACAAAATATTTGCACTTGAGATGGTTAATTTGTCCTCTCCACAGAATCTGTCAGATGGACAGACAGTGCATGGTGGTCAAGTCATTGACTCATAATCAAGCGGCACAGAATAGTAATCTTTTGGTTTCTCATGAAGGAACTTGATGGAATGCAAATGAAATCATCACCACTTGTTTTAACCAGAAGCCTATCTGTTTGCCACATGCCCTGTAGAGAAGTCAATGGGTCATCCTTCTCTCGGTGTGACTGCAAACCCACAGCAAGGTGTTTTACTCTCTGCTGTCCTGTGGAACAGCTGAAACAGCTACTGCACACATCCAGTGAGAGCAGAACAAAAGAAAAGACAGCTCCCTTCCTCTGCCTGATTTCCATGTTTCTGCCAGTAATTTCCATTCACGTAGGTGACCATTCCCTGTTTCGAGTGAATTGTTTCTCATTGAGTCTCCCTCCGAGAGTGATATTCATCTCCATCGGCACCTCTGGTGATGACTTTATTGATGCTGACGTACAGATGTAAGGAGCTTCTAAATTCCACATCATTCGCAGTGTAGAGAGAAGGAATGGCTTTTTATACAACAGGAAAGAAGCTGAGGGAACCAAATTATTGCGATCAACCCTGAGAGTATTGTCGAGATAATATTTGGGGTATTGTGGACAGAATTTCTCTCCTTTAGAAGGAATAATCCTCTTGGCAGAAAGAGTGTAAAGGAGTCTCACCAGACTAATTGATGGGATGAGTGTACCATCGGGTGTGCATAAGAAGTAATCTGTAGTGCTTTGAGGGAATAAGGGGTGATTGCATTGAACCTTAAGGAGATATACAGTCACTCATTATATTCCAAACAGACACTGATACGATGATAAATTCCATGGCTTGTTTATTACTTGATTTATATGATTCTCGATCGTTCAAAGGCCTCTGGGAACGTTCCTCTCACCCCACGCCTCTCTCCACTTCGATTGAGAGAGAGAGGGAGAGAGAGAGGGCCAGTCTTTGACCAAACTCCCCCCACATTATGAACGTCATATCATGCACAATCCCGACAAGAGCCACAATACCTTCATGCTAAAACAGTTAACTATTTCCATCAGCATCTGATCTCCATGAAGAACATGGGTCTGTCTTCTTGGTGATGGAAGATGCCTCTTTGCGACTTGGCACAAAAATCTGGCTTCCTTCATCACTGCTGGCAAACTATGTTAAAGTATCATGTGTTGCACGGGCAATAGAGCCACGAGGAACATCGAGAGCCGTCTATGACTGCATTCTCTGCTCCATTGGTTATTCAGGTTGGAGCATCAATGAGACACTCCTGTTCCTGTATAAGTGTCTTGAGGGGCTGAATGGCCTCCTACTGGTTCCATAGGTTCAAGGGTCTGATTGGGCTCTGCGTGGTCCTGTTTAACAGCACAATGTACTGACCAGACCACTTCTCTTCCTGAGGAACAGGCAGCACGATTGAATGGGCTGTCACTCTTCTTGTTCAGTCATTTAGATGGGCTGAATGATTTCTACGGATCCGTGTAACCAGCTTAAGATGCTGAATGTGATCCTCTTTTAACTGTGGAAATGTGCAGTGTCTGGCCGTGCTGTTCCATGAATGTTACCGACACTTTCACAGCACAAGCCTGACTGCTGTCCAGGTCTGCTGCACATGGACACAGAGACTGGTTCAGGAGATGAGGGGTGACAAAATGTTCTGAACATTGTGTGATCTTCAGTGATCACACTGCCTCTGATCTCATGATAGATGGGGGGTCCCTGGGGTGCGGGTGCGTAGGTGTCGACAAAGGAGCTGAAGATGTTTTTACTGAGGACATTAACCTGAGGATCTCCTGAAGAGATGATTCGGGACTGAGAGGATTTATCAGCCAGCGCCCAAAAACATCATCCTTTGTGCTCTGAAAGACCCCAGCCAGTGGGAGGTTACCCCTGATCGCCATTCAGCTCAAATAAGTCGGTGGTCCTGATAACATTCTCAGTCAAATACTGCCTTGATATCAAGGCCATTCACTCTTTCCTGAGCCCCTGTGTTCACCTCTTATTCATTTCAATAGGTGATAGCGTATTTGCAGGGAGTGTTGTACTCTCACAGAAGGTTATCACTGCCAGGAATTGTCTGGGCTAGAGAGTTAAGGGAGCTACATCACTGAAACTATTCAAAAAGGAGGTAGATGGATAGTTGACCTGTCAGAGAGCTGAGGGGTGTGAAGAATTGGACATTAAAGAGGAGTTAATGTTTACAGTAGATCAGCCATTATTGTGTGCAATAGCTTGACTGTCCGAATTACCTGATCCTGTTCCTTATGTTCTCATTTTCTTTCATTGTAAAATAAACGTTTGTAATTTTCCTGGACGTTCTATTATTGAATGTTGCAATCAGAGAGAACAAAGCATTTTTGAGTCATCTCTTAGTGAGATATGGGGCTTTGTTCATAACGAGTCTTGGTCTAGACCAAGACAAACAAATGAAGCACAAGTTTCAGAGAGGAGGCACTCTCTAAAGAGACCCGAGGCGCCTTTCGATCTCAGTCTGCAGTTCTAAATAACATTTTCCAATCCATACCAATCTGTGTGTGACAGTTGTGAGGGATTGAGTGAGATCCTGTGTTGCATTTGGAGCAAGTGGCCCCCATCTGCTCCTTGCAGGAGCTGTGGAGTGTTGAATGGAACATAGGAGTGAGGAGCAGGAGTTGGTCATGAGACACTTTGCCACTGCTAAACAATGCACTAAGTTCTGATTATCGTCTCAGCAACAGTTGTCTGTCTGGGTACCATTTTCCGACATTCATTTGTCTGTCAAATGTTTGACATACTCAATTTTAGATAAATGGAAATATCCAGGCATCACAAACTTCTGGGGAAGGGAATTCACACTTTTACCTTTGAGAATCTCTTGTTCATGTTCTGACCAATGTTCGAGGGTCACTAATGCCTTTTCCCACACCTCCTGGTGAAAGCATATTTCAAATGTAACCCGTTTAGTCATGTGTCCAATGATATAGGTCTCAGGCTGGGTAACTTCCTAGAAAAGTGTGAGACACACAAATTTGAACTCTGAACAAATGGTAAAATTATAAAGTGTCTGAAATGTTTTTCTGCCATTGAAGTTATTCTGCTCCCACAAAAGTCTGGGAATGGGATTTTTTTTCCGGAACAGTGGATTTGGCTGAATTCCCTTTGCTTCGGACAGTGGAGAGATTCCTATGTATCTTCATCAGAAATCTTCCACGAGAGGTAAAGATGATGTACGGATTTTCTGCTCTTACACCTTGTTTTCAGGCAGAACAAAGTCAGAGACAGAGAGAGCAATTGGTTGCTGCTTCTGAGGCAGGTAATATTTTTCTCCCTCCCTCTGTGGAAAAATACAATAATGTCAACTGAACACCAAACTGGGCCATGTGTACTCTCCATGAACATGCTCTGGAATGGTTGGTAATAGACTGTATGCTGTATGCAGCATCATTGCTGCTGTTATGCACATTGTCTTTCATTAGCAAAAGAAAGTGCCCGCTTTATAATTTGATGACATATTGATATGTGCCTGCGTAATTTTTAAAAATGGGTTAATATTTTCAATATATTTTGTTAATATAAATACATTTCATTCATAAAATAATTCACCAGTTTTAGCCTCATTAACAAGAGAAAATATGTGTCCAGCTGATACACTTTTCTGAAAACCGTGGTCCAATAAGATTTCTCATCTAAGACCTAAACAGATAATCCCCGATAACAAAAGGCTTTTATTTCAGGAATGAGTAAAGGGAAGCATCTTTGAAAATCTTCGAAAGGAAGTATATCCGTTTTTTTAGTTTAGAGGATCAAAACAGCACCCAGTGTATCTGATGTGGTTTCAGCAATGCCCTGTACAGATGCAGTAAAACATTCCTGATTAAACCTAATACCCGTGGCCACAAACAGCAACATTTCACTTACCGTCCAAGTCACTTGCAGCATCTGCAGACAGACTTCATATGAATCATGTACCAGGAATATGAAAAATATCTGCATCACAGAGTTCTGTGATCTCTCTCCATTTAAATTGTTTCGTTCCAAACCACAATACACAACTCACGTTATATTAGTTCTGCTGAAGGTTTGAACACGAACCTTCCCTGTCTATATCACAATGCAGATTCACTACCTCGATTCGAAGATATATTGAATGATATCCCTTCAATCCCTTCGTCCAGATATTTGACATAGATTATTGATCGTTGATGACCCCACAGTGATCTCTAAGGCAAAACTAGTCATAGTTTGGTAAAAATATACATTAATCTCTACTGTCTATTTCCTGTTAGGGACAGCATCCCTGCTCCTATGCAGCAGTTCGGGCGGGTTGAGTGGCCTCCTCCCGGGCTGTGTAATGTACTCAACGAGCTGAACTACTTCATTCTATATTCCTGTGTAACTCCTTCGACGGGCAGAATCGTCTTCTCCCATCTCATTGTAACGATCTGTGTGGTGGAATGGGGTGGTCCCCTACCCTGTAACAGCCTCGAGGGGTGGATTGAGGGAACAACACATGGGATAGGGGCGGCAGTTGCCCATTTAGCTGTGCCATTCAGAATGCTCCTGGCAGATTCGATTGTGTCTAACCATCCTTGTCCTGTCTGTTCCCAATAAACATTGACTCTCCTGTCCAGCAAAGATCAGTCGAGCTCAGCCTAGAATATCTTCAATTTCCGAGTCTTCACTGCTCTCTGAAGATGAGGACACCACAGGTAGCACAACAATAAAGGGAAGGACACATCCTGATTTCGCTGTGGGACCCATTATTTTAAATTTGCCTTAACCTCACATCAAATGAATGCCCCTTTTCGGATATAAGGATACAATTACGAGGAATAGACAGAAACCTTTCCGCCCTCCAAGTCTGTTCCACAATAGCACTGACTTTTTCCAATCAAATATGTATCAAACCCAGCCTCTGCTGCTGTCTCAGGAAGAGAATACCTGATAGAATAACACCGCACAAGCATTAAAGAAAGGAACAGAATTGGGCCATTCGGCCCAATTCGGCCCATCAAGTCTGACATGCTATTCAATCATTTTCTATATGTTTCTCTACTACCTTCTCCCTAGAATTTTTGATCTCCTTGTTAATCAAAATCTTATTTATTCGTGTCTTAATGACACTAGTGTCTGTGTCTGTGTGTGTTTGTATGTGTGTGTCCATGTGCTTGTTATCTGTGTATTTTTGTGACTACGTCTGTCTGTCTGTGTATCAGACTATATGATTCTGTGTCCCTGTCTATTTGTGTGTGATTGCATAAGTCTCTGTGTGGTTCTATGTGTGTGTATGCCTATCTCCTTGTATACATTGTGATAGTTAGCATATTGGGGCGCTTACCAATACTTCTGTGCATTTCAGTGCCTGCATGTCTGTGCAATGAGCCATCTGTTCTTTTGCGAGTGAGAGAGATGAGGTAGGAATTGCCAGTGACTTTAAATTGAGAACAACTCTTTACTGAATATTGCTCCTTATTCGGTTGGTGGGACGTGGATGTTTCAGAATCACCACACAAGGCCTCCTGGTCCTTTCCGGCTCCTACCAGGGTCCTCCCCAAATGGTGGGGTAGGGGGATGAGGGAATGGATGTCAGGGACTCCACCACCAGGCTTGTCCCTTTCTGTCCTATTCCAGGCTGTTTCTCCTGGAATGGGAGAAAGAAAGGGAAGGAGCGAGGGTGGGAGTGGGTAGCCCTGCCGTTAGTGCTGGTGTCGGGGGATGGGGGAAGGGTGAGGTGTCAGGATGGAATCTGTCCATAGTGTTATATCCACGCCATGTTATTAGTATGCAGGGCTATTGTGTCAGTGACAGAAAAAGTGGGGGAAGGAAGGTGTTGAATTCAATAGTGAGAGTGGTCATGTTTGAGCCTTATTTGGAGATCCAGTGTGAGCCTTGTTCGGGGGTTGGTGCTATAACAAATATACAGTGAGTGTGAGGGAGCATAGAGAATATAGTAACACTTTTAACACTTTTATCCCGACAGAGCGGGGAGGATGTTGATGCTTGTCTGGTATTGCTAACCAATTCATCATATCATCCCAGCATCATGGCGAGTATCCCTTTATGTCTTGTCCAAGTCTATTACTAACAACGCCACAGACTCTGTCCCTCAGATTTCACAAAATCAGTTTGGGTGGATCTTACAAATAGCAAAAAGGAGCAAACATTGGTGCATTATATACCAAGACCAAAACTGTCGCACAAAAAGTTTGCATCATATGCTGTGAAAATTGGATATGCAAGTATATGCAAGGGGAAGCAATGGCCTCGTGGTATTATCAAAGAGGTAAAAACAATGACTGCAGATGCTGGAAACCAGATTCTTGATTAGTGGTGCTGGAAGAGCACAGCAGTTCAGGCAGCATCCAAGTAGCTTCAAAATCGACGGTTCGGTTCCTGATGAAGGGCTTTTGCCTGAAACGTCGATTTCGAAGCTACTTGGATGCTGCCTGAACTGCTGTGCTCTTCCAGCACCACTAATCCAGAATCGTGGTATTATCGCTGGGCTCTTAACCCAGAGACCCAGGGAATGTTCTGAGTACCCAAGTTTGAATCTCGTCATGGCAGATGGTGGAATGTGAATTCAATAAGTATCTGGAATCAAGGGTTTATGATGACCAGTAACCCATTGTCGAACGTTGGAAATACTCATCTGTTCACTGATGTCGTTCAGGGAAGGAAACTGCTGTCCTTACCTGGTCTGGCCTGCTTGTGACTCCAGGCCAAGGCAATGCTGTTGACTCTTAACAGCCCTCAGGCATGGGCAATAAATGCTGGTTATAAATGGGACGCTGTCATCCTGTAAATGAGTAACAAATAATCGTGGGTGCTACAGTAATACTGGATGGCATCAAGTTGCATCGAAACTGCGTTAACTAAGTGACTGCTAGTGTTGCAACAAATAAATTCCATAAGTCTGTATCAGGTGGGTTGAAGAGTATGTTGTGAACCAAACTAGAGAGCAGATTATTTCCGATTTGGTGTTATGTAGTCAGAAAGACTAATTACTAACCTTGCTCTGAAGCAGCTTTGAGGAATTGGGACAGTAATATGTTGCATTTTACATACCGTCTGCATGCAATATAGAAATTTTGAACATTATAGTCAAACATCGTGGAAGCCTGGAGGCGAGAGGGTCAAGTTGGCTCCAGTGAATTGGAAAAGTACAATATAACATTCAATGAGAAACAAGCAATGGTTGTTCGAGTCACAGAGTCCTGCAGCAGAGAGAAAGGACTTTCGGCCCAAAGTGGTCCATTCCAGACAAAATGTCCATTCACACTAACACAATTTCCCTGCTCTTTCCCGGTATCCTTCTAAGCCTTTCCTGTCCATGTATTTGTCCAAATGCCTTTTAAGTATTATTAATGTACCTGCCTCAACGATTTCCACTGGCAACTCATTCTATATGCATACCCCCCTCTATGTAAAAAACGTTGCCCCTCATATTCCCTATTATTCTTTCTCCTCTGACCTTAAACTGATGCCCTCTAGTTCGGGATTGTCCAACATTGGGGAAAAAAGACGGAGTGCATTCACTATCCATTCCCTCCATGATCTTATAAACTTCCATCAGATTCTACCTCAGTCTCATACACGATAAAGTAAAATGTCTTAGCTTGTCACACCTCTCCTTAAAACCCAGACCACTGAGCCCTTGGCAACATCCTTGTAAAGTTCTCTCTGCAGTCTTTCCAGTTTAATAACATACTTCCCTTAACAAAGTTAACAAAACTGAACATAATGCTGCAAGTATGACCTCACCAGCATGCTGTACAACTGCAAACTAAATCCCCAACTTCGAAATTCAATGTCCTGACTGATGAAGGTCAGTGTGCCAAAAGTCTTCCTCAACTTTCAGAGAACTGTGCACCTGAATTCCAGGGTCTGGCTGTTCCACGACAACCCGTAAGGCCCAACCATTCACCATGATCTCCGACCTTGAATTAACTTTGCAAAATGCAAGAACTCATATTCATCCACATTCAACTCCATTTGCCATTTCTTGGCCCACTTCCTCAGCTGACTCAGGTCCTGCTGCAATGTCTGACAACCTTCCTAACTGTCCACGATACCACATTATTTATTGTCATCTACAATCTTAATAATCATGCCTTGTACATTCAAAACTACGTCATTATACATAAAACAAACAGTAATGGTCCCAGCACCGAACACTGAGACACTCCGCTTGTGACAGGCCTCCGATCTGACAAGCATTCTTCCATTATAACTCTCTGCTTCCTACCATCAAGGCAATTGTGTGTCTAATTTGCCCTGTTCCCACTCGATTCCATGCAATCTATCCTTCCAGAGCAGCATACCATGAGAACTCTTGTTGACGGCCTTGCAGAAATCAATTGGACTACATATATCACACTGCCCTTGTCAACGTTGATGGTCACTTTTCATCAAAGAACTCTAACAAGTTTGTCAGCAATGATCTCCCATACACAAAGCGGTGCTGACTGCTCCTAATCATACCCTGCCTTTCCAAATGCATGTTTATCTTATCTTTCAGAATCTTCTCAAGTACCTTGCCAACTACAGATGTTCGGTTTACTGGTCTATAGTTCCCATGTTTTTCTTTGTAGCCCTTCGTGAAGACGAACAGAGCATTCCATGTCCTCCAGTCATCCAGAACCTCACCCATGCCAGCGATGATGCAAAAATATCAGCTAGGCCTCCGCAATCTCTTTTCTGGCCTCTTGAAATGTTCTTGGATATATCTGTTTCTAGAAATACTGCAAAATCTGAAGCAAAAGTCTATTTCTTTATGGTAAAAACACCCAAGAGTGAGAAAGTGACTTAATGATGCTTAACATAACAAATTAAAGATTATATTAATCATAAGAAGTAACTTCAGAAGAATTCCAGACATTATGGAACCCTGAGAAATGTCAGAAATTTACAGTCTAGAAAAGGATGGCCATGAAATTGATAAGAAAATCAAAAAGTGGACATGTATGCTAACAAACAGGAACACAAAGACTGCATAAATCTACATATGTATTTCAAAGGAAACAAAATAGAAGCAAGGTCGAATGTAGAAATTTGTAATCGGGCGAGGAGAGGTTATTGTGGAGAACAGGGAAATGGCCAAGAAAATGACCAGTTGCTTTGCATCTGTCTCCATGGAGGATGATCCAGAAAATCACCAAGAAATACCACGTGATCATATAGGACTTGTGTAACTAAAGACACAAAGTCAATTCATATCAGTAACAAGGTAACACTTGAACATGGAGCTGGATGGAGCATTGCCATGTCTAACGAAACAGATGTAATTCATTTCAACGTGTCAGAAATAAATAAGCAATAGAAGTATTAATTGCAATGTCGATGAATTTCTTTTATTTTCCTGTACATTCTTGAGGCTGGAAAGCCAGTGTAGATGTCTGGATCCATTCCATTTATCTACATCTAGACACGGAAAAAGTGATAGTGTGAAGAAATACAGACCACTTAACTTGACATCTGTAGAGAAACGTTTGGAATCTATGAGACAGGATGCGATATCGGATATTTAGAAATTAACACCAACATTGCAGAGAATCGGTGTACTTTTCTGAAAGGAAATCTTACTTCATAACTTTGGAATTTTTGAAGGGTATTTGAAAGAATATATGTAAGTGGAAAGTTAAAGTTGGGTCCACCTTCACGGAAAGGAATCAGAATATCGATACAATAAAATGCTGAAGTAGTTTCATAGTGTTTTAGTGAGACTTTACCTGGAATACTGTGTACAGAGTTGGTGAGCCTGTACCTCGAGTATTGTGTACAGTTTTGGTGACCTAATCTGAGAAAGAATATATTGACTGCAGAAGAAGTGCAATGGACATTCTTCAGATTCGTTCTTCAGATGGCGAGATCGTCTGATGCAGAAACTCGGCCAAAGAATGAGAGGTGACCGCAGTGAAATTTAGAAAATTCACTAAACATATGACAAGGTCGAAATAAACAGGATGTTTTTCTGGTTGTCTACTCTACATTTAAGGCAAATAATGGCAGGATATGGGACAGGCCATTTAAGCCTGCAATAAGGAGGAAATTATTGACTCGGAGAGGACTGACTAATACAGGGGCATGGAAACCAGCTGACACGGCAAGTTTTGGGAGAATCCCCAGGTATTCAACAAGTGTGTCATGTAGAACAGAATAACCAGGGAATAGGTAGGAGTCATTAGTGACATGTCAAGTTGCATCTAAATCAACTTTAGGCGTAGGAGTCAGAGGGTGATAGTAGAAGCCTGTTGGACTGGAGGCCGGTGTCTAATGGTGCACCATAGGGATCAATGTTGTGACCCTTATTATTTGTGATTCCGAGGTGCCTGTGTTGGACTGGGGTGGACAAAGTTAAAAATAACACACGCCAGGTTTCTTCGGAGGCACGAGCTTTCAAAGCGCACAACCACCTGATGAAGGAGCAGCTCTTCGAAAGCTAGTACCTCTGAATAAACCTGTTGGGCTATAACCTGGCGTTGTGTGATCTATAAACTTATCATTGTGATATTCATAAATGGTGTATCTGTAAATATGGACGAGGGGTGGGGAGAGTGTGATAACTAAATGTGTGTTTGATACAATGATTGACCGGTTGGTTCGCAGTGAGAAGTAAGGTTTTATTTTACAGGAAGGTACAGATGGAATGGTCAGATGGACAGATCAATAGCAGATGGAATGCAATCCTGATAAATATGAGGTCATGCACTTTGGAAGAAGGAAGCAGACAGCGGAGTACACAGTGAATGGCAGCATACTAGGGACCTCAGAGGGTGCTTTCCACACATCCCTGAATGTGACTGGACAGGTTAGTAAACAAGTTGAGAAAGCAAATGGGAGCGTAAGCTTATCCTTTATTCATCGAGGCACAGATTATAAGAGCTATGCAGAACTTTGGTTAGGCCAAGATCGAATACAGTGTGTCGTTCTGGGAGCCACATTGCAGGAAGGATGTGATTGTACTGGAGGGGGTTGCAGAGGAGATTCGCCAGGATGTTCCCTGGGATGGAGCATATTAGCGATGGAGACAGGGTGGATAAGCTCGGGTTGTTTACATTGGAGTTGAAAATATATTGTTGGAAAAGCGCAGCAGGACAGGTAGCATCAAAGGAGAAGGAGAATCGACGTTTCGGGCATGAGCTCTTGTTCCTGAAGAAGGGCTCATGCCCGAAACGTCGATTCTCCTGCACCTTGGATGCTGCCTTACCTGCTGCGCTTTTCCAGCAACACATTTTCAGCACTGATCTCCAGCATCTGCAGTCCTCTCTTTCTCCTTGTTTACATTGGAGAAGAGAAGGCTGAGGGGTGTGTGATTGAGAAGGAAAATTAGAAGGGACATGGACAGGGTGGATAGACAGCAGCTGTTCCTTTTAATCAGAGGGAGAAGAAAAGGGGAGCATATTCTTAAAGTAAAGTGTTTGAGATTTAGAGGGGACTTGAAGATCATTTTTCATCCAGGGTTTTTTGGGGTCTGCAATGCACCACCGAAGAGGGAGTTGTCACGGGTAACCTTATATCTGTTACAAAGTACTTGGACGAACACTTGAAGTGTCATAGCATTTCCAGCTATGGGGCTCGTTTAGAAAAGTGGGACTAATGTAGACCGTGCTGTGTTTCTGATGAGTACATAGTTGTGCAAAGTCAATCATTGAGAAGCTTAAGACAGGAATTGATGGGTTTCAGAACACTCTATATGCACAAGAGTGATAAGAGTAAACTTGTAGTAGCTTCAAAAAGTACATCCATGGCAAAATTAAAGGAAAAGAACGTGCAGCTTCTTTACAGTCTGAAACCAGAGAATGGAGCATGGAAAAGAGGGAAATGGCAGAACTATGTAGCAAATATTTCAGTTATGTCTTCACCGAAGAAAACAAAACAACAGTCAATCTTCCCAGCAATACGAGGAAAGCTTAATCTGGTGAGAGAGAAAAAAAAGAGTAGAATACAATTAGCAAATAAACGTTATGGAGAAAGTACTTTAACTGAAAGTACTGGGCTGAGACATAAGCAACAGACATTTATCAAATGGGAATCATATTTGAGAACCTGACTTTTAACAAAACTATTGAGAAGCAATCAATGCAATCCGTTTGGATTTTCAGGAAGATTTTTGATAAAGCCCCAAGCCTACTATGCAAATTCGAATCCTATGGGACTGGGGCTAACAGAAGGGTACGGTTTTAGCATGAGAGAGCTAACAGGAAACAGTGAGTATGAATAAATCGATTTTGTTTACAGCAGAGGACTCGGTGGTATAACAGGATTCGGTGTTTGGGCTCTAGCTATTTCAAATACACACCAAACTTTTGTTAGAGAGAATCAAATGTAATATTTCCAAGCCTGCTGATGGCACTAATCAATGTCGGATTATGAGTGGGTGAAGAGGATGTAAAAAAAGATCCAAGGTGACAGCGGCAAGTAAAGTATGTGCAAATATGGGGCAATGAAGAGCAATGACGTTGTACCCTTTGATGCGAAAAAGAGAACGGTAGCTTACCAGTGGAAAAGGTTGGAACATGTTACTCTATGAAGAGACTTATGATTCTTTTCGCTTCATTCTTCACCGACCTCCGCCGTCTATACAGGGCAGTGAGTTCTGAAGCCAGAAGAAAATACTGGGATTGGCATTGGGACACTTACCAGTGTACATAGACCCACCAGTTGGGTAGCTGTAACATTGAAAGGTATCTGGATATCCCTGTACACTAGTCATTGACAGTATTTTTTGCAGGAACAGAAAGCAGTTAGGAAGGTAAATGGTGTGTTGGACCTTCATTGCAGGAGGATTTGTGTCCAAGTGTCAGGGTGTCTTACTGCAGCTGTACAGGCCCTTGATGCGACCCCATCTCGAACATTGTGCTGCATTGTGTGCAGTTTTGGTCTCCTTTGTAAAAAAGGACAATGCTGACATTGTGGGAGAGCAGTGAAGGTTGACTAGACTGATCTCTGGGATGACAGACTTGTTGTGGGAGCAGAGTTTGAATCGACTGAACCGATATTCAATGTGCTTTAGCAAAATATAGCAGTGAAATATATAAACCTCTGACAGGGTGAGACAAGCAGGGACGATAACTTTGGAGCCATTTCAGGGACCATTGAAGAGTTTATCACATGTCTGTGCGTCTGGAGTCACTTTTATGCCAGACCAGAAAAGCACAGGAGATTTACTTCTTGAAAGTACATTGGGGAAGCAAACTGATATTTACAATCGACATTGGCTTCAGGTTAACGATTACTGATACCAGACTTTATGTCTCAATATTTTATTAATTGTTTTTAACTTTCACAAGCTGCCAGAGCATTATCATTGTCAGGATTAGTAATCCAATGACATTTCCACAATAGCACCATGTCCACATGGAGACTTGTCAGAAAACATGAGCTGATTATTTCTGTGCTGCTTGACAGCTCTGCTAAAAATAACTCCCACGAATTTCACAATCGTGATTGTACTGAGGCCGTGGTAATTGGTCAGATTTTAATTATTCTTCCCTTAAGGGAGTGGACGTACTTGAGTAATTTTCCACATTGCCAGGGAGACGTCAGAGTTGGAGCAGGAATGAAACCGCTTCCCCAGGGACACGGCTTGTTGTGCAGCACAAGTCTTCAGTCCTATTACAGGAATGGGGTCAGGTCCCATTGCCTTTGTCGTATCTACTGTGTTCAGCTGTTTCTTCATCTTACATGCAGTGAATCAAATTGGTTGACGGCTGGCATCTCTGATTCTGTGGGCATCATGAGGAGGTTGAGATGGATTATCCACTCAACACTTCTGGCTGAGGACGGTGCAGATACTATATCCTTGTCTTTTACCCTGAGGGTGCAGGGCTTTTCCATTATTTAGGATGGGGATGTTTGTGGAGCCCTTTCCTCTGTCATTTGTTTAACCGTCCGTCACCATTTGTGACTACATGTGGCAGGACTGCAGAACTACAATCAAGTCTGTTGGTCAAGTACGGTAGCTTTACTGGGTTAGCATCAGGTTGAGGTTCACGTGGTTCTGACCTTGACACGTTCACCCACACTCGTCACTGAGCCATCAATCGTGTTGATGGTAATGGCAGACTGAAGGATTATCCTGGGCAAAAAAGTTACAGGTTGTGGTTGAATGCAGGTCTGCTTCTCCTGCTGCTATGGTCTATAGCACGACATGAAAACCCAGTTTTGAGCTGCATTATCTGCAATGCAATTCTGTCTGTTCCCCAGTTCACATCGAGATCCACCAACCCTGTATTCAGTGACGAACTCTGGTTGCTGATGTAGAAATAATTCCGTTTTTTAAAAAATTCTCATTCTGCTGAGGGTCTCTCCCAGGGTCATGCTTTCAATCTGACACATTCCACAAAAGCATTTAACTGATTTGAATTCAACTGGTTATTTCATCTGGATCTTTTTCCTTCATTAATGCCATCTTCGGTGTTAAAGTGAATGTATTTCCCTTTGTTTCTCTCCCTGGACATGTTTAAGAGCTCTGTAGCGTCAGTGAAGCCAGCCTTAGGTCGTTCCAGAGCCAATGAATTCTCTGGATTCCCAATAATCTTCACCACATTGTATATTTTCTCTTTTGGGTTGATGCTGTCCCTTACTTGCCTTATCACTCATGGCTGCCTTGTTCTCGCATGAGTATGTTTCATCTTCTTTCGGATGAATTTCATTATGTTCCGAATTATCCCCAGAAACTCCTGCGATTGCTGCTCCATGGTCTTCCCTGCAAGGCTTCTCTTCCAGTTAACTCTGGCCAGCTCCTCCCAAATATCTTTGTAGTTAAATTGCTCAATTATAATCACATTACATCAAGAAAAGAGCAATAGATATAAAACGAAAGAAGGAGTTGTGAGAGATGGGACACGAAGAATAATTGGTGGATTTCTTAACTAGATACAAAGAGAGAACGAGGGACAGGATGTAGATGTGAAGATAAGAAAAATGATAAAACTAGATTATTGAAAGTATTAGATGCACATTCCTCAATGTTTTGGCAATTCCTGTGTGCTGTGGTCCTTTGTACAGTGCATTTACAACAGAGTAATATGTTCAAATGCTGAGTCTGATGCCAGAATCTTTCTCTCCAATAATATGACAGACAGTTGCTTTGGAAAGACCCAGCATGCCAATATATTGAATTCCTGGTAGAAAGGGGATTAACTGAAAACAGTTAGGATACCATAAGCAAGATTTATAAGACACATCCTGATAAGAATGAGAGACAAGAGTAAGGAATCCCATAAAAGGGGGAACGTTGAGAGAAGGAGAACATATCATTTCAGATGATTCTCAAATAATGCTTTACTGCTTTATAAATGTTATACATCATGTGCACTATTTTTCATTAACAGTGTCTCCATTGTTCATTCATAATGTATTATACACATATGAACAATCCGCCCTATCTGAACACACACTGATTAAACAGTGTATATAAAATCATTTTCCACCATTTCAAACTGTCCTGTTGTGCTACCAGAATACATGAACACCAACTGGCCACCAAAAGACATGACCCACTATCACTAGTTTCCATACATACAGACAAAGAAGGACACCACTTTGACTGGGACGACACACACATCGTAGGAAGGGCGAAACAAAGACATGCACGAAAGTTCGTAGAGGCATGGCATTCGAACCAGAAGTACATAATAAACACATCAAGTTCGATTCTATCTACTTTCCCTTGAACAAAAAAAGGACTGGAAATGACATCACCCAATTTAAGAAACCAAAATCTATAAATAGAGAGGTGGGACATACCACCAGTGGGTCACTCTAATTGATTATGTTACCTAGTCATGGGAATGAAACATCTGAAAACACACCTCCAAGCTCAGCGAGCTAACTTACGTACTTATAAATTGTTATTTTTCTTTTAATAGTTCAATATCGGACTTCTCTCTCACTCATGCTTTAACAGATTACGAGGTGAGGGGAACTTTTCTGGGTGTGTGGTTTTAATTAACAGAGGGGTTCGACATCGACATCATAACAGCTTTAGGGCTTGTCGTATGGGATTAAAACAGATTTGAACAGATTTGGGGTACAAAAGGTCCCAGCAGATTACATCACATGGCAGTTAGTGACCTAGAACTTCAAATAAAACAGGTGAGAAAATTCATTTGATTTTGTTTCCTTGTGGTTGGTTAAATTAAAAGAAATGGCTTTTAACATTACTAAAGACGTTCTGGGGTTTGAAGATGATTCCCAAATTTGCCAAGTAAGTTTAGAAAGACAGAGGAAGGGCATAACTTTAGAATTAACAAGTAGATTAGAATTGGGTTTCACCAGGGACAAAAGGAAAGCTGAATTGTTTTGGAGTTGGTCAAGCACTTTGGTGTATCAGAGAATCAGGCAACTGCAGTCGAGTGACAAAAAACTTAAATTGCAAATGTGGCAACTGGACTTAGAAGATAAGGAAAGAGACAGAAAGAGAGAGAGAGAGAGAAAAGAGAAAGAGAAAGAGGGGAAAAAGAGAGAGACTTTGAAATTCAGAAGTTGGAAATTAGGACAGAAGGTTAAATTACCAGGATGAAGATAAAGGGAGAATATTGGGATGTATACAGCTATGTTAATATATTGCCATATTTCGGTGAGACAAATGTCAAAACCATTTTTTATTTCATTCGAAAAATTGACTCGGCAGATGGTACGTCCAGTGAACTTGTGGGTAATGTTAGTTCAGACTAAGCTGGTGGGCACAGCTTGTGAGGCATATGCAGCGCTGTCAGATGAGGGATAAAGAGAGTATGCAGATGTCAAACACGCTGTTTTGAGTGCTTATGAATTGGTACTAGAAGCATATAGACGGAAGTTCAGAAGTATACAGATGGAACCAGATCAGAGATATGTTGAGTTTGAAAGAATTAAACAAAGTCATTCTGATAGATAGCTGCAGGCCTTTAATATGGATAAGCCCCGTGAGACACGAAGGGAGATTATTCTGCTAGAGGTGTTTAAAAACTCACTTCCAGAGATAGTAAGAATTCATGTAAATTAATAGAAAGTTCAAGAAGTGAGTAGCGCGGCAGAAATGGCAGGTAAATATGCATTGGTCCATGAGATGAAATTGAGCTTCTGGAAGGATTTTCATCCTATGGGGGGTAGAAATTTGGAGAATGGGTGATCCTACACTGCAAAACATAGAGTAAAGCACACTGGCAATACTTTATCACAGGAGAAAAAAGATGTCCAAGGGGGTTGAAAGGTGTTCTCCCTATTACTGAGTGGAACGCATAAAATTACAGTGCCGATGGTTTTCGAGGGGCACTGTGAAAAGTTGTTGTCACTGCAGTAAGCTGGGAGACACAGTGCTGGGCGTTGAAGGAAGACACTTTGAAAAAAGGATGTGGAAAAAGAGGCTAAGCCAGTGGCATTAGTGAAACTGGTAAAGGAGACCCCAAGTAGTGCCGCTGAGTTGCAGGAGAGTGCTCAGCCAAGGCAGGGGCTGGGTATGAAGGCTGTGCCTTATCTCTATAAAGAATTCGCCTCTGTGGATAAACTTTACTCAGAAGGAACGGGGGGCGGGGGGTTGGGGAAACAAGAGTTTACAATTTGTGAGATACGGGATCTGCTCAGTCTCTAATAGTTGAGAAGTGAGGCGCCAGAAAAGCACAACAGATCAGGCAGCATGCGAAGAGCAGGGCAATCGACATATCAGGCATCAACCCATTGTCAGGAATGTGGTGGGGGGACCAGGGGGCTGATAGATTAATAGGACAGTAGGAGCCGGGCTGGCCGGAGGGTCACTGGGAAGGCAATGGGCAGTTGTATTTGGGAGTGATAGTGATCTGTCAGAGGGGAGGGTGGAAGGGATAGGTGGGAAGATAGACAATTAAGACAATTCAAGAGGGCGGTGCTACTTTGAAAGGTTGGATCTGGGATGAGGTTGGGGAAGGGAGATTTGGAAATTGGTGAAGTCGATGTTGATGCTGTATATTTTGAGGGTTCCAGCTGTCCTACCACCTACTCACTTCATCCTCCTCTCCGACATATAACCATCACACCCCACCTGCATCTACCTATCGCCTTCCAAGCTATCTTCCACCCAGCTCCACCCCATCCCTCCTATTTATTTCTTAGCCCCCTTTCCTCTCCCTTGCACCCACTTTTCTGATGAAGGACTTGTGCCTAAAACGTCAACTCTTCTGCCTCTCGGATGCTGCCTGTCCTGCTGTTCTTTTCCAGCCCCACACTTTTCAACTTGGATCTCCATCATCTGCAGCCGTCACTTTTCCTCAGCCTCTAATAGTAAGATATAGAAGTATTTTCACTCTTTCTGACATGGCACTCAAGACTGTTCTAATCTGTGGAAGGGGGACAAAAATTACGCATTCCCTTGTGTAACATCAGGTTTGAGTGCCAAATCAGGATTGGGGAAGAAACAGTGAGAGTGAGTGCGAGACTGTCAGTTCCAGTATTACAGTTTGTTCTTGGGAACGATTTAGCAGGAGCCAAGGTGGGAGAGGCACCCCTTGTGGTGGAGAAGCCAATGGCAGACTTGGAAACTGGGGAGTTAAAAGAAAAACACCGAGGAATTTTTCCAGACTGTGTAGTAGTAATATTCCACTGTCATAAGTTACAGCAGAAAAGAAAAACGAAAGAAAAAGATTAAGGAGCTGTTGTTCAGTTACCTGACACCCTGTTTGATGTCACGGTGCAGGAAACAAAACCTGAACAGGCAGAGGGTCAGGCAGAGGTGTTTAGTCCTGAAAGGCTAATGGAATTGCAACCATATTCACACAGAGAAAAGGAATGAGACCATATTGTCAAACTTTCTTAATTTAAAGATAGAATCCTAAAATTAAAATGGAGACCACGACAGGTCAGTGCAGAAAGGAAATGGGCCGAAGTGCACCAGATTGTGTTACCGGTAGGGTACAGTGTTACAGTGTTACTGCCTGAACTAACTGCAGGCAGTCATCTAGTTGTATGGAAGACTTAGACTAAGGTACAAAAGCATTTGTTGTGGCCTGGAATGCACAAGGACATGGTTTACTTTTGTTGTACGTCATCCATTCCAAATGGTAGGTAAGTCACAGGCAGTATTAAAACCAGCACCTTTGTTGCCAATTCCTGTATTCAATGAACTTTTCACGTGGGTTATGATTAATTGTATAGCTCCCCTTTCTAAAATAAAAGTGGAAACCAATATTTGCTGACCATAATAGATGTGTCTACCAGATTTCTAAAAGCAATTCCATTACGGAGTGTTCGGGCAAAAAGGCAGATGAAGGATTTGGTAGCTTTCTTTACTCGCTGTGGGCTGCCCAGAAAGATTCAGTCAGACCAAGGGTCTCATTTTACCGCTCAGCTGTTTAAGTAAATCATGGATAGCTTAGGGCATACAGCACTTCAAATCAAGTGTGTCCCAGTTTGAATCCCAGGGAACCTTTGAATGTTAGCATCAGACGCTGAAGACCATTTTAACAGCATACTGTCAAGATTGCCTGAATGATTGGGATAAAGGTGTCCCTTTAAATTGTTTGCCACTGGAGATGTCCTAAATAAATCTATTCAGTTTACTTCCTTTGAGTTAATATTTGTAAATGAAGTGTGAGGTCCTTTGAATTAATTAAATATAAATTAGCAGGACCAAAGTCGGACATCTCACACTTGGATTATGTATGTGAGGTGAGGGAGAGATTAAACCGAGGAGGTGAGTTAGCTAAACAGCACCTGAAGAGGGCACAGCATAGAGTGAAGCAGGTGGCAGATAAAAACTCTAAATATTTGATTATTTCCCGTGGGAATGACGTATTAGTATCGCCACCAGTGGTAGGAAATCCCTTCAAATCCAGGTGTAGTGGCCTCATTCAAACTTAAAAAAAAATGCTGAGTCAGTTAACTATCTGGTAAAGATACTGGATATGATAAAAACGTTATCGAGTATGTCATGTGAATGAAAAATGCTCCAGCCGCATTTAAGACTCAGGAACAAAGTTGTGGCCAGATGAACAAATTCTGCAACTTATCTATCTCCCATGGCACAGTGGGCACAGCATGTTGAACGATTACAAGAAGCAATCTTGGTAAAAAAAAACTTAAAGAAAACAGAAATCGCGAAGTTAGAGGTGATGTTCGTAGGACATTAAATTGAACATGGGAGGTTGATCCCATGGAACACAAATACGAAGTACGTTGAGGAATTTCCACGACAATCCTCGAAGAACGAAGTCCTTTGATTTTTGGAACTGAGTGGATCCTATCATAAGTTTGTTCCAAATGTCAGCAACATATTGGCACCACTGATGGATGTACTAGTGAAGAACACAGAATTGTGGTAGACAGAACAATGTCAGGAGGCATTTGAGAATTTTAACGCAGGATTAATCACCGCACCAGTTTTAACTGCACCAAATATTTTGAAATCTCTTGAAAATTGTCTGATGCTAGGGATTAGGGGTCGGAGATGTATTGATACAGAAAGATGATGATGGAATTGAATGACTAATTGGCTACTGGTCGAGAAAACGTAATATCCATCAGAAAAAAACATCTCCATGATTGAAAAAGAATGATTTAGTTTCGTACTAGCCTGACAATTTTTGAATGTTTATGTGACAAACAAATTGCCGGAGATGGTTGTGGACAATAACGACAATCCTCTCGGACTTTTTGGGATACTTAAGACCAAAATATGAGACCATTTCATTGGAGTCTCATTTTACTGACTTTAAACTTACAAAATGTACATGCCGTGGGCCCGAAAAATGTGATAGCAGATGTGTTATTGTGGATTTAAAGGAAACAGTGTAGATTTGACTTATTCCAGTGTTATATATGTGTGCAGAATGGTATAACTGAGATTAATACTTTTGTATTTCATAATAATGGGATTAAGAATTAGCGGAAAAGAAATGAAGCCATCTTTTCATTCTGATGGTTCATTTTATTTCTGAAGGGGTGAGTTGTTATGAAGCCAAAAGCATGTCTGTTCACTTTAAGAGAGAACAGGTTTTGCTGAATAGAAAGTACAACCACAGATGCCAGCTAAAGGTCAGACTGTTCCAAATTTAACACTTAGCTGGGAAATGGATAGTTGAGTTTTGGTTTCTGTTTTGACAGCAATTCAAATGCAATCAAGGAGTTTAAATAATGCTCAGAATACCAGAAAACAAAGGAATTTGAATATTATTGTTTGTACCCCTGGAAATCAATCAAATTATGAGAATTATTATATCATGGGAAGTATATAAACCCAGCATTTTGAAAGTAGAGGGAGAGTCACTGCCATCCAACAGCAGAGTAACTGCTGTAGAGCAGGAGTGCTAACTGGCCATCTCAAACACTCTCTATCAAAGACACATGTTCATGCAAAATCTCCTTGCATTACAAAAAAAAACTTTACCCAGGGAGATCAGCAGCTGTAACAGTGAACACAGCGGGGAAGATAGAGATTGTGTGCTCTTGAGATTGTAATGTTTAATATGTGGGTGGTTGGCACAGCATATCTTTACAGAGTTGGAGTCAGATATTGAGTAGTTAAGACAAGCGGGGCTGGGACTTGAGAATAATTGTTGTTTAGTGTTCACTATTAAAGTTAAGAAACTAACTTGCTAATGTTTGTTTAAATAGTGGAATGTAGGAGGTCTGTGTCGCTCATATTTTAACAGATTACGATGTGAGTCGAGCTTTTCAGGTTGATTGGTTTTAAATAACAGAGGTTTTCGACTCCACCTTTTAAATGCCCATCCACGCTAATCCCATTTCCCTGCAGTTGGCCCATATCTTTCCAGTCCTTTCCTATCCACATATTTATCCAAATGCTTTTGAAATATTGTTAATGTACCCCTTCAGCCACATCTGCAGGCAGCTCATCCATGTACCAGCCTCTGTGTAAAGAAATGGCCCCTCAGGTTCCCTTTTATTCCTTCCCCTTGAACCTTAAACTGACCCCCTCTCGTCCTCGATTTTCTAAACCTTGGAAAAGACTGAGAGCATTCATCCTATCCATAACCCTCATGAACATATACAGCTCTATAAGGTCCCCCCTCAGTCTCCTCCACTCTAAAGAAAAGGTCCTAGCTTGCCCAAACTCTCCCTATAACTAAGGCCATTGGATCCTGGCAACGTCCTTGTAAATTTCTTCTGCACTCTTTCTAATTTAATAACATCCTCTCTATAACAATGTGACAAAACTGAACACAATACTCCAAGTGCGGCCTTACCAAAGTCCTGTGTAATTGAAGCATAAATACCCAACTTCTATACTCAATGTCCTACCTGAGTAAGGCCAGTGTCCCAAATGACTTTTTCACTTCCCTGTCTACCTGTGACTCGACTCTCATGGAACCGTGCAACTGAACGCCAAGGTTTCTCTGCCCACTACACCCCTAAAGACCCTCCCATGCACCATGAAACTCCTACCTGGATTTGAGTTTCCAAAATGCAAGACCTCACACATCTACATTAAATTCAATTTGCCATTTCACGGCCCACTTGCCCACCTGATTAAGAACTTGCTGCAATTTCTGATAATCTTCCTCAGTGATAACGCTACCACTTATTTTAGTGTCATCTGCAAACTTACTAATCATGCCTTGTACATTTTCAACCAAATCATAGATATTAAACAGCAATGGAACAAGCCTCTGGTCTGACAAGCATCCTTCCACTAAACCCTCTGCTTCCTACCAACAAGCCAACTGTGTATCCAATTGGCCAAATCCCCCAGCAGTCCACGTGATGGAACCTCCCATAGCAACCTGCCATATGGAACCTTATCAAAGGCCTTCCTGAAATTCGTAGAGACTACGTTTACCGCTCTGCCCTCATCAACCTTCTTTGTCACTTCACCAAAGGATTCTAAGAAATATGGGAATCATGATGTCCCACTCACAAGTTTATGCTGACCGATCCGAATCAAACCCTGTGTAAGTAATGGGTGCAGACAATGGTATGCTGTCCTTTATTGTATGATGATTCGAGTACATAAGTAAAGCCATCTTCCTGCTGTTGTAGAGCCTTGCTGAGAGAGCATTTGGGGCACTCTGTACAGATTTGATCTCATTTGTAAGGAATTATCTCTTTACCACAGACACGGGTGTTGGTATCATGAGAATAGAGTGAAGAAGCTGAGTGTTTAATCTGTAGAGCTGTGAGAGACAAAGAAATGGTGATGCTGAAACACGAGGAGTGGCAGCGAACAATTATTTCCAAAAGAGACATTGATAGGGAGAGAAATTCCATACTTTACCCAGGATTGATTGGTTTGTTTTATTGTCACGTGTACCTCAGTACAGGGAAACATTTTATTTATGAGCAGTGGAGGCAGATCATAGTGAGCATGACCAGACAGAACATAGGGTGGAAACAGACTTGGACAGAGTAAGACATACAGGTTATACTGAATCGGACATGCACTAGACAAGATCAACATGAACAAGATGAGCATTATTTGAACTTAGAGGGTCCATTCATCAGTCTAACGTGACTTTCCTAATAGTTTATATGCCTTAATTAACTCTCCCCACGTTACTGGGCAGTCGGCGTGTGAACCAGTACTAAATGCCATGTTGTTCACAATCCCCAACAGCAGCCACAATACCTTCCGTCTGAAACAGGTAGCCATTCCATCCAGCTTCCGCCCGACATAGAGAACACCAGGCTGTCTTCTTGGAGATGGAAGATGCCTTCTTGAGACTTCACACAAGACATATGGCTTCCCTCCTCACCACTAGAAAACCACGTTAAATTCCCACGTGTTTATCATAAGCAACGGAGCCAGGATGAACAACGTGGAGCAGTCTGTCTGTGCAGCTTCTGCTCCACTTGTTCATTATGTTAGAGCATCAATCTGGAGACAGTGAAGACTGCCGATGCTGGAAATAAGAGTAGAGAGTCGATTGCTGGAAAAGCACAGCAGGCCAGGCAGCATCCGAGAAGCAGGAGAATCGACGTTTCGGGCATAATCTAGTCATCAGGAATCATCATCTATTACCTCACTCTGTCCATGTGTAAGTGCATTGAGGTGGGAATGGCCTCCTACTGTTCCTGTATAAGTGACTCAAGGGACTGACTGGCTTCTTCCTCGTTCGATTGGACAGGGCCAAGTGCCTGACTGGTTACCCCTATTTCCTGTTTGACAGCTTGATGTACTGACAAGTGTGGTAATGCTGTAGCTTTAAGAGGTTTTTTTTGTCCTGGTTTCTTTTAAGAGAGAGACTGAATGATCGTTACCAAAATGGCTAGTTAAGACCACTTGCGTAAACAGCTTGCGAGGCCTTAGTTTTATTTTAATGCAGCCTGAATGGGTGTGGCCAGCTCTCAGAGATTGGGATTACTGGGTTTTGGTTTCTCAGTAACATCAAAAACTATAGGGGTCTCCACAGAGTTGGAAGCTTCAGGGAATGTCTCCTGGCTGCTACTCTCTCTGAATTTTCTCTTGATGCTGTTTTCAATTCCTGAATTTTCCTTTTTGCCAAGGGCTGTGTTTATCGGAATTTCCTATGTTGGGCTAGTTCATTTGTAATAGCTCCTAGATCTATTATTCTGTTAAGTTGTCCAATAGAATTATTTTACTTTAAATTCCTCTTTCTTTGGTATTATTTAATCTTTTGTGTTTAAATAAATGGCGTTTTGCTTACCACCGAGTAGTTTGACCAGTCACGTTGCATCTAGAACAGGCACTTTACATTTCCTTTAAAATAAGAAAGCATTAGAGTCTAGGCTACTGTCTTCAAATATTTTCGAGGGGCTCTGGTATTGTCCATCACATTAGACTCCTTCTCTTCATGAGTAATCGTCTGGAGGCACTGAGTGGGCTGTCCCTGTTCTTCTCCAATAGTGTCAATGGGCTGAATGGTTTCCTTATATTCCTGCGAAACCAGCGTTAGGTGCTGAATGAACTCTTGTTTCACTGTGGCAATGTGCAGTGTCAGGCAGTGCTGTTACCTGAATGCCATGGACCCTTTAACAGCGCGCGCCTCAATGGAGTCTGGGTCTTGCTGTACAGGGACACAGACCAGTTCAGGAACTGATGGGGGATAAAGTGTTCTGAACAATGTGGAATATTCAGTGACCATGCCCACTTCTGATCTTATGGTGGGGAGGGTGGGGGTGGGGGTGGGGGCGGGGAGACATTGATGAAGCAGCTGAAGTTGTTTGTGAAGGGGAAGCTACCCGGAGGATCTCCCACAGAGGTGACCCAGGACTGAGATGATGACCATCTTCCTTTGTGCCATGTTTCATTCCAAACACTGGAGAGTTTACTCTGATTTCCATTAAGTCCAGTTTTGTTCAGCTCCTTGATGTTAACAAAAGTGAACCACTGCCTTGATATCAGGGCCAGTCATTTTTACCTGAACCCTTGTATCAGCCTCTTTTGTTCATATCAATAAGCCATGATACAGGAGCAGCAAGTGTTTTCCTCAAACAGGTGGTGTTGAATGTCAGGATTTCTCTTCTCAAGAGTGTTCGGGGAGCTAGATGATTGAAAGTATTTGAATAGGTAGTAAGTGGATATTGACCTGTCAGAGATGTGAGGGCTATGAGGAATTGGGCATTAAAGAGTATTTCAGAACGCGAGCAGATCAGCCACGATCTTAGTGAAGGGCAAGGCAGGCTTGTGGAGTGAATGACCTGCCCCTGTGTCTGACGTTCTCCCATTCTGTTATTGGACAGTTATTGGGTGTTATTTTCATGGATGTTCTGTTATTGAATGTTGCAGACAGGGAGCCGAGAGGATTTTGTGAGCTATCGTTGGGTGAGGTATATGGGCTGTATTCACAGTGAATCTGGGTCTACAACATGATCAACACATGAAGCACAAGTTGCAGAGAAGGGAAGCTCTGTAAAGAGAGATGAGGGCCCTCGATCATGCCCAGCCTGGGTTTTGCAATTACATTTCCCAAATCAACATAAAGCGTGTGGGACAGTCTTTAATAGCCGAATGGTCTCCTCTGATTCTGTGCAACAGGGTATGGGGTAAGTAGCCTCCACTGCTCCTGTCTAGTAGGTTTGAAGGGCTGAATAGAACACAGGAACATGGGACTGACGAGCAGGAGTGGGGCATTTGACACTTTGAGCCTTCTCCATCAGGCAGTAAGATTGTGGCTGATCATGTTGTGGACTCAGCCCCACTTTCCTGTCTACATCCCATTATCCATGACTAAATTCTCTATCAAATATTTACGTAACGCAGCTTTCAATCAATATGAACATAGAGGCACGATAAACTTCCAATGAAGAGAATTCTGACTTGAAAGGTCCTTTCAGAATTTTTTGTCATCCTTCTTAGCGAATGAGAGGGTCATGCAGAACGGAAACAGACCCGTTAGTCCAATCAGTTCACTCTGATCAGTTATCAAATTTGATCCAGTCCCATTTGCCAGCATTTGGCCAATATCCCTCCTCTTTCAGATACTTTTTAAATGTGCGATAGTAACCGCCTTCACCACTTCCTCTGACAGCACTTTCTGTACACACACCAGTCTCTGTGTGAAATATTTATCTTCAGGTCCTTTCTAAATTAATCGCCCTCTCCCCTCCAACCCATGCTCTCTTGTTCTGGACTCCCCTGCCCTGGGGAGCACAGCGTGGCTGTTCAGAATATCCATGCCCCTGGTGGTTTTATAAACCTCAATAATGTCACCAATCAACCTCTAACACTCCAGGAGAAAGCACTTCAAACTAATCAGCCTCTCTCGACAGCTCAAACCTACAGTACTGGAATATGCGTGTAAGTTATTTCTGCAGAAAACCGAGTTGTAGGCAGCATTCCTAAAAATAGCCTCACCAACATCCTGTACAGATGCAAAATAACACCACAACTCCTATACTCAATGCTCTGAATGATTAAGGCAAATGTGCCAAATATGTTCAGCACCACTCTGTCTACCTGCGACTCCACATTCAAGGAACAATGTACCTTCAGCCCTATGTCCCTTTTTTCCGTAACACTCCCCAGGACCTTACCATAAAGTGTATAATTTCTGTCCTGATTTGCCTTTCGAAACTGCAAAATCTGGTATTTATCTAATTAAACTTCATCTGTCACTCCTTGCTCCTTTGTCCCATCCAATTGTGGTCTCGTATTCTGACATAATCTACTACACTGCCTTTCTGATGTAATCTGTAAACCTACTAACTATGGCCCCAGTATTCACATCTAACTCCTTTACATAAATGATGAAATGCAGTGTACACAGTCCTGATTCTTACAGCACACTGCCACTCACAAACCTCCAGTCTGAAACGTATCCCTCTTCCTTCAAACCAATTGTGACTAGCTTCTTCAGTATCCCACGTGACTGAAACTTACTAATCTGTCTACCAATCAGAATGAAATACTAGCTATGAGATAGGCTGAGTAGGTTAGGTTTATTTTCACTAGAAAAAAGGAGATTGAGGGGGGACCTGATTGAGTTTTACAAAATCATGAAGGGTATTGACAGTGTGGATACAGACAAGCTTTTTCCCAGGGTGAAGGATTCAATAACGAGAGGTCATGCTTTCAAAATGAGAGGTGGGATGTTTAGGGGGGAATACACGCGGTAAGTACTTCCCACAGAAGGTGTTGGGCGTTTGGAAGGCGTTGCTAGCAGAGGTGGTAGAGGCAGGCACGGTAGATTCATTTAAGATGCGTCTGGACAGATGCATGAGTAGGTGGGGAGCAGAGGAAGACAGATGCTTCGGAATTGACCGACAGATTTAGACAGTACATTTGGGTCGGCTCAGTCTTGGAGGGCGAAGGGCCTGTTCCTGGGCTGTAAATTTTCTTTGCTCTTTGTTCTTTAAATGAACACCTTGCTGAAGTCCATATAGACAATGTCTACCAAACTGCCTAAAACAATCTTCTTTGTCACCTCTTCAAAAAACTCAATCGAATTAATGAGACATGATTTCCCATGCAGAAAGCCACGTTGTCTCCCCCGATCAGCCCTTGCCTTCCCAAATGTATGTAAATTCTGTCCCTCAGAATTCCATCCAACAACTTACCCACCACTGACATCAGGCTCACCGGTCTATAGTTCTGCACCTTTTTGGGTCACTGTTTCCTTTTCTAGTCCCACTCCTCCACTGCTCACAACAAATGTTAAATGTAACCAGGTTGGTGATATTGGTCTCAGACTGGGTCAGGGTCAGTCTTAGGAATAAGTCGGGGTAGTTTCTTTAACCTGCTAAAACAATGCGTTTATAATCCAGAGCAATATTACTCAAACTATGATGGAATGATGAATGGCAAACTGTTTGGGTATTGCAAATATAGAATCAATATTTCCCTTTCTAAAAACACTGACACTAACACACACACACACTCATAAAATTCTATAAAATAGTAAGAATGGTAACGATGACTTTAGAGTTTGTTTTAGCTTGCACACATTGCTGTGATGAGGAACAATGAAGGAGAGAGAGTGCAATAGGCCATTCCTTCTCGGGCAGATTACATATTCTCCCTCTCTGAGCTGAATCACACAATAATGTCATGCTCTCCCAAACTGGACTATGTGAGGTCGCCTTGTACATTGTCCAAACTATATCTCCATCGCATTCCCTGTTCCATATTTCTTATCATTGCTGCTGTCATATACAGAGCCATACCCTTCGCAGAAAATGGTCTTGGTCGATTTGAAATATGTTTGCATGGCCCTGCGTCATTAAAGAATAAAATGTTTTATTTATTCAGAATACCTGTGTTAAACTGAATGCATTTTTAAAAGAAACACAGACACTGCTGGAAAAGCTCGGCAGGTCTGTCAGCATCCAGATGTCTTTTGAGTGTTGTAGTTGTACCAGGCTGCACCACGTCCTCTGGCAGCTCATTCCATACGCACACCACCCTCTGTGTGAAAAGGTGACTTTAGGCCTCATCAAATCCTTTTCCTTCTCGCTTACTACCAATGCCCTCTGGTTTTGGACGCCCCTAACCTGGGGACAAACCCTGACTACCCACCCTATCCATGACCGTTCGGATTTTATAATCCTTTGCTGCTGTGAAATGTGACTTCAATCAACACAAATAGCTGTACATTCAGTTATCCCGGGCCAAAATTCTGAAATTCAATACTGACACCTCTTCCTTCTCCATCAAGTCACAATTCTAAATCCATTTTAAGCAGTTTGTTCAGATGTATCACGAGATAAATCTGTGAGGTTTACACCTAGACCTTTGTGCTTGGAGGTAGGGACACTAGCATCACTCAGCAATACCCATAAAGCTGTAACAGTATTCTCCTCTGTGTTTGTTCATCAGACTGTCCTGACATGCTGTGACATACCTCTGCAACAGGCAGGAGTTGAATCCAGGCCTTCTAGTCCAGAGCTAGGATCACTACCACACAAGTTCAGGAATTGGAATCAAATGCAAAGTTCTGGCGCAGAGGCAGGGACACGCCCCATGATACTACCATACCCAGATTTTGAGTCATATTTTAGTGCTCACTTTCAGCTCAGTGTGGATTTATTATAATCAGGTTACCATTACTGAACTGCACAAAATACTTTGCATTGTTAAACAAATGCAAGATATTTGTCTCAAATGTAGGATATTGAGTGTGCGGGCTACACTATCGAAATTAACTATGAACATCTTTAAGTGCTATTATCTGTAGACTGCAATATTAGGGACAGAAATCCTGCAGACAGACTCTGCCCAATGAAGGGTCTCAAATCGATATTTATTACGGAACGTCAGAGACGAAGGAAGAGCTTAATTTCTGGTCCCAAAACACCGATCACTCTAAGCCACTTCTAACGTGTGAATGCATTCTTCCTAAAACCATGAAATGATACCAGGCCAGTGATGACTGCCCAGCCTCTCCACCCCACTGACTGTGTCTGCAATCTGTCCCTCCTCCCCCTAACCACACAAGGCAAACCAAGCTCTGGGTCTTTGTGCAAATCAAGGCTGGAGTGTGCAGGCTTCCTGTGGAGGGATGGGCATTTCAAAATTGAAGGGGGAGGGTGAGGTAGCAGTAATATCACACACTGGGCTGATGGGTTGCAGATGGAGTTTAGTTTGGATTAATGTGAGGTATTGGATTTGGTAAATCAAATAAGAGAAGGATCTATACAATTAAAAGTAGGGTCTTTGGCAGTGTTGTAGGACAGAGACCTAGGCCGTCAGGTATAATTCTTTAAAAAATGCATCTCATACAGATAGTGTGGTTAAGAAGGTGTTTAACACACTTATCTTCAATCGTCAGACCTTTGAGTATCGGAATTGGGACGTCATGTTGAGGTTGTACAGGACATTAGTGAGACCACTTCTGGCATACTGTGTCCAGTCCGGTCACCCTGCCCGCTCATTCCATAGGCACACCACCCTCTGGGTGAAAAAGCTGCCCTTTAGGTCACTTTTAAATGTTTTCCCACTCATGTCCTCTAGTTTTGGACTCCCCTACCCTTAGAAAATACCTTGAGAATTCACTTTGATATTATTGACCTTGATATTATTAAGCTGGAGAGGATGCTGGATGTTGCTGGGAATGGAGGGAGTGAGCTATAAGGAGAGGCTGGGTAGGCTGGGACTTTTTTCAGTGGAGAGTATGAGATTAAGGGGTACCTTTACAGAGGATTATCAAATAGTGAAGGGTACAGATAACCTGAAGGGCTGATGTCTTTTCCCTCGAGTTGGGGATTCAAAACTGAGGGATATTTTAAGGTGTGAGGAAAAAGATTTACAAAAGTCACGAGAGTTAAATATTTTCGATTGAATTTGGCTTGTGTGTGGAATGAACTTCCAAAGGAATTGGTGAAAGCAGGGACAGTTACAACGTTTAAAGGAAATTTAGATCAGTACATGGATAAGACATCAGTTTGGATGGTGCCGTGACCAGTTGCCCTCTCCCTCCCCCTCTCTGAATGATGGTTTTCACCCTCTGCCAATGCCTGTGCAGTGGCGTGGGAAGGCCAGCAGAGGGTGACATTGCATCACTTTTAGCACCACAGAGACTGCCAGACCTGCCCCACACAGAGACACACAGAGACACACACGGGAATGATTAGGGCATGGCGTGAAGCTCATCTGGCAACTTAAACTAAACATAAAGCAGTGCTCAATTCGTCTCGTAAACTGTTAAAATATGAGTAGCAGAGAACTCCCAAATTCCACTATTTAAATAAAAACATCAGTTTATTTTTTCACTCTGAAAGTGAACATTTTACATCAACAATTCACAACTCTGGGACCATCTTACTCTTCTGCTTATTACCTGACTCCAACACTATAGCAATATACTGTTTCTGTGTTTGCCATTCTCTCATATCACAGGTGCTTGTAAGCTCTCAGTTCAGAACAGCATTCACCCTCTCTTATAAGTACAGTACACACTTTCAACTTCATCACATTATCCCCTGATGAATACAGATAAGTGGAGTCTATCTGGATTTCTCTTGCTCTGTGGTTTGTCAATATTTAATCTACTCTGCCTCGTACGTGTCAGGATTTTTGTTGCTCCATTGACAGCATGTCATTATTCGACTCTGTTCATGGGAATATATCAGTATTTCACTTGCTCACACTCGTGAGTATTTCAGGATTTCAGTTGTCTCATGGGGACTGTGATGCTATGGCAATCTCAATGTTTGTAAATGGCACCGAACCTGGAAGAACTCTAAAGTCTATAGAGGACAGTGTGGAACTCTAACAGGATAATCATACGTTGGTGTAGTGTTCAGGTTTATGGTAGATGGGGATCAGTTCTGAGTAGTGTGAGGTGATGCACTTAGGTAGGAAGGACAATGAAAGTCATTTTAAAACAGGCTGTGCCATTATAAATGAGGTGCAGGAGCAGAGATCGCTAGGTTTATATGATCACAGGTTATTGACGATGTCAGGACAAGTGGGGAAAGCAGTAACTATCACAGATCAGTTTCAATATCTGAGATGTTTACAGGAGGAGGTGTAGGAGGGAGTCTCCGTGCTCACTTGCTGGGAGGTGGTGGTGATGATGTGTTGTGAGCCCACCCTCCTGCCCACCGAGACCGTGGGGATTCCAGTTGTATCAGAGCGACACAAAAGGCAGAGGGCATCAGGGCCAGAGTTTCTAAGTTGTTCCAGGGGGAAACGGAGCTGCCAGTGGATTTCAAGTGAGAATTGCCCTTCACTGTACATTGCTCCTTAATCGGTCGGTGGGACGTGGATGTTTCAGAATCTCCACACGGGTCGTCCCTGTCCTCTCCGGCAGCTATCAGGGTCCTCCCCACATGGTGGGGGGAGGGGGTGAGGAAACGGATATCGGCCACTCCACCACCCGGCTAGGCCCTTTCTGTCTATTCCAGGCTGTTTCTCATGGAATGCGAGAAAGGGAGGGAGGGAGGGACGGTGGGAGTGGGTGGCCTTGCTGTTAATGCTAGTGTAGGTGGGGAAGGGGTCATGGTGAGGGGGCTCAAGGGAGTCAGTCCCACAGTGTTGTCTCCAGGCAATGTTATTACTGTGGGGGGGGGGTAAAGTGGAAGGAAGAGAGGGCGGAATGTGCTGCATGCAGCAGTGAGAGTGGTGAGCATGAGCCTTGTTCAGCGGTCGGTGCTATAACAGATACACAATGAGTGTGAGGGAGGAGAGAGAATACGGTGACACTTATTCTGACAGAGCAGGGAAGGTTATTGGTGCTTGTCCTGTATTGCTGGACATTTTCTCAGACCGCAGATACTGCATTGAGCTGGATGGTGAGCTCAGACCATCTTCAGTAGGTCTGGTGGTGTGGCCCTCTCTGGGAAAAGAATGACCCCCTCTGTACTAGCACATCCACAAGGACCTCCGTGCCCTGTCAACAAACCGTGGTGCAAGTGCCATGGTCGGAATATCCAGGGGTACCCAGGCGATGCAGAGTACCGCCAGTCATGATGGGTGGGAGATTCGGGCTGGTATTGAATGAGAGGGACACCATGGGGTGGGGTGGGTAGTCAATGCGATGAGTTCGATGCGATAGCACCAGGAAATTAGCTCAGCCTCGTACAGACAATCCCTCTGTCGCACTCAAGGAAAATCAAATAGAAATAAATTATTGTTAGAATCTGCCCAATGAGTCATAGATTCTGTTGAAACCACTTCCAGTTACAAAGATGCAGAACAAATGCTCATCTGACCTCACACCAATCTCCCTTTTTCCCATCTTTCCTGGGAAGACTGGCTCATGTTACAGGATGCTATCGAAGTGTCTACATTTCAGCATTCTGCAACCTGGGAACATATCCTTCCATGACACTGTCTCTCAATCTCCCCGTCTCTGTCTATTTCCCAAACCCTCCCATGTGGTGATATTTAAACTGATCCCCTCGCCATCTTTCTCTGGCAGTGATGTTCACACCCATGGCACCCCCTTCTCGTGGCACAATGGAGATAGGGAGCTGTGTAAAAGCAATGACTGCAGATGCTGGAAACCAGAGTCTACATTAGTGTGGTGCTGGAAAAGCTCAGCAGTTCAGGCAGCATCCGAGGTGCAGTAAAACTGACGGTGGGAGCTGCACATCCTGTCACTTCCAGGGTGGGCTGCAAGTTTCCCCACACTGGGCAGTGATCTAACACAATGTTACTGAGCAATGCACTGGGGTGGGTTACACAGCTCAACATGAGGGGAGGGTAACTACCTCCAAGTTTGCAGATTAATTCACGGGTGATCATTGCACAGGTCGCTGTGGTGAATAGACTATCTGTTTGATGTTTATAGATAATGCAATGATGTGGTCAGTGCAGCTCCCCGTGCTGGATGGATATGTAGCCTGTGCACAGTATATCATGTTGGTGGGGTGGATGCGGTGGGGGGGGGGGGGAAGTGATGGACAGGGCAAGGAGTTACCTGAAACTTTCTGTCCCAAGCATTCTATAACTAACATTCCACGAAGCGTTCTGTACCCGACATTCTATAACTGTCATTCCCCGGAATGTTCTGTCCCTGACATTCTATAACTGACATTCCCTAGAAAGTTCTGTACCTGAAATTTTACAACTGCCATCCCACAACTGCCATTCCCCGGAATATTCTGCCCCCGACATTCTATAACTGACATTCCCCGGAACGTTCTGTCCCTGACATTGTTTGTGAACACACGGTCGGCAGTGAACTGAACAAACGATAAGAACCCGAGGGAAGAGATCTCGTTCCAGGGAGAAGGAGACACTGTTCCGAAGGCCTCTCAGGCAGTTAAAGGGGGGTATACATTTTCCCCGCGTTTACATTTCTTCACGACACAGGTTCAACCACAATTTAGACAAAAATACTCAAACTCCGTTTGTCTTCATGGAACTGGGAAAGAATCCTTCAGGACAGCAACGATTCCACCCTCCGTATTAGGAACTGGGAAGGAGTGACCTGTGTCTGCTCTCGAGTGGTCGGAAGTGTGGGAATGTTCTAGAAACCATCTGTCCTTATGGATGTGTCTCTGTGTGTTTGGGGATGGAGGGTTTCTTGTGATTTATGTCACATTTTCGTCGGTAATTCAGACCTTCCCATTTGTTATTCCTGCTCCAATTATTTTAATAAATCCCGGAATACAGGCACACATTTGAAAATCTCACTGGGTCCCCGATCAAACGGGTCCCTTTGCCTCCAGGCTGATGGATAATGGGTTTGTTTTCCTTCCTCACAGTTAACGTAGTGACCATCTACATCCTGCTTTATAAAGATTGTGGATTGTCTCCATGTGTCAGACGTTACCTGGGGGCCATGGCAGCGGCAGATCTCCTGGTCATTATCCTCGACCTGATCCTGAGACACATTCCCATTGTTTATCCGGAACAGTTTTATTTCCTGTACTCCGTCCCCGTGTGTAATATCCACGCCATCCTGCTTTATGCAGGCACTGACTGTTCTGTCTGGTTTACCGTCACTTTCACCTTTGATCGATTTGTGGCCATTTGTTGCCAGAAGCTGAAAAGTAAATATTGCAGTGAGAAAACGGCGGCTGCGTTTCTGGGAGCATTGACTGTGCTGAGCTGTCTAAAGAACATTTCCTGGTATTTTATGCTCACGGCTAGGTATTGGCTGATGAACTCCCCCTGGTTTTGTGCTGCACCAACTGCTGTTGTATTCTCCAGTGTCTGGGTCACAATCGAGTTCCTCCACTACCTCGTAACCCCTTGTGTCCCATTTCTCCTGATTCTGCTGCTCAATGTTCTCACAGTCAGACACATTTTAGTGACCAGCAGAGCCCGCAGGAGACTCCGCGCTCACAGCAATGGGGACGATCAGTCTGACACTGAAATGAGAAACCGAAAAAAATCCATCATTTTACTGTTTGTGATCTCGGCGAATTTCATCCTGTTATGGTCAATGTTAATGGTGTATTCTATATGGGTAAGGATGAGGCAGATTGTGGATACCCCTGTGATTCTCCATCGCTTTCTGCGGGAATTGGGCTTCATGCTGCAGCTCCTCAGTTGCTGCACAAACACCGCGATTTATGCCGTGACCCAGACTAAGTTCAGGCAGCAGCTGAAGAATGTGCTGAAATATCCCTTCACCCAAATCCATCCATCAATCAAATTCCATCATTAATCAATCCATCCGGGATTTTCTCATTTCAGTTCTGTGTTTCAGCGATGGAGCAGCCTGTCGCTATGGGAACAGACTGAGGGGAGCGCTGGTTTGTCCATCCTTATTCCACAGGGGGATTACAGTGAAATATTTCAACGTTTCTCACAACTGAGGGGCAAGTGAGAAAAGGCACCATCTCACTAACTGTATCCATCACTTCCATTTGTAAACAATAAAAATGTTGATTAAAGCATGCCGAGCAGCAGAGTGAACGATGTTGTTGTGTGTCTTTGTGTTGGAGAAGCTGAGCTGGAGAGAGACGGACTCAGCCTCAAGTCCTGGTCCTCAGGGAAGGGGAGGGCACCGGGCCCTGAGCTCAGGAGCTGTGTTTAACTCCCTCTGTCCCCTTCCACTCCAACCTGGTCTCCCCTTTCCTCTCCCCAATCTTTCTCCACATTTCTCCCTCTCTCTCTCTCTGCAAACTCACTCTTGCTCACCATCTCTCCCTTTCACTCTTCCTCGTCCCCCTCCCTCACACGAACACCCCAACCCTGGTTTCTCCACCTGCCTCCACTCTTCCCTCTCCCCCTCCCGCTCACTCTCACTCTCCTGCTGTCCATGTCTCCCTCCCACAATTCAGTCTCTACCCCATTTTCGCTTCCTACCCCATCTCACCCCAACGCCCCCACATGCAGCCTCACCACCGACCCCCCCCCCCCCAGTCTCTGGGCCAGAGGGAGAGGTAAGGATCGGGAGACAGAGTGTGTCAGAGAGGGAGGGCTAGGAGGGAGGGAGATTCAGTCAGAGAGAAACCTCAGAGTTACTGCTTCACTATCAACAGGTTCACCCTCACACTATCTGTGTCACTATCACCCTGACCCCCTCACACTTACAGCTATATACGAGCTGGACACACTCACAACTACTGCGTCAATATCAGACTGAGCCCCTCGCACTTACTGCATCACTATCACCCTGGCATAATCACACTTACTGCATCACTACAAGCCTCAATCCCTCACACTTACTGTGTCACTATCACATTGACCCCTCATGCTTACTGACTCACTGTCACCCTGACCTCCTCACACTTACTGCGTCACTGTCACCCTGACCCCCTCACATTTACTGACTCACTGTCACCCTGACCCCCTCACACATACTGTATCACTGTCACCCTGACCACCTCACACTTAATGTGTCACTGTCACACTGAGCCCCTCACACTGACGGTGTCACGATCATCCTGACCCCCTCACACTTACTGCGTCACTATCACCCTGACTCACACTTACTGCGAGACTATCACGCTGACCCCCTCGCATTTACAGCTTCACTACGAGCAGGGCACACTCTCACCTACTGCGTCACTATCAGACTGAGCCCCTCACACTTTCTGCATCATTACTAGCGTCTCCCCCGCACAATTACTGCATCACTGTCACCCTGGCATAATCACACTTACTGCGTCTCTATCAGCTGGACCCCACACACTTACAGCACACTGTCACCCTGAACCATTCACACTTACTGCGTCACTTTCACCCTGACCCCCACACACTTATTGTGTCACTGTCACCCTGACCCCCTCACAGTTCCTGCGTCACTGTCACCCTGTCTCCCTCACAGTTACTGCGTCACTGTCACCCTGTCCCCCTCACACTCACTGTGTCACTGTCATCCTGACTCCCTCACAGTTCCTGCGTCACTATCAACCTGACCCCCTCACACTTACTGCGTCACTATCTCTCTGATCCCTTCACACTTACTGCGTCACTGTCACCATGACCCCCTCACAATGACTGCGTGACTATCACGCTGACTCTTCACACTGCCTGTGTCACGGAGACCATGATCCCGCACACACTTACTGTATCACTGTCACCCTGAGTCCTCACTCTTATTGCATTACTATAGACTGACCACTCACACTTACTGCATCACGATCAGGCTGAGCCCCTCACACTTTCTGCATCACTACTAGCGTCTCCCTCTCACACTTACTGCATCACTGTTACCCTGACCCCCTCACACTTACTGCGTCACGATCAGCCTGACCCCTTCACTCTTACTGCATCACTATCACCCTGGCCCCCTCACACCTACTGCGTCAATCTCGCCCTGAGCACCTCACCCTTACTGCGTTACTATCAGCCTTACCACTCACACTTACTCTGTCACTATCACCCTGTCCCTGTCACAATTACTGTGACACGATCACCCTAACACCCCCAAACTGACTGTGTCTCTATTAGCCTGACACCCTCACACTTACTGCGTCACTGCCAGCCTTTCTCCCTCACACTTACCGCGTCAGTGTCACCCTGAATCGCTCACAATTACTGCGTCACTATCAGCCTGAACACACACACTTACTGTGTCACTATCAGCCTGACCCCTCACACTTACTGCGTCAATATCACCCTGACCCCCTCACACTTACTGCGACACTATCACCCTAAAAGGCCCACACTGACTATGTCACTATCGCTCTGACACCCTCACACTTACTGCATCCTTGTCACCCTGACCCACTCACAGCTTCTGTGTCCCTATCACCCGGTACGCATCACAATTACTGCATCACTGTCACCCTGACCCCCTCACACTGACTGCATCCTTGTCACCCTGATCCCCTCACACTTACTGCGTCACTGTCACCCTGACGCCCTCACACTTACTCTATCAATATTACCCTGAGCCCCCTCAGACTTACTGCGTCACTGTCACCGTGACCCATTCACACTGTGTCACTACCACTCTGAACGCCATGCACCTACTGTGTCACTATCACCCTAACACCCCCACACTGACTGTATCACTATCAACCTGATCCCCTCACAATTACTGGGTCACTGCCAGCCTCTCTCTCTCTCACTTACTGCATCGCTATCACTATGAACCCCTCACTCTTACTGCATCACTGTCACCCTGACCCCTCACTCTTACTGCATCACTATAGACTGCCCACTCTCACTTACTGCATCACTATCAGGCTGACCCCCTCACACTGCGTCAATGTCACCCCGACCCCCTCACACTTACTGCATCACAAACAATATCTTCCCTTTACACTTACTGCGTTACTGTCACACTGACCACCTCACACTTACTGCGTCACTATCAGCTGGACCCCACACACTTACAACGTCACTATGAGCTGGACCCCCTCATACTTACTGCATCACTATCATCCTGACCTCTCACACTTACTGCGTCACTGTCACCTTGACTTCCACACACTTACTGCGTCACTATCAGACTGACCCCACACACTTACTGCATCCTGATCAACCTTACCCCCTCACACTTACTGCATGACTATCACCCTGGCCCCCTCACACTTACTGTGTCACTATCGCCCTGATCCTGTCACACTTACTGTGACACTATCACCCTAACACCACCAAACTGACTGTGTCTCTATTAGCCTGACGCCCTCACACTTACTGCGTCACTGCCAACCTCTCTCCCGCACACTTGCCGCGTCAGTGTCACCCTGAACCACTCACACTTACTGCGTCACTGTCACCCTGAGCCCCTCAAACATACTCTGTCACTATCACCCTGAGCCCCCTCACGCTTATTGCGTCACTGTCACTGTGACCCATTCACACTATGTCACTATCACGCTGAACCCCATACACTTACTGTGTCACTATCACCCTAACATCCCCACACTGATTGTGTCACTATCAACCTGACCCCCTCACAATTACTGCGTCACTGCCAGCGTCTCTGTCACACACTTACTGCGTCGCGATGACCATGAACCCCTCACTCTTACTGCATCACTATCAGACTGCCCGCTCACACTTACTGCGTCACTATAGACCGATCACTCACACTTACTGCGTCACTATCAGACTGAACCTTCACACTTGCTGCTTCACTATCACCCTGATCCCCTCACACTGCGTCACTATCACACTGACTGTGTCACTATCCCCCTTACCCCCTCACAATAACTGTGTCACAATCATCTGGACCCCCTCACACTTTCTGCATCACTAACTGCCTCTTCCCTTTACACATCATGCGTCACTGTAACCCTGACCCCCTAACACTTACTGCATCATGATCATCCTGACCCCCTCATACTTACTGCATCAATATCACCCTGATTCCCTCACTCCTACTGCATCACTATCAGACTGACCCCTCACACGTGCTGCATCAATATCACCCTGACCACCTATCACTTACTGCTTCACTATCACCCTGTGTCCCCTCACATTACCTGCGTCACTATCACCCTGCGCCCCCACTCTTACTGCATCACTGTCACCCTGACCCCCCACACTTACTGCGTCGCTGTCACCCTGACTCCCTCACACTCACTGTGTCGCTGTCACCCTGACCCCCCTAACACTTTCTGCATCACTACTAGCGTCTCCCCCTCACACTGACTGCGTCACTATCAGCCAGAACCCACACTTACTGCATCATGATCAACCTTACTGCCTCTCACTTACTGCGACTCTAACAACCTGAACCCCACACACTAACTCTATCACTATCATCCTAACATCCTAACACACTTACGGCGTCACTATTAGCCTGACACCCCCACACTTACTGTGTCACTGCCAACCTCTCTCCCTCACACTTACAGTGTCAGTGTCATCCTGAACACCTCACACTTCCTGCATCACTATCAAGCTGGCCCCATCACTACTGCATCACTATCAGCCTGAACCCCTCACACTACATCACTATCACCCTGACCCCCTCACACTAACTGTGTCACTATCAACTGGACCCCCTCACACTGACTGCATCATAAACAACCTCTTCCGTTTACACTTACTGCGTCACTGTCACCCTGACCCCCTTACACTTCCTGCGTCACGATCATCCATACCCCCTCATACTTCCTGCACCACTATCACCCTGACTCCCTCACACTTACTGCATCACTATTACCCTGACCCCCTCATACTTGCTGCATCAATATTACCCTGACCACCTCACACTTGCTGCTTCACTATCACCCTACAATGCCTCACACTACCTGCGTCACTACCACCTTGCGCCCCCTCACACTTACTGCAACACTGTCACCCTGACCCCCTCACACTTACTGCGTAACTGTAACCTGACTCCCTCACAATGACTGTGTCACTATCACCCTGATCCCCTCACACTTTCTGCATCACTGCTAGCGTCTCCCCCTCACACTTACTGCGTCACTATCAGTCGGACCCCATTCACTTACTGCATCACGATCAACCTTACCGCCTCTGACTTACTGGATCATGATCAACCTTACCCCCGCACACTTACTGCGTCACTATAAGCCGGACCCTCTCACACTTACTGCGTCATTATCAGCTGGACCCCCCTCACACTTACTGCATTACTATCAGTTTTGCCCTTCAAACTGACTGTCACGATCAGCCAGTTCGCCTCACACCTACTGCGTCCCTATCACCTTGACCCCCTCACACTTACTGCCTCGCTATCACCCTGACCCACTCACACTTCCTGCATCACTATCACGCTGACCCCCTCACACTGACTGCGTCACTGTCACTATGACCCCATCACACTTACTGTGTCTCCCCTAAAACCTCACTCTTACTGCAACACTACAGACCGACCACTCACATTTACTGCATCACTATCAACCTGACCCCACACACTTACGGCATCATGATCAACTTTACCCCCTCACACTTACAACGACACTATCAACCTGAACGCCACACATTAACTCTATCACTATCATCCTCACACCACCACACACCTATGTGTCACTCTTAGACTGATCCCCTCACACTTACTGCGTCAATGCCAGCATCTCTCCCTCACACTTACTGTATCAGTATCACCCTGAACACCTCACACTTACTGCATCACTATTATTTGATCCCCTCACACTGACTGCGTCACTATCACCATGACCCCCTCACAGTTACTGCGTTACTGACACCCTGACCCCCACACTTACTGCGTCACTGTCACCCTGACCCCCTCACAGTTCCTGCATCACAATCACCCTGACCCCTTCACACTTACTGCGTTACTATCTCTCTGACCCCCTCACACTTACTGCGTCACTATCACCCTGAACCCCTCACAATTACTGGGTCACTATCACACTGACTCCTCACACTAACTGTGTCACTGACACAATGACACCCCCCACACGTATTGTGTCACTGTCACCCTGTCCCCCCTCACACTTACTGTTTCACTGTCACCCCGACCACCTCACTCTTACTGCATCACTACAGACTGACAACTCACATTTACTACATCACTGTCAGACTGAGCCCCTCACACTTCTGAATCACTACTAGCATCTCCTCCTCACACTTACAGCATCACTGTCACCCTGACCCCTCACACTTACTTCGTCATTTTCAGCCGGACCCCACAAACTTACCAAGTCACTATCATCTGAACCTACTCACACTTACTGCATCACTATCAGCCTGACCCCTCACACTTACAGCTTCACTATCAGGTGGACCACCTCACAATACTGCGTCGCTATCACCCTGAACCCATCACACTGACTGCGTCACGATCACCCTGACCTCCTCACACTTACTGCGTCAATATCACCCTAACACCCTCACTCTTACTGCATCACTATAGACTGACCACTCACATTTACTGCGACGCTATCAGACTGACTGCACACACTTACTGCATCCCGATCAACCTTACCCCCTCGCAACTTACTGCATCACTATCACCCTGACCCCATGACACTTACTGCGTCACTATCGTCCTGACCCCCCCACATTTAATGCGTCACTATCACCCTGACCCCCTCACAGTTACTGCATCACTGTCACCCTGACCCCCTCATGCTTACTGCCTCGCTATCTCCCTGACCCCCTCACACTGCATCACTATCATCCTGACACCCTCACACTGACTGCGTCACTGTCACTCTGACCCCCTCACACTTACTGTGACACTGTCACCCCTAACACCTCACTCTTAATGCATCACTACAGACTGAACACTCACATTTACTGCATCACTATCAGACTGACCCCACATACTTACTGCATCACGATCAACTTTACCCCTTCAAACTTACAGCGACACTATCAACCTGCACCCCACAAATTAACTCTAACACTATCATCCTAACACCCTCACACACTTATGCGTCACTATTAGCCTGACCCCCCTCACTTACTGCGTAAATGCCAGCCTCTCTCCCTCACATTTACTGCGTCAGTGTCACCCTGAACACCTCACACTTACTGCGTCACTATCAGCCTGACCCCCTCACACTTACTTCGTCACTGTCACCATGACCTCCTCACACTTACTGCGTCAATATCACCCTGAACCCCCTCACTCTTACTGCATCACTATAGACTGAACACTCATATTTACTGCGTCACTATCAGACTGACCCCACACACTTACTGCATCCAGATCAACCTTACCACCTCACAACTTACTGCATCACAATCACCCTGGCCCCATCACACTTACTGCGTCACTTATGCCCTGGCCCCCTCACACATACTGCATCAATATGACCCTGACCCCTTCACAATTACTGCGTCACTGTCAACCAGACCCCCTCACACTGACTGCGTCAGCGCCAGCCTCTCTCACTCACACTTACCACGTCAGTGTCACCCTGAACCCCTCACACTGACCGTGTCACTATCAGCCTGACACCCTCCCCCTTACTGCGTCACTATGGACTAACTCCCTCACACTTAACACGACACTATCAGCCTCACCCCTCACACTTACTGCGTCATGATCACTCTGACCCCCTCACACTTACTGTGTCACTGTCACCCTGACCCCCTCACACTTACTGTGTCACTAACACCCTGACACCTCACACTTACTGCATCAATATCATCCTGACCCCCTCACACTTACTCGTCACTATCACCCTGACCCCTCACAATTACCACGTCGCTATCTCTCTGCTCTCTGACACTTACTCAGTCAATGTCACCCTGACCCGCTCACAGTTACGGCGTTACTGTCACCCTGAAACCCTTACACTTACTATGTCACTGTCACACTCATCCCCTCACACTAACTGTGTCACTGTCACCCTGACACCAGACACTTACTGCATCACTATCACCCTGACCCCTCAAAATTACCAGGTCATTATCTCTCTGACCATCCCACACTTACTGTGTCACTAACACCCAGACACCTCACACTTACTGAATCAATATCACACTGACCCCCTCACACTTACTTGTCACTATCAACCTGGCCCCTCACAATTACCACGTCACTATCTCTCTGTTCTCTGACACTTACTCAATCAATGTCACCATGGCCCGCTCACAGTCACTGCGTTACTGTCATCCTGAAACCCTCACACTTACATGTCACTGTCACACTCATCCGCTCACACTAACTGTGTCACTATCACCCTGACACCACACACTTACTGCATCACTATCACCCTGACCCCTCAAAATTACCAGGTCACTATTTCTCTGACCATCCCACACTTACTGTGTCACTGGCACCCTGATACCCACACACTTACGGCGTCACTTCCACCCCAAGCCTCTCACACTGACAGCATCACTGTCAACGTTACCCTCTCACACTCACTCCATAACCATCACCCTGACCCCCTCACACTCACTCCATCACCCTCATCCTGACCCCCTTACACTCACTCCATTACCCTCACAATGACTCCTTCACTCTCACTCCATCACCCTCACGCTGACCCCCTCACACTCAATCCAACACCGTCACCCTGACACCCTCACACACACTCCATCCCCCTCACCTGACAGCCTCCCACTCACTCCATCACCATCACCCTGACCCCCTCACACTCACTGGATCACTGTCTCACTGCCCCTCCCACACTCACTCCAACACCGTCATCCGACACCCTAACATTCACTCCATCACACTCACCCTGACCTCCTCACACTCACTCCATCACTGACACCTTGTAATCCTCGCACTCACTCCATCACAGTCACCCGGACCCACTGACACTCACTCTATCACGAGGAAACTGCCCCATGCACACTCACTCCATCACTGTCACATTGATCCCCTTACACTCACTCCATCACCATCACCCTGACCCGCTCACACTCACTCCTACACTGTCACCCTGGTCTCCTCACACTCACGCCCTCAATGACACCTTGACCCCCTCACACTCACTCCATATCGGTATCCCTGACGCCCTAACACCCAATCCATCTCCGTCACATGGACACCGTTATAGTCACTCCATCACAGTCAAAAAGACAACCACATACTCACTTCATCACTGTCACACTGACCCTCTCACACTCACTCCATATCTGTCACTCTGCTCCCCTCACACTTACTCTATTACCGTTAACCGGACACCCTCACACTCACTCCATCACCGTCATCCTGACCGCCTCACACTCACTCCATCACCATCACCCTGACCCTCTCACACTCACTCCATCACCGTCACCCTGACCCTCTCACACTCACTCCATCACTGTCACCCTGATCCCCTCACACTCACTCCATCACCATCACCCTGACCCCCTCACACTCACTCCATCACTGTCACCCTGATCCCCTCACACTCACGCCCTCAATGACACCTTGACCCCCTCACACTCACTTCATATGTGTATCCCTGACGCCCTAACACCTAAACCATCACCGTCACACGGACCCCGTCATAGTCACTCCATCACAGTCATAAAGACAACCTCACACTCACTCCATCATCGTCACACTGATCGTCTCACACTCACTCCATATCTGTCAGACTGACACCCTCACACTTACTTCATTACCGTCACACAGACTCCCTTATACTCACTCCATCACAGTAACCCTGACACCCCATACTGACTGCATCTTGGTCACCCTAACCCTCTCACACTTACTGTGTCACTATCACCCTGACCCCCTCACACTTAATGCGTCACTGAAACCCAGACCTCATCACACTTACTGCGTCACTATCACCCTGACACTGTCACGCTTACTGCATCACTATAGACTGGCCACTCACATTTACTGCGTCACTATCAGACTGACCCCACACACTTCCTTTGTTACTATCGCCCTGACTCCCTCACACATACTGCATCACTATCAGTCTGACCCCTCACACTTACTGTGTTACTATCAGCTGGACCTCTCACACTGACTGTGTCACTATCACCCTGACCCCCTCACACTTACTGCGTCACTATCAGCCTGACCCCTCACACTTACTGCATCACTATCAACCTGAAAACCCCTCAAGCTTACTGCGCCACTATCACCTTAACACCCCCACACTGACTATGTCACTATCGCCCTTACCCCCTCACACTTACTGCATCCTTGTCACACTGACACCCTCACACTTTCTGTGTTACTATCACCCTGAACCCCTCACACTTACTGCGTCACTGTCACCCTGACCCCCTCACACTTACTGCATCCTTGTCACCCTGATCCCCTCACACTTACTGCGTCACTGTCACCCTAACCCTTCACACTTACTGCATCACTGTCACTGTGACCCACTCACATTGTGTCACTATCACGCTGAACCCCATACACTTATTGTGTCACTATCACACTAACACCCCCACATTTACTGTGTCACTATCAACCTGACCCCCTCACAATTACTGCGTCACTGCCAGCCTCTCTCTCTCACACAATTACCACATCGCTATCACCATGAACCCCTCACTCGTACTGCATCACTGTCACCCTGACCCCCTTACTCTTACTGCATCACTATAGACTGTCCACTCTCACTTACTGCATCACTATCAGACTGACCCCCTCACACTGTGTCAATGTCACTCCGACCCCCTCAATCTTACTGCATCACTACAGACGGACATCTCACATCTACTGCATCACTGTCAGACTGAGCCACTCACATTTTCTGCATCACGACTAGCGTCTCACTCTCACACTTACTGCATCACTGCCACCCTGACCCCCCCACACTTACTTCGTCACTATCATCTGGACGCCACACACTTACTACGTCACTATCAGCTGAACCTACTCACACTTACTGCGTCACTATCAGCCTGACCCCTCACACTTACTGCGTCACTATCAGCCTGACCTCCTCACACTTACTGTCTCAATATCACCCTGACACCCTCACTCTGACTGGATCACTATAGACTGAACTCTCACATTTACTGCGTCGCTAACAGACTGACCCCACTCACTTATAGCATCCCGATCAACCTTACCCCCTCACAAATTACGGAATCACTATCACCCTGGCCCCCTCACACTTAATGCGTCAATATCGCCCTGAGCCTCTCACAGATACTGCGTCACTGTCACACTGACCCCCTCACACTGACTGCGTCACTGTCACCCTAACCCCCTCACAGTTCCTGCGTCACTATCACCCTGACCCTCTCACACTTACTGCGTCACTACCTCTCTGACCCCCTCACACTTACTGCGTCACTGTCACACTGACCCCCTCACAATGACTGCGTCACTATCACGCTGACTCCTCACACTGACTGCGTCACTGAGACCATGACCCCCTCACACTAACTGTGTCACTGTCACCCGGACCCCCTCACTCTTACTGCATCACTATAGACTGACCACTCACACTTACTGCATCACTATCAGACTGACCCCCTCACACTGCGTACCTGTCACCCTGACCCTCTCACACTTACTGTGTCACTGTCACACCGACCCCCGCACTATTACGGCATCACTACAGACTGACTACTCACATTTGCTGCATCACTATCAATATGAGCCCCTCACACTTCCTGCATCACTACTCGCTTCTCCCCCTCACACTTACAGCATCACTGTCACCCTGACCCCCTCACACTTACTGCGTCACTATCAGCCGGACCCCACACACTTACTACGTCACTATCATCTGAACCCCCTCACACTTACTGCGTCACTATCAGCCTGACCCCACACACTTACTGCGTCGCTATCATCCTGTCCCCCTCACACTGACTGCGTCTCTGTCACCCTGACCCTCTCAGACTTACTGCGTCACTATCACCCTGACCCCCTCACTCTGACTGTATCACTATTGACTGACCACTCACATTTACTGCGTCACTATCAGACTGACCCCACACACTGACTGCATCATGATCAAGCTCACCTCCTCACTCTTACTGCATCACTATCAGCCTGATCCTTCACACTTGCTGCGTCACTATCAAACTGACACCCTCACACTGACTGTGTCACTATCACCCAGACCCCCTCACACTGACTGCGTCACTGTCACCCTGACCCCCTCACACTAACTGTATCACTATCAACTGGACCCCCTCACACTTACTGCATCAGTAACACTCTCTTCCTCTTACACTTACTGTGTCACTGTCACCCTGACCCCCTCACACATACTGCGTCACGATCACCCTGACCCCCTCACTCTTACTCCATCACTATTACCCTGACCCTCTCACACTTGCTGCATCACTATAGACTGACCACTCACATTTACTGCATTACTATCAGACTGACCCCACACACTTACTGCATCCATATCAACCTTACCCCCCACACATACTGCATCACTATCACCCTGGGCCCTTCACACTTAATGCGTCACTATCGCCCTGACCCCCTCACATTTACTACATCACTATCAGCCTTATCCCTCACACTTACTGTGTCACTCTCACCCTGACCCTGTCACACTTACTGTGTCACTATCACTCTAACACCCCCAAACTGACTGTGTGTCTATTAGCCTGACCCCATCACACTTACTGCGTCACTGCTATCCTGTCTCACTCACACTTACCGCGTCAGTGTCACCTTGAACCCCTCACACTTACTGCGTCACTATCAGTCTGATCCCACATACTTACTGCATCACGATCAACCTTACCCCCTCACACTGACTGTGTCACTATCAGCCGGACACCCTCCCCCTTACTGCGTCACTATGGACTAACTCCCTCACACTTACCGCAACATTATCAGCCTGACCCCTCACACTTACTGCGTCACGATCACCATGACCCCCTCACACTTACTGTGTCACTATCACGCTGAACCACTCACACTTACTGTGTCACTAACACCCTTACACCTCACACTTACTGCATCAATATCACACTGACCCCCTCACACTTACTCGTCACTATCACCCTGACCCCTCACAATTACCACGTCAATATCTCTCTGCTCTCTGACACTTACTCAGTCAATATCACCCTGACCCTCTCACAGTTACTGCGTCACTGTCACCCTGAAACCCTCACACTTACTGTGTCACTGTCACACTCATCCCCTCACACTTACTGTGTCACTATCACCATGACACCACACACTTACTGCATCACTATCACCCTGACCCCTCAAAATTACCAGGTCACTATCTCTCTGACCATCCCACACTTACTGCGTCACTGGCACCCTGACACCCACACACTTATGGCGTCACTTCCACCTCGAGCCTCTCACACTGACCACATCACTGTCAAAGTTACCCCCTCACACTCACTCCATAACCATCACCTTGATCCCCTCACACTCACTCCATCACCCTCATCCTGACCCCCTTACACTCACTCCATTACCCTCACCATGACTCCCTCACTCTCACTCCATCATCGTCATACTGACTGACTCTCTCTCACTCCATCACCCTCACGCTGACCCCCTCACACTCAATCCAACACCGTCTCCCTGACATCCTCACACACACTCCATCCCCCTCACCTGACAGCCTCCCACTCACTCCATCACCATCACCCTGACCCCCTCACACTCACTGGATCACTGCCTCACTGCCCCTCCCACACTCATTCCAACACTGTCATCCGACACCCTAACATTCACTCCATCACACTCACCCTGACCTCCTCACACCCACTCCATCACTGTCATATTGATCCCCTTACACTCACTCCTTCACCATCACCCTGACCCACTCACACTCACTCCTACACTGTCACCCTGGTCCCCTCACACTCTCACCCTCAATGACACCTTGACCCCCTCACACTCACTCCATATCTGTATCCCTGACGCCCTAACACCCAATCCATCACCGTCAGACGGACACCGTCATAGTCACTCCATCACAGTCAAAAAGACAACCACACACTCACTTCATCACTGTCACACTGGCCCTCTCACACTCACTCCATATCTGTCACTCTGCTCCCCTCACACTTACTCTATTACCGTTAACCGGACACCCTCACACTCACTCCATCACCGTCATCCTGACCGCCTCACACTCACTCCATCACCATCACCCTTACCCTCTCACACTCATTCCATCACCGTCACCCTGACCCTCTCACACTCACTCCATCACTGTCACCCTGATCCCCTCACACTCACTCCATCACCATCACCCTGACCCCCTCACACTCACTCTATCACTGTCACCCTGATCCCCTCACACTCACGCCCTCAATGACACCTTGACCCCCTCACACTCACTTCATATGTGTATCCCTGACGCCCTAACACCTAATCCATCACCGTCACACGGACCCTGTCATAGTCACTCCATCACAGTCATAAAGACAACCTCACACTCACTCCATCACCGTCACACTGATCCTCTCACACTCACTCCATATCTGTCAGACTGACGCCCTCACACTTACTTCATTACCGTCACACTGACTCCCTTATACTCACTCCATCACAGTAACCCTGACCCCCCATATTGACTGCGTCTTGGTCACCCTGACCCCCTCACACTTAATGCGTCACTGAAACCCAGACCTCATCACACTTACTGCGTCACTATCACCCTGACACTGACACGCTTACTGCATCACTATAGACTGGCCACTCACATTTACTGCGTCACTATCAGACTGACCCCACACACTTCCTTTGTTACTATCTCCCTGACACCCTCACACATACTGCATCACTATCAGCCTGACCCCTCACACTTACTGTGTCACTATCAGCTTGACCTCTCACACTGACTGTGTCACTATCACCCTGACCCCCTCACACTTACTGCGTCACTATCTGCCTGACCCCTCACGCTTACTGTGTCACTATCAACCAGAAAACCCCTCAAGCTTACTGCGACACTATCACCTTAACACCCCCACACTGATTATGTCACTATCGCCATTACCCCCTCACACTTACTGCATCCTTGTAACAATGACACCCTCACACTTTCTGTGTTACTATCACCCTGAACCCCTCACACTTACTGCGTCACTGTCACCCTGACCCCCTCACACTTACTGCATCACTGTCACCCTAACCCTTCACACTTACTGCATCACTGTCACTGTGACCCACTCACATCGTGTCACTATCACGCTGAACCCCATACACTTATTGTGTCACTATCACCCTAACACCCCCACATTGACTATGTCACAATCAACCTGACCCCTTCACAATTACTGCGTCACTGCCAGCCTCTCTCTCTCACACACTTACCACATCGCTATCACCATGAACCCCTCACTCTTACTGCATCACTGTCACCCTGACCCCCTTACTCTTACTGCATCACTATAGACTGCCCACTCTCACTTACTGCATCACTATCAGACTGACCCCTTCACACTGTGTCAATGTCACCCCGACCCCCTCACTCTTACTGCATCACTGCAGACTGACATCTCACATTAATGCATCACTGTCAGACTGAGCCCCTCACACTTTCTGCATCACGACTAGCGTCTCCCTCTCACACTTACTGCATCACTGCCACCCTGACCCCCCTCACACTTACTTCGTCACTATCATCCGGACGCCACACACTTACTACGTCACTATCAGCTGAACCTACTCACACTTACTGCGTCACTATCAGCCTGACCTCCTCACACTTACTGTCTCAATATCACCCTGACACCCTCACTCTGACTGGATCATTATAGACTGAACTCTCACATTTACTGCGTTGCTAACAGACTGGCCCCACTCACTTATAGCATCCCGATCAACCTTACCCCCTCACAAATTACGGAATCACTATCACCCTGGCCCCCTCACACTTAATGCGTCACTATCGCCCTGAGCCCTTCACAGATACTGCGTCACTGTCACACTGACCCCCTCACACTTCCTGCATCACTACTCGCGTCTCCCCCTCACACTTACAGCATCACTGTCACCCTGACCCCCTCACACTTACTGCGTCACTATCAGCCAGACCCCACACACTTACTACGTCACTATCATATGAATCCCCTCACATTTACTGCGTCACTATCAGCCTGACCCCACACACTTACTGCGTCGCTATCATCCTGTCCCCCTCACACTGACTGCATCTCTGTCACCCTGACCCTCTCAGACTTACTGCGTCACTATCACCCTGACCCCCTCACTCTGACTGTATCACTATTGACTGGCCACTCACATTTACTGCGTCACTATCAGACTGACCCCACACACTGACTGCATCATGATCAAGCTCACCTCCTCACTCTTACTGCATCACTATCAGCCTGAACCTTCACAATGCTGCGTCACTATCAAACTGACACTCTCACACTGACTGCGTCACTGTCACCCTGACCCCCTCACACTAACTGTATCACTATCAACTGGACCCCCTCACACTTACTGCATCAGTAACACTCTCTTCCTCTTACACTTACTGTGTCACTGTCACCCTGACCCCCTCACACTTACTGCGTCACGATCACCATGACCCCCTCACACTTACTGTGTCACTATCACGCTGAACCCCTCACACTGACTGCATCACTGTCACCCTGACACCCTCACACTTCCTGTGTCACTAACACCCTTACACCTCACACTTACTGCATCAATATCACACTGACCCCCTCACACTTACTCGTCACTATCACCGTGACCCCTCACAATTACCACGTCACTATCTCTCTGCTCTCTGACACTTACTCAGTCAATATCACCCTGACCCGCTCACAGTTACTGCGTCACTGTCACCCTGAAACCCTCACACTTACTGTTTCACTATCACTCTGACACCACACACTTACTGCATCACTATCACCCTGACCCCTCAAAATTACCAGGTCACTATCTCTCTGACCATCCCACACTTACTGCGTCACTGGCACCCTGATACCCACACACTTACGGCGTCACTTCCACCCGGGGCCTCTCACACTGACAGCATCACTGTCAAAGTTACCCCCTCACAATCACTCCATCACCCTCATCCTGACCCCCTCACACTCACTCCATCACCCTCATCCTGACCCCCTTACACTCACTCCATCACCCTCATCCTGACCCCCTTACACTCACTCCATCATCCTCACCCTGACCCCCTCACACTCACTCCATCACCCTCATCCTGACCCCCTCACACTCACTCCATCACCCTCATCCTGACCCCCTTACACTCACTGGATCACTGCCTCACTGCCCCTCCCACCCTGACTCCAACACCATCATCCGACACCCTAACATTCACTCCATCACACTCACCCTGACCTCCTCACACTCGCTCCATCACTGACACCTTGTCCTCCTCGCACTCACTCCATCACAGTCACCCGGACCCACTGACACTCACTCTATCACGAGGAAACTGCCCCATGCACACTCACTCCATCACTGTCACATTGATCCCCTTACACTCACTCCTTCACCATCACCCTGACCCGCTCACACTCACTCCTACATTGTCACCCTGGTCCCCTCACACTCTCACCCTCAATGACACCTTGACCCCCTCACACTCACTCCATATCTGTAAGCCTGACGCCCTAACACCCAATCCATCACCGTCAGACGGACACCGTCATAGACACTCCATCACAGTCAAAAAGACAACCACACACTCACTTCATCACTGTCACACTGACCCTGTCACACTCACTCCATATCTGTCACTCTGCTCCCCTCACACTTACTCTATTACCGTTAACTGGACACCCTCACACTCACTCCATCACCGTCATCCTGACCGCCTCACACTCACTCCATCACCATCACCCTGACCCTCTCACACTAACTCCATCACCGTCACCCTGACCATCTCACACTCACTCCATCATTGTCACCCTGATCCCCTCACACTCACTCCATCACCATCACCCTGACCCCCTCACACTCACTCCATCACTGTCACCCTGATCCCCTCACACTCACGCCCTCAATGACACCTTGACCCCCTCACACTCACTTCATATGTGTATCCCTGACGCACTAACACCTAATCCATCAACGTCACACGGACCCTGTCATAGTCACTCCATCACAGTCATAAAGAAAACCTCACACTCACTCCATCACCGTCACACTGATCCTCTCACACTCACTCCATATCTGTCAGACTGACCCCCTCACACTTACTTCATTACCGTCACACTGACTCCCTTATACTCACTCCATCACAGTAACCCTGACCCCCCATATTGACTGCGTCTTGGTCACCCTGACCCCCTCACACTTAATGCGTCACTGAAACCCAGACCTCATCACACTTACTGCGTCACTATCACCCTGACACTGTCACGCTTACTGCATCACGATAGACTGGCCACTCACATTTACTGCGTCACTATCAGACTGACCCCACACACTTCCTTTGTTACAATCGCCCTGACACCCTCACACATACTGCATCACTATCAGCCTGACCCCTCACGCTTACTGTGTCACTATCAACCAGAAAACCCCTCAAGCTTACTGCGACACTATCACCTTAACACCCCCACACTGACTATGTCACTATCGCCCTTACCCCCTCACACTTACTGCATCCTTGTCACACTGACACCCTCACACTTTCTGTGTTACTATCACCCTGAACCCCTCACACTTACTGCGTCACTGTCACCCTGACCCCCTCACACTTAATGCATCCTTGTCACCCTGATCCCCTCACACTTACTGCATCACTGTCACCCTAACCCTTCACACTTACTGCATCACTGTCACTGTGACCCACTCACATCGTGTCACTATCACGCTGAACCCCATACACTTATTGTGTCACTATCACCCTAACAACCCCACATTGACTATGTCACAATCAACCTGACCCCTTCACAATTACTGCGTCACTGCCAGCCTCTCTCTCTCACACACTTACCACATCGCTATCACCATGAACCCCTCACTCTTACTGCATCACTGTCACCCTGACCCCCTTACTCTTACTGCATCACTATAGACTGCCTTCTCTCACTTACTGCATCACTATCAGACTGACCCCTTCACACTTTGTCAATGTCACCCCGACCCCCTCACTCTTACTGCATCACTGCAGACTGACATCTCACATTAATGCATCACTGTCAGACTGAGCCCCTCACACTTTCTGCATCACGACTAGCGTCTCCCTCTCACACTTACTGCATCACTGCCACCCTGACCCCCCTCACACTTACTTCGTCACTATCATCCGGTCGCCACACACTTACTACGTCACTATCAGCTGAACCTACTCACACTTACTGTGTCACTATCAGCCTGACCCCTCACACTTACTGCGTCACTATCAGCCTGACCTCCTCACACTTCCTGTCTCAATATCACCCTGACACCCTCACTCTGACTGGATCATTATAGACTGAACTCTCACATTTACTGCGTCGCTAACAGACTGACCCCACTCACTTATAGCATCCCGATCAACCTTACCCCCTCACAAATTACGGAATCACTATCACCCTGGCCCCCTCACACTTAATGCGTCACTATCGCCCTGAGCCCCTCACACATACTGCGTTACTGTCACACTGACCCCCTCACACTGACTGCGTCACTGTCATCCTGACCCCCTCACAGTTCCTGCGTCACTATCACCCTGATCCTCTCACATTTACTGCGTCACTACCTCTCTGACCCTCTCACACTTACTGCGTCACTGTCACACTGACCCCCTCACAATGACTGCGTCACTATCACGCTGACTCCTCACACTGACTGAGTCACTGAGACCATGACCCCCTCACACTAACTGTGTCACTGTCACCCGGACCCCCTCACTCTTACTGCATCACTATAGACTGACCACTCACACTTACTGCATCACTATCAGACTGACCCCCTCACACTGCGTCACTGTCACCCTGACCCTCTCATACTTACTGCGTCACTATCAGCCGGACCCCACACACTTACTACGTCACTATCAGATGAACCCCCTCACACTTACTGCGTCACTATCAGCCTGACCCCACACACTTACTGCGTCGCTATCATCCTGACCCTCTTAGACTTACTGCATCACTATCACCCTGACCCCATCTCTCTGACTGTATCACTATTGACTGGCCACTCACATTTACTGCGTCACTATCACCCTGACCCCCTCACACTTACTGCGTCACTGTCACTTTGACCTCCTCACACTTACTGCGTCACTATCACCTTGACCCGCTCACTCTTACTGTATCACTATTGACTGGCCACTCACATTTACTGCGTCACTATCAGACTGACCCCACACACTGACTGCATCATGATCAAGCTCACCTCCTCACTCTTACTGCATCACTATCAGCCTGAACCTCCACACTTGCTGCGTCACTATCACACTGACACCCTCATACTGAGTGTGTCGCTATTATTTTGACCCCCTTACACTGACTGCGTCACTGTCACCCTCACCCACTCACAGTTCCTGCGTCACTATCATGCTGACTCCTCACCCTGACTGCATGACTATCACCCTGACCCCCTCACACTAACTGTATCACTATCAACTGGACCCCCTCACACTTACTGCATCAGTAACACTCTCTTCCTCTTACACTTACTGCGTCACTGTCACCCTGACCTCCTCACACTTACTGCGTCACGATCACCCTGACCCCCTCACTCTTACTCCATCACTATTACCCTGACCCCCTCACACTTGCTGCATCACTATAGACTGACCACTCACATTTACTGCATCACTATCAGACTGACCCCACACACTTCCTGCATCCTGATCAACCTTACCCCCCACACATACTGCATCAGTATCACCCTGGCCCCTTCACACTTAATGCGTCACTATCGCCCTGACCCCCTCACATTTACTGCATCACTATCAGCCTTATCCCTCACACTTACTGTGTCACTATCACCCTGACACTGTCAGACTTACTGTGTCACTATCACTCTAACACCCCCAAACTGACTGTGTGTCAATTAGCCTGACCCCCTCACACTTACTGCGTCACTGCTAGACTGTCTCACTCACACTTACCGCATCAGTGTCACCCTGAACCCCTCACACTTACTGCGTCACTATCAGTCTGATCCCACATACTTACTGTATCACGATCAACCTTACCCCCTCACACTGACCGTGTCACTATCAGCCGGACACCCTCCCCCTTACTGCGTCACTATGGACTAACTCCCTCACACTTACCGCAACATTATCAGCCTGACCCCTCACACTTACTGTGTCACAATCACGCTGAACCCCTCACACTGACTGCATCACTGTCACCCTGACACCCTCAAACTTACTGTGTCCCTAACACCCTGACAACTCACACTTACTGCATCAATATCACACTGACCCCCTCACACTTACTCGTCACTATCACCCTGACCCCTCACAATTACCACGTCACTATCTCTCTGCTCTCTGACACTTACTCAGTCAATGTCACCCTGACCCGCTCACAGTTACTGCGTCACTGTCACCCTGAAACCCTCACACTTACTGTGTCACTGTCACACTCATCCCCTCACACTTACTGTGTCACTATCACCCTGACACCACACACTTACTGCATCACTATCACCCTGACCCCTCAAAATTACCAGGTCACTATCTCTCTGACCATCCCACACTTACGGCGTCACTTCCACCCCGAGCCTCTCACGCTGACAGCATCACTGTCAAAGTTACCCCCTCACACTCAGTCCATAACCATCACCATGACCCCCTCACACTCACTCCATCACCCTCATCCTGACCCCCTCACACTCACTCCATCACCATCATCCTGACCCCCTTACACTCACTCCATCACCCTCACCCTGACCCCCTCACAATCACTCCATGACCCTCACCCTGACCCCCTCACACTCACTCCATCACCCTCATCCTGACCCCCTCACACTCACTCCATCACCCTCACCCTGACCCCCTCACACTCACTCCATCACCCTCATCCTGACCCCCTCACACTCACTCCATCACCCTCATCCTGACCCCCTCACACTCACTCCATCACCCTCACCCTGACCCCCTCACACTCACTCCATCACCCTCACCCTGACCCCCTCACACTCACTCCATCACCCTCACCCGGACCCCCTCACACTCACTCCATCACCCTCACCCTGACCCCCTCACACTCACTCCATCACCCTCATCCTGAACCCCTCACACTCACTCCATCATCGTCATACTGACCAACTCACTCTCACTCCATCACCCTCACGCTGACCCCCTCACACTCAATCCAACACCGTCACCCTGACACCCTCACACACACTCCATCACCGTCACCTGAAAGTCTCCCACTCACTCCATCACCATCACCCTGACCCCCTCACACTCACTGGATCACTGTCTCACTGCCCCTCCCACACTCACTCCTACACCATCATCCGACACCTTAACATTCACTCCATCACACTCACCCTGACCTACTCACACTCACTCCATCACTGACACCTTGCCCTCCTCGCACTCACTCCATCACAGTCACCCGGACCCACTGACACTCACTCTATCACGTGGAAACTGCCCCATGCACACTCACTCCATCACTATCACATTGATCCCCTCACACGCACTCCATCACCGTCACCCTGACCCGCTCACACTCACTCCTACACTGTCACCCTGGTCCCCTCACACTCACGCCCTCAATGACACCTTGACCCCCTCACACTCACTCCATATCTGTATCCCTGACGCCCTAACACCCAATCCATCACCGTCAGACGGACACCGTCATAGTCACTCCATCACAGTCAAAAAGACAACCACACACTCACTCCATCACTGTCACACTGACCCTCTCACACTCACTCCATATCTGTCACTCTGCTCCCCTCACACTTACTCTATTACCGTTAACCTGACACCCTCACACTCACTCCATCACTGTCACCCTGATCTCCTCACACTCACTCCATCACCATCACCCTGACCCCCTCACACTCACTCCATCACTGTCACCCTGATCCCCTCACACTCACGCCCTCAATGACACCTGGACCCCCTCACATTCACTTCATTTGTGTATGCCTGATGCCGTAACACCTAATCCATCACCGTCACACGGACCCCGTCATAGTCACTCCATCACAGTCAATAAGACAACCTCACACTCACTCCATCACCGTCACACTGATCCTCTCACACTCACTCCACATCTGTCAGACTTACCCCCTCACACTTACTCCATTACCGTCACACTGACTCCCGTATACTCACTCCATCACCGTAACCCTGAAACCCTCACACTGACTGCGTCACTGTCACCCTGACCCCCTCACACTTACTGCATCCTTGTCACCCTGATCCCCTCACACTTATTGCGTCACTGTCACCCTAACCCTTCACACTTACTGCATCACTGTCACCGTGACCCACTCACATCGTGTCACTATCACGCGGAACCCCATATACTTATTGTGTCATTATCACCCTAACACCCCCACACTGACTATGTCACTATCAACCTGACCGCCTCACAATTACTGCGTCACTATCGACTGCCCACTCTCACTTACTGCATCACTATCAGACTGACCCCCTCATACTGTGTCAATGTCACCCCGACAACCTTACTCTTATTGCATCACTTTCGACTGCCCACTCTCACTTAATGCATCACTATCAGACTGAACCCTCACACTGCGTCAATGTCACTCCGACCCCCTCACTCTTACTGCATCACTATAGACTGCCCACTCTCACTTACTGCATCACTATCAGACTGACCCCCTCACACTGCGTCAATGTCACCCCGACCCCCTCACTCTTACTGCATCACAACAGAATGACATCTCACATTTACTGCATCACTGTCAGACTGAGCCCCTCACACTTTCTGCATCACGACTAGCGTCTCCCTCTCACACTTACTACATCACTGCCACCCTGACCCCCCTCACACTTACTTCGTCACGATCATCCGGACGCCACACACTTACTACGTCACTATGAGCTGAACCTACTCACACTTACTGCGTCACTATCAGCCTGACCCCTCACACTTACTGCGTCACTTTCAGCCTGACCTCCTCACACTTAATGTCTCAATATCACCCTGACACCCTCACTCTGACTGGATCACTATAGACTGACCTCTCACATTTACTGCGTCGCTATCAGACTGACCCCACTCACTTATAGCATCCCGATCAACCTTACCCCCTCACAAATTATGGAATCACTATCACCCTGACCCCCTCACACTTAATGCGTCACTATCGCCCTGAGCCCCTCACAGATACTGCGTCACTGTCACACTGACCCCCTCACACTGGCTGCGTCACTGTCACCCTGACCCCCTCACAGTTCCTGCGTCACTATCACCCTGACCCTCTCACACTTACTGCGTCACTACCTCTCTGACCCCCTCACACTTACTGCGTCACTGTCACACTGACCCCTCTCAATGACTGCGTCACTATCACGCTGACTCCTCACACTGACTGCGTCACTGAGACCATGACCCCCTCACACTAACTATGTCACTGTCACCCGGACCCCCTCATTCTTACTGCATCACTATAGACTGACCACTCACACTTACTGCATCACTATCAGACTGACCCCCTCACACTGCGTCACTGTCACCCTGACCCTCTCACACTTACTGTGTCACTGTCACCCCGACCCCCTCACTGTTACGGCATCACTACAGACTGACTACTCACATTTGCTGCATTACTATCAATATGAGCCCCTCACACTTTCTGCATCACTACTCGCTTCTCCCCCTCACACTTACAGCATCACTGTCACCCTGACCCCCTCACACTTACTACGTCACTATCAGCTGGATCCCACACACTTACTACGTCACTATCAGCTGAACCCCCTCACACTTACTGCGTCACTATCAGCCTGACCCCACACACATACTGCGTCACTATCATCCTGACCCTCTCAGACTTACTGCATCACTATCACCCTCACCCCCTCTCTCTGACTCTATCACTATTGACTGGCCACTCACATTTTTTGAGTCACTATCACCCTGACCCCCTCACACTTACAGCGTCACTGTCACTTTGACCTCCTCACACTTACTGCGTCACTCTCACCTTGACCCCCTCACTCTTACTGTATCACTATTGACTGGCCACTCACATTTACTGCGTCACTATCAGACTGACCCCACACACTGACTGCATCATGATCAAGCTCGCCTCCTCACTCTTACTGCATCACTATCAGCCTGAACCTTCACACTTGCTGCGTCACTATCACACTGACACCCTCACACTGAGTGTGTCGCTATTACCCTGACCCCCATACACTGACTGTGTCACTGTCACCCTCACCCACTCACAGTTCCTGCGTCACTATCATGCTGACTCCTCACCCTGACTGCATCACTATCACCCTGACCCCCTCACACTAACTGTATCACTATCAACTGGACCCCCTCACACTTACTGCATCAGTAACACTCTCTTCCTCTTACACTTACTGCGTCACGATCACCCTGACCCCCTCACTCTTACTCCATCACTATTACCCTGACCCCCTCACACGTACTGCATCACTATAGACTGACCACTCACATTTACTGCATCACTATCAGACTGACCCCACACACTTCCTGCATCCCGATCAACCTTACCCCCCACACATACTGCATCACTATCACACTGGCCCCTTCACACTTAATGCATCACTATCGCCCTGCCCCCCTCACATTTCCTGCATCACTATCAGCCTTATCCCTCACACTTACTGTGTCACTATCACCCTGACCCTGTCACACTTACTGTGTCACTATCACTCTAACACCCCCAAACTGACTGTGTGTCTATTAGCCTGACCCCCTCACACTTACTGCATCACTGCTAGCCTGTCTCACTCACACCTACTGCGTCAGTGTCACCCTGAACCCCTCACACTTAGTGCGTCACTATCAGTCTGATCCCACATACTTACTGCATCACAATCAACCTTACCCCCTCACACTGACTGTGTCACTATCAGCCGGACACCCTCCCCCTTACTGCGTCACTATGGACTAACTCCCTCACACTTACCGCAACACTATCAGCCTGACCCCTCACACTTACTGTGTCACAATCACCCTGAGCCCCTCCCACTCACTCAATCTCTGTCACCCTGACCTCCTCACACTCACTCCATCACCTTCACTCTGACCCTCTCACACTCGCTCCATCACCGTCACGCTGAACCCCTCACACTCACTCCATCTCTGTCACCCTGACGTACTCACACTCACTCCATCACTGTCACCCTGACCCCCTCACACTCACTTCATCTCTGTCGCACTGAACCCCTCACACTCGCTCTATCTCCATCACACCGATCGCCTCACACTCACTCCATCACCGTCACCATGACCCCCTCACACTGGCTGCGTCACTGTCACCCTGACCCCCTCACAGTTCCTGCGTCACTATCACCCTGAGCCTCTCACACTTACTGCGTCACTACCTCTCTGACCCCCTCACACTTACTGCGTCACTGTCACACTGACCCCTCTCAATGACTGCGTCACTATCACGCTGACTCCTCACACTGACTGCGTCACTGAGACCATGACCCCCTCACACTAACTATGTCACTGTCACCCGGACCCCCTCATTCTTACTGCATCACTATAGACTGACCACTCACACTTACTGCATCACTATCAGACTGACCCCCTCACACTGCGTCACTGTCACCCTGACCCTCTCACACTTACTGTGTCACTGTCACCCCGACCCCCTCACTGTTACGGCATCACTACAGACTGACTACTCACATTTGCTGCATTACTATCAATATGAGCCCCTCACACTTTCTGCATCACTACTCGCTTCTCCCCCTCACACTTACAGCATCACTGTCACCCTGACCCCCTCACACTTACTACGTCACTATCAGCTGGATCCCACACACTTACTACGTCACTATCAGCTGAACCCCCTCACACTTACTGCGTCACTATCAGCCTGACCCCACACACATACTGCGTCACTATCATCCTGACCCTCTCAGACTTACTGCATCACTATCACCCTGACCCCCTCTCTCTGACTCTATCACTATTGACTGGCCACTCACATTTTTTGAGTCACTATCACCCTGACCCCCTCACACTTACAGCGTCACTGTCACTTTGACCTCCTCACACTTACTGCGTCACTCTCACCTTGACCCCCTCACTCTTACTGTATCACTATTGACTGGCCACTCACATTTACTGCGTCACTATCAGACTGACCCCACACACTGACTGCATCATGATCAAGCTCGCCTCCTCACTCTTACTGCATCACTATCAGCCTGAACCTTCACACTTGCTGCGTCACTATCACACTGACACCCTCACACTGAGTGTGTCGCTATTACCCTGACCCCCATACACTGACTGTGTCACTGTCACCCTCACCCACTCACAGTTCCTGCGTCACTATCATGCTGACTCCTCACCCTGACTGCATCACTATCACCCTGACCCCCTCACACTAACTGTATCACTATCAACTGGACCCCCTCACACTTACTGCATCAGTAACACTCTCTTCCTCTTACACTTACTGCGTCACGATCACCCTGACCCCCTCACTCTTACTCCATCACTATTACCCTGACCCCCTCACACGTACTGCATCACTATAGACTGACCACTCACATTTACTGCATCACTATCAGACTGACCCCACACACTTCCTGCATCCCGATCAACCTTACCCCCCACACATACTGCATCACTATCACACTGGCCCCTTCACACTTAATGCATCACTATCGCCCTGCCCCCCTCACATTTCCTGCATCACTATCAGCCTTATCCCTCACACTTACTGTGTCACTATCACCCTGACCCTGTCACACTTACTGTGTCACTATCACTCTAACACCCCCAAACTGACTGTGTGTCTATTAGCCTGACCCCCTCACACTTACTGCATCACTGCTAGCCTGTCTCACTCACACCTACTGCGTCAGTGTCACCCTGAACCCCTCACACTTAGTGCGTCACTATCAGTCTGATCCCACATACTTACTGCATCACAATCAACCTTACCCCCTCACACTGACTGTGTCACTATCAGCCGGACACCCTCCCCCTTACTGCGTCACTATGGACTAACTCCCTCACACTTACCGCAACACTATCAGCCTGACCCCTCACACTTACTGTGTCACAATCACCCTGAGCCCCTCCCACTCACTCAATCTCTGTCACCCTGACCTCCTCACACTCACTCCATCACCTTCACTCTGACCCTCTCACACTCGCTCCATCACCGTCACGCTGAACCCCTCACACTCACTCCATCTCTGTCACCCTGACGTACTCACACTCACTCCATCACTGTCACCCTGACCCCCTCACACTCACTTCATCTCTGTCGCACTGAACCCCTCACACTCGCTCTATCTCCATCACACCGATCGCCTCACACTCACTCCATCACCGTCACCATGACCCCCTCACACTCACTCCCTCACCGTCACTCTGACCCTCTCACACTCACTCCATCTCTGTCACGCTGACGTACTCACACTCACTCCATCACTGTCACCCTGACCCCCTCACACTCACTTCATCTCCGTCGCACTTAACCCCTCACACTCGCTCTATCTCCATCACACTGATCGCCTCACACTCACTCCATCACCGTCACCATGACCCCCTCACACTCACTCCATCACCTTCACTCTGACCCTCTCACACTCAATCCATCTCTGTCACCCTGACGTACTCACACTCACTCCATCACTGTCACCCTGACCCCCTCACACTCACTAAATCACCATCTCCCTGACCCCCTCACACTCACTCCATCACTGTCACCCTGACCCCCTCACACTCACTCCATCACCGTCACCATGGCCCCCTCACACTCAGACCCTCACCGTCACCCTGACGTACTCACATTCACTCCATCACTGTCACCCTGACCCCCTCACACTCACTCCATCACCATCTCCGTGACCCCCTCACACTCACTCCATCACTGTCACCCTGACCCCCTCACACTCACTCCATCACCATCTCCCTGACCCCCTCACACTCACTCCATCACCATCTCCCTGACCCCCTCACACTCACTCCATCACCGTCACCATGGCCCCCTCACACTCAGACCCTCACCGTCACCCTGGCGCACTCACACTAACTCTATCATGGTCACACTGTCCCTCTCACACTCACTCCATCACTGACACCGTTACCCCCTCACACTCAATCGATCACCATCACACTGCCCGCCTCTCACTCACTACATCACCGTCACCCTGACCCCCCACACTCATTCCATCATTGTCACTCTGAACCCCTCACAGTCACTCCATCACCGTCACACTAATCCCCTCACACCTACTCCACCACCCTCATGCTGACCCTCTAACACTCACACCATCACCATCTCCCTGACCCTCTCACACTCACACCATCTCGGTCACCCTGACCGCCTCACACACACTCCGTCACCGTCACACTGACCCCCTCACACTCACTATGTCACACACTGCCCCACAACACCCCCACAAACACGCTCACGCAACTCACACCAACACCATTATGCACACTGCCCTACACCAACTCCACCTTCATACTCACGCCCACGCACTCCACCACCATCACACACACAGCCCCACACCACCCTCTACTTCACTCTTACCGTCACACACACCAACACCATCTATATCACTGCACCACACCACCCCCACCTTCACGCTCACCACCACACACTCCAGCAGAATCACACACACTGCCCCACACCTCACCCACTGTCACACTCACCCCCAGCCACTCCACCACCCTCACACACACTGCCCCACACCACTCTCACCATCACGCTCACCCCTACACACTTCACCACCCTCACACACTCTGCCCCACACCACCCCCACCGTCATGCTCACACCCACACACTCCACCACTATGACACACTCTGCCCCACTCCACACCCACCATCACGCTCACACCCACACATTCCATAACCATCACACACACACGTCGGCACACCTCCCCCACTCTCATGTTCAATCCCACACACTCCACCACCATAACACAAACTGCCCCACACCACCCTCACCGTCACACCTATGCCCACACTCTCCACCATCATAACACAAACTGCCACACACCACCCCAACCATCACACTCACACCCACACACTCCACCACCTTCACACACACTGCCCCAAACCACCCCCACTGTCAGACTCACCCCCAGCCATTCCACCACGCTCGCACGCACAGCCCTATACACCCCCACTGTCAGGCTCAACCCCTCCCACTCCACCACCGTCACCCACTGCCCCAAACCACCCCAATGTCACATGCACCCCCACCCACTCCACCACCATCACACACACTGTCCCACACAACCACAACCATCAAGCTCACCCCTACACACTCCACCATCCTCACACACACTGCCCAACATCACCCTCACCGTCACGCTCACCCTACCACACATTCCACCTCCATAACACAAACTGCCCCACACCACATCAACCGTCTTGCTCACTCCCACACACTCCACTACCACCACACAAATTGCCCCACACCACCCCCACCGTCACGCTCACCTCTACACACTTCACCACCCTCACACACACTGCCCCACACACCCCACTGTCACACTCACCATCGCCCTCTCCACCACCATCACACACCCTGCCCCAAACAACCTCCACTGTCACATTCACCCCCTCCCATTTCACCACCATCACACACACTGCCCCACACCACTCCCACCGTCACACTCACACCCACACACTCCACTACCATCACACATACTGCCCCACACCACCCCCACTGTCACTCTCACCCGCACACACTCCACCACCATCACACACTGCCCCACACCACCCCTACCTTCACGCCCAACCCCACACACTACACCACCATCACACTCACAGCCGCGCACCAACCCTCACCATCAAGCTCACCCCCACAAACTCCACTACAATCACTCCCACTGCTACACATCACCCACACCGTCATGCTCTCCCCCACACCACTCTCAACATCACGCTGACACTTTCACCCTCCACCACGCTCAAAAACACTGCCCCACACCACCTCCACAGTCACGCTCATCCCTGCACACTCTACCGCCCTCACACACACTGCCCCACACATCCAGACCGTCATGCTTACCCCCACACTCCACAACAACCACACAAATTGCCTCACACCACCCCCACCATCACGCTCACACCCACACACTCCACCATCATCACACACACAGCGCCACACCACCCCTACTGTCACGATCACCCCTGCACATTCCACCACCATCAAACAAACTGCCCCACACCACCCCCACCATCACGCTCACACTCACACACTCCACCACCATCACACGCAATTCCGCAAACCACCCCCACCATCACGCTCAACCCCACACACTTCACCACCCTCACACACACTGCCCCACACCACTTGCACTGCCACGATCACACCTGAACACTTCACCGCCCTCACACACACACTGCCCACACCATCCCCATGGTCACGCTCACTCCCACGCACTCCACCAACTTCACACACACAGCCCCACACCACCCCCACCGTCTCGCTCACTCCCACACACTCCACCATCGTCACACACACGGCCCCAAACCACACCCACCGTCACGCTCACCCCCTCCCACTCCACCACCCTCACACACACTGCCCTAAAGTACCCACGCCAGCATGCACGCCCCCACATACTCAACCACAATCACGCACACTGCCCCACATCACCCCCACCTTTTCTCTCACAACCAAACTCTCTGATACCATCACACGCACTGCCCCAAACCAACCTCACTATCATGCTCACCACAACACACTCCAGCCCCATCACACACACTTCACCACACCTCCCCCACCGTCTCGCTCATGCCCACACAGTCCACCACCATCATACACACAATGCCACACCACCCCCACCGTCACGCGCACAACCACAAACTCCACCACCCCCACACACTGCCCCCCACACCCCCACTGACACTCTCACCCCTCCTACCTCACCAAAATCACACACACACTGCCCCATGCCACCCCCACTGTCACGCTCACCCCACCCTCTCCACCACCATCACACACCCTGGCCCAAACAACCCCCACTGTCACACTCACCCCCTCCCACTTCACCACTATCACGCATACTGCCCCACACCACTCCGACCATCACACTCACACCCAAACACTTCACCACCCTCACACACACTGTCCCACACCATGACGCTAACCCTCACAAACTCCACCACCATCACACACACTGCCCCACACCACCCTCACCGTCACGCCCACACCCATACACTTCATCACCATCACACACACTGCCCCACACAACCCTCACGGTCACGCCCACACCCATACACTTCATCACCATCAGACACACTGCCCCACACCAACCTCACCGTCACGCTCACCCACACACACTGCACCACAGCACCCTCACCGTCACACTCTCCCCCACACACTCCACCACCCTCACACACACTGCCCCACACTACACCCACAGTCACGCTCACCCCCACAAACTCCACCACCATCACACACACTGAACCATCCACCCCCACCAGTACGCTCACCCTCACACACTACACCACCATCTAACACACTGCCCCACACCACCCCCACCATCATGCTCACCCACACACACTCCACCACCATCAAATACAGTGCCCTATCCCACCTCCACCGACACGCTCATCCCCACACAGTGCACCACCATCACACACACTGCCCAATGCCACCCCCTACATCATGCTCACACCCACTCACTCCACCGCCATCACCCACACTGCTCAAAGCTACCCTCACCGTCACGCACACCCCGACACACTCCACTGTCATCACACGCACTGATCCACACAACCCCCACTGTCACACTCACGACCACTCACTCCACCAACATCACACACACTGTCCCACAGCATCTCCACCATCACGCTCACCATCACACACTCCACCACCCTCACACACACAGCCCCACTACACTCCCACCATCACGCTTACTCCCACACACTCCACCACCATGGTACACGCTGACCCACATCACCCCACTGTCACGCTCACCCCCACACACTATCACCATCACACACACTGCCCCACACCACCCCGACCGTCGCATTCACACCCCCACACTCTACCACCCACACACACTCCCGCACACCACCCGCACCGTTTCACACAGCTCAACACACTGCACCACCATCACACACACGGCCTCACACCACTCCCACCATCACGCTCACCCCTTCACACTACACCACCCTCACACAGACTGTCCCACACCACTCCCGCCGTCACGCTCACCCCCACACACTCTAACACCACCACACACACTGCCCCACACCACCCCCACCGTCCCGTTCACACCCCCACACTCCAGCACCCACACGCACTGCCACGCACCCCCCACCGCCTCACACAACACACTCCACCACCCTCACACACACTGTCCCACACCCCTCCCGCCGTTCTGCTCACCCCCACACACTCCAACACCACCACACACACTGCCCACACTCCACCACTCTCACGCACACTGCCCCATACCACCCTCACTGTCACACACACCACAACATACTCCATCATCACGCACACTGCCCCACACCACCCTCACCGTCACACACACCACAACATACTCCATCATCACGCACACTGCCCCACACCATCCTCACTGTCACGCTCATCCCCACACATTCCACGATTTTCCCACACACTTCCTTACTGCCACCTTCACTCTCGTGCACAGTCGCCCAACATTATACTCACTCCACCACAACTGCCCCACTCTCATGCTCACTCACCCTGCACAAAGCCTCACCATCGGACTCACACAAATACATTCTCCCCCACTGTATCGTTAACTCCCTCACACAGAGCCCCACACTGATTCTCAGACCCCGTGTACTCCCCCACCATCACGCTCTCTCTCCTACACACTCCCATTGTCCCATTCACTCCCCTGCACATGCCCCAATCGTCAATCTCACTTTCCCTACGCTCTCCCCCACCGTCACTCCCTCTCCTCTGTACACTTCCCCACCATCACACTCAGTCCCCCACACATTCCCCCAGCATCACGCTACCTATCCCGCACGCTTCCATTGTCCCATTCACTCCCCTGCACACGCCCCCTTGGTCACTCTCACTTCTCCAAACTCTCCCCCTCTGTCACGCTCTCTCCCCCACAATTTCTCCCACGATCATGCTCACTCCCTCGCACACTCCCTCAGCATCATGCTCACATGACCACGCAGTCTCCCACCATCACACTCCTCATACGCCTTAAACTGAGCTCCTGCCTGTGAACACCGACCCACTTCATCCCCTCTAAATGGCCTTTAACCCCATCCACATTCGATTCCCTGAGTAACAGACAGTATTTCCCAGACAATGTATTTTGTTTGTGATATCCTGTTGTACCATTCTCAGCCACAGCCTATGGTGTCACTCTCCTAGTATCGGCTTGTGTTTTCACAACCACAATATCCCCGTGTAATGGCCTAATATGCCGTCCCAATCTCTGTTCTCGAACATGGGCCTGAAGATCAACATCCCCCTTCTGTTCCCCCAGCACCGCTGGATTCGAGGCACACAGTAACGCTGGGAGGTTATAATCACAAGATGGAAAAAGTGTTGGGAAGGCAAAGAAAGTGGAATTGAGTGTGTAAATGGGAAAAAGAGAGAGAAATGGCAGTGCAGTGTTAGAGTGGGAGGGCTATATGGAGGAAGAGTGACAAAAGGAGCAATGTGAATTCTGCTGACAGCCAAGTTGGAGTGGGAGACCCAGAAGGGAAAGTAAGAACATGAGGGAGTTAAACCCAGCTCCTGAGCTCAGGGCGTGGTGCCCTCCACATCCCTGAGGACCAGGACTTGGGGCTATGTCTGTCTCTCTCCAGCTCAGCTTCTCCAACACAAAGACACACAACAACATCGGTCACTCTGCTGCTCAGCACGCTTTAATCAACATTTTTTTTGGTTACAAATGGAAGTGATGGATACAGTCAGTGGGATGGTGCCTTTTCTCACCAGCCCCTGAGTTGTGTGAAACATTGAAATGTTTCCCTGTTACCCCCCTGGGGGATAAGGATGGACAAACCAGCGCTACCCTCAGTCTGTTACCATAGCGACAGGCTGCTCCATCGCTGAAACACTGAACTGAAATGAGAAAATCCCGGATGGATTGATTAATGAGGGAATTTGATGGATGGATGGATTTGGGTGAAGGGATATTTCAACACATTCTTCAGCTGCTGCCTGAACTTAGTCTGGGTCACGGCATAAATCGCGGTGTTTGTGCAGCAACTGAGGAGCTGCAGCATGAAGCCCAATTCCTGAACAAAGTAATCGAGATACACAGGGGTATCCACAGTCCACAACATCCGGTAACATATAGAATACAGCATGAACATTGACCATGACAGGATGAAATTGGCCGAGATCACAAACAGTAAAATTATGGATTTTTTTCGGTTTCTCATTTCAGTGTCAGACTGAGAGTCCCCATTGGTGTGAGCGCGGAGTCTCCTGCGGGCTCTGCTGGTCACTAAAATGTGTCTGACGGTGAGAACATTGAGCAGCAGAATCAGGAGAAATGGGACACCCGGGGTTAGAATGTGGTGGAGGAACTCGATTGTGATCCAGACAATGGAGAATAGAATATCGATTGTTACATAACAAAACCTCGGACCATTCCGCAGCGCATACCAAGACATGAGCATAAAATACCAGAAAATGTTCTTTAAACAGCTCAGCACAGTCACTGCTCCCAGAACCACAGCCGCCGTTTTCTCACTGCAATATTTACTTTTCAGCTTCTGGCAACAAATGGCCACAAACCGATCAAAGGTGAAAGTGACGGTGAACCAGACAGAGCAGTCAGTGGCTGCATAAAGCAGGACGGCGTGGATATTACACACGGGGACGGAGTGCCTCAGGAAATAAAACTGTTCATCATAAACAATGGGAATGTGTCTCAGGATCAGGTCGAGGATAATGACCAGGAGATCCGCCGCTGCCATGGCCCCCAGATAACGTCTGATACAGGGAGACAATCCACAATCTTTATAAAGCAGGACGTAGATGGTCACTACGTTAACTGTGAGGAAGGAAAACAAACCCATTATCCATCAGCCTGGAGGCAAAGGGACCCGTTTGATCGGGGACCCAGTGAGATTTCCAAATGTGTCCCTGTATTCAGGGATTTATTAAAATAATTGGAGCTGGAATAACAAATGGGAAGGTCGGAATTACTGACAAAAATGAGTCATAAATCACAAGAAATCCTCCCTCTCCAAACACACAGAGACACATCCATAAGGACAGATGGTTTCTAGAACATTCCCACACACTCGATCACTGGAGAGCAGACACAGGTCACTTCCCAGTTCCTAATACGGAGGGTGGAAACGTTGCTGTCCTGACGGTTTCTCTCCCAGTTTCCTGAAGACAAAGTGAGTTTGGAAATTTCTGTATTTTGGTCTAAATTGTTGTCGATCCTGTGTCGTGAAGAAATGTAAACGCAGGGAAAACATATTCACCTCTTTAACTGCCTGAGGGGTCTTCGTAACAGTGTCTCCTTCTCCCTGGAACGGGATCTCTTCCCTCGGGATCTTATCGTTTGTTCAATTCACTGACGTCCGGCCGTTCACAAACAAACTCAGGGTTAGTACGTTCCGGGGAATGTCAGTTATAGAATGTCCGGGACAGAACGTTCCGGGGAATGTCAGTTATAGAATGTCAGGGACAGATCATTCCGTGGAATGTCAGTTATAGAATGTCAGGGACTGAACGTTCCGGGGAATGACAGTTATAGAATGTCCGGGACAGAACGTTCCGGGGAATGTCAGTTATAGAATGTCAGGGACAGAACATTCCGGGGAATGTCAGTTATAGAATGTCGGGGACAGAACGTTCCGGGGAATGACAGTTATAGAATGTCCAGGACAGAACGTTCCAGGGAATGTCAGTTATAGAATGTCAGGGACAGAACATTCCGGGGAATGTCAGTTATAGAATGTCAGGGACAGAACTTTCCAGGGAATGACAGTTATAGAATGTCCGGGACAGAACATTCCGGGGAATGTCAGTTATAGAATGTCAGGGACAGAACCTGTCCATCACCTTTGCCCCCTACCCACCACATTAACATGATGTACTGTGCCTGGACACACTGTAACATTAATGGGGTGAGAGACGGAGGGTCCAATCACAGGAATGGGAACTAAAGGCATTGCCAGATCAGCTGAAATGGTTAGATATACCACATTCTCAATCCACCTCACAGAACCAGCCCAGACACCATACACCCAGAGGAGATATCTGTTCACCGTGGAACACTGTACAGACCAGGCCAGGCCTGCTCAGTACAACCCAGCAATCTGTCCAGATTCATCCATTGCACTGGTCAATACAACCCAGCAATCTGGCCAGAGTGGAACACTGCGCAGACCACAGCAGTGCATTGATCTATAAACCCGGACTCGATATCTGTCCAGGACGGGGATCTGTATAGACCACAGCAGCGCACTAATGTGTGAACCTGAAACAAATATCCATCCAGCAGAAGGGGCTGCACAGACCACATCATGGTATTATCTATACACCTCAACCCGAATGACTGACCAGCTCAGCGATCTATGCAGGGATCACCGTGAATTGATCTGTAATCCAGGAGCAGTTACCCTCCCAGCATGTAGGACTCTGTACACCACCCCAGTACATTGATCTGTAACCCAGGAGCAGTTACCCTCCCGGCATGTAGGACTGTGTACCCCACCCCAGTACATTGATCTGTAATCCAGGAGCAGTTACCCTCCCAGCATGTAGGACTGTGTACCCCACCCCAGTACATTGATCTGTAAATCAGGAGCAGTTACCCTCACAACATGTTGGACTGTGTACCCCACCCCAGTACATTGATCTGTAACCCAGGAGCAGTTCCCCTCCCAGCATGTAGGACTGTGTATCCCACCCCAGTGTATTGCTCACTTACAGTGTATTAGACCCCTGCGCAGTATGGGGAAACTTGCAGCCCATGCTGGAAGTGACGGGATGTACAGCTCCCACCCATTTACAGCTCCATATCTCCATTGTGCCATGACAAGGGGGTGCCGTGGGTGTGAACATCACTGCCAGAGAGAGATGGTGAGGGAAGCACCACAGGGGAGGTGTTTGGGAAATAGACAGAGAGGGGGAGACTGAGAGACAGTGTGATGGAAGGACGTGTTCCCAGGTTTCAGAATGCTGAAATGTAGACACTTGGATAACATCCTGGAACTTGAGCCAGTCTTCCCAGGAAAGATGGGAAGAAGGGATATTGGTGTGAGATCAGATGAGCATTTGTTCTGCGTCTTTGTAACTGGAATTAGTTTCAACAGAATTTATGATTCACTGGGCTGAATCTGACAATAATTTGTCTCAGTGACATTTTCAGTGAGTGTGACAGAGAGATTATCTGCACAAGGTTGAGCTACATTCCTGGTGCTATCGGATCGAACTCACCTCATTAACAACCTAGCCCACCACATGGTTTCCCTCTCATTCAATACCAGCCCGATTCTCCCACCCATCATGGCTGGAGGTACACACCATCTCCCGGGTGACCCTGGATATTCCATGATGTCATCTTTAAAAGCCCAATGGGCACACGGTTGAGCTTTCTCAGCTTGGAGCTGCCCTGCACTGTTTACCCCGAGCGTGGCAGATAAGGGGCAATTACACCACGGTTTGTCAACAGGGATACAGAGGTACTGGTGGATGGGCTAGTACAGAGGGGGACCATTGTCTTCCCTGAGGCGGCTACATCACCAGACCCACTGAGCATGGTCTGAGCTCCCCACCAAGCTCAGTGCAGTATCTGCGGTGTGAAGAAATGTCCAGCAACACATGACAAGCATCAATAACCTTCCCCATTCTGTCAGGATAAGGGTCACTGTATTCTCTCTGCTCCCTCACACTCACTGTATATCTGTTATAGCACCGACCCCCGAACTAGGTTCCTGCTCCACCACTCTCACCACTGCATGCAGCACCTTCTGTCTCTATCTCTGTTTCTGTCTCTCTCTCTGTCTCTCTCTCTCTCCCTCCCCCTCCCTCCCTCTCTCCCTCCACTTTTACACCCCCCCCCCCACGTTAATAACACTGCCTGGATACAACACTGTGGACTGACTCCCTCCGGACCCCTCAGCATGACCCCGTCCCCCACCTACACTGGCACGAACAGCAGGGACACCCACTCCCACCCTCCCTCCCTCCCCTTCTCCCAATCCCAGAAGAAACAGCCTGGAATAGGACAGAACGGGCCAAGCCGGGTGGTGAAGTGCCCGATATCCGTTCCCTCACCCCCTCCCCCCGCCATGGGGGGAGGACCCTGGTACGAGCCGAAGAGGACCGGGACACCTCGTGTGGAGATTCTGAAACATCAACGTCCCACCGACCGAGTAAGTAGCAATGTTCAGTGAAGGGCAATTCTCACTTTAAACCCACTGGCAGCTCTGTTTCCCCCCGGCACAACTTAGAAGCCCTGGCCTTGATGCCATCTCCCTTTTGTGTCGAGCTGGTACAAATGGAATCCCCACGGTCTCGGTGGGGAGGAGGGTGGGCTCACAACACATCGTCACCACCACCTCCAGGAAGGGAGCACGGAGGCTCCCTCCTACACCTCCCCCTGTAAACAGCTCAGATACTGAAACTAATCTGTGATAGTTACTGCTCTCCCCACTTGTCCTGATATCTTCAATATTCTGTGCTCATATACACTCAGCGCTCTCTCTTCCAGCACCCTGTTTATAACAGCACAGCCTGTTTATATTGTCTTGCATTGTCATTCCTACCAAAGAGCATCACTTCACACTGCTCTGCATTGATCCACATGTGACTGAAAACTACACCACCGTGTGATTGTACTGTTAAAGTTCCACACTGTCCTCCATAGACTTCAGAGTTCTTCCAGGTTTGGTGCCATTTACAAACATTGAGATTTTCATAGCGTGGCAGTCCCCAAGAAAGAACTGAAATCATGCCCCACACACACGAGTGTGAGCAAGTGAAATAATAATATGCTGTCAACAGTCCAGCAAAAATCCTGACACACACCAGACACAGTGAGTGAAATATTGGCAAACCATGGAGCAAGAGAAATCCGGACATGCTCTGCTTATCTTCAGTGACACCATGGTATTAATGTTATGAAGTTGAAAGTGTGCACTGTACCTTTAAGAGAGAGTGAATACTGTTCTGAACTGAGAGCTTACAAGCTCCTGTGTATATGAGAGGATGGCAGACCCAGAGTGTCAAGGATAACGGAAAATATGTCACATTTGGCTGTGAAATAGATTCCTGAGATGGTTGCTCTTTCAACAACAATTCGAATTTTACCAATTAGTTTCACTTATGCCCCAGGACACTAAAACCAAGTAAAGTTTGTATTTATTAGTTTTCGATAAATGATCTGATGCTGTGGATATTAAGAATGCAGGCATTTTGAAATTTGCAAACTGAGCAAATGCCATGAACACAGATCCAAGAAGTTGCAAAACAATCTCTATCAAAGGTACCTCTTCATATGTAACATATTCACAGTAAAAAGGAAGAAGATAACGCAGGGAGATACACGGCTGAAAGAAAACACCGAAAATAACAGCATTTGAGTGTTTAGAAATTAAATGATGTAATTTTAATAAGTGTCTTATTGAAATAGTATATTGCTGTAGAGTTGGAGTGGGGTAATAGGCGGTTAAGACATTGGGGGTCTCAGAGATGGTGAACAGTTGATGTAAAATATTCACTTTCAGAGTTAAAAAATAAATTGATGTTTTTATTTAAACAGTGGAATTTGGGAGTTCTCTGTCACACAGTTGACGAGGTGAGTTTGAGCATTTAAGTTGTCTCATTTAAGTTACCAGATGAGCTTCACGCCGTGCCCTAATAATTCCCATGTGTGTATCTTGTGTGTCTCTGTGTGGGGCAGGTCTGCCAGTCTCTGTGGTGCTTAAAGTGATGCAATGCCACCCTCTGCTGGCCTCCCCTCGCCACTGCACAGGCATTGGCAGAGGGTGAAAACCAACAGGGATTCATTCAGAGATTGGGAGGGAGAGGGCAGCTGCTCACAGCACCATCCAAACTGATGTCTGATCCATGTACTGATCTAAATGTCCTTTAAATGTTGTAACTGTTCCTGCTTTCACCACTTTCTCTGGAATTTCATTCCACACACAAGCCAGGCTCTGTCTAAAATATTTACCTCTCTTGACTTTTGTAAATCTTTTTTCATCGCACCTTAAAATATCCCTCAGTTTTGAGACCCCACCTCGAGAGAAAAGACATCAGCCCTTCAGCTTATCTGTCCCCCTCATGATTTTATAGACCTCTGTAAAGTTACCCCTTAATCTCATACTCTCCAGTGAAAAACGTCCCAGCCTATCCAGCCTCTCCTTATAGCTCAATCCCTCCTTTCCCAGCAACATCCTGGTTAATCTCTTCTCAATCCCCTCGTGCTTAATAATATCAAGGTCAGTAATATCAAAGTGAATAGTCAAGGTATTTTCTAAGGGTACGGGGAGTCCAAAACTAGAGGACATAGCCTTGAGATGAGAGGAGAAACATTTACAAGTGACCTAATGCGCAGCTTTTTCACCCAGAGGGTGGTGTGCCTATGGAATGAGCGGGCAGGGTGACCAGACTAGACACAGTATTCCAGAAGAGGTCTCACCAATATCCTGTACAACCACAACATGACATCCCAATTCCGATACTCAAAGGTCTGACCTATGAAGACAAGCGTGTTAAATACCTTCTTAACCACACTATCTATATGAAATGCAAATTTTATTGAATTATAACTGACGGCTATGTCTCTCTTCTACAACACTGCCAAAGACCCAACTTTTAATTGTATAGATCCTACTCTTGTTTGATTTACCAAATCCAATATCGCACATTAATCCAAACTAAACTCCATCTGCCACCCCTCAGCCCAGTGTGTGATATTACTGCCACCTCACCCTCCCCCTTCAATTTTAAAATGCCCATCCCTCTCCAGGAGGCCTGCACACACCGGCTTTGATTATCACAAAGACCATGAGCTTGGTTTGCCTTGTGTGGTTATGGGGAGGTGGGACAGATTGCAGACACAGTCAAGGGGGGAGGAGAGGCTGGACAGTAATCAGCGGCCTGGTATCATTTCATTGTTTTAGGAAGAAGGCAGTCGCACGTTAGAGTTGGGTAATACTGATTTTTTTGGGGGGGTCAGAAATTAAGCTCTTCCTTCGTCTCTGGTGTTCAATAATAAATATCCATTTGAGATCCTTCATTGTGCAGAGTGTGTCTGCAGGATTTCTTTCCCTATTATTGCAGACTACATATGATAGCGATTAAAGAAGTTCATAGTTAATTTCGATGGCACAGCACGTACCCTCAATATCCTACAGTTGAGAGAAATATCTTGTATTTAACAATACAAAGTGTTTTTTGCAGTTCAGTAATGGTAACCTGATTATAATAAATCCACACCGAGCTGAAAGTGGGCACTAAAGTATGACCCAAAATATGGGTATGGTAGTTTAGTGGGTACTGTCCCTGCCTCTGAGACAGAACTTTGGATTTGATTCCAATTCCTGAACTTGTGTGGTAGTGTTCCTAGCTCTGGACTAGAAGCCCTGGATTCAAGTCGTGCCTGTTGCAGAGGTATGTCACAGCATGTCAGGACAGTCTGATGAACAAACACACAGGAGAATACTGTTACAGCTTTATGGGTATTGCTGAGTGATGCTAGTGTCCCTACCTCCGGGCACAGAGGTCTAGGTGTAAAGCTCACAGATGTATCTCGTGATACATCTGAACAAACTGATTAAAATGGATTTAAAATTGTGAATCGATGGAGAAGGAAGAGGTGTCGCTATGGCATTTCAGAATTTAGGCCCAGGATGACAGAAAGTACAGCCATTCGTGTTGATTGGATTCACATTTCGCAGCAGTTAAGGTTTATAAAATCAGAATGGTTATGGATAGAGTAGTCACGGTTTTACCCCAGGTTAGGGGCGTCCAAAACCAAAGGGGCATTGATTGAAACTGAGGGGGGAAAGGTTTTGATGAGGCCTAGAGGGCACCTTTTCACACAGAATGTGGTGTGTGTATGGAATGAGCTGCCAGAGGAAGTGATGGAGGCTGGTACAACTACAGCATGTAAAAGGCATCTGGGTACTGACAGACCTGGCGAGCTTTTCCAGCAATTTCTGTATTTCTTTTTAAAATGCATTCATTTTAACACAGGTATTCTGAATAAATTAAGCATTTTCTCTTTTAATCACGCAGGGCCATGCAATCATATTTCAAATCGACCGAGACCATTTGCTGCTCAGGGTATTGCTCTGTGTATGACAGCAGCAATGATGCACCTACACGGAACAGGGAATGTGATGGAGACATAGTTTGGACAATGTACAAGGAGACCTCCCATTGTCCAGATTTGGAGAGGATGACATTACTGTGTGATTCAGCTCGAAGAGAGAGTATTTGTAAGCTGCCCGAGAAGGAACGGCCTATTGCACTCTCTCTCCTTCATTGTTCCTCATCATAACAATGTGTGCGAGCTAGAAAAACCTCTACAGTCATCGTTACCATTCTTATTTTTATCGAATCCCTGCAGTGCGGAAACAGGCCCTTCGGCCCAACAAGTCCATACGCACCTTCCCAACCCATTGCCCAAACTATTGCACGTAACCTAGTAATCACTGAACATTACAGACAATTTAGCATGATCAATCCACCTAATCTACACAGTTTGTGGTAGGTAACTGGATAACTCATTAGAAGCTCACATAGACAAGGGGAAAATGTGCAAACTCCACACAGACAGTCACCCAAGGCTGGAATCGAACCCAAGTCCCTGGTGCTGTGAGGTAGCAGTGCTAACCACCGTGCTACCCTTTGGGTGCTCCCTGACCAGAATTCATTGGAATCTACTCACTGCCTAAAGCAAAGGGGATTCACCCAAATCCAACTCTCCCAGGATAAAATCCCATTGCTTGCAGCTGTGTGAGTACAATATCTTCAGAAGCAGAATAACGTTTTGGACAATCTCGCAATTTTTCCTTTTATCATGAGTTCCAACGATATCTGGACAAAGCCCTTTCAATTTAAAATTGCAGAGATTTCGTTTATGTGTGTGTGTGTGTGTGTGTGTGTGTGTGTGTGTGTGTGTGTGTGTGTGTGTGTGTGTGTGTGTGTGTGTGTGTGTGTTTAGAAACCGAAATATTGATTATATATTTGCAATACCCAAACACTTTGCCATTCATGTGTCCACCATAGTTGGAGTAATATTGCTCTGGATCATAAACGTGCTATTTTAGCAGATTAAAGAAACTAGCCTGACTTGTTCCTAAAACTGACCCTGACCCAGTCCGAGACCGATATCATCGGCCATAACACCAATCTGGTTACATTTAACATTTGTCGTGAGCAGTGGAGGAGTGGGACTGGAAAGGAAACATTGACCCAAAAAGCCAGGGTACTATAGACCAGTGAGCCTGATGTCAGTGGTGGGTAAGTTGTTGGTGGGGATTCTGAGCGACAGGATTTGCATACAGTTGGGAAGGCATGGGCTGATCAGGGTAGACAAAGTGTCTTTCCGCATGGGAAATCATGTCTCATTAATTTGGTTGAGTTTTATGAAGAGGTGACAAAGAAGATTGATGAAGACAGTTTGGTAGACATTGTCTATATGGACTTCAGCAATGTGTTCATTTAAAGAACAAAGACCAAAGAAAATCTACAGCGCATGAACAGGCCCTTCAGCCCTCCAAGCCTGAGCCGATCCAAATGTACTCTCTAAATCCGGAGGCTTGTGAGCAGCAGTGTGCTGCAAGAATCAGTACTGAGTTCACTGCATTTCATCATTTCTGTAAAGGATTTAGATGTGAATATTGGGGCAATAGTTAGTAAGGTTACAGATTAGTAGTAGATTATGTCAGAGTACAACGAGACCACAATTAGCTGGGACAAAGGGACAAGAAGTTGTAGGTGAAGTTTAATTTAGATAAATGTGAGGTTTTTCATTTTGGGAAGGCAAATCAGAGCAGACATTATACACTTAATGGTAATGTCCTGGGGCGTGTTGTGGAACACAGGGACTGAGGACTGCAGGTGCATTGTTCCTTGAAAGTGGGGTCGCAGGTAGACAGAGTGGGACAGAACACATTTGGCACATTTGCCTTAATCAGTCAGAGCATTGAATATAGGAGTTGTGGTGGTATGTTGTATCTGTACAGGATGTTGGTGAGGCCGCTTTAAGAATACTGCGTACAACTCGGTTTTCTGCAGAAATGAGTTACACAGATGTCCCAGGACTGAAGGTTTGAGCTTTAGGGAGAGGCTGATTACGTTGACGTGTTCCCCCCCCCCCCCCCCCACCAGAGTGTCAGAGGTTGAGGGGTAACATTATATAGGTTTATAAAATCATCAAGGGCATGGATATTCTGAACAGCCATGTTCTGCTCCCAAGGATAGGGGAGTCCAGAACAAGACAGCATAGGTTGGAGGGGTGAGGGCGAATGATTTGGAAGGGACCTGAAGATAAATGTTTCACACGGAGAATGGTGTGTGCACAGAAAGTGCAGTCAGAGGAAGTGGTCAAGGCAGGTACAATCACAGGAGGAATATTGGCCAACTGCTGGCAAATGGGACTAAATCAGATTTGATATCTGATCGGAGTGAACAGATTGGACTAATGGGTCTGTTTCCATTCTGAATGACTCTGATTGTATAAGATGGATGACGAATGATTCTGAAAGGACCTTCCAAGTCGGAATTCTCTTCACTGGAAGGTTATCGTGTCTCTGTCTTCACATTGATTAAAAGCTGCGTTCGTTAAATATTTGACAGAGAAGTGAGTCATGCACAATGGGACACAGACAGGAAAGTGGGGCTGAGACGACAACCTGATCAGCCACAAACTTAGTCCCTGGTGGAGAAGGCTCAAAGTATCTAATGACCCACTCCTGCTCCTCACTCCCATGTTCCTGTGTTCCATTCAGCCCCTCAAACCTACTACACAGGAGCAGTTGGAGACTATTTACTCCTATAACCTGTTGCACAGAAACAGAGGAGACCTTTTGGCCCTTCAAGACTGTCCCGCACGCTTTGAATTGATTTGGGAAATGTATTTGGAAAACCCAGGCTGGATATGAAAGAGGCCCCTCATTCTCTTTATAGAGATTCCCCTCTCTGCAACTTGTGCTCCATTTGTTGGTCATGTTGTAGACCCAAATTCACTGAGAATACAGCCCTCATACCTAACCAAGAGATGGGTCACATGACTGCAAAATTCAATAACAGAACATTCATGAAAATAACACACACTAACTTTCCAATAACAGAATGGAGAACATCAGAAACGGGGGCAGAACATTCACTCCCCAAGCTTGCCCTGCCCTTCACTAAGATCATGACTGAACTGCTCTTGATCTCAAATCCGCTTTAATGCCCAATTCTTCATAGCCATCAACTCTCTACAAGGTCAATGTCCATCTACCTCCTCTTCAAACACTTTCAGTCATTTTCTCCCCAACACTCTTGAGGAGAGAAATCCTGACGTTTAATACCACCTGTTTGAAGAAAACACTTGCTGCTCCTATATCATGGCCTATTGATATGAACAAAAGAGGTTGAGACAAGGGGTCAGGTAAAAATGACTGGCCCTGATATCAAGGCAGTGCTTGACTTCTGTTGACATCAAGGAGCTGAACAAAACTGGACTTAATGGGAATCAGAGTATCCTCTCCAGTGTTTGGAGTCAAACATGGCACAAAGGAAAATGTTCACCATCTCAGTCCTGGGTCACCTCTGTGGGAAACCGGCAGGGTAGCTTCCTTTTCACAAGCATCTTCAGCTGCTTCATCAATGTCTCCCCTCCCCCACCTTCCCAACCATAAGATCAGAAGTGGGGATGGTCACTGAAGGTTCCACAACGTTCAGAATATTTTGTCCCCCGTCAGCTCCTGAACTGGTCTGTGTCCATGTGCAGCAAGACCTGGACTCCATTGAGGCTTGTGCTGTTAAAGGTTCCGTAACATTCGTGTAACAGCACTGCCTGACACTGCACAATGCCACAATAAAATAAGAGTTCATTCATCATCTAACGCTGGTTTCACAGGAATATGAGGAAGCCATTCAGCCCATTGACACTATTGGAGAAGAACAGGGACAGCCCATTCAGTGCCTCCAGCCTATTACTCAGGAAGAGAAGGAGTCTAGTGTGATGGGCCACACCAGAGCCCCTCGAAAATATTTGAAGGCGGTAGCCTAGACTCTATTTTTTTTTATTTTAAAGGGAATATAAAGTGACTGTTCCAGATGCAATGTGACTGGTCAAACTACTCGGTGTGAAGCAAAATACCATCTACTTAAACACGAAAGATAAAATGAAACCAAAGAAAGGGGAATTTAGAATAATGTAATTCTATTTGACAAGTTAACAGAATAATAGATCTAGGAACTATGACTGATGAACTGTTCCAATATAAGAAAATCCCATAAACACAGCCCCTGGCAAAACGAAATATTCAGACACAGATTGTCACAAACATTTCTCCAATCCAGGAATTAAAAACAGCATCAAGAGAAATTTCAGAGAGGGTAGCAACCAGGAGACATTCACTGAAGCTTCCAACTCGGTGGAGACCCCAATAGTTTCTGATGTTGATGACAAACCAAAACCCAGAGATCCTAATCAGTGAGAGCTGGCCACATCCATTCAGGCTGCATTAAAGTTAACCCAAGGCCTCCCTAGCTGTTTACTCGAGTGGTCTTAACTAGCTTGGTAACAATCGTTCAATCTCTCTCATAAAAGAAACCAGGACAAATTAACCTTTTAAAGCAACAGCGTCATCACACTTGTCAGCACATCGAGCTGTTAAACAGGAACCAGGGGTAACCCAGACATGCCCTTGGCCCTATCCAATCAGATGAGGAAGAAGCCATTCAGTCCCTTCAGTCACTTACACGGCAACAGGATGAGGCCATTCAGCCCCTTGTGTCACTCAAACAGGATCAAGGGGAGGCCATTCATCCCCTTGAGCCACTTAGGCAGGAACAGTACGAGGTCATTCCCCCCCTCAACGCACTTACACAGGGATAGAATGAGGTAGTTGATGCTGATTCCTGATGAATTGCTTATGCCCGAAACATCGATTATCCTGCTTCTCGGATGCTGCCTGACCTGCTGTGCTTTTCCAGCAATCGACTCTCTACTCTGATGTCAAGCATCGGTAGTCCTCACTGTCTTCTAATTGATGTTCTAACATGATGACCATGTGGAGCAGAGGCTTCACAGACAGACTGCTCCATGTTGTTCCTCCTGGCTCCGTTGCTTATGATACACACGTGGGACTTTAACGAGGTTTTCTCACGGTGAGCAAGGAAGCCATATGTCTTGTGTGAAGTCTCAAGAAGGCACCTTCCATCTCCGAGAAGGCAGCCTGGTGTTCTCTATGTAGGGCGGAAGCTGGTGGGAATGGCTACCTGTTTCAGACGGAAGGTATTGTGGCTGCTGTTGGGGATTGTGAATAACCTGACGTTCAGTACAGGGTTCACACACTGACTGCACAATAACATGGGGAGAGTTCATTTAGGCATATAAACTTTTCGGAAATTCACGTTAGACTAATGAATGGACTCTCTAATTTCAAATAATGATGATCTTGTTCATGTTGACCTTGTCTAGTGCACGTCCTGTTCAGTGCATCCTGTATGCCTTACTCTGTCCAAGTCTATTTCCACCCTATGATCTGTCTGGCCATGTTTACTATGATCTTCCTCCACTGCTCATAAACAAAGTGTTTCCCTTTACTGAGGTACACGTGACAATAAATCAAACCAATCAATCCTGGGTCAAGTATGGAATTCCTCTCCCTGTCAATGTCTGTTTTGGAAGTAAGAAATCGTTGCCACTACTTGAGTTTCAGCGTCACCATTTCTTCGTCTCTCACAGCTCTACAGATTATACACTCAGTTTATTCACTCTATCCCCATGTTACCATCACCCGTGTCTGTGGTAAGGAGATCATCCTTTACAAAGGAGATCAACTCTGTAGAGAGTGCCCCAAATGCTCTCTCAGCAAGGTTCTACAACAGCAGGAAGATGGCTTTACTTATGTACTCGAATCATCTTACAATGAAGGACAGCATACCATTGACTGCACCCATGACTGACATAGGGTTTGATTTGGAGCAGTCAGCATAGACTTGTGAGTGGGAGATCATGCTCCCAAATTTGTTAGAGTTCTTTGATGAAGTGACCAGGAAGGTTGACAAGGACAGAGCGGTAGACGTAGACATGGATTTCAGTAAGGATTTGTTAAGGTTCCACATGGCAGGCTGCTCTGGAAGGTTACATCGCGTGAAATGCTGGGGGAGCAGGCCAATTGGATACACAATTGGCTTGGTGGTAGGAAGCAGAGTGTTTAGTGGAAGGATACTTGTCAGACTGGAGGCTGTTATCTATGATTATCTATGATTATCTATGACTGCAGACACATATACATGTGATAAAACTTTTCAATGATCTCTGAATCGGCCAAGCAAGACACTCTATTGTATCAAACTGCTCTGAGGTCTTAAAGGATAAACCCGGACAGAACATCCGGCCCCAGCCTCAGTATCGGAAAAAGGGAACGGGAACACAGTCCTGTTGACCCTTCCGAGACCTCCTTCCTAACATCTGAGAGCTTGTGACAGCATTTACAGAGCTTTCCCACAGACTGCACAGAAACATCGGAAATGGAGTAGGCCATACATCACATTGAGCAGTCCTCATTGTCATTCACGTTCAAACATCTCCACAATGCACTTATCCCACACAATGAATATATCCGTTAATGTGATTAACCTTGACAAGCTATAAAATAGGAAGTGCAGTAGTCCATTTAGTCCATCGAGTTTGCTAACAAATTCAATATAATGATGGCTTGCCCTTTATTTCCACACCTCACTCCTTCTCTCCCACCATCCATTTACTGTATCTAAATCCTTATTTATATTCAGTGCGTTGGCTTCCAGGTTCGAGTGCATTCCCCAGGTTCACCAGTCGCTGAGTGCAGACATTTATTGTCATCTCAATGCAGAATGGCCTGCCTGTACAAAATACTGTTGACCCTTGTTTTAGACGTCCCAGCCAGTGGAATTATTATCCCTGCTTCCAATCTGTCTCACCCTGACAGAGTTTTATATATCTCACTGAGATCTCCACCCATTTCCCTAAAGCCCATGGAATATAGGCCCAGTCGCTCCAAACTCTGCTTCCACAACAACTTGTCATCACAAAGATCGGTCTGGTCATCCTTCACTGCTCTCGATCTTTGTCAGGTTTTTCCTTTGTTAGGTACAGAGACCAAAACTGCACACAATATTGCACAATGTTCGAGATGATGTCTCACCAAGGCCCTGTACAGCTGCAGTAAGACGCCCTTACTTCTGGACTCAAGTCCTCCTCAAATGAAGGTCAACACCCCATTAACCTTCCTACATGTTTCTGTTCCTGCAATATTGCTTTCAGCAACTGCTCTACAGGGAGATGCTGATCCTTTGCAATGTTACAGCTCCCCACTTGGTGGGTCTGTGTACACTGGGCAGCGTGCCAATGCCATTCCCATTATTGAGTTCTGGGTTCAGACCTCACTGTGCTGCAGGAACCTCGGAGGCTGCACAGAAGGAAACAACAAAAGGTGCATGCGTCCCTTTGTAGATCAACATGTTTCAAACAATCCCGTTACAAACGATAGGCTTCCAGTCTATTGTTCCCATCAAAGGGCACACCGTCACCTCTACCCACCTTGCTCTCCATCTGCCACGTATTTGCCCATTCACTCCACTTGTCTTAGTCACCTTGAAGCTTTTTTACAACCTCCTCACCCACTCACAATCCAACACCCTTTAGTTCTGTCAGCAGGCTGGGATATATTGTATTTTATTCCCACAACCAAATGTTTAATGGTATTGTGAACAGTTGGGACCTGAGCATCGATCTCCGTGATACCTCAGCAACCTTGCTCCGTTATTTTTTAAAAAATAATATTTATTTCTTGAAGCTGGGTGTGACTGGCCGGGCCAGCATTTATAGCCTGTCCCTAGCTGCCCTTGAAAAGGTGGTGGTGAGCTGTCTTGTTGAACCGCTGCAGTCCACTGTGGAATCAGTTTTGGTAACACCATTGAATGCCAAGGGGCCGTGTTTAAATTGTGTTTTAGAACATAGAACAATACAGCACGGAACAGGCCCTTCGGCCCACGATGTTGTGCCGAACTTCTATCTTAGATTAAGCACCCATCCATGTACCTATCCACATGCCGCTTAAAGGTCGCCAATGAATCTGACTCTACCACTCCCACGGGCAGCGCATTCCATGCCCCCACCACTCTCTGGGTAAAGAACCCACCCCTGACATCTCCCCTATACCTTCCACCCTTCACCTTAAATTTATGTCCCCTTGTAACACTCTGTTGTACCCGGGGAAAAAGTTTCTGACTGTCTACTCTATCTATTCCTCTGATCATCTTATAAACCTCTATCAAGTCACCCCTCATCCTTCGCCGTTCCAACGAGAAAAGGCCGAGAACTCTCAACCTATCCTCGTACGACCTACTCTCCATTCCAGGCAACATCCTGGTAAATCTTCTCTGCACCCTCTCCAAAGCTTCCACATCTTTCCTAAAGTGAGGCGACCAGAACTGCACACAGTACTCCAAATGTGGCCTAACCAAAGTCCTGTACAGCTGCAACATCACCTCACGACTCTTGAATTCAATCCCTCTGCTGATGGTCGTGATGGTCACGGTCTGGCATTTGTGCAGCATCAATACTACTTGCCACTTGTCAGCCTGGATACTGTCCAGATCTTGTTGCATTTGGACATGGACTGCTTCAGTATCTGAGGACCCACAAAATGTTGCTGAACATGGTGCAATCATTGGCGACCATCCCCACTTCTGACATTATAATAGAAGGAAGGTCATTGATGAAGCAGCCCTGAAGATGTTTGGGCCGAGGCCACTGCCTGAGGGACTCCTACAGACTTGTCCTCGAGCTGAGTTGACTGACCTTTATCAACCATGACAATCTTTCTACGTGCAAGGTATGATTCTAACCAGCGGGGAGTTTGCCCCTGATACACATTCATTCCAGTTTTTCTAACAACCCTTAATGCCACACTTTGTCAAAGGCAGCCTTGTTTTAAAGGACTGTCACTCTCACCCCCACCTCTGGAATTTAGCTCTTTTGTCCATGTTTAACCACGGTAATGAGGTCAGGAGCTGAGTGGACCTGGTGGAACCCAAACTGCGCGTCATTGACCAGGACATTGCTGAGCAGGTGCTGCTTGAAAGCACTGAGACCTTCCACCACTTTACTGATGATCGAGAGTAGACTGATGGGGTGGTAATTTGTCAGATTGGATATGTTCTGCTTTTTATGTATAGGGGATACTTGGGTAATTTTCCATGTAATCGGGGAAATGTTGTTGTAACGATGCTGGAACAGTTTAGCTACATCGGTGACAAATTCTGCAGTACACGTTTTCAGTACTATAGCCAGAACGTTGTCAGGGTAGGTACCCTTTGGTGTATCCATTGTCTCCAACTGTTTCAGGATATCGCATGGACTGAATCGAATTGACTGATGACTGGTGACTGAATTGCTGAGGACCACTGGAGAAGGTCGAGATAGATCATCCACTCAGCACTTTTGATTGAAGAATTCATCAACATTATCTTTTGCACTTACGTGCTGAACTATTCCATCATTAAGGATGGGGATACCTGTGGAATCTCCTCCTCCAATGCCTTGTTTAATTGTCCATAACTATTCTCGACTAGAAGTGGATGGACTGCAGAGCTTAGATCTGAACCGTTGATTATGGGATCACGAAACTCTGTCTATCACTTCCTGTTTATGCTGTTGGCACACACATAGTCATGTTTCCTGGCTTCACCAGGCTGATACCTCATTGTCATGTATGGCTGGTGCTGCTCCTGCCGTCCTGCACACTCCATTGAACCAAGGTTGATTCTCTGGCTTGATGGTAATTGTTGTGAGGGGGATATGCCAGGCCATGAGGTTGCACTGGAGTACAATTCTGGTGCTATCGATGACCAACAGCACCTTATAGAAACCCAGACTTGAGCGCCTAGATGTGTTTGAAATTGGTCTTATTTAGCACGGTGATAGTACCACTCAAAATGATGGAGGTTATCCTCAATGTGAAGATGGGACTTTGTCTTCACAATGACTATGCAGTGGTCACTCTTACCGATACTGTCATGGGCAGATACTTCTGCACATGGCAGATTAGTAAGGATGTGGTCAAGTATGTATTTTCCTCTTGTTGCTTTCTTCATGACCTGCCATAGACCCAGCCTAGCCCTTATATCCTTTAGGAACCGACCAGCTCAATCAGTAATGCTGCAGCTGAGCTACTCTTGGTGGTGGACATTTATTCCCCCACCAAGAGTACATTTTGCATCCTAGCCACCCTCAGTGCTTCCTCCAAGTGTTGATCAGCATGGAGGAGTACTGATTCATCAGCTGAGAGAGGCTGGTACATGGTAATCAGCAGAAGGTTTCCTTTCGGGTGTGTAAACTAACACTGTGAGACTTCGTTGGATACGGAATCACTGTTGAGGATTCCCAGAGCAATTCTTTTCCAACTGTAGCCACATCTGCGGTGTCTGTCCTGCTCGTGAGACAGGAGATATATGGGAAAGGTGATGGGGTGTCTGGGACATACTCATACTCACATTATCATACCCTAAATACAATGTCAGGCTGTTACTTAACGAGTCTGTTTATTTCTATTCACTGTTTCCTGCCAGCTGTCCCATTCTAGAAACATGGCCATATATTAGCCCCCAGTCCACTCAGATTTGATTTTGCAAACTGGGTTTGGAGCTTTACCAACGTTTTTCTGAAAACCAACATGTTTTACATCCATTGCTTCTCTTTCATTTGTCTCCCAGTCTGTTTCTCAAACATAATTCCCATTTCATAAATCTATTTTGTTGTCTATGACCATTACTTTCAGTCCCAATAATTTATCCTAAACCATTCACTTACTATGTTCTATGTTCCATGTACTATATCGTTTCCCCACACCAGACTTGGTTTTCAGAAACTCATCAATTCCTGCCTTAAATTGCTCAATAATTGGCCTTCCACACCATACACTCACAGGAGCATAGACTCTGTGCCAATAGAAATACGGCACGATCTATATTAGTCCCACTTTCCTACAGCAGCCCCATAGCCGGGAATGCTATGCCACTTCCAAGTGCTCGTCCAAGTACTTTTTTAACGATCGTGAGGTTACTTGTGATAATTCCCCTCTCAGGAAGTAATCCCAAAACCCAACACCCTCTTGGTGAAAAAAAGTTTAATTCCGATCTGAACCTCAAACTCTTCACTTTAAAAGTGTGCTCCATTGTTCTTGACCCTCTGACTAAAAGGAACAGCGGCTGTCTATCCACCCTGTTCGTGTCGCTCATAATCTTATCCTTCTGAATCATAGACCCCTCAGCTTTCTCTGATTCAACGTAAAAAATCCGAGCTTATCCAGCCTCTCTCCATAGCTGATATACTCCATTCCAGGGAACATCATGGGGGGTGAATCTCCTCTGCACCCTCTGCAGTACAATTCCATCCTTCCTGGAATGTGTCTCCCAGAGCTACATACAGTACTCCATTTTGGCCGAACCAAAGCCCGGTAATGGTCATATAATCTACACCCTGATTAGGAAACGCTACACCCAAGGTCCAATCCTTAACTAGTTCATTAACCTGTCCAGTCACATTCAGGGATGTGTGGAGAACCACACTCTGAGGTTCCCAGTATGCTGAGATTCACTGAGGCCTCCCCTGTCTGCTTCCTTCTCCCAAAGTGCATCACCTCATATTTATCAGGGTTACATTCTATCTGCCATTGAACTGCCCATCTGACCATTCCATCTGCATCTTCCTGTAACTTAAGGCCTTCCTCCTCACTGCTAACCACCCAGCTAATCTTTATGTCAAACATACACTTACTTACCCAGTCTCCCCCACTCTCCAGCAAACCCCCTCCACATGCACATCTATATTTTTTTATGAATGCTACAAACAATAAGGGACACAACACTGATCCCTGTGGTACACCAGGGGACACTGGTCTCTAGTCACACAAACAGCCTTCTCCCACCACCCTCTGCCTCCTGCCACTGAGACGATTTTCGTTGTAACTCGTCAAGTTATCCATCATATTGTGAGATTTTACATTATTTTTCAGTTTCCCAGGTGGAATTCTTTTCAAATGCCTTCCTACAAAACAAACTAATTGACCTCTTCAAACTAATGCAATCAAACCCATTGGATGTGACTTCCTTCTGATAAAGTCATGATAATTATCCTTGATCAAACCTTGCGACTCTGTTTGGAGTTCGATTTTCTCCTTCCCTATTTTATCCAGTAGTTTCCTTAACAGTGATCTAATAGTCGCTCGTCTATAGTTCCCTGGTCTATCTCTTCCACCCTTACTGTGAAGTGGAATCGTATTAGCAATTCTCCAGTTCTCTGGCACCTCCCCTATGGTCAGATTCTAATTAAAATATTCAGTCAGGGTCTTTCCTCACTTGACCCCAACAGCCGCCTGTGATACAACTCATTCAGACATGGAGATTGGTCCAGATTTATACAGAACAAAACCTCAAATCCTTTCTCATGTTTCACATCAATCTGTTCAAGAGCTTCCCAGTCCATCTTCTTGAATTCTGTACCTGTATCGTCCTGCACACAATTAAAATACATGTGAAGGTCTCATGTAACATTCCATCAATGATCTCCAGCTGGACACACAGATTGCCCCTTTGGTTTCTAATATACACTAACTGTTTGCTGATTATTCTGTTCTACTTGTCCATGTAGAATATCCTGGGATTCTCCCTTATCTCGCCTACTTGTACTTCTCCATGTCCCTTTGTTATTCAGTCCCCCCATGTTTCTAAGTTTCACTGCAATCACCTCTCATGTTTTGAAACTCGAGATCACAGGTTGAGTTTTCACATCAGACAATCTTGCCATTTTAGGGATTAATCTGGATGATACCATTTGCAATTCCTCTATAGTCAGCATATTCTTTTTGAGATTGGGAGTCCGAACAATACACAATACTCTAAATTTAGATGCAACTGGTTCACTACATCCTCTATATTCCAATTACATTCACAAAAATGGAAACCTAATTTTTAGTTTCCCATTTGCATATGTTCTTCCCAATACCTCTCGCTTTAATTTTTTCTTATGAGCTTACTGTGTGAGTTCTTTAAAAAGATCTCATGAATATTCAGCACCATGTTATCCATTGGTACTTCATTGCCTATGTCTCCAAGAATCATCTTCAAACCATTCCAAAAAATGTTTGCCACTTCTGGTTTTCCTTCCATCGGTACATTCTCACACTCCCCAGTTATATTATTACCTTCTATATATCTAGTAGCATGTTCTTTGTAATGAAGTCCAACATATACTCGACTGCGGATGACAAGATAACTGGTCTATAGTTTACCACTCTCCAAATTCATCCTTTCATAAACTATTGGATAATATTTATAACCTTTGCCTTATCCAGATTTGCTAAATGCCTTTCGGGAATGTGTCGCAAAATAAAGTGAAAATCCGCGATGCTATCAACATGTCTATTGCTGCTTCCTCTGAAATTCGTGTATGAAGTACATTAGTCTGTCTGATTTATAAATACTCAATCCAGCTTTCTTTTCAAAGATATTTTCAACTCTGATAAGAGTGATCTTAGACTTTACTTACACAAGTCCCATGGTCACTTGGTATTCCTGGGAGAATTTCTGGACATTCTTCCATGAAGATAGACACAAATAAACTGTTTCTTTTCCTTGCGATTTCTTGGTTCTCTGCAATAAATTATCTTGAACGCACAACAACTGTTCCACATTTGACCTTGTTTTTTATTTTTTCTTCATACATTGATATACGCTTTTTCGAAGTCTTCATGTTTTTCCTTCGTTTGCACGCTTTTTCTCCCTTAGATTATCTTTTCAGTTTCTTGATCATCCTTTGCTGGGTCCTACATTTAAATGAATCCACTGGCTCACCGCAAAACTTGGTATTTTTCTAAGCTGCTTCCTTTCATCAAATAGGTAGATGAAGGTGGGGTTGAAAGTTATAGTCAGAGAGGAGGGTGGACCAGATTGATAGGAAGGAAGGTGGACTCGTAGGAACATTCAAAAGGGCGGTGTGGACTGGGAAGGTTGGAATGGGATAAGGTGGTATTAGGGGAAATGGGGAAATGGTGAAAACCACTGTGATCCCCTGTGGTTGGAGGGTCCCAAGGCAGAAGATGAGGCTTTCTTCCTCCAAGGTTCTGGTGGCTCGGGTTTGTTGATGGATCAGGCCCAGGTCCGTCATGTCCTTGGAAGAGTGAGAAGGGGAGTTAAAGTGCTCAGCCACAAGGCGATGGAGTTGTTCAATGTGGCTGTCCCAGAGATGTTCTTTGAAATGATCCACAAGTTGACCCCCTGCCTCGCCGATGTAGTGAAGAACACATTGGGTTTAATGGATGCAGTTGATGAGGCGTTCTGTCTCCCTTCATCACCTATTACTTTCAACACACCCTCATCTACGTATCGCAATCCCAACTACCTCCCACCTGCTGCACCCCCTTCTCATTTATCTCTCTGCCCTCTTGGCCCATAAGCTTCATTTCTGATGAATGGCTTATGCCCGAAACATCGATTTATCTGCTCTTAGTATGCTGCCTGACTGATTTTCCAGCACCACATTCTTCGACTCTGATCTTCGCATCTGTAGTCCCCATTTTTTCCTCACACTTTTATGGCTTGCATGACTCAGATTTATAACGGTTACTTCAAATAAAACAAAAACTATCATGTAATCAAACAGCATAAAAGAAAACCATTACATTATGGTCACTGTTCCCAAAAGGTCCTTTACAGCAAAAGTTTCAATTAGCTCTTCTGATCATTCAACACCAATTCCTAAATAACCTGATGTCGAACTCAGTGGTCGACATAATGTTACGCAAACCATCTCACACGTGGTCATGAAATCCATTTTCCCGGCATTAGCATTCGATTGGGTTAACACAGTTTGGATATAATTTAAACAGTACATTATTACTGAAGTTCCCACAAATGTGTATATCTCATTTCCTGTTTTATAACATGTCCAGCATTTGTACTGCAGCTTTCACTTTGATATCTAACTCCCATCAACGTTTGCTCCTCCTTGCTGTTTACTAGATTCCTCCTTCCTAGATTCTGTGGAATCTGAGCGACGTGGGCTCTGGGGAGATTAATGGTGGATATCATCTCGCCACATCACTTATAAACTTCTCAAACTTAAATTTCTCCAGATCTCCTGTTATGATGATGGAGTAGAGAAGACAATTATCTTCCAACAATGCCCTCTATTCCCCCAGAGAGCTGCGACTGCTCTAACCTGGGTGGGAACCTTACAACAGACTGGTAAAGTGTTGCTGCTGCTGTACAGGGTCTTAGTGAGATCACATCTGGAGTAGTGTGTACAGATTTAATATCTTCAATGAAGAAAGGATGTTGTTATATTGGAAGCAGCTCTGAGATGGTTCCCTCAACTGATTCCTGCAATGAAGGTGCGAGCATATAACGAAAGAATGATCAGGTTGTCCCAGTAGCCATCGGAGTTTACAAAAATTAAGGATGATCTTATTTCAACATAGATGACAAAAGGATTCAACAAGTGAAGTGAATTACACAGATAATGGAGGAATCCATTCCGTTCTCCAGCCTGTTACACAGGAACAACAGGAGGATATTCAGGCCTTCGACCCTCTTACACGAATACAGGACGAGGCTATTCAGCCCCTGGAGCCTGATATACATTTACAGAAGGAGGCCAATCAGCCACTCGAATCTGTAACAGTAGGCCATGCTGCACCAGTATCCTGTTACACAGCAACAGGATCAGTCCATTCAGCCTCCTCAAGTCTGTAACATAGGAACTGGAAGAGGTCACACAGTGACTGGAGATTGTTACACTGGGATAACAGGAGGCCGTTCAGAACCACCGAGCCTATTGCAAGGGAATTGGATAAGGATAAAAACTATCTGAGGCTTCTTTAATGAGAAAGGAAGAGGTAATTTCGACACGTGTCTGTTGTATGGCAATACGAGAAGACCAATCAATCCCTCCGTCCCATCTCCAGGATACATGAGGAGACCGTTCAGTATTTCCATCTGTTATGGAGAAGTATGAGAAGACCCATCAGCTCCTCAAAATGTTAGTCAGCAACAGGAAGATTCCATAATCTCCCAATCCTCTAAAGCATCAACAGGAGCAGGTCATTCTGGCCTTGGAGATGGCAACATGGGAACACCAGAAAGACGTCAGCCCATCGAGTTTGTACACCAGCAGGATGGGGAGTGCATTCAGCCAGACATGGGTGTCCTCCAGAATGAGGTATTTCCATTGAAGGCAATTCAGAAGAGTTTCATTTGATTGATTCCATATTTGAAGTGTTTGTCTTATGAAGAGAAATTGAGCAGTTTAGGCCGATACTCTTGAGTTGATAAGAATGAAAGGAGATCTCATTGAGGTCTCTGAAATGCTAAAAGTAATTGAAAGTGTAGATGTGGAGTGGATTTCTTTTTCATGTGGCGCAATCTACAAAAGAGACTGGAGTTTTAGGATGGAGAGGTGGCAGGAAAGTGGAACAGAGGCCGTGTTGACATCAGACTCATCGACGGGTTGGGTTCCTCACAGATGCTCCTTGTTCTTATTCAACTCTTCGACTGTGTTGCCCAGGAATGGGGGAGGACTGGGTATCATATAGGAAGCAGACACTCCCGATAAATCATTTAGAGAGAACGTAGCCAGTAGGGTCACACAGTGACCAGCGCTGGATTCTCAACTATCTACAGTCTCTATTAATGATCAGGAGGATGGAACAGATATACAGATGCTGAGTTTGGTGATGTCCATAAGACCATAAGACATAGGGGTGGAAGTAAGGCCATTCGACCCATCGAGTCCACTCCGCCATTTAATCATGGCTGGTGGGCATTTCAACTCCACTTACCCGCATTCTTCCCGTAGCCCTTAATTCATTGTGACATCAAGAATTTGTCAATCTCTGCCTTGAAGACATTTAGCGTCCCGGCCTCTACTGCACTCCACAGCAATAAATTTCACAGGCCCACCACTCTCTGGCTGAAGAAATGTCTCTGCATTTCTGTTCTGAATTGACCCCCTCTAATTCTAAGGCTGTGCTCACGGGTCCTAGTCTCCTCGCCTAACGGAAACAATTTCCTAGCGTCCACCCTTTCCAAGCAATGTATTATCTTGTAAGTTTCTATTAGTTCTCCCCTTAACCTACTAAACTCTAATGAATACAATCCTAGGATCCTCAGGCATTCCTCGTATGTTAGACCTACCTTTCCAGGGATCATCTGTGTGAATCTCCGCTGGACACGCTCCAGTGCCAGTATGTCCTTCCTGAGGTGTGGGGCCCAAAACTGGACACAGTACTCCAAATGGTGGCTAACCAGAGCTTTATAAAGTCTCAGTAGCACATCACTGCTTTTGTATTCCAACCCTTTTGAGATAAATGACAACATTGCATTCGCTTTCTTAATCACGGACTCAACCTGCATGTTGACCTTTAGAGAATCCTCAACTAGAACTCCCAGACCCCTTTGTATTTTGGCTTTATGAATTTTCTCACCATTGAGAAAGTAGTCCATGCTTGTATTCATTTTTCCAAAGTGCAAGACGTCGCATTTGCTCACATTGAATTCCATCAGCCATTTCATGAACCACTCTCCCAAACTGTCTAGATCCTTCTACAGCCTCCCCACCTCAGTACTACCTGCCTGTCAACTTAACTTCATATCATCGGCAAACTTCGCTAGAATGCCCCCAGACCCTTCATCCAGATCATTAATATATAATGCGAACAGCTGCGGCCCCAACACTGAACCCTGCGGGACACCGCTTGTCACCGGCTGCCATTCTGATAAAGAACCTTTTATCCCAACCCACTGCTTTCTGTCAGACAGCCAATCCTCAATCCATGCCAGTAGCTCACCTCTAACACCATGGGTCCTCACCTTATCAAAAGCCTTTTGGCAGTCTAGACAGACCACATCCACTGGGTTTCCCTGTTCTAACCTACTTGTCAACTCTTAAAATAATTGTTATGTCGCTGTGATAGGCAAGAGAAAAAATTATCAAGAGAGGGCGGAGAGTCTGCAAATGATTCAGAGAGGTAAAGACAATAGATAATAGTTTGGCAGGTGGAATTTAACATGATATAACCTGTCATTCCATTTACAGGAATAATGGAAGGCAGTATGTTACTGAAATGGAGAGGGATTACAGGACTTCATGATACTGCGTACTAGGGGGTTCACTCAGAATCGTTCTGACATGGGAGGTTTTGCTCCATCCCTGATCATCAGCTCCCAGACACTCCAAGTGACCCCATTGCTCGAATACTTTGATGTGGTTGATTGGTGGTGGGGATGGTGTTTGGACACATCCATCAAGGGGACGGCCTTTATCCAAGATATATTCATTTCTTTCTACGTGGAGACCCGATGAGGATGGGAATGGCTGACTGCTTCTGAATGAAGAGGCCGTGACTGCTGCCGGGACAGTGGGTATTCACCAACATGATGTACTGTGATGGGTACACTGTAACATTAATAGAGAGAGTGCTCCTTCAGTTCCTCTACCTCTACCCATTGACATGGGTACTCTGCAGATGCCACGTACACCATCAGGAATCCCATTATACTGGATACACTTGGCAGCTTCCTGCTGAGGGAGAAACAATCTATTTACCTCATCCAGCATATATATCCTCCATCACTGAATGGTGACATTGATGTTGCGATACTGGGAAATGATTGATATGTCACCTAGTTCTGCCTGGAAAGTTATGGATCATAGAAGCTGAATGAAACAGTGACCCTAACAGCCTCTGGTAGCACCATCCTCCCCCTGGGGTGAAGCTGCAGGTCGTGTTGAAGGAGGTGATACTGTTCTGTGACCAGCTCCTTGTTCAGTCAGAGTCCCCTCACACTCTGCTCCTGGGTTAAGTGGAGCTTGGGACACTGTTCCTGGAAAACCCGGGGTGGATACAGCAGATCCCTTTCCCCCCACACACTCACTACATAGTTTCAGAGCTTCCCCTCTCTGCAGCCTCTGCTCCATTTGTTGTTCATGTTGGAGGCCTAGATGCTGTAACTACAGTCCCCAGGCTCCATCCAGAGTTGGGTCACCATATCCTCAGGTCTCCCTGAATGTCTGAGGCAGCTCACAGCACAACCTCCAGCAAACCATCCCCAGCCCCTCCACTAAATTTTCAATTACAGGAGTCAGTCAGAAACCCCTCGGTACAAGTGTTGTGGACCAGACCAGATCCCCCCAGAATGTTTTAACAAGGCCACTTAGACCCAAACCTTTCCTTAGTTTGAATATAGATATGAAGTGTGCTTTTCAGATATGTTGTGACTGGTCAAACCACTCGACATTGAGCAAAATATAATCTATTCAAATGCTTTAGTTAAAAATACAATCAAAGAAAAGAACATTTTGGGATAGCTTATATGTTGGAACACTTACACAAACAATAGATACCGTACCTTCTTGGTATACACCGCTTGGCACAAAGATATATTCAAATACAGATCCTTACAGCAGTTTTCCAATCCAGGAGGAAACAACAAGAGCAGAGATCTCAGGAAAAAGCAGCTAGGGATCATGTGTTGAAACTTCCAACCCTTTTGGGATCTCCAGCAACTTCTGAATGCTGCAGCTAAAAACAAAATGAGAAACCCTGTTCTGGGAGAGCTGGCCTCTGCCCTTCCATTGTTACCACCATTTAATGAAACCTAAAGCTTTCTCAGTTATTTACTTAAACTGTTTTCAGACAGCAGTTCTGCACCTCTGCCTTTAAAACCTCTCTTCAAAAAAAAACCCTCGAGAAAATAACCTTTTTACAGTGATAGTATCCTCACGACTCCACCTTTAATAAAATCATCCATCAATATATAAAGGTGGATTCATTTTAGACCTCCTAATCTTCCACTGTTAGTAGACTGAAATGCATATCCATTACATTGACTCTGAGCATACAAATGTTCACAACTAGTTTCGATATCAGGCATTTTACTCCTGCCACAGAATGCCTTTGTCTTTCTTCATCCAAGTCTCCACAACGTGTCAAAACGTAGCTTTTCTCGCCCAGTCAACTGTATAATTTCAAACTGAATGGCAGCAATAATAAGCTCAATCGAAATAGACTGGTATTTTTCTCCCTAAACTTCTCCAAAACCTTTCAGGGGTCACGATCAATGATCACGATTTGTGTCATGTATGTTATTCGCAATTTTAATGCTGAAATGTTGTAACGCTAACACCAAGCTCAAGGCCTCCTTCCCCATTGTGGAATAAATCTGTTGATGCTTCCACTGAACACTCCAATCACACGTTACATAATAGAGCACTTCTCATCTCTCCAATATTCACACTGAATGACATAGCTCCTCGTGTCTCAGCATAAAAGAGTTACATGCTTCTGTACCTCTTAATGCTCTAATCTCTTTACCTGCTACTCCTGGCCTATGCCAGTAAACCTTACTCTCACGGGTATATGTTTTAAGAAGATCTCGCACATTCTTCTCAATCTCTCGCAGAAACCAAATTTTGATTTCTGAACTCAATCATCATCATCAGCCATTTCAGCTTCTAATCTTGACATTGTTTCTCTCTGCTCTTCCACACGGGTTGTCACGACTGCAGGAAGTGTATTGTTGAACTTCTCCAAAAGATGATTCTCTCTAAGAAGTTCATAGGTTTGCTCTGATTTAATACCCTTACCCACCTTTCAAAATGACTTTTTTTTATCCTTTCAATCTCAATGTGCGTTTAACCATGGACCCTTTTTTAGATTCCTGAAATGCTGTCTGTTGGCTTCTGGCCCAAGCTAATATGCACTTCAGATGGCTTTCTTCACCACCCCATACTGGCCAGATACCGTCTCCAATAGAGATGCAAATACCTATCAGCTTTGGTTGGATCAACTAAATCCACATGGTCACTTGCCACTGCATTAGCCACTTTCTCAAATGAAATTCAAAAGGCTTCTCCATCCTTCTCATCAAATTTAGATAATGTCTGGATGCATTTAAACAGAAACCCATTAGGGAATTGGTTACAATAGGGTTCCTCAACCTCACTAACCTCCTCATCCTGCCGACCTTCTACCTTCATCTCCACCTTCTTTGTCAACTTTCCTCTCTAAATGCCAACTGTTTAAGTTGAAACTCTCTGTTTTCTTCTCTCCCTTTTTCTCGCTTTCTTCTTCATTTCCTTTTCTTTTATTTCTACTTTTCATCATAATTCAAACTGTTTCAATTCCTTCTCATGTTAAAAGTGCCTCATGTGAAATTGAATTCTCGCCATTCCCAAAGAGTCTGATGGCGTTTCCACAACACGCAATTGCTGAGCTATAGCTGTAATTATCTCTTATTTTCTCACAGACAAACGCAACCCCAACTCCAGATTGTCTGTCAATTCCTACAGCTTTGCCTTCATTACCTTTTGTAAAACCCCCAACATGACTTCTTCCACACCGAGAGAACTCTTAATGACTGAAGGAATCTTTATACACAAAACACTGTTTAAACCAACCGAATTCAACATCTGGAACAAAAGACGCTAACAGCTACCATACGCGACCTTTGAACCCAATAGCCTCCCATTGCATACTCTCCAGTGTCTGCATGGGCTTATTTTGGATTCTCTGGTTTCCTCCCACAACCCAAAGATATGCATGTCAGGTGAATTGGCCATGTTAAATTGTTTGTAGTTTTCAGGGATGTGCGGGTTAGGAGCCTTTGTCGGGGTAAATGTGTAATAATAGGGTAGAAGAATTGGTCTGGGTAGGTTACTTCTCGGACGGTTGGTGTGGACTTGTTGGGTCGAATGGCTTGTTTGCACACTGTAGGGATTGTAATTCTAATCCCAATTTGGTGTTACCAGACAAGAGTTCCCAGTTTGCTATAGACCAACCAGACTACCTCAAGCTATTTTAAGAGGGTAGCTTGGATGCCAAACTTTCCTTATTTTAAAGGTAGATGTGAAGTGGGTGTTCCAGATGTGATGCTACTAGTCACACCACTCACCATTAGCAAAACACAACATACTCAAACACTCTAATGAAAATCCATACAAAATGAAGAAGAATTTAGATTAATTTAACTATTGGAAACCATGACTGAATAATGGATACAGTACCTTCTACTAATGAACTGTTCCAATACACCAACATCCCATAAACACACCCCTTGGAAAAATGGAACATTCAGACATACATTCTTGCATACAGTTCTCCAATTCAGGAGGAAACAGCATCGAGTCAGGTTTCAGACATACTAGCAGCTAGGGATAAGTGAGAGGCCGTTGTTACTACTCTTTATGAAAAACCGTAAAAGCGTCGTCAGTTATTTACTTGAGCCATTTTCAGTAGGCAGTTTGGCCTTTAAGATCTCTTATATGAAAAAAAGAAAAATTAATCTTTTTTTTAAAGTGACAGCATTGTCACACACTTTAGATGGCTGGTCTTTTACTTAAGGGGCTTCCTCGATCGCAAGATCACCTGAGAGGGACAAATACAGGTACAGAGCAAGTTACAAGGATGTGTCTCATAACTTCTGAAACACGCCTGTCCATGGATCATCACATGGGACATACTGGGAAGTGAACAACAGCCTGACACACACCATTTAACTGTTTTTGAGCTTTACAATGCCAGCACTCGATACACTAGGGAGCCAAAAAAAAAGGCCAGGGAAAGATACAGAGGGACAAAAAGAGTCACATTAAAGAAAGAAAGAGACAGTTAATTAACTGAAAATATGTTGTGGAAATATGGGGCAAAAGACAGGGCAGTGGGACTAACTGGAGAAGTGAGATCTTCGAGAGTAAAATTACAAGAACGAGAACATTGAATAAAGGCATTGTCAGATCAGCTGAAATGGTTTGTTACATCAAATTCTTAATCTGCTTTACAGAAAAAACCATAAACAACATAAACTGGGACAAGATGACAGCCCAGCTCGGAGAGCTGTGCAGAGCATGCAAGTGTGTTGCTCAGTAAACTGCACTGTCTGACCAGCATAGAGAGTATTTCAAACTTTACTATCATATGCTAACCATGCTCGCATCAGATTACTATAATGTTTACAATGAGAAGGTTTGCTGTGTGTGTGTTCTTCAAAGACTGAGAAAGAGTCCATTTGTGCGCACGATTGGCGTGGTTGAATGCGAAACTCATTGTTTGAGAAGGAACGCACAAGGAGGAAACTATTTTATGTAAGAACAACTCTCTGTTAATCGACAGAGAGAACGAGGGAAGCTTCATGGACAAATGAGGCAAAGTGTTTGAGAATGTTAAAATAAAGGCATTTCCAGACACAATAGCAATATACATCGGCGTGCACATGAGTGACATTTGGATGGGAGTTTGGTGTGTGGTCGAATCAGATTTGTTTCGGCAGGTGTGAAGCTGGGAGTGTCAGCAGCAGATTTTTGGCTTCATTAAGACTGTATTTCATAGCTCAAGGTTCAAACAGCAGATGGAATAAACCAGTGAGATATATTCTGGGGTGGTAATCATTTCAAGTTAGAAATGGTCAGGGTATGGTGTCATGAATCAGCTCATGGTCAAAGGGATCTCCCACAGTTGTGACTTGTCTGCTTCAGTCGCAGATATTGGCCAGGGATGAGATGGAAACAGTGGCAGGAAGTGGAGTTTGTAACCAGAACAGTAGAGAGTGACCTCCCTGCTCTTAATATTTATAAAACAAAGGCAATGATACATTAAATTGCAGTTCTCCGCTGGAACTGAGTAGGTCAACATAGAGAGTAACAATGCCAGCTCAGAGAGGGAGACAGTCATTGAACACATTCATTGATGTAGTTAGTAGTGGCTTGTAGAGTGAATATATCGAATGAGAGTTTCAACAGAAAAATAATAGTGACAAGAAGTGTAAACTATATAAAAGAAGAGTAATACAGTCAAAACCGTTTTATAGAACAAAAACATCTAGACGTTGACACTTACCAGGAACACCAACGATAACCAGGAAAGGATAATAAAAACATTGAATAATGAGAAGAGCGTCATAGATCCGCCATGATAATGGCCACCAATAAAATGCAGAAAGACGCCAAACATAATAGGATAAACTCCTGTCTATTGTTGGAACATGCCAGTCTAATGTTCCCAGATTCTGATCCATTTTTGGAACATTCCAGTCCAATGTTCTGAGATTCTGATCCCACCCCACCCACCCCCTCTCTGGGTCTGTTGTTCCCTGTCAGTGCTGTCGGTGATGCTCCCGCTCATGTTATGGGATAACACATTGAACGACGCCCATTTATCATTAAAAGATGGAAACTCTCCACTGGGATGATTAGAATCCATGGAGATTGGCATTAAGCACAGTCACTGAAGAAACACTGGGAAACTGAGCAAAGGCTACGACAACGGATAAATGGGCACTGCAAAACAATTAACAGACAGGAGTGTTCCCTCCCAGTTGGGGAACTCTTCAGAGGTCCTGGAGATTCAAGCTCGGACCTTCTGATGACCATCCGTCAAGGTGGACTTCAGGACAGGCAGCAATGAAAATTGGCCGAGCAGAGGCTGATTACAAACTTCGGTTCCCATAGGGAGGGCCTCAACTGGGGCTTTGGGTTCATGTCACATTGCAGGTGACCACCATTGCACTATACACACACACGCACACACACACACAGGTATTCCTATACACACACATACATACGGACACATATGTACACAGACACGCACACAGACACACAGACACACCCCTACAGACACACACACTCTCACAGGCATCCGCTTAGAGACTTAGACCACTCGACACTCATGCACACACATATACACTCTCTCTCACTGATACTCAAACTCCCCCATCCCAGACATGCACACAGTCCCACACTCACACATGCACCCCCTCACAGAATTAAGACACTCGACATCACTACACACACATATACGCTCCATCTCACACCCACAACCCCCAACTAAGAGAGACCCACATGCAGACATATATTTTGTGGGGTGAATTTGTGCTTGCAGAGTTTCATTGTACTTTGTTTAAAAACTGCATGCATTCATGTAGAACTCTGAGCTCAAAAACTGCATGAATTCATGTAAAACTCTGTTATCTCACTTTTCAGATTAGAATCAATCTAAACATTATGGTATAGACAAAGCACACAGGGGCTAACACCTTCAAAATATTGTCTAACTAACACTCGTTGTTACTGCTAACCTGAGAATGCAACTTTAAAATAAAAAGGTTTTGTAATTTACACATGAAAGAAATGAAACTATCATGATATTCGAACAGATGAAAGACTCAACAATCAAAATATTTTTCAATGTATAATTTCAGTTACATCCCACTGTAAATTTTTGCGAAAAATTCTGTGCCTTAGAAGTGTGTCCTCCACTATCACCTGATGAAGGAGCGGCGCTCTGAAAGCTAGTGTGATTCCAATTAAACCTGTTGGACGAAAACCTGGTGTTGTTTGATTTTTAACTTTGTACACCCCAGTCCAACACCGGCATCTCCAAATCATGACTGAACAAAACATGCTCAGTTAACCAGTTCCACACATCATTTTTCATATCACTATAAAAAGGAACATTTACCAGGTTTGGATGGAATGGATGAGGATTGCTGAGGGATGGACCAAAAATCTTTAAATCTTTTGAATCTTTTGTAAAAACTTGTATATGAGAGCATTGAAAGGCACTGCAGGGTACTATATGTGAAAAACTCTGTTTATGAAAGGAGGCAGTTATAAAATAACAGATTGGTTGCATAAGAAAAAGTCGGGTGGGCAAGTTTCTAGATACCTTATCTCAAAGTATAATGCTTATTGACCAGTGTGAGGCTACTCCTGGTTTTAAGTGCCCTGTTATCAAATCCTTTCAAAACCTTGGGAAAGAGCATTGAGATTGATGCTCAGCAACAGGCCGAAGCAATTCTGTCGCTATGGGCCTCTTACAAAGGGATAAGAGAAAGCCATTCAGCCCATATTAGCCTGTTGCAACTTGAAAAGGTGGAAATCTAAAATATTGGCGCATTTTGCCAACAGAATCATTCAAAACAAAGAGATGTGTCACTGCAGCTGTATGAGCTGTTACTGAGAGGGCACCTGCAGTACATTGTGTTGTTTAGATTAGATTAGATTACTTAGATTAGATTACTTACAGTGTGGAAACAGGCCCTTCGGCCCAACAAGTCCACACCGCCCCGCCGAAGCGTAACCCACCCATACCCCTACATCTACATTTACCCCTTACCTAACACTATGGGCAATTTAGCATGGCCAATTCACCTGACCTGCACATCTTTGTGACTGTGGGAGGAAACCGGAGCACCCGGAGGAAACCCACGCAGACACGGGGAGAACGTGCAAACTCCACACAGTCAGTCGCCTGAGGCGGGAATTGAACCCGGGTCTCAGGCGCTGTGAGGCAGCAGTGCTAACCACTGTGCCACCGTGCCGCCCACGGTGCCGCCCCAGGTTTGTGTTTCTGTAACTGGGAAGGAATGGACATCCATCAGATACAGTTTACCGGCTGCTCGCAATCCACGGGCTGCTGTGACATTTAATGTCTCGGGTCTGTTACACAACGACAGGAGGAGGCCATTCAGCCTCTCCAGTCTATTACAGAGGGACAGGAGGAGCCTATTCAGCCTCTCGAGCCTGTTACAGAGGGGCAGGAAATGTTTATTTAACAGTTCAAGTCTGTTACACATAAATATTAGTTTTAAATTAGTTTTGGAGTAGAAAAGACCTGATGTAAACATTAAAGTTCTAACTTTGAACAAGGCCAATTTTTAAAGTATTAGGCGAGCCCTGTGAAAGGCTGATTGGGATACCCTATTCACAGGTAAAGGGATGGTTGGAAAATACAAGGCCATCAAAACTTGGTTTCAGCGAGTCCAGAGCCAACGTGTTCCCATTAGTGAGAGGGGCAAGGCTGGTGGGTGCAGGGAGTACTGGATGGTTAGATATATTGATGTTATGGTCAAGGTAAGGAAAGAGGCATATGTCAGGTAAACAGAGTGAATCAAGTGAATCCCGAGAGGTGTATAAGGGCAGCAAGTGTACAGTCAATGGGGAAATCGGGCCAGAATAATGTGGACAAGAGATGGCTTTAGAAATACGGTTAACGAGGCATTGAAGAAATTATACAAATCCTGTAATGTCAAAAGATTAACTAGGGAGAGAATAGGGCCCCTTAAAGATCAGTCAGGCTACCTATGTGTGGAACCACAGGAGATTGGTAGAATACGAAACATGTATTTCTTCTCAGTATTTAATGTGGAGGAGGTTACAAGAGCGAGAGAATGAAGAAATATATAGTGATATCATGAAAGTGTCTATATTACAAGGAGGTGTTGGACATTTTAAAACACATAAAGGTGAACAAATCCTGGGACCTGATCAGTTATATCCCAGATGTTTGTGGAAAGCTAAGAAACAGATTGCTCAGCATTTTGTTGTTATATTTGTAACATTGATTTCCACAGGTGAGGTGTCAAAAGACTGGAGGGCTGCTAACATAGTGTCATTATTTAAGAAAGTAAGGAAAAAGCAGGTAACCATAGATCGGGTAAGCCTGACGTCAATGGTGACTAAATTGTTGGAGGGGATTTCGAGAAAAAAAATCGATATGCATTTGGAAAGACAAGGACTGAAGAGGGCTTTGTACATTGGAGATCAGGTCTCACTGACTCGGTGTAACCTTTTGAGGAAGTTATGAAGATGATTGATGAAGACAGGCCAGTGGATGGTGTCTTTATGGGACTCAGTAAGAAAACCAAAATGTTCTACATGGTAGACTGGTTAACAAGGTTAGACTTCCTCCGATCCAGGGAGAGCTCGTCATTTAGATCCAAAATTTTCTTGGATATTGGAGACAGGGCGTGACAGTGGACATTTGTTAATTAAACTTGGAGACCTGTGACCAGTAGCGTGCTGCAAAGATCAATCGTGGGTCCACTGCCTTTTGTCACTGATACAAATCATTTACATTTGAGTATATGAAGTATGGTCAGTAAGTTTGTAGATAATAACAAATTTGGTGTTGTAGTTGACAGTGAAAAATTAACTCTCAGACTGTAATGGGACCTTGCTTAGGTGAACCGAGGAGTGACAGATGGAGTTTATTTTAGATAAATGTGAGGTGTTGAATTTTGGTAAGACAAAACAAGGCAAGACATATAGGTAGGGTCCTGTCGAAAGCTGCCAATCAAAGAGAATTCCATAGAAATTATCGAATCCCTACAGTGAGGAAACAGGTTTTTCGGCCCATCGAGGCCAAACCGAACCTCTAAACAGTATCCCACTGGACAATCCCTACCCTATCCCTCTGAGCCTGCATTTTCCATAACGAATCCACCTCGCCTACACATCCCTGGGTACTTTACGCAATTTTGCATGGCCAATCTACCCTTATCTGTATATCTTTATACTGTGGGAGGAAAACATAACATCCGGAGGAGACTCATGCAGACAGGGGAGAATGTGCAAACTCAACACAGGCAGTCATTCAAGGATGGAATTAAACCCCGATCGCTGTGCTCTGAAGCAGCAATGCTAGTCACTGAGCTACTGTGTCACCTTGTGGTGCAGTTTCTCCGTTCCTGAAGGTTCCGTCACAGATAGACAGTGTAGTGAAGAAGTCACTGGGTGATCTTCCCTTTATTGGTCCGTGCTTTGATTCTAAACATTTTCACGACTTTTTGCATTTGTACAGGACATTGGTTTGGCCACTTTTGTAATATTGCCTTTAATTCTAGTCTCCCTGCTGTCGGTAAGAAGCTGTCAAACTTGAAAGGTTGCAGATGAGACTTAAAAGAATGTTGCAGGTGTTGGAGGGAGAGTTTGGATAGGCTGGGACTATTTTCAAGTGTTGAGGCTGAGGGGTGACCTTAAAGAGGTTTATAAAATCATGAGGGGCAAAGATAAGGCAAACAGTCAACGTATTTTACCCAGGATAGGCGCGTCCAAAATTAGAAGACAAAGATTTAAAGTGGGAGGGGAAAGATTTAAAAAGGGACATGAGGGACAACATTTTCACACAGAGACTGCTTTGTGTTTGGCTTGAACAGCCAAAAGAGGTGGTGGAGGCAGGTACAGTTACACCATTTAAAAGGCATTTGGATGGATACATGCATGGGAAGTGTTTAGAGGGAGATGGGCCAAGTGCTGGCAAGTGGGACGAGATTTATTTAGGATATTTGGTCGATGTGGGTGATCAGACCGAAAGGTATTTTTCCGTGCTGCACATTTCTGAGACTCTATTGCCTCTTGAGTGTATGACACAGGAACAGGAGGAGGCTATTCAACTTCTGAATTCTGTCAGGCAACTTGTTTGTTCAATTGCTGAGAGTAAAATACAAAAATACATCATTCAGATTTTGATGGTGTTTTACAAAGGCTTTAGTCAAGAGAAGCTGTAAGGGATGTGAAGAGGCCATTCTGGCCTTCGACTCCATTCCACAGGAGCATCAGCTGAGCACAGAGCTATTGGAACCTGTCAATCAGTAGCAGGAGGAGGACATCTACTTTCGAAAACCTTGGATCAGGAGGCAGTCACACAGCTGCTCAAGATTGGGACACAGGAACAGGACGCAGTCATTCAACTGCCCAAGATTGGGACACAGGGACAGGACACAGTCATTCAACTGCTTGTGACTGTGACACGGAAAGGAGAGAGTCACTCAGAGCTCGAAACTGCGGCACAGGGAAATCTGGAGGTTGTGAGGCCCCAGCATCCTGTTATGCAAGGACAGCAGGAGGTGACTCATCCCCACCAGTATGAGACACTGGGAGAGAAGGGGAGTTTGCTTGGAACAAACAGAAATATATGAATATGTTGCATTAGTGGTCCATTCAATCCTGCCCCAACATTCACTAAGACCATGGCTGATCTGATGGTGATTCCCTCATTCCATTTTACAGAGACTCCCCTCTCTGCATCCTCTGCTCCGTTTCTTGGTCATGTTGCAGACTCAGATGCTGCAACAACACTCACCATGACTCATCCAGAAGGATGGGTCTAACAGGATTTGAGGGGTCCAATGGCAAGAATGAAAACACAAAATAAAGGTATTGTCAGATGTTTCGTACTCTCACATTCGCAATCCAACTCGCATAACCAGCCCATCCATTGCATATTCAGGATGGAGCACTGTGTAGATCCGGCTAGTGTACAGCTGTATGCAACCCAGCAATGTCTAGTTTGAAACTCTGTGCAGCCCACACCAATGCTTGATCAATAATCGTGGGCTAAATGTCCAGCGTGGGGGGCTGTGCAGTCTGCACTGGTTCATTCATATATAAACCCAAGCTGTTGCATTGTTCATTAACACTGTGTTAGATCACTGCCCAGTGTGGGGAAAAATGTAACCAATGGTGGAAGTGACAGAATGTGCAGTTCCCATCCATTTACAGCTCCATATCTGCACTGTACCTTGACAAGGGGTGCTGCGAATGTGAAAATCAATGTGAGGAAGAGATATAAATGGAAACAATTTAACTACCAATAGTTCTGATTAAGGCGCATATCTCTCTAGTATTTAAAGTTGAAATAACTGAGATAATATCCAATAAGGTTTTGTGAACGGTGCAAAGAATTAAGAGGGGAATGGTGATGTTATAGTGGTTGCACTATAAGACTCCAAATAATCAATGGGAATTAGAGGAAAAAATATTCAGAGAGACTGGCGAGACTTGCAGGAGCAATAGGGTTGTCATAATAGGTGATTTTAATTTTTCTAACATAGACGAGGACTTCCAGATAGTTCAGAACTTAGATGGAACGCAATTTGTTAAGTGTGTTCAGGAAAGCTTCCACACACAAGCAATATAGAGAGGTTCCTATTGGGGAAGGGACAAACTCGACCTACTGTTGAAAAATAAGGTCGGATAGGTGACGGAGGTAAAGTGGGCGAGCACTTTGTGAATAGTGACTAGAGCTGTGTTAGTTTTAAAATAGTAATGGTAGGGACAAAATTGGTCCACAAATATAAATTCTAAATTGGGGCAAGGCGTATGTTGTTGGAATTAGAAAGAGGATTGCAGGGGATGATTGGAGTAGTTTGTTTCGAGGCAAAATGATCCCGGGCAAGTAGGAGGGCTTCAAAAGTGAGATATTTCGAGTTCAAGGTCTATATGTTACTGTGAGGGTGAAGGGAAAGTGAGGCTGGAAGAGAGAACCCTTGATAACAAGAAATATTGAGACTCTGACCAGAAAAAAATGAGGCATGGCTCAGGTACAGGCAGTTCGTATCAAGGGAATCCCTGGAGGTACTCAGGGGATAGAGGAGCTTACTGAAGAAGGAAATCAGCAGGACGGAAAGGGAGTTTGAGATAGTTTTGGCTGAGCAGATTAGTGTGAATCCAAATTCAGAATAGTAAAGAAAAAGAACAACCAGAGAGAGAATAGGACGTCTTCAAATCCAAAATGTGCATGCATGTGTAAAACCTCAAGAGATGGGTGAGTTCCTCAATTCCCCGTCTGTGTTTATCATGAAGAAAGACATGAAGACCTGTGACCTTTGGGAGGTTAGTTGTGATATCTTGGTACAGTGCATATCACTGTAGAGGTGTTGATGGACATATTAGAATGCATAAAGCCAGATAAATCTCTTGGTCCTGACCAGATATTCCCAAGAGCACTGCAGGTGGTGAGAGAAGACAGGTCAGGGGCCAAGGACCCGGAAGACTGTGCGGTAACAAATGTGCCCTTATTCAAGAAGGGTTGAAAAGAAAAGCCTGGGAAAGATAGACCAGTAAGCTTCATATCTGTTTTCACTAAACCGTTTGAGAAGGTTCTGAGATATAATATATGCATGCATTTGGAAAAACAGAGTTTGAATTGAAGCAGTCAGCATAGCTTTGTGCGTAACAGATCGTGCCTTAGAATTTTTGTTAGAGTTTTTGAGGAAGTGACCAGAAAGGTTAACAAGGGCAGGGTGGTGGACATAGTCTATGTGGATTTAAGTAAGGCCTTTGATAAGGTTCCACATGGTAAGTCGATCTGGAAGGTTAGATTACATGGACTCCAATGTAAACTGGCAAATTGGTGACACAATTGCCTTGCAGTTATGAAGCAAATGGTTATGGTGGAGGTATGCTTGTCGGACTGGAGGCCTGCGACCAGTGGAGTGCCTCAGTGTTCGGTCCTGGGCCCATTGCTGTTCGTTGTCTTATACCATTGATTTGGACCAGAATGCACAATGCAAGGTTAGTAAGTTTGCACATGACTCGAAATTAGGAGGCATCATTTACAATGAGAAACATTATCAGAAATTGCAGCAGTACCTTGGTCAGCTGAGGAAGTGGGCTCAGAAATAGCAATTTGAGTTTAATACAGATAAGTGTGACGTCTTACATTTTGAAAAATCAAATCCAGGGAGGAGTTTAATGATGAATGAGAGGGCCTTAAGGAGTGTAGTGGAACAAACGGTCGTTGGAGATCAGGTGCACGGATGTCTGCAATTTGAGTCACAGATACACTGGACAGTGAAGAAGGCTGTTGGCACATTGGCCTTCATCAGGGCATTGAGTATAGACGTTAGGACGTTATATTGCAGTTGTACAGGATGTTGGTAAGGCTGCAGTTGGAGAATTGTGTTCAGTTTTGTTCATCTTGCTCTTGAAAGGATATTATTGAACGAGAAAGAGCGTAAAACAAATTTCCAAAGATATTTCCTGGGCTAAAGGCTCCAAGTTATAGGCAGAGGTTGGACATTTTAGAACTTATTTCTTTTCAGCGTAGGATACCGAGGGGGTTCTTATTGAAGTGTAAATCTTATAAAATTATGAGAGGCGTGCATGGGGTGAATATTTCAATTTTTTTCCCAAGGTTGGGGAATCGAGGACTAGAGGACATCCATTAATGTTTGGAAAGGGAAAAAAGTATATGAAAAGTAACCTGAGGGGCAACTTTTTTACATAGAGTGTGGTATGCATACAGACTGAGTTGCCAGTGGAAGTGATTGAGGTGGGAACAATCACAACATTGAAAAGGCATTTGGACAAATACACAGATAGGTAAGGATTAGAGGGATACAGAACAAGGGCAGGGGAATGGGGTGAGTGCGGATGGACATTCTGGTTGCCATGGTCCAGTCATACTGGGAGTCTCGTGCAAAATGACTGTAAATGAGTGTGTTTTGGAGTGGAAACAGAGTGGGGGAGACTGAGAAAAATGTCATTGAAGGATATGTTCACAGGTTTCAGAATGCTGAAATGAAGAGATTTCGATAGTATCATGTAACACGGGTCAGTACTTTGAAGACTGATGAGTGAAAGGGATATTGCTGTGAGTTTAGGCAATGGAGACTTTTGGATGAGCATTTGTTCTGCAGCTTTGTAATTGGGAGTGAGGACAGCAGAGTCTTCGCCTCACTGGGCTGAATCTAACAAAAAACTGTCTCAGTGACATTTTCATTAAGTGTGACAAAGGGATTGTCTGCACGAGGCTGAACTACTTTCCTGGTGCTATCTTACCAAACTCATCTCATTAACTACCCACCCCACTCCATTGTGTCCCTTTCATACAATACCAGCCCGATTCTCCCACCCATCATGACTGGAGATACTCAAAATCGCCCGAATGCTCCTGGATATTCCATGACCCCTGACACTGGGGCCATCTTTAAAAGGCCAAGGTGCACATGGTTGAGCTTTCTCAGTTTGGAGCTGCCCTTCACAGTTTACCCTGAGCATGGCAGATAAGGGGAAAATACATCACGGTTTGACGACAGGGACACGGAGGTCCTGGTAGATGGGCGAGTACAAAAGGGGACCATTCTCTTCCCAGAGGGATCACACCACCAGACCCACCGAGCCTGGTCTGAGCTCACCACCCAGCTCAGTGCAATATCTGCGGTCTGAGTAAATGTCCAGCAAAACAGGACAAGCTTCAATAACCTTCCCCACTCTGTTAGAATAAGGGTCACCATATTCTCTCTGCTCCCTCACACTCACTGTATGTCTGTTATAGCACCGGTTCCTGAACAAGGCTCATGCTCTACCACTTTCACTACTGCATACAGCACCATCCCTCTCTTTCTCTCTGCATCTCTAATGCACCCCACAGAGTTAAAGAATATTCTGGAGAATGGAAATATGGAATTTTCCAGATCATGTTCCAACTTATTCCCAGTTGCAGGAAAACGGTTGTGCCCCCGTGTGTAAAACGTAAGAGGATGGAGTAGAGATGTACGCTTTTCAAATCGCACACAATTAAAATCCATCATGAGGCCATTCAGTACTTCAAACATACTCCAAAATTCAATACGTTTGGAGGTGAAATGATGGTTTTCTCATCTCCACCTTCCAGGAACTTTCAGTCATTCAACTCCCAGCTTCCTGTTACCGAGCAGCCGATTCTCAGAAACCTTTTACCCAGTGTTTCTTCTTGCATGTGTTCCGAAGGCATTTCCCATGGGGACAGACTCTCCTAACAATATATTTCATCTGCTTTCTAAATTCATACAATAGTCAGCATGCTTTCCACAGACCAATCAAAAACATGCACTTATTTTACGGTATCGATATCCAATCACAATTAGTCGTTCTGGTTATTTCACTTGTCTCACCTTATTGTATTCAACCAAAGAAAACTTCCAAATACTTGTCTCAATGTAAAATACAATTTCTAGCAGAGAACGTTTTTATCCTCAGCCCTTATCATGACGATTATCCCAAATACACCTTTTTCCTTGTCATGAATGTTTCTCTTACCCTTTGTCTGTGACTGATTCTGTGTGTAACAGTTACACTGTCTCCCACTCAGTTGGCTGGATGGTTGGTTTGTGATGCAGAGGGAGGCCACCAGCGCAGGTTCAATTCCCCACACTGACTGAGGTTACCATGAAGGGGATGCTCTCTCAACCTCACCCCATCACCCAAGGTGTGTTGACATTCAGCGTAAACCACTATGAGTGTTCTATCTAATGAAAGCTCTTTGGGACTCTTTTCTATCAATGTCAGCATTTTAATATTTTTTTAAAAATTTTTGACTGAATAATAGATTTTTATTATTATATTAAAACAATAACAAAACAACTCAAATAACTGAACAATATTTCACCCATGTGCATGTACGTACAAAATAAGTTAAAGTCTATAAACAGACAGAAGAAAAACAAAAATAAACAATAAATAATAAATAAATAATACAGCTCAGAATAAGAAAGCACGAGCTCTTGTTCTTCGAGAGCATTAACTGATACACATTCATATGTTCACAATTCTTCATATTTGATTCATTAGACAATATCGTGATTGCTATATAAAAGCCATTTTTAGAGTGGCAGATAAGCCTAATCGTGATAATCCAAAAAAGATTGCTATATCTTATATAAATCTGTGCTTTCTGGTGCACCATACAGGTGAAAACGTCCAAAGGGATATTCTCCATGATGAGCTTACGACGAGCCAACAGACCCGGGGTGGGGGTGGGGGGCGGGGTGGGGCGGGGGGTGAGGCGGGGGTGTTTCAGACATCAGACACAACACAATAATTTTCCTAGCACAGGAAGTGTGGCGAGATACTAAACGAGTATTTTGCACCAGTATTTACTGTGGAAAAGGATATGGAAGATATCACATGTAGGTACATAGATGGTGACACCTTGCAAAATGTCCATATTACAGAGGAGGAAGTTCTGGGTGTCTTAAAACGGTTTAAGGTGGATAAATCCCCAGGACCTGATTAGGTGTACCCTTGAACTCTGTGGGAAGCTAGAGAAGTGTTTGCTGGGCCTCTTGCTGAAATTGTTGTAATATGGATAGTCACTTGGGACTTTTGGGCAAGGTGCCAGAAGATTGGAGGTGGCTAACGTGGTGCCACTGTTTAAGAAGGGTGGGAAGGACAAGCCAGGGAACTATAGACCAATGAGCCTGACGTTGTTGGTTGTCAAGTTGTAGGAGGGAATCCTGAGGGACAGGATGTGCATGTATTTGGAAAGGCAAGGACTGATTAAGGATAGTCAACATGGCTTTGTGCGAGGGCAATCATGTCTCACAAACTTGATTGATTTTTTTGAGAAAGTATCAAAGAGGATTGATGAGGGCAGAGGGATAGATGTGATACAAATGGACTTCAGTAAGGGTTTCGACAAGGTTCCCCTTGGGAGACTGATTAGCAAGGTTAGGTCTCATGGAATACAGGGAGAACTAGCCATTTGGATACAGAACTGGCTCAAAGGTAGAAGACAGAGGGTGGTGGTGGATGGTTGATTTTTAGACTGGAGGCCTCTGACCAGTGGAATGCCACAAGGATCGGTGCTGGATTCACTACTTTTTGTCATTGACATAAATGACTTGGATGCGAGCATATGAGATACAGTTAGTAAGTTTGCAGAAGACACCAAAATTGGAGGTACAGTGAACAGCGAAGAGGTCACCTAAGATTTCGACAGGATCTTGACAAGATGGGACAATGGGCTGAGAAGTGGCAGATGGAGTTTAATTCAGATAAATGCGAGGTGCTGCATTTTGGGAAAGCAATTCATAGCAGGACTTCTACACTTAATGGTAAGGTCCCAGGGAGTTTTGCTGAACAAAGAGACCTTGGAGTGCAGGTTCATAGCTCCTTGAAAGTGGAGTCGCAAGTAGATACGATAGTGAAGAAGGCGTTTGGTATGCTTTCCTTTATTGGTCAGAGTATTGAGTACAGGAGTTGGGAGGTCATGTTGCAGTTGCACAGGATATTGGTTAGGCCAGTGTTGGAAGATTGCGTGCAATTCTGTTCTCCTTCCTATCGGAAAAATGTTGAGAAACTTGAAAGGGTTCAGAAAAGATCTATAAGGATTAGAGGATTTGACCTATAGAGAGAAGCTCAATAGGCTTAGACTGTTTTCGCTGGAGCTTCGGATGCTGAGGGAAGACATTATAAAGTTTTTCAAAGGTATAAGGGGCATGGATAGAGTATATAGGAAAAGTCTTTTCCCTGGGGTCAGGGAGTCCAGAAGTGGAGGGCATAATTTTAAGGTGAGAGGAGTAAGATATAAAAGAGACCTACAGGGTAACTATTTCACACAGAGGGTTGTACATGCATATAATGAGCTTCTATATTGTGGTGATGGAAGAGCACAGCAGTTCAGGCAGCATCCTGAAATTATTCCTGATGAAGAGCTTTTGCCCGAAACGTCGATTTCGATGTTACTTGGATGCTGCCTGAACTGCTATGCTCTTCCAGCACCACCAATCCAGAATCGGGTTTCCAGCATCTGCAGTCATTGTTTTTACCTATGTAATGAGCTGCCAGGTGAAGTGGGGGAGGCTGGTACAAGTGCAACATTTAAGAGGCATTTGGATGAGTATATTGAATAGGAAGGATTTGGAGGGTTATGGGCCGGGTGCTCGCAGGTGGGACTAGATTGTATTGGGATATGTGGTCGGCATGGACGGGTTGGACCGAAGGGTCTGTTTCCATGCTGTACATCTCTATGACTCTATGACTTATATTAATCTCTGTTTTCTGGTGCACCATACTGGTGAGAAAGTCCAAAGGAATATTCTCCACGATGAGCTTACAAAGACCCAACACATCCTGGGAGTTTCAGACATCCAACACAACAGAATATTATTTCCTAGCACAGAAAGTAAGCATATATCTTTTCCCATGTGCATCTGCGTAAGGTCCTCTGGGCAGGCGCAAGAAAAGAGAAACCGTGCCTATCTCTAATTCGGTCCTCAAGATCCACTCTTCCACACCAAACACAGTGATCCAACATATCCAAAGCCTGCAGCAGGACCACATGCAATTAGTAAGAGTGCCTGTAGTCATTCTGTATTTAGGACATGCTGAAGATCATCCCACATTGAATTTTGAGAGAAAATCTGGTGTTAGATAGACCCTATGAAGAATTTGCAACTGCATAGAATAGGTCCTATTACAGATCAAAATCCTTGGAGCATTTTCACAAATATCCTCCCATGTCTTCGAAGAGATCTGAAACCCCCAACTCTCTCACACAGACGTCACGAAGCTGCACAGTCTTGTCTGAGGGGACACTCTCCAACAAATGATAAAGGGTATGACAAAGAGTGTATTCTTAGCAATAAGCACCCGCTTCTCTGTATCGGATCTGTAAGAATCTGTTAAAAGTGTGTGTTTTTAAAATCAAATCTCTAATCTGGAAAAAACAGAAGAAATCTCTACTAGGTAGCTCATACTTACGAGTTATTTGATCAAATGATATCATTGTTTCTCCCTCAAGTAACACGTGGTGGCTCAGTGGTTTGCACTGCTGACTCAGCGCACCAGGGTCAGAGGTTTGGTTCCAGCCTTGGGTGAGTGGCTGTGTGGAGTTGGTATGTTCTCAACGGTGACTGCGTAGGTTTCCACCTACGGTCACAAAGATGTGCAGGTTAGATGAATTGGTCAATGCTAAATCACTCAAAGTGTTCAAGGATATGTAAGTTCAGACATTAGTCAGGATAAATATAGAATGGTAGGGGAATGGGTCTGGGTGGGTTACTCTTCAGAGGTTTGAAGTTGCCTTGCTAGGCCCAAGGGCTTGTATTCACACTGTAGGGATTCTACTAATTCTAAATCACTCAAGCAAAGTACCGCCGTGGCTGCCCACAGTTTACACCTGGAATCCATTATCCCCGGTTGACAACCTGGTATAGCAATTAAAGGGGTAAGAATCATGGTTTTGGCTGTATTGCCCTCGATCTGACGCATTGTTCTTCAAGTTTTAACAGTATTAATAATCATTAGTTTATGACGATACTCGATAAATGTTGTCATTTTATTCAAAGTTTGGGAGAAGCTTTGTAGCTCGGGTGCTCGTTGTTGTGGTTTTGTTCGCTGAGCTGGGAACTTGTCTTGCAAACGTTTCGTCCCCTGTCTAGGTGACATCCTCAGTGCTTGGGAGCCTCCTGTGAAGCGTTTCTGTGCTGTTTCCTCCAGCATTTATAGTGGTCTGTCTCTGCCGCTTCTAGTGGTCAGTTCCAGCTGTCCACTGTAGTGGCCGGTATATTGGGTCCAGGTCGATGTGTTTGTTGCAAAAGTTAGAACAAACAGTCTTACGGCAAATTCAACCCAAACTCTGGGTCAGATATGTCGATGACACCTTTGTAATAATTAAAAACAAAGAAATAGAGAACACACACCAGATCATCAACGCCACACTCACAGGAATCCGATTCACGAGAGAAGAAGAAAAGGACAACCAACTCCCATCCCGAGACGTGATGGTACAGAGAACACCGAACGGACAATTCACCACAAATGTATACAGGAAAGCCACACACACAGACTAAGTCCTGAACTATGAAAGCAACCACCCCAACACACACAAACGAAGTTGCATCAAGACACTATTCAAAAGGGCCACAACACACTGCAGCACACCAGAACTACAAAAAGAGGAAGTGGAACACCTATACAAGGTATTCGCCAAAAACGGATACCCTCGTAATTTTATCAACAGATGCCTAAGGGAAAGACAATGGAGCGAGGACATGCCGCAACCCAAATGACTAGCCATACGACCATACATCAGGAGCATTTCAGAACTGACAGCCAGACTGCTGTGACCACGAGGACTAATAACAGCACACAAACCAACAGCCACGCTCAGACAACAACTCACCAGAACAAAGGACCCGATACCAACATGAGCAAAACCAATGTAGTGTACAAAATCCCATGCAAGGACTGCACAAAACACTACATAGGACAAACAGGAAGACAGCTAACGATCCGTATCCATGAACACCAACTAGCCACGAAACGACACGACCAACTATCCTTGGTAGCCACACAGGCAGATGACAAGCAACATCAATTCGACTGGGACAATACTACCATTATAGGGCAAGCCAAACAGAGAACAGCCAGGGAATTCCTAGAGGCATGGCACTCATCCACAGACTCTATCAACAAACACATCGACCTGGACCCAATATACTGGCCACTATAGCAGACAGCTGGAACTGACAACCAGAAGCGGCAGTGACAGGCCATTATAAATGCCGGAGGAAACATCACAGAAGCGCTTCACAGGAGGCTCCCAAGCACTGAAGATGTCACCTAGACAGGGGATGAAACGTTTGCAAGACAAATTCCCAGCTCGGCGAACAGTTGTCATTTTATCTACGAACAACAGACTAATAACGGTTCATTTTGTCTGAGAGGGCTCAATGTCTAGCCGTATTGACGCCGAGGCCTCTGCGACCCAGGCACGAACATAGGATGATAAAAAAAGCTTAACTAATAGCTTTTAATTGGGGAGATTTACCCCCCACAATCTGTGGGGTAGTTGCAATTTTGTTAGCTTGATAAGGAATCGCTTATGGTGACAAATAAAAGAGCTAAATCAGCCATTAAGTATCCTAAATATCTGTCTGGGAAACATCAAAGAAAACATTTTCACGGGGTATAGGAAATGAGGAAGGACATTCATTTTAGTAACAGCTATCTGATCTAGCCAGGATATTTGAAATCCCTCCCATCTTTGAAAGTCTTGTTTAATTTTGTCAAACGGTTCACGTTAAATAAATGATCAAAGACAGATGTAATGAATATACTGAAATAGAGAAACCACCCCCTTGACCATTTAAAAGGAAACCAGGATTTGCCCTCAGTATCAGGTATTTCCCTAAGATCTCCCATAGGCATGGCCTCCAACTCTGTAAAATTAATCTTATCGCCCGGAAACGCAACAAGCGAATTAATGCATTGCATCACATGACCTACCGAAATTGCGGGATTTGACAAAAAACATAAGACCCTCATCTGCATACAATGTAATCTTACGTGACTTCTATCCCACTTCTGGGTCAGATATGTTGGCATCCCTATGGATGGACTCCTCCAGTGGCTCAATCCCCAACGCAAACAACAATGGTGAAAGGTGTCAGCCTTGTCAGTTGCCTGGAGAAATATTAATATTACTGGTTGGCCACACCATTAGTGAGAACTGCAGCCAGAGGATCACGGTAAAGGACCTTCACCCACTTGATAAAAACTATTGCGTATACCAAACCATTCTAATGTACAGAGGAGATCCGGCCACTCAACCCAATCAAGTGCGTTCTCTCATCTAAAGAGATCAGTAATCACTGGACAGATTGTTGTTGACACTCGGATCATATTGAGTAAAATCTTAACATTGTAGGAAGATCTGTGGCCCTTTATAAAGCCTGTTTGGTACTCTTTGGCAACGGAAGATGGCAAAGTTTCCAGCCTTAATGCACGGGTCTCAGACGGGATTTTTGAAACCAACATTTAAATCTGAGATTGGCGTGTAAGAAGCACAATCCTCCAGGGTCTTCCTTTCCTCATCATCATAGAGATATGAACCTCTCTTAAGGATGGAGGGATGGGTTCGTGACTGTATGAGTGACAGAACATGTTAAACATCAGCCCTGACAATAGGTTTATAAATTATCTATAAACTTCACGAGGAAATCTGTCAGGAACGTGCACCTTTGCATTCTGAAGCTGCTTCACACCCTCCTGCGCTGACAATGGTGCATTAAGGCACACCACTTATTCAGGGTTACTCCTGAAAAATGAAAAGTGACTCAATTTTAATCCATCTGTCCTCATAATGCTCAGTCTGAAATAATTCGGAGTAGAATCTTGGACAGGAAACACTAATCTTTTTGGAATTGAAGGTAAGGATCCCAATATCTTCCCTAATTGAGGTAATGGCTTCGAGGGGCGATCGTTTTCCTGGCAAGATAGAATAAGTACCTGCCTTGCTTATCACCATGTTCAAACAGCCTTTGTTTTGCAAACGTAAGTTCCTTCCTGGCTGTCTGTGTGAGCGTGGAATTCACCGTAGATTGAAGCGTTGTGATCCTCTGCAGCTTAGCCACTGAGGGTCTATCACAGTATGTCCTCTCGGCTGCCCTCAGCTGTGCCTCAAACCAGCGTTCCTGCTCCCCCTTCTGCTGCATCCTAATGGATAATTATTCCCTTAGCATAAGCCTTAGCAATTTCCCATAGAATGGATGGGTTACTGGTTGAATCTGAATTAATGGCTAAGGAAGATCTGAATTCATTACAGAAATACTCAATGAACTAACTAGGATTAAGAATAAAGGGATACATTCGCTAGTGTCTCGAATCTGTTATATTTCCCTAAATCTTTCTCAATAAGTATGGTCAGAAATGGTAATAAGTATGGTCAGAAATGGGAATTGTGCAGGATGCCTCCGAATCTAAGATTGTTGCAGGGATGGGGAAGAAATCAAACCTGGTGTGGCATTTCGGCGGGTTAAAGAAGATATTAAAAGCCCTACTTGTGAGGTAGATGTGCCTCCAGACATTCACCAGCTCTAGTTCTGCACACAAATCCACCAACTGGTTACATTATAACGAGGGTATTGAGGGACTTCGCACATTCTGTCCACCGTGGGTTCCATACGAGAGTTGAAATCTCCTTCTACAATAATGTGCCATGATGCAAGATAACTGAATTTGGAAAATGCATCTCCCAGGATTGTAAGAGGGTGCGCCGGGGTGGGGGTGGGGGGTTGCAATTATTATTCAAAATATTGGATTATTTACCATAGTTCAAGGCTTGGGGGATTATGATTCTTCTGTGAGTATCAAATACAATCTAGTAATTTAAATGAAAGATTCTTCTTATCTAGAACGGCTTCTCCCCTACTCCTAGTATTTAAAGACGAAAATAAAAACCCATTCAAACCCGCCCTGTTATAACGTCAAATGTTCCTTGTCATCGAGGTGCATCTTCTGCAATAGGACAAAATCCACCCTCTCTTTTTTAAGACGAGAAAGTAAGTTTTCCTCTTGACTGGGCAATGACGTCCCTTAATGTTCTAGGGGCACCATTTAAGCATATCATTTTCCAGAACACACTGTAGCAACACTTGAACTCGAGAGAGGAAGAACTCGAATTACTGATCATTAATAAACAAAGTCTCATAGAGCTTAAAAACCACACAGTCTAAAACTATTACAACTGACAAGTTCTGAAAACTTTCCAAAACTAAACATATAAAAAAAAAACCAAAAAACTAAAAGAATCAATCGGGGAATTTAAAATTTCCACAAAGTTTTTGCTTTCTCTGCAGAGTCAAACGAGTTCATGGATCCATTAAATGCAATACGGAGAATCGTTGGGTACCAGAGGGAATACTGATTCCCGAGTTCCCTTACTCTTCTCTTGATAGGTGTTAGACATGAAAGCAGGTGAGCACTTTGGTGATAGCGATCACAATTCTGTTATGTTTACTTTAGTGATATCAAGGGATAGGTGTATACCACTGGGCAAGAGTTACAGCTGTGGGAAAGGCAATTACGATGTGATTAGGCACGATTTAGGAAGCATAGGAGGGAGTAGGAAACTGAAGGGGATAGGCACATAAGAAATGTGGAGCTTATTCAAGGAAAAGCTACCGTATGTCCAAGATAGGTTTATACCTGTCAGTCAGGGAGGAAGCTGTAGAGCGCGGGAGCCACAGTTTACGAAGGAAATGGAATCTCTGGTCAAGAGGAAGAAGAAGGCTTATTTTAGGATGAGATGTGAAGGCTCAGTTAGGGCGCTTGAGGGTTATAAGGTAGCCAGGAAAGACCTAAAGGGAGAGCTTAGAAGAGCCAGGAGAAGACATGAGAAGTTGTTGGCAGATAGAATCAGGATAAACCCTAAGGCTTTCTATAGGTATTTAAGGAATAAAAGAATGACCAGAGTAAGATTAGGGCCAATCAAGGATAGTAGTGGGAAGTTGTGTGTGGAGTCAGAAGGGATAGGGAAGCACTAAATGTATATTTTTCAACAATATTCGCTCTAGAAAATGACAATGTTGTCAAGGAGATTACTGAGATAGTCTATTAGACTAGTTGGGATTGAGGTTCACAAGGAGGAGGTATTAGAAATCCTGCAGAGTGTGAAAGTCCGTAAGTACCCTGGGCTGGATGGGATTTATCCTAGGATCCTCTGGGAAGCCAGGGAGGAGATTGCCGAGCCTTTGGCATTGATCTTCAATCGTCATTGTCTACTGGACTAGTGCCAAAAGACTGGAGGATAGCAAATGTGGTTCCCCTGTTCAAGAAGGGGAGTAGAGACAACCTGGTAATTATAGACCAGTTAGCCTTACTTTAGTTGTTGGTAAAGTGTTGGAAAAGATTATAAGGTATAGGATTTATAATTATCTAGGAAAGAACAATTTGATTAGGGATAGCCAGCACGGTTTTGTGAAGAGTAGGTCGTCCCTCATGAACCTTATTGAGTTCTTTGAGAAGGTGACCAAACAAGGTAGATGAGAGTAAACCGGTTAATGTGGTGTGTATGGATTTCAGCAAAGCGTTCGATAATGATCCCCATAGTAGGCTATTGTACAAAATGCGAAGTAATGGGATTATGGGAGATATAGCAGTTCGGATCAGTAATTGGCTTGCTGATTGAAGACAGAGGGTCGTGATTGATGAGAAATGTTCATCCTGAAGTCAAGTTAGTATGGGTCGTTGTTGGTTCCACTGCTGTTCGTCATTTTCATAAACGAACTGGATGTGTGTAGAAGGGTGGGTTAGTAAATTTGCAGGTGGCACGAAAGTCGGTGGAGTTGTGGATCGTGAGTAAGGATGTTATAGGTTACAGAGAGACATAGATTAGCTGCAGAGCTGGGCTGAGAGGTGGCAAATGGAGTTTAATGCGGACAAGTGTGAGGTGATTCACTTTGGTCGGAGTAACCGTAATGCAAAGTACTGGGCTAATGGTAAGATTCTTGGTAGTGCAGATGAGCAGAGAGATCTCAGTGTCCAGGCACACAGATGCTTGAAAGTTGCCACTCAGGTTGACAGTGTTGTTACGAAGGCATACAGTGTTTTAGCTTTTATTAATAGAGGGATCAAGTTCAGGAACCATGAAGCTATGCTATAGCTGTACAAAACTCGAGTGCGGCTGCACTTGGAGTATTGAGTACAGTTCTGGTCACCGCATTGTAAGAAGGATGTGGAAACTTTGGAAAGGTGCCGAGGAGATTTACTAGGATGTTGCCTGGTATGGAGGGAAGGTTTTACGAGGAAAGGCTGAGGGACTTGAGGCTGTTTTCATTAGAGAGCAGAAGGTTGGGAGGTGAATTTATAGAGACATATAAGATAATCAGAGGGTTAGATAGGGTGAGCCTTTGCCTAAGAATGGTTACGGCGAAGATGAGGGGGAATAGCTTTAAATTAAGGGGTGATAGATATAGGACAGATGTCAGAGGTAGTTTCTTTACTCAGAGAGTAGTAAGGGTATGGAATGCTTTACCTGCAACGGTAGTAGATTCGCCAACTTTAAGAACATTTAAGTCGTCATTGGACAAGCATATGGACGTACATGGTATAGTGTAGGTTAGATGGGCTTCAGATTGGTATGACAGGGCCGAAGGGCCTGTACTGCGCTGTAATATTCTATGTTCTATATCATCAAAGTATTTTTTTCTGAATCACCGCCGCTGAAATGTTCCGAAAGGACATAATCCTGGAGCCCGTGAATTAAAGCCATTGGATCTTTCCCCTGAGTTCTGGAAGCTTCCATTCGTCTTTGTTTATCCCCATAACTATGAAACCGCACGCTGACAAGGCGAGAATGTTGGTCTGACCCTGACCTGTGCACCGTAACCCAATGAACTGTCTTAGTCTTCAGCCGACCCTCTTCAGTTTCGAAGTGAAGGAATCGCTGCAGCCAGTTCTCAAAAAATACTCAATGGCTGACCACCTGCTGTCTGGGTCAGCAGACCGACGATGTGAACATTCTTCATCCTGTCCCTGTTCTCAGGGTCGTCATCATGTTCAATTAAGATACGGACCTGTTTTTCAACGGTGACGATCCTCTCTTGTGAGGAATGTATCGCAGACTCTCTCATGCAGTTCGGGGCTTGACATCGTCCATTTTGTTTCCAAGGCTGTCAAGTTGCTGCTCATGTTTTTGGAGCACGTTTGAGAGTGGTAGTGGTTCTAGCCACGGCTGGACTTTTCTTTAATCATGCCTTCAATCATTTCATTTAACTTGGTGAACTCAGTGACCAAGGCCTGGTGAGTAACTGGGTCCATGGAACGAGCAGAGTGGGTTGCAGCTACAGCCTCAGGTATGCTCGATGCTTCTGATGGCTGCACCACTTGTTGGGACTGACTCGATCCTTTCCCATGTTTTGTCATTACCACTTGACAAACCGGGATCAGTAAAGATTCTATCACTCTTTTAGGGTTGAATTTTAAGTAAGTTGCTGGGGTGTAGTGCGTTAGGGAACCACTTTGCCCGTGCTGTGATGCAGAGCCCAACAAAGCTAACCTTCTGGATCGCCGCCATCTTGGATTCCCCCTTAACATTTTATCAATATTATCATTTCGGTTTGCATTATATTCCTGGATGTTCTGGAGCAGTGTGATTTTGTATCATTGTCTACATTTTCCACTACACTGCAAATTGCTGCCCATTCCTCGATAATCATTGACTCTGTTGTTACTTATGAACCTCTGTCTGTGCCTTAAAAATATTCAATATCTCTTCCTCCAAAGCTCTGCGGGGAAGAGAGTTCCAAATACTCTCACCACTGAGAAAACAAAAGTTTACCTCAACTGTGTGTGAGATCATTTTTGCCTCCTTACTTGACAAAAGGATATAATTAATTTGGAAGCAGTTTGGAGATGTTTCACTTCATGTATTCCAGGAATGAGGGTCTTATATTATGAAGGCTTTAACAGGTTACTCTTGGAATGAGAGGTGATCCTTTTGAAACATACAAAACCTAGAGGAGAGTGATCAGATAGATACCCACTGGGTGTTTGTATCGTCCAAACTTCTTGTTGTTTTTATAGAATTTCGACAGTGTGGAAGCAGGACATTCCATCCATCAAGTCCACATTGACCCTCGGAACAGTATCCCCTCCGGACCTGCCCCCCCCCCCCCCCCCCCCCGCCACTCTATCCATGTAACCATGCATTTCCCATCACTGACCTATCTAACCTACACATCACTGGGCACTATGGGCAATTTAGCATGGCTAATCCACTCTAAGCTGCACATCTTTGGACTGAGGGAGGAAACTGGAACACTGGTAGGAAACCCACACAGACATGGGGAGAATGTTCAAAATTCAAATAGAGGGTTGCCAGAGGTTAGAATTGAACGCAGCTCCTTGGCGATGGGAGGTAGCAGTGCTAAGCACAGATCCAATATGTGCATCCGTTAGTTCTATTAGTTACTTGTGGCTGACTTAAGAAATCTGCCTGACTTGTTCCTGTCACTGAACCTCACCCAGTCTGAGACCTTTATCATCGACCATATCACCAACCTGGTTACATTGAAAATTTGTTGTAAGCAGTGGAAGAGTGGGGCTAGAAAAGGAAAGAGTGACACCCTCCATCCTCAGTCAAAACTGGAGTGAGAAAAAAATCACAAAGTGGTATTTCATTCCAGTGGGAATTCTCTTTCCCAGAATTTGGGATGGCCAGATATTTATATTATACCGAGGCTGGCTTTGTCTATAGACAGGTGAATCAGGGATAATGGTGCATGGAGAGCAAAGTGCAACTGGGACCACAATGAGATGAGCCACGACCTTATTTACTGGTGAATTAGTGTCAAAGGGCCGAATGGCCTCCTCGTGTCCCTCAGCCCTGTGTTCTGATGTTCCATTCAGCCCTTCGTACCAGTTACACAGGAACATATCGAGGCCACTCTGATAGTTAGGTGCAGTTGCGGAAATGTCCGTGGAAAATGCAGGCTGGGCCAGAGAGTGTTCCCGCCACTCCCCCCTCTCCCCTACAATCCCTGCTTCCAGGCTTATTCTCTCTGTAAGTTCTGCTCCAGATGAGGAGCATATTGCAGCCCCAGATTAGCTGGGAATACCACCCCATACCCCCCACGCAGGGTTAAAACAACAAATCCTCTGTCCTCCCTGAATGCAACATTTTACAACACGAATTCCATGAAAATAACCCGTTACTTTCCAAAAGCATAGCATGTGAAATTAATAAATAGGAACAGGAGTAGGTCAATCGGTCCCTCAAGCTAACCCTGTCATTTAAACGTACATGGCTGATCAACTCCAGGGCTCAACTCCACTTTCTTGCCGACTCCTTGTATCCCTCCACACCTCTCTAGGTCAGGGAATTCCAGACATTCACTACCTTCTGAGAGAAGACTTCGATTTGCATCTCAGATTGAAATCGATGTTCCTTATTCGGTATCTATATCCTCGAGTCCGACATTTTGCCCAGGAATGGAAACAACTTCTCAACATCTAATGTCTCAAGCCCCTGCCGTGTCTTGTATGTTTCAGCAGTATCACTCATCATTCATTTAAACCAAATGAATGATCGCATCACTTTTTTAAAGATTCTCTATAACTAAACCCTTTCATCGCAGGAAAATGCCTAATGTACCAACATAGTTACTTTATGCCTGCTGACCTTATGTTTCACACTCAGGAAGACTTCAAAGCCTTTGTACAACTCCTTTTCTGGAAGTCCTCTCCATTAAATAACAGCCTGCCTTTTGATTCTCAGTGTCATCCTCAAACTCGGATGTATGTTGCACTCAGCTCCCTCCTTCAGGCTGTCAGTATAGATTGTAAATAACTGATTCCATCAGACTGATATTTGTGGTACTCCAGCAGATACACATTTATCATAAAGATCCATTTATCCTGACTCTTCGATTTCTGTGTTAACCAATCATCATCCCATGTTAAACAGTATCCGACGTCCTAGAGCTTCTGTTTTGTGTAAGAACTTTTATTTTGTAATACCTTGTGGAAAAACTCTGGAAAGTTTTGTGTCTACCAGATCCCTTTATCAAATCCGCTTGTTACATTCTCAGCCATCTCCAGAAATACTTTGCATGATTTTACGGGCAAAATATAATTTCCCTTTCACAGACTAACACTGACTCTGCGTGAAGATTTTCTAAATGTCCATGCTGGCCAGATTTTCCAAGCTATACTAGTCCCATCTGCTTTCCTTTGACCCATATGCCTATAAGTGTTTCCTAGTCATATATTTGTCCAAATGATGTTAAATGTTGCAGCTGAACACGCAATCTACCACTCTTCCTCTGGCAGCCCATTCCATAACCACACCACACTCTGTGAAGAAAGGTTGTCCCTTCGTCCCTTTTAAATATTCCCTCTAACACCTCTCTATGCTTGAACACCACCCCCCCCCCGCAGCCCGTGGCAAAATCTTGGCTTTTCACCCTATCCATTCCTCTCGTGATTTTATAAGCTTCTACAATGTCAGCCCGCAACCTTCTCCACTCTGTCTGATACTAACGTGAAGAACAAGCATTTAAAGATAAGCACTGCAAATTTGAAGTGATATTAAACATCTCAGGTAACCAATACTCAGCCCAATCTTCATACTGTTATTTGTTTTTCTCCATGTTACAATACTAAGGTGACATGAAACGCTTACTCGTGCCAATAAGAAGTTAAGCATCTGAATTCCTTTGTCTGAAGGGGATGATGATCACGACAGTGAAAATGTATCTGTGGCCATATCTATATAATACCATATGGTAAACATTCTCCCTCCTGGCCTCCCTGTGACTGTTTGTGGTTGTGTCTTCTTTATCTTGCAATCAGTAGAGAGAACCCCTTTCCCCTATTTACACCTTAATTTAAACCCCTTTTACAGAATCTTCTCATTCACCACTGCGAAAAGCCCGTTGATCTTTTGCCACACCCTCTTTTCCCTGCCACCCATCCCCCACTTCTGGCAAGGGATTAAAAGACTATTTTGCAATTATATTCAGTTTTGAAGAAGTGTCACACTGGACTGAAAACGCCAACACTGTTTCTCTGTCTCTGCAGATGCTGACAGACCTGCTGAGTTTCACCAGAAATGAATAGGCACAGAAAAAAATTCAATTATGGATTGAAACTATGGATACAGGAAATGAGAGTACAAAAAATGCTGGAGATACTGGTAGCTTTATAGATGATTAACTGGACCTGAAAGTTTAACTCTGTATTAACTCCAGAAAATGCTGCAACACCTTTAGCAATTTCTTCAGCAATTTCTGTTTTTGAACAATTTCCAATGACATATGTCAAAGATGCCCAAACATCTTGTCCAACATGGAGCGCCGTACACTGGGAACTGAACAATAACGCATGGTGCAGAAGTTCGTTGAATCTGAAATTGCATAAGGTTGGCATCACTGACACTACAGAGCTCTGAATCATGGTCAGGGTGAAAAACAGAGGGAAACACATTCACTTCAAATACAGAAGATGGCATTATGGAAAGGAGAAGATTCAGATTAATACCTTAAATTGATCGAGTTTATGCAACAAATTGGAGGCGTGGCACCAAGGATAGACTTCCGGCAGAATGAGAATATGAAAATGGAAGTATTTCCGCATCAGAAACCAGAGTAGGTCACTGAGTACAGGGCTGATGGGTGAATGGGTCTCGGTGTGAAATGGGGAACAGTCAGTAGAATTGAATTGTAGATATTGCGGCTAAAACTGGGTTATCATCCGATGCTGTAGAACACAGCAACAGAAGAAGCAGAATTGTTTTCAATGACAATCTGTAACATTTTCCTGACGATACTTCATCAGTCTACCATTACCATCAAGCCGATCCATGGTTCAGTGACGAGTGTGGGTGAACATGGTCGGGTCGGAATCACGTGTACCTAAGCCTGATGATAACCCATTAATGCGACCACACTTGACTGGTTACACTCCAAACAGCAGGACTAACATCTAATACAGAGGGGGAAATGATCCCAAGACTAACAAATTAGATCTCAGCTCTGTCGGCCTGTCAAATGCATGCATAAATGTTGATGGACCATTAAACAACTTACTGGAATAGAGGACTCCACAAATATCCGCAGCCTAAATAACGGAACAGCCCTGTACGTCAGTCTAAAAGATGCAGTATCTGCACCATCCTCAGCCAGAAGTGTTGAGTCGATTATCCACCTCACCCTCACCATGATGCCCACAGAATCACAGATGGCAGTCTTCAACCAATTCAATTCACTGCACGTGACATGAAAAAACAGCTGGACACTGTCGATAAGCCCTGACACCATTCCTGCAATAGGACTGAAGACTTGTGCTGCACAACAAGCCGTGCCCCTGAGAAAGCTGTTTCATTCCAGCTCCAACTCTGACATCTCCCTGGCAATGTGGAAAATTACTCAACTGTATCCAATCCGCTAAGAGTACGATTACTGCAATCTGACTCTTTACTAGTCCTTCAGTCCCATCACGACAGTTAAATTGGTGGAAGTTCTATTTGACAGAGATGCCAAGCAACACAGAAATAATCTGCTGAGTGTGGTTTCCGATAGGTCCCCATGTAGAGATGGTGCTATTTTGGAAATGTCACTGGATTACTAACCTAGACCAGGCTAATGCTCTGGCAGCTGGTGCAAATTAAAAACAATTAATAAAATATCAAGATCTAAAATCTGGTGTCAGTAATAGTGATCTTGTGTTCAATATCAGTTGTAAACTTCGATTTCCATCCCCAATCTACTTTCAGGAAGTGAGTCTCCCGTGCTTTCCTGGTCTGGCCTAAAAGTGACTCCAGATACAGAGAAGTGTGCTAAACTCTTCAATGGTCTCTGAATCGGTCAAGCAAGACACTTAATTATATCAAACTGCACTGAGGTCTTAAAGGATAAACCCGTACCGAACACCAGGCCCCAGCCTCATTAGTAGAAAAGGGAATGGGAAAACAATCCTGTCGACCCTGCAGAGACCTCTTTCCTAACAGCTGAGAGCTTGTGACAATATTTGCAGAGCTTTCCCACACACTGCACTGAAACATGGTGACAGGAGCAGGTCTTACAACACATTGAGCTTTCCCTGTGCTAGTTAATGGCGGAACATCTCCTCAGTGCAGTTTTCCCCATACAATAGTCATATCCCTTAATATATTTAAACTTTGTGATAGCTTCTACATAATTTTGCTAAAAGCCACTTTCTCAAATATTATTCCTATTTCATAAATCTCTGTTGACTTTGTCTATGCCCATTTATTTCAGTCCGATACTTTCTCTGAACTGTTTAGTTGCTAATTTCATTCTATTCCCCTTATCTCACCAGAATAAAGATCGCTAGTATTGCTAGGAAGTATTCTTTTTGCTTTGTTTTCTTCTGTGAAGGCATAACTGAAGTATTTGCTCCATAGTTCTGCTATTTCCCGGTCCTCAATTATCTGGTATCAAATTGTAGGAAAGCTGCACATTTCTTTCGCTTAATTTTGCCATTAACATATTTTCAGAAAATATCACAAGTTCTGTCTTATAAACTTTGTTAAGACATTCTTCGGAATCCTATCAATTCCTATTTTAAGATACTCAGTGATTGGCCTTCCACAGCCATACAATCGCAGAAGCAAAGACTGTACTATCAGAAATACAGCACAGTCTACATTAGTCCCACTTTCTGACACAATACCCGTAGCTGTGAATCTTAAGGCATTTCAAGTGCACATAATAGTTTTGAGGTTATCATGACAACTCGCCTCTCAAGAAAAGCATTTCAGATCGCAGCACACTCTGGGTGAAAAGCAATCCTCAAATCCTCACTAAACCCCAAACCCTTCACTTTAAAATTGTGGCCCTTTGAGTAAAAGGAACAGCTGCTGTCCATCCACACTGTCCATGCTCCTCGTAATCCTATCCATCAGAATCACGTCCCCCTCAGCCTCCTCTCCTCCAAACTAAACAACTCAAGCTTATCCAGCCTCTCTCCATAGCTGATATGCTCCATCCCAGGGAACATCCTGGTGGATCTCCTTTGGATCCCCTCCAGTGCAGTCACATCCTTCCCGTAATGTAATTCCCAAAACTACACACAGTATTCCATCATGGCATCACCAAAGTTCCGCATAACTCTTATAATCTGTGCCTCAATGAATCAAGGTTATGTTTACAGTCCCCTATGCTTTCCCAAATTGTGTATTAACCTGTCCATCACATTCAGGGATGTGTGGAGAAGCACCCTCTGAGCTTCCTAGTGTGCTGCCATTCATTGAGTCCTTCCCTGTCTGGTTCCTTCTTCCAAAGTGTATCACCTCATATTTATCAGGGTTATATTCCATCCGCCATTGATCTTCCGAGCTGACCATTCTATCTGTATCTTCCCGTAATTTAAGGCCTTCCTCCTCACTGCGAACTAACTGGCCAATCTGCGTATCAAATACAAACTTACTAATCACACTCTCCACCCCTCGTCCATATTCACAGCGACATCATTTATGAGTACCGCAAATATTAAAGTTGAAAATCACACAACATCAGGATTAGAGTCCAACAGGTTTAGTCGGAGGCACGAGCTTTCAAAGCGCTACTTCTTCATCAGGTGATTGTGCGCTTTGATGAAGAAGCAGAAATTTGAAAGGTAGTGCCGCCGAATAAACCTATTGGACTATAATCTGTTGTTATGCGATTTTTAGCACTGTCCACCCAGTCCAAAACCAGAACCTCCGAATCACAAATAATAAGGGACACAGCACTGATCCCTGTCGTATACCATTGGACACTGGCCTCCAGTCACACAAGCAGTCAACCACCACCTCGTGTCTCCTACCACTAAACTTCATTTGGATGCAATTTGGCAAGTCACTAATGAGTCCTCCCTGTTCCCTGTTCATTTGTTCCGCTGGACACACTTGTATATTATCTGGGAATTCTCCCTAATCTTGCCCTGCCAGCAGGTTTCCATGCCCCTGTGTTAGTTAGTCCCCTACGCGTGCAGAATTTCCTCCTTATTGCAATCTTTAATGGTCTGTCCTTTATCCTGCCATTATTTCCCTTGATTGTGTATTAGGCAGCCGGAGAAACATCCTGTTAATTTCCAACTTGTCATTGAATTTTATACATTTCACAGTGACCAACCTCTCATTCTTTGAAACTCTAGAGAGCACAGGCGGAGATTCCTCATCACGCAAACTCGCCAATTGAGGGATTAATCTGGGAAATGTCCATTGAACTTCCTCTGTGGTCAGTATATTCTTTCTCAGATTTGGTGACCAAAACTGTACTCAATATTCCAGGTATAGTACTCAACAACACGCTGTTAAACTGCTTCAACATGTCTTTACATCTATATTCTGACTCGCTTAAAGGAAGGCAATCCAAACTTTAACTTACCACTTGCATATATTCCTCCAAATACCCTTCACATTCATTGCATTTATGAACTCATTGTGTGAGTTCTTATAGAAAGCCTGCTGATAATCTAAAATATATCAATTCTACTAGTTCCCCATTATCTGTGCTGGAAGAATCAACTTCAAACAATTCCAAAGCTTGTCAAGTATGATTTCCCTTTCAGACATACATACTGATTCTCTCCAATGTTGCTGTTAATTTCTAAATAACGAATATCACATCCGATATAATAGACTCCAACAGTTTCCCATAAATGTCAAGTTAATTGATCTGCAATTCTCCACACTATCTCTTCTTCCCTTTGTAGATGCTTGGATCACTACCGTTCATCTATAGTGCTTGGTTCCAGACTATGCAGAATGCACTGGGTAATAGAACACAGTCATCGACAGTGCAACTAATACTTCTATTAGTGGTTTATTTCTGAAGATTTTGGTATGCAGTACATCTGGTTTGTCAAGGTTACCAAAGCTCAATCCAGCTGTATGTTCAAGTAGAGCCTTGTTACTAATATAAATTGACTTTATGTCTTTCGATCCGCAAGTCCTATGTGATGACTTCGAATTTCTGGGTGATTTTCTGGATCTTCCTCCATGAAGACAGATGCAAAGTAACTGGTTATTTGCTTGGCCATTTCCCTGTTATCCATGATAAGCTCGTCTCTCCTGATTGCAGATTTCCACTTTTGACTATGCTTCTTTCTTTCCTTTGAAATATATATCATAGATTTATGCAGTCTTTGTGTTCCTCTTTGTTTGCATGCATGTTCGCTTTTTGATTTCCTTACCTGTCAATGGCCCTCCTTTTCTGGATCGTAAATCTCTGAGAATTCTCAGGATTCCACAATGTCTGGAATTCTTCTGAAGTAACTTCCTGTGATTAATATAACCTTTAATTTATTATGCTAATCATTGTTAACTCACTTTCTCAATCTTGGTTGTTTTACCTGAAATAAATAGACATACATTTCAGACTTTGTACTATTTCTATAAATCTCCTGGTCCTGACCATATATATTCAGGAACACTGCAGGAGGACAGGAAAGAAATAGCGGGGGCCTGGTTGGTACTTTTGTATCATCGGGAGCCAATGGGTGAGGTCTTGGTGGAATGGAGGTTAGTGCATGCTGTGCCGTTATTCAAGAAGGGCTACAAATAAAAACCGGGGAACTTTCGACCAGTAAACCTAAAATCTGTAGCAGGTAAGTTACTTGAGAAGATTCTGAGGGAGAAGATATACATGTATTTGGAAAGACAGGGCCTTGCGAATGGGGGATTATGGCTCACAAATTTGTTAGACGGCTTTGATGAAGTGACCAGTAACTTTGGCAAGGGCATGGTTGTATATATAGTCTATATAGATTTCAGTAAGGCCTTCAATAAGGTTCCACATGGTACGCTGCTCTGGAAGGTTAGATCACATGGAATTGAGGGGGAGCTGGCAAATTAGGTCCAAAATTGGATTGATGATAGGAACAAGAGGGTAATCGTGGAAGGATGCTTGCCGGATTGGAGGCCTGTGATGAGTGGAATGCCTCAGGGGTCAGTGCTGGGACCATATATTCACATATTACACATATCTATGATTTAGATGAGAATGTACAGGCATGATTTGTAAGTTTCAAGGTGACACTAAAATAAGTGGTATCGTGGACAGTGAGGAAGGTTATCAGAAATCTCAGAAATTACAGCAGTACCTTGATCAGGTGGAGAATTGGGCCGAGAAATGGCAAATTGAGTTTAATTCAAATAAGTGTAAGTTCTTGCATTTTAGAAAGTCAAATCAAGGCAGGAGTTTCATGGTGAATGGCAGAACCTTAAGGAGTGCAGTGGAACAGAGTGACCTTGGAATTCAGGTGCACCGTTTTCTGTAAGTGGAGTCCCAGGTAGACAAGGCACTGAAAAAGGCATTTGACTCACTCGCCTTCATCAGTTACAGCACTGAGTATCGAAATTAGGGAGTTATGTTGCAGTTATACAAGATGTTGGCGAGTCCATACTTGTAGCGTCATGTTCAGTTTTGTTCACTTTGCTCGAGGAAGGATGGTATTAAACTGGAAAGAGTGCAGGAGAAATTTACAAGGATGTTGCCAAGACTCAATGGTCTGAGTTATAGTGAGGGGTTGAACAAGCGAGGAGTTTTTACTTTAGAATGTATGAGGCTGAGGGGGATCTGACAGTAGTGTATAAGATCATGGGAGGCATGGATAGAGTCAATGCACTCAATCTTTTTTTTCCCCAGGATTGGGCAATCACGGACTAGAGGGCATCGATTTAAGGTCAGAGGGGAAAGAGTAAAAGGGAACTTGGGGGGCAATTTCTTTTACACACAGGGTGGTATGCATATAGGATGAGCTGCCAGCAGAAGAAGTTGAGGCGGGTACGTTCACAAAATTTAAAATGCATTTGGACAAATACAGAGTTAGGAAAGGATTAGAAGGATATAGGGAAACGGCAGGGAAATGAGGTTAGTGTGAAAAAATATTTTGTTCGGAATGGATCAGTTTGGACCGAATGGCCTGTCTCCGTGCTGTAAGACTATATGGGTCTAACAATCATTGTTCTCCTACTGAATGTTATATTGTATTTTCCCAATTCAGTGGAGTGAACTTGACACTCTAGCCTCTGGGCGTCCATGGTGTTTGACCAGAATGTTCAAACATTCCATATTGAATGCAGACGCCGTGTAAAAAACAGCATATTAATGTCTCTATTCCTCCAAAACTGCTTCAGAGCACGGTTAGTAATTAGTGCTTCCGAGCACACAATAGACAATAGACAATAGACAATAGGTGCAGGAGTAGACCATTCTGCCCTTCGAGCCTGCACCACCATTCAAAATGATCATGGCTGATCATCCTTAATCAGTATCACACAACACCAAATCCGAAATAATCTGCTCTCTAGTTTGGTTCACAACATACTCTTCAACCTACCTGATATACACTAAAGGAATTTATTTTTCACAACATTAGCAGTCACTTAGTTACCTCAGCTTCGATGCAACTTGACACCATCCATTATTACTGCAGGACCCACGAGTATTTGTTACAAATTCACAGGATGAAGGCTTTGCTGGATAACCAGCATTTACTGGCCATGCCAGACGGCAGTTAAGAGTCAACAGCGTTGCCTTGGATCTGGAGTGACATGCAGGCCAGACCAGATAAGAACAGCCGTTTCCTTCCCTAAAGGACATTAGTGAACCAGATGAGTTTTTCCAACAATCAGGAATGGATTCCTGATCATCATAAACCCTCGATTCCAGATACTTATTGAATTCAAATTCCACAATCTGCCATGGCAGGATTTGAAACCATGTCCCCAGAACATTACCTGGGTCTCTGGGTTATGAGCCCAGAGATAATATCAGTATGTCATAGCTTCCCTTTGCATATAGTTGCATATATAATTTCCACAGCATATGATGCAAAATATTTGCGAGGCAGTTTTGGTTCAGATATATAACACAACAAGTTAGTTTCTCCTTGCTATTTGTAAGACCCACCCAAACTCATTCTGTGCAATCTGAGGGACAGAGCCTGTGTCGTTATTAGTGATAGACTTGGATAAGACATTCAGGGAGGCTCACCTCGATGCTGAGATGATCTGAAGACAGGTCCAGCAATATAGGACAAGCATTAATATCCATTCCGCTCTGTCAGGATAAGTGTCACCGAATATTCTCACTGCTTCCTCACACTCACTGTATGTCTCTTATAGCACCTACCCTCGACCAAGGTTCACACTCTAACTCCAATAAGGCTCAAGCACGACCAAACTCACTGTTGCATTCAGCACATTCCCTCCCCCACATTTTATGCCCCTGATGCAATAGCCCCGCACACTAATTGCACTACATGGATTCAACACTATGGACAGACTCCCTCCGGCCACCTCACCATGTCACACCTCACCTAGTCCAGCACGAACAGCAGGTCCATCCACTTCCACCTACACTCATTCCTTCCCTTTCTCCCATTCCAGGAGAAACAGCCTGGAATAGGACAGAAAGGGTCACGCCGGGTGGTGGAGTGCAAGATATCCGTTCCCTCATACCCCTACCCTGATATGTGGGGAGGATCCTGGAGAGAGCCGGTGAGGACCAGGAGGCCTTGGGTGGAGATTCTGAAACATCCATGTCCCACCAACCTAATAAGGAGCAGTGTTTAGTAAAGAGCAATTCTCAATTCAAACCTACTGTCAGTTCCAACCTCATCTCTCTCACTCGCAGAAGAACAGATACCCCATTGCACAGAGATGCAGGCATTGAAATACACAGATGTATTGGTAAATACCCCAATATACTAACATACACAATGCATACAAGGAGATAAGCATGCACACACGGAGAAGCACACAAAGAAATAAAGAGTCACACACAAATAGACACAAACACAGATAGAAACACACAGGCTGATACAAAGACAGACAGACATAGTCACACAAATACTGTTAAAGTCGGTATCATTCATGTAACACAACAGCCAGGCAATGCACATTTTCATAGTTAAAAGAGGAGCTCATTCAGCACCTCAAGCTGGTTACACCTGGATATGTGGAAACTATTCAGCCCATCGAAATGACTGAACAAGAAGAGGGACAGCCCATTCAATCCTCCTGCCTGTTCCACAGGAAGAGGAGGCGTCTGGTCATTACATTGAATTGTTAAGCAGTAACAGGCAGAGTCCAGTAAGACCCCTAAACCTGTTCTATGGAACCAGGACGAGACCATTCACTCCTCGAGACACTTACACAGGGAATAGGAGGGTGTTTTTGATGCTCAAACCTGGAAAATGAATGGAGCAGAGACGGCACTCATCGACTGCTCACAATGATCCTCGTGCCTCTATTGCCTGTGGAACAAATGATTCTTTAGCATATTTTGCTGGCAGTGAGGAAGGAACCCAAATGTTTTGTGCCAAGCCTCGAGGAGGCATCTTCCATCTCCAAGAAGGCACACCCATATTCTCCGTGGGGGTTAGAAGCTGGTGTGGACAGTTAACTGTTTTAGAATGAAGGTATTGTGGCTCCTGTCACGACGGTGGATAACGTGAAGTTCTATGTATGATCACACACCAAATGCACTGTATTAATGTTGGAAGAGTTTAGTTAAAGACTGGTTTTCTCTCTCTCTCAATAGAAATGGGGAGTGGCGTGGAGTGAGAGGAACATTCTCAGAGTCTTTTAAGCCATCGAGAATAATGTAAACCAAGTTAAAAAAACATGGAATTTATCACCGTATTAGTTCTGTTTGGAATATAATGAGTGACTGTCCATCACCTTAAGTTTCAATGCAATCACGTCTTATTCTTCAAAGCACAACAGATTAATCCTCATGCATTCCCGATGGTACAATCTTCCCAACAATTGTTCTGGTGAAACTCATTTGCACTCTTTCTGCCAAGAGGATTATTCCTTATAAAGGAGAGAAAAATTGTACACGATACTTCAAATATTACCTCAACAACACTCTCAGAGTTGATCACAATAATTCTCTTCCCTCACTTAGCTGTCTCAGCTTCTTTCCTGTGGTATAAAAAGCTATTCCTTCTCTCTGCACTGCGAATGATATGGAATTTTGAAGTTTCTTACATCTGTGCGTCAGTCATCACCAGAGGTGTCGATGGAGATGTATATCACGTTCAGAGGGAGACTCAATCAGAAAGAATTCTCTTGAAACAGGGAATAGTCACCTACCTGAATTGAAATAACTTGCAGGAGCATGGAAATCAGGCAGAGAAAGGGAGCTATCTTTCCTTTTGTTCTTCCCTCACGGGATGTGTGCAGCCCTGGTCAGGCCAGCATGTTATGCTGATCTTGAACTGAGTGGCTGATTCACCTATTGCACAGGATAATAAAGAGTAAACCACATTACTGTCAGTTTGCAGTCACACAGAGACCTGAACATGAAAGAATAACCCATTGTCTTCTCTACAAGACATGAGGGAAACAGATATGCTTCTGTGGAAAATTGGTGGTGATGATTTCATTTGGATTCCATCAACTTCCTTCAGGAGACACCAAAAGATTATTATTCTGTGCCGTTTGATTATGAGTCAATGATCTGACAGATTCTGTGGAGAGGACAAATTAACCAGCTCAAGTGCAAATATTTTGTGACGCAAGCATAGTTAGAAGGGACTTGAAACGGTTATATCTGGATTTACAAAAGGCACAAACGATGGATTATTCAGCAGCTGCATTGAGGCTGAGAAGGTGACTGAAATATCCTGTTGTGGTCTTGGGCAGGATTGGTGACTGGGGAGAATATGGAGAAATGTAAATATGAATGAAGAAAAAAGATCATGGAGATTAGGAACAGTGTGGTTTCTCCTCACGTATTGTTGAGTAAGTTGTGAATAGTAATTTGCTAGCTATAATCAGTAAGGAATAAATTTTCTGACTGAATCTGAAAATGATGACTTCCAAATTTTAAAATTTGAATATGAACAACAATTCATTTCAACTCAGCTTAATGGTCTGATGGAATGACTTACCAGGAACTCCAACTATAGCGAGGAATGGATAGTAACCACCTTGTATATTCCAAAGGATATCTTCGATCCGTGATGCTAATGATATCCAAAGCTGAGAAAAGTAGAAAGACCCAAGGATAAACTCCTGTCTGTTGTAATATTCCAGTCTAATGTTCTCAGATTCTGATCCATTAATGGAACATCACAGTCTAATGTTCTCAGATTCTGATCTCTCTTCCCCTGTCTCTCGAGCTACTGATCCCTGTTCGTCCAGTCATTGATGCTCCCGCCCATACTGGGATAACAACATTGAACCGAGTCCTTAATTAATAGAAGAGGCAAACCCTCCAGTGACACATCTCGGATCCACGGAGACTGACATCAATCACAGTCACTGAACAAATCGCTCCAGCCAACGCCTGTCAATTCAATATTGTTTTATTCAAATTCAAAACAATGATTCAAACTGCCATTTTCTGGATGGGCTATGTGAGGGTGACTGATGGAACAAATCTTGAGGCCGGTAGATCAATTGAGTGTAACCATTCAATCTGTCTTGGACGCAGGAGTAATGCCATAAGTTTATCAGAACGTAAACATGCGTCTTTGATTATAAATGGAAACATACATTCTGGAACTATTGATCAAGCATCATAAGTTCAATTAAACATTGAGACAATTTTTATAGTTCATGATCTGAGGCGAATGTGCGTCTGAGAAACGTGGGGTTGTAAAAGACAAGTAGCATGGATATGTTAACAGAGAATTGAACGTGACAAATGTAATTCAGATTGTTATTCCAGGTTTAGAGACAGGCAGATGAGGCCTGTACTATTGATGTTATCGATGTTATTGAACTGTGATGAAATGTCATTTACTGGACTTGAATTACAGTGTGATTATGGCATTGTGGAGGAGACAGGAAACAGAGAGAATTGTGAGACATGGCAGTTCAGACTGGAGGGAGGGACAATATTATTCCTCATACATCAGTATTGGAATGTTACCCTTTATAACTCATATGAAGAACAGATTCAAGGATACATCTAAAGTGAGGAATGAGGAGTAAAATCTGTTTATTGAACACAAAATACAGGGACAAAATAATTTTCTGTCCGTACTAAACTATGAGAAGTACAAAGAAATAAGATACACTCATGATATTGAGCTACATAAATTGAAATGTGTATTACAAAACCATGGAAGTGGTGTTCAATCTTTATCAATCATTATTTGGCTCACAGCTGAGATTCTGATTTCCCCTCTGTCAGTGATCCACCTCATTGAGATTCTCTGGCGCAGAATCTCAGTATCGAGCACGATTCACAGTTCCTGCTGTTGTTCACCCAGTCTATTTAAATTAAATCACCTTCTCACTGTAGAGAAAAAAAAATCACTTGGCCTTTTGGACTCTGTTTAACTGTCAGCACCTCAGCTCTGTGATATTATTGGCGATAAATGCTCTGGGACCACAGCCAGTATCCGCACAGTGCTCAAATGGTATGGCAATAGATAAAGACCTTGCAGTCCGTGAGAATTTCTCAATAAGACTTTCATTTTCTGTCTGTTCCTGTCTATCTCCCCTTATGCTGTCTTCTGCTCTATCCAACTCACCCTCGTTTAACATCCCTGTTTCCAAATTGTGCAGTTGTACAGTTTGATGTTGTGGCCATTTTGGAGAAATGGATAGAGCAGGGACAGGACTGATCGTTGTAGGGTCTGGGGTTTAGATGCTTCAATAAGAACAAGGAAGGTACTAACAGTGGGGCAGGGATGGGGGTTAGGGGTGGGGGAGGGTGAGGTGTCATTGAAAATCAAAGACAGCATTACATAGGATGTTTGATAAGGACTCGTCTAGTGAAGTCGTATGGGAAGAGGTTAGAAACAAAAACGGAGAGGTCACCCTGTTGAAAGTTCTCTATTGCCCTCTGAAATGTTCCAGAGATGCAGAGGAAAGGATTACAAAGATGATACTGGATAGGAGCGAAAATAACAGAGTAGTTGTTATGGAAGAATTTAACTTTCCAAATATTGACTGGAAGTGCTGCAGTTCACTTACTTTATATGGGTCAGCTTTTGTCCAATGTTTGCAGAATGGTTTCCTGACACAGTATGTAGATAAGCAAACAAGGGCTGAGGCCAAATTGGATTTGGTACTGAGTAATGAACCAGACCAGGTGTTAGATTTGCAGGTAGGTGAACACTTTGCTGATAGTGACCACAATTCAGTTATGTTTACCTTAGCGATGGAAAGGGACAGGTGCATACCGCAAGACAAGTGTTATAGCTGGGAGAAAGGCAATTATGATGCGATTAGGAAAGGTTTTAGGATGCATAGGATGGGGAACAAAATTGCAGAGGATGGGTACAATTTAAGTGTGGATCTTTTTCAAACAACAGCTACTGTGTGTCCTTGGTAAGTTTATACAGGTCAAGAAAGGAGCAACTTGTCGAGTGAGGCGGCTGTGGTTTCCTGAAGCAGTTGAATCGCTTGTCAAGAGGAAGAGGGAGGCTTATGTAAAGATGAAACGTGAAGGCTCAGTTCGGATACTTGACAATTAAAAGTCAGCCGGGACGGACTTAAAAAAAAAGAGCTAAGAATAGCCAGGAGAGAGCATGAGAAGTGTTTGGCAAGTCGGATCGTGGAAAACCCTCAAGTTTTCTATCAGTACGTCATGAATAATAGAATGAACAAATGAAGATTAATGGCAATCAAGGACAGTAGTGTTAAGTTGCGTGTGGAGTCTGAGGAGATAGGACAGGCTGTAAATTAATATTTGAATCAGTATTCACAATGGAAAAAGAAAATGCTGTCGAGGCCAATACTGAGATACCGGCTATTAGACTAGACAGGATTGAAGTTCGTAACGTGGAGATGTTAGCAGTTCTGGAGAGTGTGAAAATAGACATGTCCCCTGGGCCAGATGGGATTTATCCTAGGGCTCTCTGAGAAGCTAGGGAGGAGTTTACACAACCATCTGTTCGGATTTTCACATCGCCATTGTCTACAGGAATAGTGCCAGAAGACTGGAAGATAGCAAATATGGCCCTTTGTTCAAGAAATGGAGAAGAGACAACCCTGGTAATTACATACCTGTCTTACTTTGGTTGTGGGTAAAGTGTTGGAAAGGATTATAAGAGATAGGATTTACTATAATCTAGAAAGGAATCATTTGATTAGGAAGAGTCAACAAGGTTTTGTGAAAGGTATGACATGCCTCACAAATCTTACCGAGTTCATTGAGAAGGTGACCAAACAGGTGGGTGAGGGTAAAGTGAGGTATGTGGATTTCAGTGAAGCGTTTGATAAGGTCCCTCATGGTAGGCTATTGAAGAAAATATGGCGAGCGTGGTGTTGGAAAAGCAGAACAGATGAGGCAGCGTCCAAGATGCATGCAAGTTGATGTTTCTGTTGTTAGCCTTTCATCAGGAATCAGTTTCCTGGTCTGCAGCATCTGCAGTCTTCATTTTCCCCTCGCTCCACGGATGTTGCCTGACCTGCTGTGCGATCCCAGTGCCACACTCTCGACTCCGATCTCAAACATCTGCAGTCCTTACTTTCTCCCAGAAAATATGGAGACATGGAATTGTGGGCAATTTAGCGTTTTGATCACAAATCTGCTCGCTGAAAGTAGAGAGAAGGTGGTAGTTGATGGGGAATGTTCATCCTGGATTTCAGTCACTAGTGGTATACTGCAAGGCTCTGCTTTGGAGTGACTGTTGCTTGTCCTTTTGAAAGACCTTAATGAGGGTATAGAAGGATGAGTTCGTAAATTTATGGTTGACAGTAAAGTCGGTGGATCTTTCGGCAGTGCTGAAGGATGTTGTAGGTCCTGAGCTGCAATGTTCTATGTGCATAGACCGACAATGGGCTAAATAGCTTCCTTCTGTGATGTAACGATTCTGAGGTACTCTGGCCCACAATAAAAGCTTTAGGTGCCTGGAGAGACAAGCTGGTCCAGTAAAGGACACACACTGCACAATCATCCAACATCTCTTCCTGTTTTCTGATATAAAGCGGCATCAAAATATCTGTCCAAACAACATAGATTGATTCAAATTCACGCAGTCAGGAGGATGTTCACCCGAGGAGACTACCGTCAGAGGATTCAAAGAATAATAAGATTTCAGAATAACACAAAAAATAAAGCAAAATCACAGCAGCATAATAATTGGCAGCAGAGTAAAACTTACAGTTCCAAATATTTCCAAGTTCAGCATTGTGTTCAGTTTTGGTCACCTTGCTGTAGGAAGGATGGTATTAAACTGAAACTTTACAAGGATGGTGCCAGGATTCAAGGGTCTGAGTCATAGGGAGAGGTTGGATAAGCTGGGACATATCTCGTTAGAGCGCAGGAGACTGAGGGGAGTGAAGTGCTTCGAGAAGCTCGTCATGGCCCACATCAGTTCCAGTCTCCCAGCCTGCCTCGATCCCCTATGATTTTCCTACCCGTGGAATGGGTCCATAGCGGGTGCCATATCCCTGGAGCATCTGGACAACAAGGACACCCACGTCAGATTCCTGCTCATTGACTATAGGTTCAGCTTCAACACCATTATTCCCTTCAGAATAATCACAAAACTCGGCTCAACCCTCTGAATTTCGATCCTCATCTTTCTCACCTACAGTACACAATCAGTGAAAATAGGTTAGGGTGTCTCTTCCATGATAACATTCAACACTGAAATACCAAAGGATGTGTCCTCAGCCCCATACTATACTCCTGTACACCCACAAATGTATTGCCACATTTTGAACGAATGCCAGCTAAATGTTCACTGAAGACACGATCATAGTAGGACAGGTATGTAATGATGGCAAGTCAAAATACAGAACGGAAATAAAGGACTTGGTGATGTGCTGCACTGAGACCATCCTCTAATTCAACGTCGGCAGAACTGACCAACTGATCAATGACTTCAGAAAGAAATGAGGAGAACATGCACCCATCTGCATCAATGGAACTGAAGTTGAAAGAGTGGAAAGCATTAAGTTGCTTGGAGTGACGATAACAGACCTCCCATGTAGATGTGACAGCCAAGATGGCACAAGAACACCTCTTCTTTCTCTGGCAGCTCAGGACATTTGACATGTCCACAAGGACCCTCACGAATTTCTACAAATGCACCACTGACAGCAAACTATCTGGGTTCATAATGACCTGGTGTGGCCACAGACCTGCCCAGGACAGTAAGAGAAATGACAGAAGGTTGTGTGCACAGCCCATGCCATCACGGAAACCAACATCCTATCCATTGTCTCCATTTACACAGCTCACTGCCGTGGAAAGTCTGACAGCATTTACAAAGACCCATCGAACCCTGGATCTCCTACAATCTCTTCCATCATGCAGACAATACAGAAGCTTGAACACACAAACCAGCGGCTCATGAACAGCATTTTCCCAGCCCATTATTAAACTGAGGAATGGACTCTCTAACTTCAAATAATGCTGATCTTGCTTACATTGATGTTTCCTATTGCATGCCCTTTCTGGTGTAGCCTTTATGCCTCAGTATTGAATCCTTCAACTGGGAAAAGGCTTGTCTCTATCCACCCTGGCTACACCCTTCATGATTTTGCAAACCTCAATCAGGTCCCCCCTCAATCTCCTTTTATCGAGTGAAAATAAACCTAACCTACTCAGCCTCTCTTCATAGCTAGTAATTCATTCTGATTAGTAGACAGATTAGTAAGTTTCAGTCACATAAGATACAGAAGAAGCTCGTCACAATTGGCTTGAAGGAAGAGGGATATTTTTCAGACTGGAGGCTTGTGAGCAGCAGTGTGCTGCAAGAATTAGCACTGAGTTCACTGGATTTCATCATTAATGTAAAGGATTTAGATGTGAATATAGGGGCAATAGTTAGTAAGTTTAAAGATGACATCAAAAAGGTTGTGTAGTAGATTATCTCAGAGTACTACAAGACCGCAATTAGATGAGACAAAGAGGCAAGGAGTAACAGATAAAGTTTAATTTAGATAAATATGAAGCTTTGCATTTTGGGAAGGCAAATCAGGGCAGACATTATATAGTTCATGGTCAGGTCCTGGGGCATGTTGTGAAACAACGGGGCATAGGGCTGCAGGTGCATTGTTCCTTGAAAGTGGAGTCGCAGGTAGAGAGTGTGGTGCAGAACACATTTGGCACATTTGCCTTAATCAGTCAGAGCATTGAGTATAGGAGTTGTGGTGGTATGTTGTATCTGTACAGGATGTTGGTGAGGCCACTTTAAGAATACTGCGTACAATTTGGTTTTCTGCAGAAATGACTGACACGGATGTTCCAGGACTGGAGGTTTGAGCTTTGGGTAGAGGCTGATTAGATTGTGGTGTTTCCCCCTGGAGTGTCAGAGGCTGAAGGGTGACATTATAGAGGTTTATAAAATCATAAGGGGCATGGATATTCTGAACAGCCACGTTCTGCTCTCCAGGATTGGGGAGTCCAGAACAAGAGAGCATAGGTGGAAGGCGAGGGGGATTGATTTAGAATGGACTTGAAGATATATGTTTCACACAGAGAGTGGTGTGTACAGAAAGTGCTGTCAGAGGAAGTGGTGAAGGCGGTTACAATCGCACATTTAAAAATTTCTTAAAGAAGAGGGATATTGGTCAAATGCTGGCAAATGGGACGAGATCAGATTTTGATGTCTGATCGGAGTGAAAAGATCGGACTAACGAGTCTGTTTCCGTTCTGCGTGACTCTCTGATTCTATAAGAGAGATGACGAATAATTCTGAAAGGCCCTTTCAAGTGGGAATTCTCTTCAGTGGAAGTTTATCGTGCCTCTATGTTCATATTGATTAAAAGCTGCATTAGTGAAATATTTGACAGAGAAGTGAGTCATGCATAATGGGATATAGTCAGGGAAGTGGGGCTGAGACCCCAACCTGATCAGCCACAATCTTAGTGCCAGGTGGAGAAGGCTCAAAGTATTTAATGACCCACTCCTGCTCCGCAGTCCCATGTTTCTGTGTTCCATTCAGCCCATCAAACCTGCGAGACAGGAGCAGTTGGATGCTACTTACTCCGATAAACTGGTGCACAGAAACAGAGGAGACCATTCAGCCCTTCAAAAATGTCCCACACGCTTTGAGGTGATTTGGGAAATTAATTGGAAAACCCAGGCACGGGTATGAAAGAGGCCCCTCATCTCACTTTACAGAGCTTCCCTATCTGCAACTTGTGCTCCATTTGTTGGTCATGTTTAGACCCAAGTTCACTGAGAATACAACCCCCATACCTCACCCAGAGATGGCTCACAGAATCCTCTGGTCTCCCTGACTGCAATATGCAACAACAGATCATTCATGAAAATAACACCCAACTTTCCAATAACAGAATGGGAGAACATCAGAAACAGGGCCAGGTCGTTCACTCCCCAAGCCTGCCTTGCCCTTCACTAAGATCATGACTGATCTGCTCTTGGCCTCAAGTCCTCTTTCATACCCAATTCCTCATAGCCCTCACCTCTCTTTCAGGTCAATATCCATCTACCTCCTCTTCAAATACTTTCAGTCATCTCACTCCCCAACACTTTTGAGAAGAGAAATCCTGACATTCAATACCACCTGTTTGAAGAAAACACTTGCTGCTCCTATATCATGGTTTATTGATATGAGCAAAAGAGGTTGACACAAGAGTTTAGGTAAAAATGACTGGCCCCAATATCAAGGCTGTGGTTGACTTCTGTTGACATCAAGGAGCTTAACAAAACTGAACTTAATGGGAATCAGAGTAAACTCTCCAGTGTTTGGAGTCAAACGTGGCACAAAGTAAGATGTTCATCACCTCTGTCCTGGGTCACCTCTGTGGGAGATCCTCAGAGTAGCTTCCTCTTCACAAACAGCTTCAGCTGCTTCATCAATGTCTCCCCTCCCCCACCTTCCCCACCATAAGATCAGAAGTGAGGATGGTCACTGAAGATTCCACAATGTTCAGAACATTTTGCCACCCTCAGCTCCTGAACTGGTCTGTGTCCATGTGCAGCAAGACCCAGACACCACTCAGGCTTGTGCAGTTAAAGTGTCAGTAACATTCATGTAACAACACTGCGTGACACTGCACATTGCCACAGTAAAACAAGAGTTCATTCAGCACCTCAGGCTGGTTTCACAGGAATGTGAGGAAGCCATTCAGCCCATTGATATTATTGGAGTAGAACAGGGACAGCCCACTCAGTACCTCCGGCCTATTACTCAGGAAGGGAAGGAGTCTAGTGTGATGGACCACACCAGAGCCCCTCGAAAATATTTGAAGGCAATAGCGTAGACTCTAATGTTTTCTTATTTTAAAGGGAATGTAAAATGTCTGTTCCAGATGCAATGTGACAGCATCAAGAGAAAATTCAGAGAGAGTAGCAGCCAGGAAACATTCCCTGAAGCTTCCAACTCTGTTGAGACCCCAATAGTTTCTGATGTTACTGAGAAACCAAAACCCAGTGATCCTAACCTGTGAGAGCTGGCAACACCCATTCAGGCTGCATTAAAATTAACCGAAGGCCTCCCTCGCTGTTTACTCAAGAGTCTGAACTAACCAGCTTGGTAATGATTGTTCAATCTCTCTCTTAAAAGAAACCAGGACAAAATAACCTTGAAAAGCTACAGCATCATCACACTTGTCAGTACATCGAGCTGTCAAACAGGAACCAGGAGGAACCCAGTCAGGCCCTTTGCCCTGTCCAATTGGACGAGGAAGAAGCCAGTCAGTCCCTTGAGTCACTTACACAGGAACAGTAGGAGGCCATTCCCACCTCAATGCACTTACACAGGGGCAGAATGAGATTATTGATGCTGATTCCTGATGAATGTCTTATTCCAGAAACGTCGATTCTCCAGCTTCTCGGATGCTGCCTGACCCGCTGTGCTTTTCCAGCAATTGATACTCTACTCTGATCTCCAGCATCGGCACTCGCAAGTGTCTCCTAATTGATGCTCTAACATGATGAACAAGTGGAGCAGAGGCTGCACAGACAGACTGCTCCACGTTGTTCCTCGTGGTTCTGTTGCTCATGATACACACGTGGGAATTTAACATGGTTTTCTAGAGGTGGGCAGGGAAGCCATATGTCTTGTGTGAAGTCTCAAGAAGGCACCTTCCATCTCCAAAAAGACAGCCTGGTGTTCTCTATGTAGGGCGGAAGCTGGTGGGAATGGCTACCTGTTTCAGACGGAAGGTATTGTGGCTGCTATTGGGGATTGTGAACAACCTGACGTTCAGTACAGGGTTCACACACCGACCGCACAATAACATGGGGAGAGTTAACTTAGGAAAATAAACTATTAGGCAAGTCACGTTGGACTGATGAATGGACTCTCTAAGTTCAAATAATGCTGATCTTGTTCATGTTGATCTTGTCTAGTGCACTTCCTGTTCAGTGTAACCTGTCTGCCTTACTCTGTCCTATGATCTGTCTGGCCATGCCTACTATGATCTGCCTCCACTGCTAATAAACAAAGTGTTTCCCTGTACTGAGGTACACGTGACAATAAATCACACCAATCAATCCTGGGTAAAGTATGGATTTCTCAACCTATCAATGTGTCTTTTGGAAATAAGTGATCGCTGCCACTCCTCATGTTTCAGCGTCGCCATTTCTTTGTCTCTCACAGCTCTAAGATTTAACATTCAGCATCTTTACTCTATCCTCATGTTACCATCACCGGTGTCTGTGGTAAGGACATCATTCCTTACAAAGGAGATCAAATCTGTACAGAGTGCCCCAAATGCTCTCTCAGCAAGTCTCTACAACAGCAGGAAGATGGTTTTACTTATGTACTCGAATCATCTTACAATGAAGGACAGCATACCATTGACTGCATCCATTACTTACAGAGGGTTTGATTCGGAGCAGTCAGAATAGATTTGTGAGTGGGAGATCATGCTTCCCAAATTTGTTAGAGTTATTTGATGAAGTGACCAGGAAGGTTGATCAGGACAGAGCAGTAGACATAGTCTCTATGGATTTCAGTAAGGCCTTTCATAAGGTCCCACACAGCAGGTTGCTCTGGAAGGGGACATCGCGTGGAATGCTGGGGGAACTGGCAAATTGGATACACAGTTGGTTTGATGGTAGAAAGCAGAGGGTTTAGTGGAAGGATGCTTGTCAGACTGGAGGCTGGGTCCATTGCTGTTTGTTATCTATGAATTGGTTGAGAATGTACAAGTTATGATTAGTAAGTTTGCAGATGACACTAAAGTAAGTGGGAGCATGGTCAGTGAGGAAGTTTATCAGAAATTGCAGCAGGACCTTAATCAGGTGGGAAAGTGGGCCGAGAAATGGCAAATGGAATTTAATATCGATGCGTGATGTCTTACATTTTGGGTACTCAAATCAAGGTAGGAGTTTCATGGTGCATGGGAGGATCTTCAAGGAGGTAGTGGGCAGAGAGACATTGGAGTTCAGGTGCACGGTACTCTGAGAGTGGAGTCACAGGTAGACAGGGCAGTGAAGAAGGCTTTTGGCACATTGGCCTTCATCAGGTAGGACATTGAGTATAGAAGTTGGGAATTTATGTTGCAGTTACACAGGACTTTGGTAAGTCCGCACTTGGAGTATTGTGTTCAGTTTTGTCACGTTGTTATAGGGAGGATGCTATTAAATTAGAAAGAATGCAGAAGAAATTTACAAAGACGTTGCCAGGACCCAATGGTCTGAGTTATAGGGAGAGGTTGGACAAGCTAGGACCTTTTCTTTAGCATGTAGGAAACTGAGGGAGTCCTTATAGAGCTGATCAGATCATGATGGTGGGGTTAATGCTCTCAGTCTTTTTCCAAGGTTTAGAGAATCGAGGACGAGAGAGGATCAGTTTAAGGTTAAAGGGGAAGGAATAAAAGTGAATTTGAGGGCCCACGTCTTTACACAGAGGGCTGGTCCGTGGATGAGCTGCCCGCAGGTGTGTTTGAAGGAGATACATTAACAACATTTCAAAAGCATTTGGATAAATATGTTGATAGGAAAGGACTGGAAGGATATGGGCCAACTGCAGGGAATTGGGGTTAGCGTGGATGGACATTTACAAGGTGGAGTCGAACCCCTCTGTTAATTAAACCCAAACACCCAGAAAAGCTCGCCCCACCTTGTAATCTGTTAAAATATGAGGGATACAGATCTCCTACATTCCACTATTTAAACAAAAATTTACAAGTTAGCTTCTTAACTTTAATAGTGAACACTAAACAACAACTATTCACAAATACAAGCTCCTCTTTTCTTAGCTACTTACTATCTGACTCCAACTCTGTAAAAATATTCTGTTCCAACAGCCCACATATTAAACATTACAATCTCAAGACCACACAGTCGCTATCTTCCCCGCTGTGTTCACTCTTCCAGCTGCTGATCTCCCTGGGTCATGTTTTTATTTCAAGTCGGTTTACATGAACATGTGTCTTTGATAGAGAGTGTTTGAGATGGCCAGTTAGCACTCCTGTTCTACAGCAGTTACTCTGCTGTTGCATGGCAGTGGCTCTCCCTCCAATGTTCAAATGCTGGGTTTATCTACTCCCCATGATACAACAATTCTCATAACCTGATTGCTTTCCAGATGTCCAAACAATAATATTCAAGTTCCGTTGGCTTCTGGTATCCTGACCATTATTTAAACTCTTTGGTTGTATTTGAATTATTGTCAAAACAGCCACAAAAACTCAGGTATCCATTTCCCAGCTAATTGTGACATATGGAACAGCCTGACATTTAGCTGGCATCTGTGCTGTACTTTCTATTCAACAAAACCCGTTCTGTCTTAAAGTGACCTGACATGCTTTCGGCTTCATAAGACCTCCTTCCTTCAGAAAAAAAAAAAGAACCATCAGAATGAAAAGATGGCTTCGTTGCTTTTCCTCTAATTCTTAATCCCATTATTATGAAATACAAAAGTATTAATTTCAGTTATGTCATTCATATTGATTTTGTACACCTATTTAAACTGGAATAAGTCAAATCTTATCTAAAGTTTTTCCTTTAAATCCGCGATAACACATCTGCTATCACATTTTAGGACCCACAGCATGAACATTTTGTAAATTTAAAGTTGGTGTGGTATGACCCCAGTGAAATCCTCTCATATTATGGTCTTTAAATATTCCAAAAAACGTGAGAGGTTTGTCGTTGTCCACAACCATCTCCGACAATTTATTTGTCACATAAACATTAAAATATTGTCAGGTCAGTGCAAAACTTAATCATTCTTTTTCAATAATGGAGAATGTTGTTTTTTTCTTTCTGGTGGATATTGCGTTTTTTTCGACAAGTAGCCAATTAGCCATTCAAATCCATCATAACCTTTCTGTATCAATACATCTCCAAGCCCTATATCCCTAGAAGCAAATAGAATTTTCAAAGGGTTTCAAAATATTTGGTGTAGCTAAAACTGGTGCGGTGATTAATCCTGCTTTAAAATTCTCAAATGCCTCCTGGCATTGTTCTGTCCACCACAATTCTGTGTTCTCCTTTAATAAATCCATCAGTGGTGCACATACGCTGCTGAAGTTTGGAACAATCTTCCGATAGAATCCACTCAGTTCCAAAAATCGAAGCACCTCTTTCTTCGAGGATGGTTGTGGAAATTCCTCAAAGCCCTTTGTCTTTGTTTTCCATGGGGTCAACCTTCCATGTCAAATGTAATGTCCCAAGAACGTCACCTCTGCCTTCGCGAATTCTGTTTTCTTTAAGTTTATTACCAAGTTTGCTTCTTGTAATCGTTCAACATGCTCTGTCAAATTTAACATGTGAGCTTTCAATCACTTGCTAAAGGTCACGACATCATACAGATAAGCTGCACAATTTGTTCATCTGACCATAACTCTGTTCCTGAGTCACTAAACCTGGCTTTGAAGGGAATTCCTATCACTGGTGGCAATACTAATACGTCATCCCCACAGGAAATCGTCAAAATTTCAGAGTTTTTATCTGCCACGTGCTTCATTCTATGCTGTGCCCTTCAGGTGCTGTTTAGCGAACTCACCTACTCCATGTAATCTCTCCCTCACCTCACATACATAATCCGAGTGTGAGATCTCTGACTTCGGTCCTGTCAATTTATATTCAATTAATTCCAAAGGGCCTCTAACGTCAAATATTAACTCAAAGGAAGTAAACTGAGTAGATTTATTTGGGGCAAATATGTTTTGTCCAATGGCAAACAATTTAATGAGACACCTTCATTCCAATCATTCCGGTAATCCTGACAGTACACTGTTAATATGGTCTTCAGCGTCTAATGCTAACTTTCCAAGGCTCCCTGGGATTCAGGATGGAACGCCCTTGATTTAAACTGCTGTATGCCTGAGCTATCCATGACTTCCGTAAACAGCTGAGCGGTAAAATGAGACCCTTGGTCTGACTGAATCTCTCTGCGGAGCCCACATTGAGTAAAGAAAGCTACCAACTCCTCCACCTCCCTTTTGATCTTCACACTCCATAATAGAATTGCCTCTGGAAATCTGGTAGACACATCCATTATGGCTAGCATTTCCACTTTCATTTTCGATGGGGAGCTACACAACTCATCATAACCAACATGAAATGTTCTTCGAATGCAGGAATTGGTAACAAAGGTGCTGGCTTTATTACTGCCTGTGACTTACCTACCATTTAGAATGTTTGACATTTACATCAAAAATTAACCACGTCCTTGTGCATTCCAGGCCACTAGAAATGCCTCTGTACCTTAGCCTGAGTCTTCTGTACACCTAGGTGACCCCCTGCAGTTAGTTTATGAGCTACCCGTAACACTGTACGCTACCTCTAACACAATCTGTTGCACTTAGGCCCTTTGCCCTTCTGCACTAACCTATCGGGGTCTCCATTTTAATTTTAGCATTCTATCTTTAAGTTAATAACGTTCGACAATATATTCTGATTCCTTTTCTGTGTGTGTGTGTGTGTATGTGTGTGTATATATCTGTTGTAAGTCCATTAGCCTTTCAGGACTAAACCCCTCTGCCTGATCCTCTGCCTGTTCAGGTTTTTCCTGCACCGTGACATCAAACAGGGGGTCAGTTCACTGCACATCAACTCCTTTGGCTTTTTATTTCGGTTTTCCTTCCTGCTCTAACTTATGACAGTGGAATCTTGTTACTATACAGTCTGGAAAAATCCTGGGTAGTTTTCTTTTAACTCCCCAATTCCCTAGTTTTCCTTTTGCCTTCTCCAACACATGGAGTGCCACTCCCACCTTGGATCCTGTTAAATCGTTCACAAGAACAAACTGTTTTCCTGGAACTGACACTCTGTTACTCACTGTCACTGTTACTTCCCAAACCTTGAATTGGCATTCCATCCTGATGTTACACTAGGGAATACTTAATTTCTAACCCCTTTCCACAAATTGTCACGATCTTGATTAATATGTCAGAAAGAGTGAAAATAGTTTAATCTCTCACTATTAGACGCCTAGAGAAAGTGAGGGCTGCAGATGCTGGAGATGAGAGTTGAAAAGTGTGGTTCCGGAAAAGCATAGCCAACCAGTCAGCATCTGAGGGGCAGAAGAGTTGACGTTTCAGGCATAAATCCTTCATCAGGAAAGTGGGGGGTGGGGTAAGGGAGGGGGAAGGGGGCCGAGAAATAAATAGGAGGGTGGGGGTGGAGCTGGGTGGAAGATATTTTGGAAGGCAATAGGTAGGCGCAGGTGGGATGTGATGGTGATATGTCGGAGAGGAGGGTGTTGTGGATAGGACAACTAGAACCCTCAAACTAGAACCATTATCAACGTTGACTTCACCAAATTCCAAATCTCCTCTCCACCAACCTCTCCCTGATCCAACCGTTCAACCGAGCACTGCCCTCTTGAACTGCCCTAACTGGCCATCTTCCTTCCCACCTACCGACTCCACCCTCCCCTCTGACATATCACTATTACTCCCACCTACATCTTCTTATCTCCTTCCCAATGACCCTCCCACCAGCTCAGCTACTACCCTCATATTTATCTTTCAGCCCCATTGTCCTCCCACCACATTCCTGACGATGGGTTTCTGCCTGATATTCGATTGTCCTGCTGTTTGGATGCTGCCTGATCTGTTGTGCTTGTCTGGCGCCTCACTTCTCAACGATTAGAGAATGAGCAGATCCCATATCTCACAAAATTATAACTTCTTGTTCTTCTCCCCCTGTTCTTTTTGAGTAAACTTTATCTACAGAGGTGAATTCTTTCAGAGATCAGGTACTGCCTCCATACCCAGCCCTTGCCTAGGCTGTGCACTCTCTTGAAGCTCCTCGGCTCCACTTGGGGGTCCATTTTACCAGTTTCACTAATGCCACTGGGCTTAGCCTCTTGTGTCACATCTTTCCCAAAGTTCCTTCCTTCAACGGTCATCACAGTGTGTCCCAGCTTACTTCAATGAAAATACCTTTTCCCAGTGCCCTTGTTAAACCATCAGCACTGTCATTTTATGTGTTCCACGCCCTTATACTGAGAACACCTGAGGCCTTTCACCTCCTTTCAACCCCTTTGGGCTTCTTTTTTCACCTGTGTTAAACTATTGTGCGCTACTGTTTGCTTTGTAATGTGTGAACTTCCCTTCTCCCAATTTATGTCCCTCATAGCATGTAAATTCTCCCGGAAGCTAAATTTCATCTCATGCACCAATGCATATTTACCTGCCATTTCTGCCACGCTTCTCGCTTCTTGAACTTTCTGTTCGTGCACATGAATTTTTACCATCTCTGGAAGTGAGTCTTTAAACTTCTTCAGCATAATAATCTCCCTTCGAGCCTCACAGGTTTTATCTATTTTTAAGTCCAGCACCCATCGAACAAAATGACTGTAGTTAATTCTTTCAAACTTAACATAAATCTGACCTGGTTCCGTCTCTATTTTTATGAACCTCTGTCTATATGCTTCTGGTACCAATTCATAGCCAATCAAAATAGCCAATGTGACATCTGCATAATCTCTTGATCCCTCATCTGACAGCGCTGCATATACCTCACCAGCTGTGCCCACCAGCTTAGTCTGAACGAGCATTACCCACAGTTCACTGGACACGTAATCTGCCGAGTCATATTTTTCAAATGAAATAAAAAAGGTTTTGACATTTTTCTCATCGAAATATGGCAAGGCACTAACATAGTTGTATACATCCCGAAGTTCTCCCTTCATCTCCATCCTGTTAATTTAACATTCTTGTCTAATTCCCAACTTCTGAATCTCAAATTCTCTCTCTCTTTCTTTTTCCTCTCCTTCTCTTTTTTCTCTCTCTGTTTCCGTCTCTTTCTTTATCTTCTAACTTCAGTTGCCATATCTGCAATTAAAGTTTTTTCTAACTCGACTGCACTTGTCTGTTTCTTTGATACATCAATGTGCTTGACCATCTCCATTACAATTTCAGCTTTCCTTTTCTCCCTGGTTAAACCCAATTCCAACCGATTTGCTAATTCTAAAAAATGTCCTGCTTCTGTCTTTCTAAACTTTCTTGGCAAATTTGGGAACCTCTTTAGTAATGTTAAAAGCCATTTCCCTCACTTATAATTTAAACAACCACAAGTAAACAAAATTAAACAGACTTTCCGACCGGTTTTATTTGAAGATCTAGGTCACTAATTGCAACGTGTTGGAATTTGCTGGGACATTTTGTACCCGAAATCTGTTCAAATCTGTCCAAGTCCCATACGGCAGGGCCCCAAACTGTGGAGACATCTATGTCGAGGACTTCTGTTAATTCAAACCACAAACCCAAAAAAACTCACCTCACCTCGTAATCTGTTAATACATGAGTGACAAAGAGCTCCCAAATTCCACTAATAAAAGAAAAATAACAGTTTGTATGTATGCAAGTTAGCTCGCTGTGCTTGAAGGTGTGTTTTCTGACAATTCGACACTATGACTAGGTAACATCATCAGTGAGAGTCTCTGCTGAAGAGCTGGTGGTATGTCGCGCCTCTCTATTTATAGGTCTTGTGTTCTTAAGGTGGGTGATGTCATTTCCAGTTCTTTTGTTTACAAGAGAAGGTAGATAGGATCTAAATTGATGCGTTTATTGATGGACTTCTGGTCAGACTGCCATTCCTCTAAGAACATCCTTGCCTGTCTTAGTATGTGTGTGTGCATTGTACCAATCAAAGTGGTGCCCTTCTTTGTCTGTATGTATGGAACATAGTGATAATGGGTCATGTCTTTTGGTGGCCAGCTGGTGTTCGTGCATCCTAGTAACATGACAACAGAACCATTTCAATGGCGGAAAAATGATTTTATATACACTATTTAAATAATGTGTGTGTGCAGATATGTAACATTTTTCATATGTACACAACCCAGTCTAAATGAACAACGGAGACACAGTTAACAAAAAGTTATGCATGTGATGTATAAAATTTATAAAACATTAAAACATCATTTGATTCTCATCTAAAGTGATATGTTTCCCCTTCTCTCAACATTCCCTCCTTTTCTGGAATTCTCCACTCCAATCTCTCCTTCTTATCAGGATGTGTTATATACATTCTTGTTTCTGGTGTCCCAACTTATTTCAGTTAATCCCCTTTCTACCAGAATTCAATATATTGGCCTGTTAGGTTCTTTTCAAAGCTAGTGTCAGTCATATTATTGGAGATAAAAAATCTGGCATCAGAGTCAGCAATTGAACACGTTACTCTGTTGTCCATGCACTATACAAAGGACCACAGCACACCGGAATTGCCAAAACATTGAGGGATGTACATATAATTCTTTCAATGATCTAGTTTTCTCATTTTTCACATTTCCTCGTCTATGTTGTCTCGCTCTTTCTCTCTTCGTATCTAGTTAAGAAATTTACCAATTATTCTTTGCGTCCCTTCTCTCAAAGCTCCTTCTTTCGGCTTATATCTATTGCTCTCTTCTAGATGTAATGTGATTATAATTGAGCAATGTAACTGCAAAGACATTCAGGAGAAGCTTGCCAGAGTTAATTGGAAGGGGAGCTGAACTGGGCAGACCATGGAGCAGCAAAAGCAGGAATTTCTGGGGATATTTCGGAGGATATCAGAAATTCTCCCAAAGGAGATGAAACATACTCATGGGAGCACAAGTCAACCATGAGTAATAAGGCATCAAACCAAAGAAAAACATACAATGTGGTGAAGATGATTGGGAATCCAGAGAATTAATTGTCTCTGAAAATACATAAGGCTGGCATCACTGACACTACAGAGCTCTTAATCATGGTCAGGGAGAGAAACAGAGGAAAAACATTCACTTTAAACACAGAAGATGATATTACTCAAGGAAAAAAATTGAGGTGAATTGAACAATTGAATTAAAATCAGTTAATTGGTTTTGCAGAATGTGTCAGATTGAAAGCATGATCCAGGGAGAGACCCTCAGCATAATGACAGTATGAAAATGGAAGTATTTCCACATCAGAAACCAGAGTAGGTCACTGAGTACATGACTGATGGGTGAATGGTTCTCGATGTGAACTAAGGGACAGACAGCAGAATTGCATTGCACATATTGCAGCTCAAAACTGCGTATTTATGTAGTGCTGTAGACTACAGCAGCAGGAGAAGCAAAAGAGCATTCAACCACAACCTGTAACTTTTAGCTTCAAATAATTTCCTCAGTCTGCCATTACCATCAATACAATCTATGTTTCAGTATGACTATGGCAGAACATGACTGGGTCAGAACCACGTGAACCTAAAGGTGATGCTAACCCATTAAAACTACCACACTTGACCAACAGATCTGATCGAAGCTCTGCAATCCTGTCACATTCTGACATAAATGGTGATGGATAATTAAACAAATGACGGAGGAAAGGGCTCCACAAATATCCCCATCCTAAATAATTGAACAGGCCTGTACATCAGTGTAAAAGACTAGGTCGTGGTTTCTGCATCACCCTCAGCCAGAAGTCTGGAGTTGATGACCCACCTCACCCTCGCCATGATAGCCACAGAATCACAGATGCTCGTCTTCAACCAATTCAATTTGATGTTCGTGACATAAAGAAACAGGTGAACACAGTACGTACGACAAAGATAATGGTCCCTGACCCCATTCCTGTAATAGGACTGAAGACTTATGTTGCACAACAAGCCGTGTCCCTGGGGAAGCTCTTTCATTCCAGCTCCAACTCTGACATCTGTCTGGTAATGTGGAAAATTACTCAACTATTGTCCAGTTCCTAAGAGGATTATAATTACAATCTGACCAGTTACCTCCCCCTCAGTCCCACCATTACAGTCAAATTGGTGGGAGTTCTTTTTGACAGAGCTATCAAGCAGCACAGAAATAACCTGCTCAATATGATTTCAGATAGGTCCCCATGGAGAGATGGTGCTGCTGTGGAAAGGTCACTGGATTACTAATCCAGACCAGGCTAAAGCTCTGGCAGCTGGTGTAAGTTAAACACAATTGACAAAATATTAAGATGCAAAATCTGCTGTCTGTAAATAGTGACCTTGAAGCCAATGTCGATTGTACACACCAATTTGCTTCACAAATGTACTTTCAGAAAGTCAATCTCCCGTGCTTTCCTGGTCTGGCCTAAATGCGACTGCAGACACGCAGACATGTGATAAACTCTTCAATGGTCTCTGAATCCGCCAAACAAGACATTCTATTGTATCAAACTGTTCCGAGGTCTAAACGATAAAACCAGACAGGACACCCGGCCCCAGCCTCGGTATCGAAAAAAGGGAATGAGAAACACAGTCCTGTTGACCCTGCAGAGACCTCCGTCCAAACATCTGAGAGCTTGTGACTAACCTTGGGAAGCAATAAAATAGGAAGTGCAGTAGTCCATTTGGTCTGTCGAGTTTGCTACCCAATTCAATATAATGATACCTTGCCCTTTATTTCCATATCATTCTCCTTCTCCGCCACCATTCCTTTACTGTCTCTAAATCATTATTTATATTCAGTGTCTTGGCTTCCAGGTTCGAGTGCATTCCCCAGGTTCACCAGTCGCTGAGTGCAGGCATTTATTGTCATCTCATTGCAGAATGGTCTGGCTGTACCTAATACTATGGACCCTTGTTTTAGACACCACAGCCAGGGGAATTATTATCCCTGCTTCCAATCCGTCTCACCCTGTCAGAGCTTTATATATCTCACGGAGATCTCCACCCATTTTCCTAAACCTCATTGAATACAGGCCCAGTCGCCCCAAACTCTGCTCCCACAACAAGCCTGTCATCACAAAGATCGGTCTGGTCATCCTTCACTGCTCTCCCTAAATGTCAGGTTTATCCTTTATTATGTACTGAGACCAAATCTGCACAGAATACTGCACAGTGTTTGAGACAGGGTCTCACCAAAGCCCTCTACAGCTGCAGTAAGACACGCTTACCCCTGGACTCAAATCCCCCTGAAATGAAGGTCAGTTGATCTTCCGAACTGCTTTGTGCTCCTGCAATATTGCTTTCAGTGACTGGTCTACAGGGAGATCCAGATCCTTTGCAATGTTACAGCTCCCCACTTGGTAGGTCTATGTACACTGGGCAGCGTGTGAATACGATTCCCAGTATTGCCTTGTGGGTTCAGACCTCACTGCGCTGCAGGGACCTCGGAGGGCCGCGCAGAAGGAAACAACAAAAAGGCCCATACGTCGCTCTTCAGATCAACATGTTTCAAACAATCCCTTATCAAACGAAAAGCTGCCAATCTCTTACTCCCAGCAAAGGGCACACCATCACCTCTACCCACCTTGCTCTCCATCTGCCACGTATTTGCCCATTCACTCCACTTGTCTTAGTCACCTTGAAGCTTTTTTACAACCTCCTCACCCACTCACAATCCAACATCCTTTAGTTCTATCAGCAGGTTGGGATGTACTGTATTTGATTCCGACAACCAAATGTTTAATGGGCATTGTGAACAGCTGGGAGCTGAGCACCGATCTCTGTGATATCCCAGCAACCTTCCTCTGTTTTTTATTAAAATAATATTTATTTCCTGAATCTGGGTGTGACTGGCTGGGCCGGCATTTATTGCCTGTCCCTGGTTGCCCCTTGAGAAGGTGGTGGTGAGCTGCCTTGTTGAACCGCTGCAGTCCACTGTGGATTCAGTGTTGGTAACACCATTGAATACCAAGGGCAGTGTTTAGGTTGTATTTTAGTGGTGATGTTCACGGTCTGGCATTTGTGTGACGTGAATATTACTTGCCACTTGTCAGCCTGGATACTGTCTAGATCTTGTATTTGAACATGGACTGCTTCTGTACCTGAGGAGCAACAACCATTGCTGAACATTGTGCAATCATTGGCAAACATCTCCACTTCTGACCTTATAACAGAGGGAAGGTCATTGATGAAGCAGCCCTGAAGATGTTTGGGCCTAGGCCACTGCCCGAGGGACTCCTACAGATTTGTCCTGGAGCTGAGTTGACTGACCTTTATCAACCATGACCATCTTCCTACGTGTCAGGTATGATTCTAACCAGCGGGAGTTTGCCCCTGATACCCATTGATTCCAGTTTTGCTAAGACCCCTTGATACCACACTTGGGCGAAGGCAGCCTTGATTTAAAGGGCTGTCACTCTCACCCCACCTCTGGAACTCAGCTCTGTTGTCCATGTTTGAACCACGGTAATGAGGTCAGGAGCTGAGTGGCCCTGGTGGAGCCCAAACTGGGCGACATTGACCAGGTTATTGCTGAGCAAGTGCTGCTTAAAAGCACTGAGACCTTCGACCACTTTACTGATGATCGAGAGGAGACTGATTGGGTTGACAATTGGCCGGATTGGATTTGTTCTGCTTTTGATATACAGGAGATACTTGGGGTAATTTTCGACGTAATCGGGGAAATGTTTTTGGAACGGTATTAGAACAGCTTGGTGAGGGCAGTGACAAGGTCTGGAGAACAACTTTTCAGTACTATTGTCAGAATGTTGTCAGGGTATGTACCCTCTGGGGTATCCAGTGTCTCCAACTGAATTTGGATATCGCGTAGAGTGGATCAAATTGGCTGATGCCTGGTAACTGAATTGTTAATGACCACTGGAGGAGGCCAAGATGGATCATCCACTTAGCACTTCTGACTGAAGATTGTTGCGAATGCGTGAACGTTATCTTTTGCACTGAAGTGCTGGGCTCTTCCATCATTAAGGATGGGGATACTTGTGGAATCTCCTACTCTGATGACTTGTTTAATTGTCCATAACTATTCTCAACTAGAAGTCGAAGGACTGCAGAGCTAAGATCTGATCCTTTGCTTGTGGGATCACTTAGCTCTGTCTATCACTTACTGCTTATGCTGTTTGGCACGCAGGTAGTCATGGTTGGTGACTTCATCAGGCAGACACCTCATTTTCAGGTATTCCCAGTGCTGCTCCTGCCCTCCTGCACACTCCATTGAATCAAGGTTGATCCTCTGGCTTGATGGTAATTGTTGTGAGGGGGATATGCCAGGCCATGAGGTTGTGCATGAGTACAATTCTGCTGCTATTGATGACCCACAACATATTCTCGAAAAAAATTCTTGAGCTGCTAGATCTGTTCAAAGTCTGTCCTATTTAGCATGGTGAGAGTGCCACCTAAAATGGTGGAGGTTATTCTCAATATGCAAGTGTGACTTTATCTCCACAATGACTATGCAGTGGTCACTCTTACCCGATACTGTCATGGACAGATACTTCTGCAACTGGCAGATTAGTAAGGCTGTGGTCAAATATGGCTTTTCCCTCTTGTGGGTTCCTTCACCTGCCGCAGACCAAGTCGAGAAGTTATATCCTTTCGGACCCAATCAGCTCAATCAGTAATGCTGCTGCTGAACCACTCTTTTTGTGGACATTGACATCCCCAAGCCAGAATACATTTTGTGCCTTTGCCACCCTCAGCGCTTCCTCCAAGTGTTGTTCAGCTTGGAGGAGTACTGACTCATCAGTTGGGAGAGGCTGGTACATGGTAATCAGCAGGAGGTTTCCTTTCCCATGTGTAAACTAACGCCATGAGACGTCATGGGATACAGGTCACTGTTGAGGACTCCCAGAACAATTCCCTTCAAACTCTATCCCACGGTGCCACCACTTCTGCTTTGTCTGTCCTTCTGGTGAGAGAGGAGATATCCGGGGAAGGTGATGGGGTGTCAGGGATATAGTCATACTCACATAAGCATACCTTAAGTACAATGCCAGGCTGTTGCTTCACGTGTCTGTTTATTTCTATTCACTGTCTCCTGCCAACTGTCCCATTCTAGAAGCATGGCCATATATTCACCCTAATCCACGAAGATTTGATTTTGCAAACTAGGCTTGGTGCTTTACCAAAATCTTTCTGAAAATCCACATGTTTTACATCCATTGCTTCTCTTTCATTTGTCTCCCTGTCTGTTTCTCAAACATAATTCCCATTTCATAACTCCATGTTAGTGTTGTCTATGACCATTATTTTCAGTCCCAATAATTTCTCCCAAACGATTTACTTACTATGTTCTATGTTCCATGTACTATTTCGTTTTCCACGCCAGACTTGGTTTTCCTGGTATTGTCAGAAAGTTCTGAGAAGACAGAACTGAAGTAGTGGATTCATAGTTTTGCCATTTCCCTGTTTCCTATTCTCCATTCTCTGGTTTCAAACTGGAAAAAACCTGCACTTTTTTTTCATACTTCTCACATTGACATAATTTGACAAGCTATAACAGTTCACTCTTATAACCTTTGTGAACATTATCTTCAGAAACGCATCAATTCTTGTGTTAAGCTGCTCAATCATTGACCTTCCACATCATATACTCACAGGAGCGTAGTCTCTGTGCCAACAGAAACACAGCACGATCTATGTTAGTCCAACTTTCCGACAAAAGGCTGATAGCCTGGAATGGTATGGCACTTCCAAGTGCATGTCCAAGTACTGTTAACAGTTGAGAGGTTAACCTTGATAACTCCCCTCTCAGAAAGTACTTTCCAGATCCCAACACGGTCTGGGTGAAGAAAAAGTCATCTTTAAATTCTCTCTGAACCTCAAAACCTTCACATTAAAAGTGTGCTCCCTTGTTCTTGACCATCTGTCTAAAAGGAACAGTTGCTGTCTGTCCACCCTGTCCATGCCCCTTGTTAACTTATCCTTCTGAATCACATCCCCCTCTGCCTTTCTGTCCAAAGTAAACAACCCGAGCTTATCCAGCTTCTCTCCATAGCTGATATGCTCCATCCCAGGGAACATCCTGGTGAATCTCCTCTGCAACCCCCTCCAGTACAATCACATCCTTCCTGTAATGAGGCTACCAGAACGACATACAGTACTTCATCATGGACTAAACAAAGCCCTGTATAACACTTATAATCTACTCGCTGATTAATAAACGCTCCACCCAAGGGTAAATTCTTAACTAGTCCATTACCCTGTTCAGTTACATTGAGGGATGTGTGGAGAAACACCCTCTGAGCTCCCGAAAGTGCTGCCAATCATTATGTACACCCCATGTCTGGTTCCTCCTTCCAAATTACATCACCTCATATTTATCAGGATCACATTCCATCTGCCATTGATCTGCCCATCTGATCATTCCACTTGTATTTTCCTGTAAAATCGGAACTTCCTCCTCACTACCAAGCACCCGGCCAATCTTTGTGTCAAACACAAACTTACTTATCACAACTCCCACCCCTCCACCCACTCTCCCTCCATATTCACATCTATACCATTTATGAATGCTACAAACAATAAGGGACACAGCACTGATCCCTGTGGTACACCAGGGGACACTGGTCTCCAGTCACACAAACAGTCTTCTCCCACCACCCTTTGCCTACTAACACTAAGACAATTTTCGCTGTAACTTTTCAAGTTATCCTGGATACTCTGAGAATTTACTTTTTTTTTCAGTTTCCCATGCGGAACTTTGTCAAAGGCATTGCATCAAAACTAAATAAGCGACCTCCTCAAACTAATTGAATCAACTCCATTAGTGTGACTTCACTCTGATAAATTCATGATGATTATCCCTGATCAAGCCTTGCCATTCTGATTGGAGTTCAATTTTCTCCTTCTCTATTTTCTCCAGTAGTTTCCCGAAAAGTGATTTAATACTCGCTCGTCTATACTTTCCTGGTCTAACTCTACCACCCTTACTGTGAAGTGCAATCATAATATCTGTTCTCCAGTCCTCTGGCACCTCCTCTATTGTCAGATTCTAATTAAAATTTCCAGTCAGCGTCTTTCCTCCCTTGACTCCAACAGTATCCAGACCTGCAGATTGGTCCAATTTTATACCAGACAAAGCCTCAAACCGCCGCTCGTATTTTACATCAATCTCTTTTCAAGAGCTTTCCAGTCCATCTTCTCGAATTCTGTACCTGCATCCTCCTTCTCCCAAGTAAAACAGTTGTGATGTTTACATGTAACAATCTATCAATGCTCTCCTGGTTGACACACTGATTGCCCCTTTGGTTTCTAATGGACACGAACTGTTGCTGATTATTCTGTTCTACTTGTCCGTGTATAATATCATGGGATTCTCCCTCATCTCTCCTGCTTGCACTTCTTCATGTCCCTCGGTTATTCTCTCCCCTCTATGTTTCTAAGTTTCAGTAAAATCACCTCTCATCTTTTGAAACTCGAGATCACAGACTGAGTTTCCACATCAGAAAATCTTGCCATTTTAGGGATTAATCTGGAGAATACCTTTTGCAGTTCGTCTGTAGTATATTCTATCTTAGATTGGGACTCCAAACGGTACACAATATTCTCAGTTTAGTCTCAGCAACACTCTGTGCAGCTGGCGCATGGCATCTTCTATATTTCAATTACATTCACATGAATGTAAACCTAATTTTTCGTTTCCTATTCGCTTGTGTTTAGATTACATTGCATTACAGTGTGAAAACAGGCCCTTCGGCCCAACAAGTCCACACCGACCCGCCGAAGCGCAACCCTTCCATACCCCTACATTTACCCCTTACCTAACACTACGGGCAATTTAGCATGGCCAATTCACCTGACCTGCACATCTTTGAACTTTGGGAGGAAAACGGAATACCCATAGGAAACCCACGCAGACACGGGGAGAATGTGCAAACTCCCTGAGGCGGGAGTTGAATCCGTGTCTCTGGCGCTGTGAGGTAGCAGTGCTAACGACTGTGCCACTCTGCCGCCCAATTCTTCCCAATTCCTTTCACTTTAACTTTTCTTATGATGTTAGTGGGAGCGTTCTTAAAAAAGATCCTCTTGAACATCCAACTATACGTTATCCATTAGCTCCTCATTGCCTACGTCCACAAGAATCATCTTCAAACCATTCCAAAAAATGTTTGCCACTTATGGTTTTCGTTTCATCGATACGTTATCATCCTCCCTAGTTTTCCCATTACCTTCTATATATCCAGTAACACGTTCTTTATAATCGAGCCCAACAGACACCCGACCGCGGATGACAAGTTACTGATCTGTAGTTCACCACTCTCCATCTTCATCCTTTCTTAAACTGTTGGATAATATTTGTAACCTTTGCCTTATCCAGATTGGCTAAATATCTTTCGGGAATGTATTTAGAAAACAACGTGATAATCTGCGATGCAATCAATATGCCTATTGCTGCTTCCTCTGAAATTCTTGTATGATGTACATCTGCTCTGTCAGATTTATAAATACTCAATCCAGTTTTCTTTTAAAACATGACCTCAACACTGATAAGAATGATATTAGACTTTACTTACACAGGTCCCATGGTCACTTGGTATTTCTGGGAGAATTTCTGGATATTCTGCCTTGAAGATAGACACAAATAAACTGTTTCTTTTCCCTGCGATTTCTCTGTTGTTTTCAATAAATTATTCTGTCAGCACACCCACTGTTCCATATTTGACCTTGTTTTTATTTTTGTTTCATACACTGGTGTACTTTTTTTTTTGGAGTCTATATGTTTTTCTTTTGTTTGTATGCTTTTTCGCTTTTTGATTTTCTTTTCTTGGTCATCCGTTGCTGGGTCCTGTATTTCTCCGAATCCACTGGCTTACTACGGTACTTGGCATTTTTCTAAGCTAATTCCTGTGATCTAATAGATACTTGAAGGTGAGGCTGAAAGGGTTAGGTCGGAGAGGCGGGTGGATCAGATTGATCGGAAGGAAGATGAACACATAGGAACGTTCAAAAGGGGGGAGGATGCTGAGTTGGAAGATTGGACTGGGATAAGGTGGAGTTAGGGTAAATGGGGATACTGGTGAAACCTACATTAATCCCCTGTGCTTGGAGGGTCCCAAGGTAGAAGAAGAACCTTTCTTCATCCATGCTTCGGGTGGTTAGGGTTTGGCAATGGAGGAGGCCCAGGACTCTCACGTCCTTGGCAGATTGGAAAGGGGAGTTAAAGTGTTCAGCGACAAGGTGGTGGAGTTGGTCAATGTGGCTGTTCCAGATATGTTCTCTGAAATGATCCACCTGCCTTACCAATGTAGTGAAGACCACACTGGCTTTAATGTATGTAGTAGATGAGGCGTTCTGTCTCCCTTCATCACCTATCACTTTCAACCCCACCTTCATCTACCTATCGCATTCCAAGCTACCTCCCTCCTGCCACACCGCCTTCTCATTTATCTCTCAGCCCCCTTCATCATAAGCCTCTTTCCTGATGAAAGGCTTATGCCCAAAACGTCAATTCTCCTGCTCCTAGTACGCTGCCTGACTGTGCTTTTCCAGGACCACACTCTTCGACTCTGATCTTCCAGCACCACACTCGTCGAATCTGATCTCCAGCATCTGCAGTCCCCAATTTCTCCTCACACCTTCAGGGCTTGCACGATTAAGATTTATGACAGTTACTTCAAATAAAACAAAAACTACCGTGTACTCAAACAGCATAAAAGAAAACCAATGCATTGTGGTCACTATTTCCAAAACGTCCTTTACAGCAAAGTTTTCAATTAGTTATTTTGATCATTGAACATCAATTTCTAAATAACCTGATCTCGAGCTCAGTGTTCGAAAAAATGTTAATGCCACCATCTAACACATGCTCATGAAATCCATTTTTCCCACCATTAGCATCCAGTTGGGTTAACACAGTTTAGATATAATGTAAACAGTACGTTATTACTGCAGTACCCACAAATGTGTATATCTCATTTCCCGTTTTATAACATGTCCAACATTTGTATTGCAGCTTTCACTTTGATATATAACTCCCATCAATGTTTCCTTCTCCTTGCTGTTTTTGCACTCCACCTTGCTAGATTCTGGAGAATCAGAGCGACGTGGGATTTGGGGAGATTAATGGTAGAGTTCATCTCGCCACATCATTTATGATCTTCTTAAGCATCATTGTGACATTTTCTCCAGATCTCCCGTTATGCTGATGGAGTAGAGAAGGACAATGATCGTTCATAAATGCTCTGTGTTCGCCCAGGGAGCTGAGAATGCTGTATACTGGGTGGGAACCTTACAGCAGGCTGGCAAAGTGTTGCTGCTGCTGTACAGGGTCTTAGTGAGATCACATCTGGAGTAGTGTGTACAGATTTAGTCTCTTCAATGAAGAAAGGATGTTGTTATATTGGAAGCAGCTCAGAGATGGTTCCCTCAGCAGATTACTGCAATGAAGGTGCTAGCTTATAACGAAAGGATGATCAGGTTGATCCAATAGCCATTGGAGTTTACAAAAATAAAGGATGATCTTATTTCAACATAGATGACAGAAATGAGTCAACAACTGAAGAGAATTACACAGATAGTTGGGGGAATCCATTCCGTTCTCCAGCCTGTTACACAGGAGGATATTCAGGCCTTCGAGCCTGTTACACTAGAATAGTACGACACTGTTCAGCCCCTCGAGCCTGATGTATATTTACAAGAGGGCCAATCAGCCCCTCGAATCTATGACACTGGACCCAGAGTAGGCCATGCTGCACCAATATCCTGTTACACAGCAACAGGATCAGTCCAATCAGCCTCCTCAAGTCCGTAAGATAGGAACTGGAAGTGGTCACACAGTGACTGGAAATTGTTACACTGGGATAACAGGAGGTCATTCAGACCCGCCGAGTCTGTTGCAAGGGAAATGTGTTAGGATAAAAACTATCTGAGACTTTTTTCATGAGAAAGGAGGAGGTAATTCAGACACGTGTCTGTTGTACGGGAACAAGAGAAGACCAATCGCTACCTTCATCCCATCTCTGGGATACATGAGGAGACCGTTCAGTATCTCCACCGATTATGGAGAAATATGAGAAGACCCATCAGACCATCAGAATGTTCCACAGTAACGGGAAGATTCCATAATCCCCTACCCCTCTAACGCATCAACAGGAGGTGGTCATTCTGGCCTTGGAGATGACAACATGGGAACGCCAGAAAGACTTCATCCCATCGATTTTGTACACCAGCAGGGTGATGAGTCCAGTCAGCCACACATACCGCTTATGCAGCAATTGGAGCACATTTCGTAAAACCTTTTGCCCATCAAACAGGAATTCAAAGAAAACGTAAAGGTTTTAGAAAGGGAAGAACTTATAATAACTGAATACATTAGGGAGTAAAATGTAACAATAAAGTATTGTAATTTAAGGCAAATTATTAGAATCCATTGTTGAGGACCTTTGCAAACCTAAACCACAATCCATCGGACTCAACATGGTTTTACAAAAGATAAACCATGATTGAAGTGTTTTATTGAGTTATTTAAAGATGTGACAAACAAGGTGGATAGTGGGAATCCTGGAGATGGAATTTCTCTGGTCTTCGTGAAGGCATCGGATATGTCGCTTCTCCAAAGAGTGAGTGGTAAGATCAGACAGCATCAGTTTAGGAGTAATTTATTGGCTTGGATGGAGGATTGGTTAACCAACAAAATGCGGTCAGATGAATTAAATGTACCATTTTATATTGTAAAATGCAATTTGTTGGGTGCCATAGATTTCAGTTCTCATGCCTCAACCATTTGGGATCGCTATTATTACTCGGTTGATGATATAGAAAATACAATAGCTACATTTTCAGATGACACTAACATTGGTGGGAAATTACTTCGGAATGATGATGCAAGAGATTTAAAAACTATATGAATAGGTTGGGTGAATGGGCAAACATTTGCCAATGAAAATTAAAGTGGATAAATATGGGGTTATTCAAGTTGGACAGCCTAACAAAAAGGCAAATTATTATCTAAATGGAGAGAAACTTCAAAGTGCTTAAGTGGAGAGGGATCTGGGTGCCTGCTTGCATATCACAGAAAACTTGCTTGCGGGTACTTCAAATAGTGAGAAATGCAAGTATAACTTCATCGTTTATTTGTAAAAGGATAGAGTAGAAAGGTAGGGAGTGTTGCTGTAGCTATGCAAGGCATGAGTGAGGCTGCAACTGGAGTACAGTTTGGGTGTCCTGCAGAATGAGGTATTTCCATTGGAGGCAATTCAGAAGAGCTTCATTAGAATGATTCCATATTTGAAGTGTTTGTCTTATGAAGAGAAATTGAGCAGTTCAGGCCGATACTCTCGATTTTATAAGAACGATAGGAGAGCTCATTGAGGTCTGTAAGATGCGAAATATAATTGAAAGTGTAGATGTGGAGTGGATATTTTTTTCATCAGCCGCAATCTCCAACAAGAGACTAGAGTTTGACGATCGAGAGACAGCAGAGATGTGGAATAGAGGCCGCGATGACATCAGCCATGATTGTATTCCATGGCGGAGCAGATTCGAGAGGTTGGATTCCTGACTGATTCTCCTCGTTCATATTCAGCTTTTCCACTGTGTTACACAGTAATGGGAGAGGACTGTGTATCAAACAGAAATCAAGCGCTCCGGATAAATCAGTCTTAATCAGTTTGACAGAACGTCACCAGTGGAGTCACACAGTGACCAGTGCTGGGTCCTCCAATATTTACAATCTTTATCAATGATCAGGAGGATGGAACAGATATAGAAATACTGAGTTTGGTCATGTTGCTGTGATAAGCAAGAGATTAAATTATCAAGGGAGGTAAAGGCAATGGATAATAATTTGGCAGGTGCAATAGAACATGATGCAACCTGTCATTTCATTTACAGGAATAATGGAAGACAGTATGTTACTGAACTGGAGAGGGATTAGAGGGATTAATGTTACTTTGTACTGGGGGGTTCACTCAGCCCCGTTCAGACATGGGAGGTTTTGCTCCATCCCTGATCGTCTGCTCCTTCACACTCCAAGTGACCCCATTGCTCTCCGTACACATGGAATGTTTTGAAGTGTTTGGTTGGTGATGGGGATGCTGTTTTCAAACATGTATTAAGGGGTCGGCCTTTATCCAAGATACATTCATTCATTTCTACATGGAGACCCGAAGACGATGGGAATGCTGTCTGCTTGTGAATGAAGGAACTGTGGCTGCTGTCAGGACAGAGGTATTCACCAACATAGTGGACTGTGCATGGACACACGGTAACATTAACAGAGAGAGAGAGCTCCTTCAGTTCCTCTACCTCTCCCCATTGACATAGGTACTCTGCAGATGCCATGCACACCATCGGGAATCCCATTATACTGGATACGCCCGGCAGCTCCCTGCTGTGGGGGAAACGATGTATTTACCTCATCCACCATTTATATCCTCCATCACCGAATGGTTACATTGATGGCAACATACTGGCAGATGATGGATATGTCACCCAGTCCTGCTTGGAAAGTTCCAGAACATAGAAGCTGAATGAAACTGTGACCCGAACAGCCACTGGCAGCACCGTCTTTTCCCCTGGGGTGAAGCTGCAGGACGTGTTAAAGGAGGTGACACTGTTCTGTGACCAGCTCCTTGTTCAATCAGGGTCCCCTCACACACTGCTCCTGGGTTAAGTGTAGCTTGCGAGGCTGTTAATGGAAAACTCGGGTGGGTCCAACAGATCCCTTTCCACACACACACTAACTCTGTGTTTTCAGAGTTTACCCACTCTGTCACCTTTGCTCCATTTGTTGCTCATGTTACAGACCCAGATGCTGTAACTGCAGTCCCCAGGCTCCATCCAAAGATGGGTCAGCAAATCCTCATGTCTCCCTGAATGTCTCAGGCAGCTCACAGCACAACCTCCAGCAAACCATCCCCAATCCCTCCACTAAATTTTCAATAAGAGTCAGTCAGAAACTCCTCATCTATAAGTGTTGTGGACCAGACCAGATCCCTGCAAAATATTTTAAGAAGGTCGCTTAGACCCAAACCTTTCCTTATTTTAAAAATAGATGTGAAGTTTGCATTCCAGATATGTTGTGACTGGTCAGACCACTCGACATTAACCAAAATATAATCTATTCAAATGCTTTAGTTAAAATGCAATTAAAGAAAAGAACATTTGGAAATAGCTTATATGTTTGAACACTTATACAAACAGTAGATACCGTACCTTGTGGGTATACACTGCTTGGCACAAAGATATATTCAAATACAGATTCTTACATGCAGTTTTCCGATCGAAGAGATACCAACATTAACAGAAATCTCAGAGAGAAAAGCAGCTGGGGATCATGTATTGAAACTTCCAACCCTTTCCGGGATCCCCAACAGCTTCTGAATGCTGCAGCTAAAAGCAAACCGAGAAAACCTGGTCTGGGAGAGCTGGCCGCCGCCCTACCATTGTTACCAATGTTTTAATAAAACCTAAAGGCTTTCTCAATTATTTACTTAAACTGTTTTCAGACTGCAGTTCTTCACCTCTGTCTTTATAACTTCTCTTCAAAAAAAAATCCCAAGATAAAATAACCTTTTTATAGTGATAGTATACTCACAGCTCCACCTCTAATAAAATGACCCATCAATATACAAAAAGGGATTTATTTTAGACCTCCTAATCTTCCTCTGTGAGTAGACTGGCGGGAATGGCGGGATTACCTTACACTGAAACACTGAAGTGACTGGGCTTGTATACCCTTGAGTTTAGAAGACTAAGAGGGGATTTGATTGAGACATATAAGATTATGAAAGGATTGGACACTCTGGCAGTAGGAAACATGTTTCCGCTGATGGGGGAGTGCCGAATCAGAGGACACAGCTTACAAATACGGGGTAGACCATTTTGGATAGAGATGAGTAGAAACGTCTTCACCCAGAGAGTGGTGGCTGTGTGGAATGCTCTGCCCCAGCGGGCAGTGGAGGCCCAGTCTCTGGATTCATTTAAGAAAGAGTTGGATAGAGCTCTCAAAAGAGTGGAATCAAGGGTTATGGAGATAAGGCAGGAAGAGGATACTGATTAGGAATGATCAGCAATGATCATATTGAATGGTGGTGCAGGCTCGAAGGGCAGAATGGCCTACTCCTGCACGTATTGTCTATTGTCTATTGTCTATTGACTGCAAGGCATATATATTACGTTGACTCTGAGCATACAAATGTTCACAACGACAGAATGCCACAGACTGCCTTTGTCTTTGTTCACTCAAGTTTCCATAACGTGTCAAAACTTAGGTGTGCTAACCCTGTCACATGTATAATTTCATATTGAATGGCCGATATAATAAGCTCAGTCGACACAGACTGGTATTTTTCTCCCAAAACTTCTCCAAAAACTTTAAGGGGTCACGATCAGTGAAAACGATTTGTCTCAGATACGTTATTCCCAATGTAAATGCTGAAATGTTGTAACGCCAACACCAAGCTCAAGGCCTCCTTCCCCATTGTGGAATAAATCTGTTGATGTTTCCACTGGACACTCTGACACACGTTACGTAATGGAGCACTTCTTATCTCTCTAATAGTCCTTCTGAATGACATAGCTCCTCATGTCTCAGCATAAAAGAATTACATCCTTCTTTACCTCTTAATGTTGTAACCTCTTTACCTGCTACCCCTGGCCTATGCCAATAAACCTTACTCTCACAGGGATATGCTCTAAAAAAATCTCACACATTCTTCTCAATCTCTCACAGAAACCAAACTTTGATTTCTGAACTCAATCATTATCATCAGCCATTTCAGCTTCTAACCTTCCCATTGTTACTCTCTGCTCTTCCACATGAGTTCTCATGACTGCGGAAGTAAATTGTTGAACTTCTCGAAAATAAGAATCTCTCTAAGGGTCATATGGTTGCTTTGTTTTAATACCATTCCCCACCTTTCAAATTTTGTTTGATCCTTTCAAACACAACGTGCGTTTAACCAGGCATGCTATTTTCGATTCCTGAAACACTGTCTGTCAGCTTCTGGCACAAGCTCATATGCACTTCAAATGGCTTTCTTTACCTCCTCATACTCAGCAGATACCTCCTCTGATAGGGATGCAAATGGCTATCAGCTTTGTTTGAATCAACTAAATCCACATGTTCTCTGGCAACTGCATTTGTTTAGCCACTTTCTGAAATGATATTAAAAAGGCTCCCTCCATCATTCTCATCAAATTTAGATAATACCTGGATGTATTTAAACAGATCCCCATCAGATCTTTGGCTATATAGGGTTGCTCATCCTCACTATCCTCCTTATCCAGCCGACTGTCTGCCTTTATCTCCACCTTCTATGTCAACTTTCCTCTCTAATTACTAACTTTTGAAGTTGAAACTCTCTGCTTTTCTTCTCTCTTTTTGTCTCTTTCTTCTTCATTTCCTTTTCTTTTATTTCTACTTTTCATAATAATTCAATCTGTTTCAATTCCTTTTCATGTTCAAGGCGCCTCATTTGAAATTGAATTCTAGCCATTTCCAAAGACTCTGATGGCGTTTCCGCCAAATGTAATTGCCAAGCTCTAGCTGTAATTATCTCTCATTTTCTCACAGACAAACACAACCCCAACTCCAGCTTGTCTGCCAATTCCTACAGCTTCCCTTCATTACCTTTTGTAAAACCCCTAACTTTACTTCTTCCACACCCAGAGAACTCTTCGTGACTGAAATTGTCTTTATACTCAACACACTGTTTAAACCATCCGAATTCAACATCCAGAACCAAAGACACTAACAACTACCATCCACGACCTTTGAACCCAATAGCCTCCCAGTGCATACTCTCCAGTGTTTGCATGAGCTTATTCTGGATTCTCTTGTTTCCTCCCACAATCCAAAAGTGTGCATGTCAGGTGAATTGGCCATGCTAAATTGTTTGTAGTTTTCAGGGATGTGTGGGTTGGGTGCCTTAGTCAGGGTAAACGTGTAATAATAGGGTAGAAGAATGGGTCTGGGTAGGTTACTCCTCGGAGGGTTGGTGTGGACTTGTTGGGTCGAATGGCCTGTTTGCACACTGTAGGGATTGTAATTCTAAACCCAATTTGGTATTATCGATTTAGAACCAGACAAGAGTCCCCAGTTTGCAATAGACCAACCAGACTGCCTCAAACTAGTTTAAGGAGGTAGCTTGGATGAGAACCTTTTCTTATTTTAAAGGTAGATGTGAAGTGGGAGTTCCAGATGTGATGGTCCTCGTCAAACCACTCACCATTCAGCAAAACACAATGTGTTTAAACACTCTAATCAAACTCCATACACAATGAAGAGGAATTTAGACGAACTTAACTATTGGAAACCTTAACAGAATAATGGATACAGTACCTTCTACAAATGAACTGTTCCAATATACTACAATCACCTAAACACACCCCTTGGCAAAAAGGAGCATTCAAACATGCACTCTTGCATACAGTTCTCCAATCCAGTAGGAAAGAGCATCAAGTGAGCTACCAGAGAGAATAGCAGATCGGGATAATTTACTAAAACTTACACCCGTTCTGGGACCCCAAGCACCTGGTGATTGTTATTGCTACAATGAAAAGAAACCTAGAAAGCCTGGTCTATGCGAGCTGGCAATTGTTACTACTATTTATTAAAAACCCTAAAATACCCGTAAGTTATTTACTTGAGCCGTTTTCAGTTGGAAGTTTGGCCTTTAAGACCTCTTACTAAAAATAAGGAGAAAATAACCTTTTATTTAAAAAGTGACAGCATTGTCAGGCAATTTAGATGCCTGGTCCTTTACTCAGTGGTCTTCCTCGTGTTACTGATCGCAAGGTCACCTGAGAGGGACAGCCACAGGTACACAACAAGATACAAGGATGTGTCTCATAACATCTGAAAGATACCTGTCCATGAACCATCACATGGGACACACCGGGAAGTGAACAACAGCCTGACACACGCCATTTAATTATTTCTGAGCTACGCAATGCTAGCACTCGATACATTAGGGAGACAAAACCCAAGGCCAGGGAAAGATACAGAGGGACTGAGAGATTCACATTAAAGACAGAAACAGGCAGTTAATTAAGTGAAAAGATGTTGTGGAAATATGGGGAAAAAGACAGGGCAGTGGGACAAACTGCAGAAGTGAGATCTTCGTGAGTAAAATTACAAGAATGAGAACATTGAATACAGGCATTGTCAGATTAGCTGGGATGGTTTGTTACATCAAATTCGGAATCTGCTTCACCGACCACCACAAACAAACATAAACTGGGACAAGATGACAGCCTAGCATGGAGAGCTGTGCACACCATGCTATTGTGTTGCTCAGTGAACTGCACTATCTGGACAGTATTGCAAACTTATGCTAACTATACTCGCATCAGATTACTGCCTATAATGGGAAGGTTTGCTCTCTCTGTGTGTTCATCAGAGACTGAGAGAGTGTGCGCGTTAGGCGTGGTTGAATGCGAAACTCATTGTTTGAGAAGGAACGCACATGGAGAAAACAATTTTAAATAAGAACAGCTGGCAGGCTTTTTGTTTATCAATAGAGAGAACGAGGGAAGTTTCATGTACAGATGAGGTAAAGTGTTTTAGAATGTTAAAATAAAGGCACTTCCAGACAAAACAGCTATATACATCCACATGCACATGAATGACAGATGGATGGGAGTTTGGTGTGAGTTCGAATCAGATTGGCTTCGGCAGCTTTTAAGCCAGGAATGTCAGCAGCAGATTATTGGCTTCATTAAGACTGTATTTCATAGCTCAAGCTTCAAACAGCAGATGGAATAAACCAGTGAGATATATTCCGGAGTAGTGAGTATTTCAAGTTAGAAATGTCAGGGAATGGTGTCAAGAATCAGCTCATCGTCAAAGGGATCTCCCACAGTTGTGACTTGTCTGCTTCAACTGCAGATATTGGCCAGGGATGGGATGGAAACAGTGGAAGGAAGTGGAGTTTGTAACCAGAACAGTAGACATGCTCTTAACAGCAAAGGCAATGATATGATGCATTATGATTCTCCCCTGAAACTGAATAGTTCAACAAAGAGATCCGTGAGTAACACTGCCAGAACAGAGAGCGAGACAGTAATTGAACACCTTCATTTATGCAGTTAGCAGTGGTCTGTCGAGTGAATATCTAGATTGAGAGATTGGATTGGATTGGAACAATAATAGTGGCAGGAAGTGTAGACGATATGAAATAACAATAATATAGTCATAACTGGTTTATAGAAAACAAAATCTGGATAGTGACACTCACCAGGAACACCAACGATAACCAGGAAGGGATAATAAAAGTATTGAATAATGAGAAGAGCGTAATAGATCCGCAATGATAATGACATCCAATCAAATGCAGAAAGACACCAAACATAATCGGCTAAGCTCCTGTCTATTGTTGGAATATTCCTGTCTAATGTTCTCAGATTCTGATCCATTGTTGGAATATTTCAATCTAATGTTCTCAAATTCTGATCCATTGTTGGAACATTCCAGTCTCATGTTCTCAGATTCTGATTTCCTCCCTTCTCTCTGGATCTGCTGATCCCTGTCGATGCTGTCAGTGATGCTCCCGCTCGTGGTATGGGTTGACACATTGAACGGAGCCCATTTATCATTAAAAGATGGAAACCGTCCACTGGGTTAATTAGAATCCATGGAGATTGGCATTAATCGCAGTCACTGAACAAATAGGCTCAGTTAAACAGTTCAATAAATCACTTTTCATATACTGGATGCAATGGATGAGGGTTGATGAGGGATGGACCATAAATCTTTCAATATTTTATAACTTTTTTTTCCTTGTATATGAGAGTATTAAAAGAACACTGCAGGGGTCTATGTATGTTCCATTCTGTTTATGAAAGGAGGCAGTTATAAAATAACAGATCGGCTGCAAAAAAAAAGGGGGGGGGTGCAGTGGGCAAGTTTCTAGATACCTGAACACAAAGTACGGTGCTTATTGACCAATGTGCGGCCACTCCTGGTTTTAATGCCCTGTTATCAAATCCTTTCATAACCTTGAGATAGAGCATTGGGACTGCTGCTCAGGAACAGGCTGAAGAAATTATCTCCCAGTGGGCCTCTTACAGAGGGAGAAGAGAGGACCATTCAGTCCATATTAGCCTGTTGCGACTTGAAAAGGTGGAAAGCTGGAATATTGGCACATTTTGTCAACAGAATCATTCAGAACAAAGAGATGTGTTGCTGCACCTGCATAAAGTGTAACTGAGAGGGCACCTGCAGTACATTGTGTTGTCTGTGTTTCTGTAACTGAGAAAGGAAAGACCTCCATCAGATACAGTTTAACGACTGCTCGTAATCCACGGGTTGCTGTGTCTCGGATCTGTTACACAAGGACAGGAGGAGGCCATGCAGCCTCTCGAGTGTGTTTAGAAGAACTAGGGGAGGCCATTAAGCCTCTTGAGTGTATTACAGAGAGGACAGGAGGAGCCTAGTCAGACTTTCGAGCCCGTTATAGAGGGGCAGGAAGTGTTGATTTAACTTTCAAGTCTGTTACGCATAAATATTAGTTGTAAATTAGTTGTGGAATAGGAAATACCTGATGTTAACATTAAAGTTCTAACATTGAACAAGGCCAATTTTGAAAGTGTTAGGTGAGCCCTGTAAAAGGCTGATTGGAATACCCTATTCACAGGTAAAGGGATGGTTGGAAAATGCAAGGCCATCAAAACTTGGTTTCGTAGAGTCCAGAGCCAACGTGTTCCTATTAGTGAGATGGGCAAGTCTGGTGGGTGCAGGGAGTGCTGGATGGTTAGATATATTGATGTTATGGTCAAGGTAAGGAAGGAGGCATATGTCCGGTAAACAGAGCTAAGATCAAGTGAATCCCGAGAGGAGTATAAGGGCAATAAGTGTATAGTCAATGAGGAAATCAGGCCAGAAAAATGTGGACATGAGATGGCTTTAGAAATAGGGTTAACGAGGCATTGAAGAAATTCTACACATCCTTTAATGATAAAATATTAACTAGGGGGAGAACAGGACCCCTTAAAGATAAGTAAGAATACCTATGTGTGGAACCACCCGAGATTGGAAGGATATGAAACAAAAAATTCTCCTCAGTATTTAATGAGGAGGAGGTTCCAAGGGCGAGAGAATGAATAAATATACAGTGATACATTGAAAGGTGTCTATATTACAAGGAGGGGTTTGACATTTTAAAACACATAAAGGTGAACTAATCCCTGGGACCTGATCAGTTGTATCCCAAATGTTTGTGAGAAGCTAGGAAAGAAATTGGTCAGCATTTTGCTGATATATTTGTATCATTGATTTCCACAGGTGAGGTGTCAAAAGACTGGAGGGCTGCTAACATAGTGTCATTATTTAAAAAGTAAGGAAAAAACACAGGTAACCATAGATCGGTGAGCATGACGTCAATGGTGACTAAATTGTTGGAGGGGATTTTGTTGGAAAGGATGAACATGCATTTGAAAAGACAAGGACTGAAGAGGTACATTGGAGATCACGTCTCACTGACTCGGTGTAATCTTTTGAGGAAGTGATGAAGATGATGGATGAAGGCAGGACAGTGGATGTTGTCTTTATGGAATTCAGTAAGATTACCAAAATGTTCTACATGGTAGACTGGTTAGCAAGGTTAGACTTCCTCGGATCCAGGGAGAACTCGCCATTTAGATTCGAAATTTTCTTGAATATTGAATATTGAATATTGGAGACAGGGCATGACGTTGGACATTTGTTCTGTAAACTTGGAGACATGTGACCAGTGGCGTGCCGCAAAGATCAATAGTGGGTCCACTGCCTTTTGTCACTGATGCAAATCATTTACATTTGAGTATATGAAGTACGGTCAGTAAGTTTGTAGATAATTCCAAATTTGGTGGTGTAGTCGACAGTGAAGAATGATATCTCAGACTATAATGGGACCTTTTTAGGTGAACCGAGGAGTGGCAGATAGAGTATATTTTAGTTACATATGAGGTGTTGCATTTTGGCAAGACAAATCAAGGTAAGACTTACAGGTAGTGCCCTGTCGAAAGCTGCCAGTGAAGGAGAAGTCCATTGAAATTATCGAATCCCTACAGTGAGGAAACAGGCGTTTCGGCCCATCGAGGCCACACCGAACCTCTAAACAGTCTCCCACTGGACAAACACCTGCCTATCCCTCTGAGCCTGCATTTCCCATGGCTAATCCACCAACCCTAAACATCCCTGTGTACGGTGCGCAATTTAGCATGGCCAATCTACCCTGATCTGTATATCTTTATACAGTTGGAGTAAAACATAGCACCCGGAGGAAACTCACACAGACACGGGGAGAATGTACAAACTCGACACAGCGAGTCATTCAAGGTTGGAATTAAACCCATATCGCTGCCCTATGAGGCAGCAAAGCTAGCCTCGTGGTATAGGTTCTCCATTCCTTGAAAGTGCCGTCACAGGTAGACAGCGCAGTGATGAAGGCATTTGGTTATCTTCCCTTTATTGGTGCGTGCTTTGAGTCGAAGCATTTGCATGACATGTTAAATCTGTACAGGACATTGGTTTGGCCACTTTTGTAATATTGCCTTTAATTCTGGTCTCTCTACTGTCGGAAAGATGTTGTCAAACTTGAAAGGGTGCAGAAGTGATTTAAAAGAATGTTGCAGGTGTTGGAGGGTTAGAGTTACAGGGAGAGTTTGAATAGGCTGGGGCTATTTTCAAGTGTTGAGGCTGTGCGTGGGGGGATCCTTAAAGGGGTTTATAAAATCATGAGGGGCATAGATAAACTCATAAAGGGGTATAAACAGTCAATGTCTTCCCAGGATAGACGAGACCAAAATTAGAAGACAAAAGTTTAAGGTGAGAGGAGAATGATTTAAAAAGGGACACGAAGGACAACATTTTCAAACAGAGACTGCTGCGTGTATGGATTGAACAGACAAAAGAGGTGGTGGAGGCAGGTATAGTTACACCATTTAAAAGGCATTTGGATGGTTACATGCATGGGAAGTGTTTAGAGGGAGATGGGCCAATTGCTGGCAAGGGGGACGAGATTAATTTAGGATATTTGGCGGTATGGATGACCAGACCGAACGATCTTTTTCCATGCTGTATATCTCTGAGAGTCTATTGACTCTTCAGTGTATAACACGGGAACAGGAGGAGGCTATTCAGCATCTGAATTTTTGCCAGTCGGCTTGTTTGCTCAATCACAGAGAGTCAAATACAAAAATACATCATTCAGAGTTTGATGGTGCTTTACAGAAACGGGGAAAGGCCTTTAGTCAAGAAAAAGTTGTAAAGAATGTGAAGAGGCCAGTCAGTCCCTCACCTCCATTCCACAGGAGCAGCAGGTGAGCACAGAGCTATTGGAGCCTGTTACCCCGGAGCAGGAGGAGGACATCTCCTTTCACAAACTTGGGATCAGGAGGGAGTCATTCAACTGCTTGGAACTGGGGCACAGGGACAGGAGACAGTCACTCAACTGTTCGAGACAGGGACACAGGAACAGGAGACTCACCTGTTCGAGACAGGGACACAGCAACAGGAGCCAGTTATTCAACTGCTCAAAACTGGGGCACAGGGAAATCTGGAGGGTACTGAGGCCCGAGGATCTTGTTACGCAGGAACAGGAGAAGGTGATTCACTCCCCACCAGTATGGGACACTGGGAGAGAAGGGGAGTTTGCTTGGAACAAACAGAAATATATGATAAGTTGCATCAGTGGTCCATTCAATCCTGCCCCACCATTCACTAAGACCACGGCTGATCTGATTGTGATTCCCTCATTCCATTCTACAGAGCTTCCCCTCTCTGCCTGTGCTCCATTGTTGGTCATGTTGCAGACTCAGATGCTGTAACAACAGTTACCATGACTCATCCAGAGGGTTGGGTCTAACTGGATGAGTCAGGATTTGAAGAGTCCAATCACAATAATTAAAACAAAAATAAAGACATAGCCGGATGTTTAGTTCTCTCACATTCACAATCTAACTCATATAACCATTACATATTCAGGATGGAGCACTGTGTAGATCCGGCTAGTGTACTGCTGAATGCAACCCAGCTATGTGCAGAGTGAAACTCTGTGCAGCCCACACCAATGTTGGATCTATAATCCTGGGCTAAATGTCCAGCGTGGGGGGCTGTGCAGTCCGCACTGGTTCATTCATATATAAACCCAGATTGTTGCATTGTTCGGGAACACTGTGTTAGATCGCAGCTCAGTGTGGGGAAACTTGCAGCCAATGTTGGAACTGACAGGATGTGCAGCTCCCATCCATTTACAGCTCTATATCTCCACTGTGCCTTGACAAGGGATGCTGCGAATGTGAAAGTCACTGCGAGGAAGAGATGTAAATGGAAACAATTTAAATACCAATAGTTCTGATTAAGGCACGTATCACTCTAGTATTTAAAGATGAAATAACTGAGATAATATCCAATGAGATTTTGTAAATGATGCAAACAATAAGAGGGGTTGGTAACGTTATAGTGGTTGCACTATAAGCCATCAAATAATCAATGGGAATTAGACGAACAAATATACAGGAAGACTGGAGAGAATTGCAGGAGCAATAGGGTTGTCATAATAGGTGATTTTAATTATCCTAACATAGGCTGGGACTTCCAGAGGGTTAAGAACTTAGATGGAACGTAATTTGTTAAGTGTGTTCAGGAAAGCTTCCACAAGCAGCATGTACAGGGTCCTACTCGGGAAGGGACAAACTCGACCTATTGTTGGGAAACGGCAGGATAGGTGACGGAGTTAAAGTGGGGGAGCATTTTGGTAAAAGTGACCAGAGATATATTAATAATAAAATAGGTATGGGTGGGGAAAAAATTGGCCCACAGATTCAAGTTCTAAATTGGGGCAAGGCGAATTTTGTTGAAATTCGACAGGGGATTGCAGGGCTTGATTGGAGTAGTGTGTTTCCAGATAAAAGGATCCAGGGCAAGTGGGAGGGCTTCAAAGAGAGATAGCTCGAGTTCAAGGTCTGCATGTTCCTGTGAGGGTGAAGGGAAAGTGAGGCCTGAAGAGAGAACCCTGGATGACAAGAGATATTGAGGCTCTGAACAGAAAGAAAGGAGGCGTCACTCAAGTACAGGCAGCTGGTTCCAAGGGAATCTGTGGAGGTACACATGGGTTACAGGAGTTTACTGAAGAAGGAAATCAGCAGGGCTAAAATGGGGTATGAGATAGCCTTGACTGAGCAGATTAAGATGAATCCAAATTCAGTATAGTAAATAAAAAGAACAACTGGAGAGAGATAGGACGCCTTACAATCCAAAATGGGCATGCATGTGTAAAACATCAAGAGATGGGTGAGGTCCTCAATTTCCCCTCTGTGTTTATCATGAAGAAAGACATGAAGACATGTGACCTTTGGGAGGTTAGTTGCGATATCTTGGTACAGTCAATATCACAGTAGAGGTGTTGTTGGACATATTAGAATGCATAAAGTCAGGTAAATCTCTTGGTCCTGACCAGATATATCTAAGAGCACTGCACAAGGCGAGAGAAGGTAGTTCAGGGGCAAGGTCTCGGAAGACTGGGAAGTAGCAATTGTAGTGCCCTTATTCAGAAGGGCTGCAAAGAAAAGCCTGGGAAATATAGACCAGTAAGCTTCACATCTGTTTCGGAAACCACTTGAGAAAGTTCGGAGATATAAGATATGGATGCATTTGGAAAGACAGAGTTTGACTTGGAGCAGTCAGCACAGCTTTGTGTGTGGCAGATCATGCCTGACAAATTTTGATCGAGTTTTTTGAGTAAGTGACTTGGAAGGATGACGAGGAAAGATGGTGGACATAGTCTACATGGATTTCAGTAAGGCCTTTATAAAGTTACACATGGTAGGCCGCTCTTGAAGGTTAGATCGCATGGACTCCAATGTAAACTGGCAAATTGGCGACACAATCGGCTTAATGTTCTGAAACAAATGGCAATGGTGGAGGTATGCTTGTCGGACTGGAGGCCTGTGACTAGTGGAGTGCCTTAGTTGTCGGTCCTGGGCCCATTGCTGTTTGTTATCTATATCAATGATTTGGACCAGAGTGCACAATGCAACGTTAGTAAGTTTGCAGACGATACTAAATTAGGAGACATCATTTACAGTGAGGAAGGTTGTCAGAAATTGCAGCAGTACCTTGATCAGCTGGGGAAGTGGGCTGAGAAATAACAAATGGAGTTTAATTTAGATAAGTGTGGCGTCTGGCATTTTGGAAAGTCAAATCCAGGTAGGAGTTTAATGATGAATGATAGTGCCTTAAGACGTGTAGTGGAACAAAAGGTCGTTGGAGATCAGCTGCACGGTTGTCTGAAATTTGAGTCACAGATACACAGGACAGTGAAGAAGGCTATTGGCACATTGGCCTTCTTCAACGCATTGAGTATAGAAGTTGGGACGTTATGCTGCAATTGTACAGGATGTTGGTAAGGCTGCAGTTGGAGTATTGTGTTCAGTTTTGTTCATCTTGCTCTAGAAAGCATATTATTGAACTAGAAAGTATGCAGAACAAATTTCCAAAGATGTTTCCTTGGCTAAAAGCTCTAAGTTATAGGCAGAGGTTGGGCAGGTTAGAACTTATTTCTTACAGCTTAGGAAACCGAGGGGGTTCTTATAGAAGTGTAGCCCTTATAAAATCATGAGAGGCGTGCATGGGGTGAATACTTCAAACTTTTTTCTCAAGTTTGGTGAATTGATGACTAGAGGACATCCGTTAATGTTTGGAAAGGATAAAAAATATAAAAAGGAAACTGAGGGGCAACGTTTTTACATAGAGTGTGGTACGCATATGGACTGAGCTGTCAGTGGAAGTGATTGAGGTGGGTACAATAACAACATTGAAAAAGCAATTGGACAAATACACAGATAGGAAAGGATTAGAGGGATACAGAACAAGGGCAGGGAAACGGGTGAGTCTGGATGTACATTTTGGTTGCCATGGACCAGCTCGGCCAAATGACCAGTCTTATTGGCAGTCTCGTGCAATATTACTGTAAATGAGTGTGTTTTGGGGTGGAGATAGGATGCGGGGGGTGGGGGGGAGACTGAGATAAAATGTCATGGAAGGATATTTTCACACGTTTCAGAATGAAGACATTTCGATAGTATCATGTAACACGGGTCAGTATTTCGAAGAATTATGAGTGAATGGGATATTGCTGTGAGTTCAGGCGATGGAGAGTTTTGGATGAGCATTTGTTCTGCAGCTTTGTAACTGCGAATGAGGACAGCAGAGTCTTCACCTCACTGGGCTGAATCTAACAAAAAACTGTTACAGTGACATTTTAATTAAGTGTGACAGGGATTGTCTGCACGAGGCCGAGCTAGTTTCCTGGTGCTATCTTACCAAACTCATCTCATTAACTAGCCACCCCACTCCATAGTGTCCCTCTCATACAATGCCAGCCCGATTCTGCCAACCATCATGACTGGAGGTACTCACAATCGCCTGGATGCCCCTGGATATTCTGTGATCACTGACACTGGTGCCATCTTTAAAAGGCCGATGGGCACACGGTTGCGCTTTCTCAGTTTGGAGCTGCCCTGCACATTTTCCCCAAGCATGGCAGCGAAGGGGAAGTTACACCATCGTTTGTCGACAGCAGCACGGAGGTCCTGGTGGATGGGCAAGTACAAAAGGGGACCATTCTCTTCCCAGAGGGGGCCACACTACCAGACCCACCGAGAATGGTCTGCTCTCACCACCCAGCTCAGTGCAGTATCTACGGTCTGAAGAAATGTCCAGCAAAAGAGGACAAGCATCAATAACCTTCCCCACTCTGTAGGGATAAGGGTCACCATATTTTCTCTGCTCCCTCACACTCACTGTATGTCTGTAAAAGCACCGACCCCCGAACAAGGCTCATGCTCCACCACTCTCACTATTGCATGCAGCACCTTCCCTCTCTTTCTCTCTTGCCTTTCTAATGCCCCCCACATAGTTAGAGAATATTCTGGGGAATCCCAATTATGGAATGTTCCAGGCATTGTTCCAACTTGTTCCCAGTTTAAGGAAAACGGCTGTGCCCCAGTGTGTAACACGTAAGAGGATGGAGTAGAGATTTACGTTTTTCAAATCACACACAATTAAAATCCATCATGAGGCCATTCAGTACTTCAAATATGCTCCAACATTCAATACGTTTGGGGGTGATCTGATGGTTTTCTCAGCTCCATGTTACAGGAACTTTCAGTCATTCAACCCCTAGGTTCCTGTTACCGAGCAGATGATTCTCAGACACTTCATACCCCGGGTTTCTTCCACCATGTGTTCAGAAGGCATTTCCCATGGGGACGGACTCTCCTTACAATATATTTCATCTGATTTATAAATTCATGCAACAGTCAGCATGCTTTCCACAGACCAATCAAAAACATGCACTTATTTTATGGCTATCGGTATTCAACCACAATTAGTAATTCTAGTTATTTCACTTGTCTCACCTTATTGTATTCAGCCAAAGACAGCTTCCAAACACTTGTCTCATAATAAAATACAATTTCTAGCAGAGAACATTTTTGTATCAAATACACCTTGTCCCTTGTCATTAAAATTTCTCTTGCCCTTTTTCTGCGGCTTATTCTGTGTGTAGCAGTTACACAGTCTCCCACTCAGTTGGTTGGATGGTTGGTTTGTGATGCAGAGGGAGGCCACCAGCGCAGGTTCAATTCCCCATAATTCCCCAGAGGTTACTATGAAGGGGATCCTCTCTCAACCTCACCCTATCACCCGCGTGGTGACCTTCAACGTAAACCACCACGAGTGGTCTCTCTAATGAGAGTTATTTGGGACTCTAATCTATCCATATTAGCATTTTAATTTTTAGCAAAGTTTTTTATTGAAAAAGATATATTTATTATTATATTAAACCTATAACAAAACAACTCAAATAACTGAACAAAATTATACCCATGTGCATGTATATACAAAATAAGTTAAAGTCTCTAAACGGACAGAAGAAAAGCAAAAATAAACAATAAATAATAAAGAAATAATAACAAAGTGATAGCTCTCGTTCTTCGAGAGCATCAACTGATACACATTCATACGTTCATAATTCCTAATATGTGATTCATTAGACAATATCGTCATGGCTATATAAAAGACCTTTTTAGAGTGGCAAATAAGCCTGCATCGCGGTAATCCAGAAAGGGTTTCCATATCTTATATAAATCTCTGCTTTTCGGTGCACCATACTAATGAGAACGTCCAAAGGGTTTTCAGACATCCAAAACAACAGAATATTTTTCCTAGCACAGAAAATATGGGGGAGATACTACAGGAGTATTGTGCATCAGTATTTACTGTGGAAAATGATATGGAAGATATACAAAGTAGGGAAATAGATGGTGACACCTTGCAAAATGTCGATATTATAGACGTGGAGGTGCTGGATGTCTTGAAGTGGGTAAAGGTGGATAAATCCCCAGGACCTGATCAGGTGACTCCAGAACTCTGTGGGAAGCTAGAGAAGTGATTGCTGGGCGTCTTGCTGAGATATTTGTTATATCGATAGTCACAGGTGAGGTGCCGGAAGACTGGAGGTTCGCTAACGTTGTGCTATTGTATAAGAAGGGTGTTAAGGACAAGCCAGGGAACTATAGACCAGTGAGCCTGACGTTGGTGATGGGCAAGTTTTTGGAGGGAATCGTGAAGGCCAGGATGTGCTTGTATTTGGAAAGGCAAGGACTGATTAGTGATAGTCAACTTGGCTTTGTGCGTGAGAAATCATGTCTCATAAACTTGATTTAGTTTCTTGAGGAAGTAACAAAGAGGATTGAGGAGGGCAGATGGGTAGAAGTGATCTATATGGACTTCAGTAAGAGTTTTGATGAGGTTCCCCATGGGAGACTGAATGGCATGGTTAGATCTCATGGAATACATGGAGAACTAGCCATTTGGATGCAGGACTGGCTCAAAGGTAGGAAACATAGGGTGGTGGTGAAGGGTTGTTTTTCAGACTGGAGGCCTGTGGCAAGTTCAGTGACACAAGGATCGGTGCAGGATTCACTACATTTTGTCATTGACATAAATGATTTGGATGCAAGCATAAGAGGTACAATTAGTAAGTTTGCAGATGACACCAAAATTGGAGGTGTAGTGGAGAGCGGAGAGGATCACCTCAGATTGACCAAATGGCCAATGGGCTGAGAAGTGGCAGATGAGGTTTGATTCAGATAAATGCGAGGTGCTGCATTTTGGGAAAGAAAGTCTTAGCAGGACTTTTACACTTAATGGTAAGGTCGCAGGGAGTGTTGCTGAACAAAGAGACATTGGAGTGCAGGTTAAAAGCTCCTTGAAAGGGGAGTTGAAATACATAGGATAGTGATGAAGGCGTTTCCTTTATTGGTCAGAGTTTAGAGTACAGGAGTTGTAAGATCATGTTGCGGCTGTACAGGACACTAGTTTGGCCAGTGTTGGAATAGTGCGTGCAATTCTGGTCTCCTTCCTATCGGAAAGATGTTGTGAAACTTGAAAGGGTTCAGAAAAGATTTCAAGGATGTTGCCAGCGTTGGAGGATTTGAGCTATAGAGAGAGGCTGAACAGACTGGGGCGTCAGAGGCTGAATGCTGACATTATAGTTTTACAAAGTTATGAGGGGCATGGAAAGGATAAATAGGTAAAGTCTTTTCCCGGGGGTCGGGGAGTCAGAACGAGAGGGTATAAGTTTAGGGTGAGAGGGGAAAGATATAATAGAGAACTACAGGGCAACTATTTCATACAGAGAATGGTACATGTATGGAATGAACTGCCAGGTGATGTCGGGGAGACTGATACAAGTGTAACATTTAAGAGGCATTTGGATGGGTAAATGAAGAAGAAGGGTTTGGAGGGATATGGGCCGGGTGCTGGCAGGTGGGTTTCGATTGGTTTGGGATATCTGGCCGGCATGGTCGGGTTGGACCAAAGGGTCTGTTTCCATGCTGTACCTCTCTATGACTCTATGACTCTATGACTTATATTAATCTCTGTTTTTTTGTTGCATCATGCTGGTGTGAAAGTCCAAAGGGATATTCTCCATGATGAGTTTACAAAGTCCCAACAGATCTGGGGAGTTTTCAGACATACAAAACAACATAATATTTCCCTAGCCCAGAAAGTAAAGATATATTTTTTTCCGATGTGCAACTGTATAAGATACTCTGGGCAAGCCCAGAAAAAGAGAAACCAGGTCCATCTCCAATTCGGTCCCCTAGACCCACTCTAGCACAACTAACGCAGTGCTCCAATATATACGAAGCCTGCAGCAGGACCACATGCAATGAGTCAGAGTGCCTGTAGTCATTCTGCATTTAGGACACGCTGAAGATAATCCCACTTTGAATTTTGAGGGAAAATCTGGGGTCAGATAGACCATGTGAAAAATTTTCAACTGCATGGAATGGGTCCTATTTCAGATCAAAATCCTTAGAGCATTTTCACAAATATCCTCCCATGTCTCCGAAGAGATCTAAACCCCCAACTCTCTCGCAAAGACGTCACGAAGCTGAACAGTCTTGTCTGAGCGGACACTATCCAACTAATGATAAAGGGTACTGACAGAGAGCGTATTCTTAGCAGTAAGAACCCACTTCTCTGTATCGGATCTATAAGTGTCTGTTCAAAGTAATTTTTTAATCAAATCTCTAATCTGGAAAAAAAAAAACAGAAGGAGTATCTACTAGGTAGCCCATACTTACGAGTTATTTGACCAAATGATATAATTGTTTCTCCCTCAAGTAACACGTGGTGGCTCAGTGGTTTGCAGTGCTGACTCACAACATCAGGGTCATGGGTTTGGTTCCAGCCTTGGGTGACTGGCTGTGCGGAGTTAGTATATCCTCAACTGTGTCTGCGTAGGTTTCCTCCCACAGTCAAGCAGATGTGCAGGTTAGATGAATTGTTCATTGCTAAATCGCTCATAGTGTTCCAGGATCTGTAAGTTGGGGCATTAACCAGGGTATATATAGCATGGTAGGGGAATGGGTGTGAGTGGGTCACTCTACAGAGGGTCGAAGTGGACTTGCTGGGCCCAAGGACCTGATTCCACACTGCAGGGCTTCTACTAAGTCTAAATCACCCAAGCAAGGTATCCCCCTCGCTGCCCACAGTTTACACCTGGAATCCATTATCCCTGGTTGACAACCTGGTATACCAATTATAGGGGTTAAGAAACATGGTTTTGGCTGTATTGCCCTCAATCTGACGGATTGTCCTTCATGCTTTAACAGTATTGATAATCATTAGTTTCTGACAGTACTCCATAAACGTTGTCAGTTTATCTAAGAACGACAGACTAAAAGGGTTCACTTTGTCTGAGAGGGCTCAATGTCTAGCCATATTGATGCCAAGACCACAGAGGCCCAGGCACTCAAATACGTTGAAAAAAAACTTAATTCATTGCTATTAATCGGGGAGATCAACTCCCCACAATCTTGGGGCAGTTGCAATTTTGTTAGCTTGATAAAGAATCGCTTATGTTGCCAAATAAAAGAGCTAAACCAGCCATGTTTTTTAAAAAAACTTTGATTAGGTTACTTACAGTGTGGAAACAGGCCCTTCGGCCTATCAAGTCCACACTGATCCGCCGAAGCGCAACCCACCCACACCCATTCCCCTACATTTACCCCTTCACCTAACACTATGTGCAATTTAGCGTGGCCAATTCACCTAACCTGCACATTTTTCGACTGTGGAAGGAAACCGGAGAACCCAGAGAAAACCCACGCAGACACGGGGAGAATGTCCAAACTCCATGCAGTCAGTCGCCTGAGGTGGGAAGTGAACCGGGTCACTGGCAGTATGAGGCAGCAGTATTAACCACTGTGCCACAGTGCAGCCCGCATGCCTCATTTGTCTGGGAAATATCCAAAAAAGCATTCACACGTGGTGTAGGAAATGAGGAAGGGCATTCATTTTAATAACAGCTATCCGACCTAGCCAGGATTTTGAAAATGCCTCCCATCTTTGAAGGTCTTGTTTAATTTTGTCCAACAAATGGACATAGTTCACGTTAAATAAATGATCAAAGACAGATATAATGAATATACTGAAATAGGAAAACCACCCCCGTGACCATTTAAATGGAAACCAGGATTTAGCCTCAGTATCAGGTATTTCCCTAAGACCTCCCATAGGCATGGCCTCCAACTTTGTAAAATTAATCTTATCGCCCGGAAAGGCAACAAGCGAATTACTGTATTGCATCACATGACCTACCAAAATTGCGGGATTTGACTTAAAACATAAGACCCTCATATGCATACAATGTAATCTTTCGTGACTTCTATCCGACCTCTGGGGCAGATATGTTGACATCCTATGGATGGATGTACAGAAGAGATCCGGCCACTGAACCCAATCAAATGCCTTCTCTCATCTAAAGAGATCAATAATCGCTGGACAGATTGATGTTGACACTCTTAGATCATATTGAGTAACCACGTAACATTGTAGGAAAATCTGCCGCCCTTTATAAAGCCTGTTTAGTCCTCTTTGGTAATGGAAGGCAGCAAAGTTTCCAGCCTGAATGCACGGGTTTCAGACGGGATTTTGAGACCAACATTTAAAAGTGAGATTGGCGTGTAAGAAGCACAATCCTCCAGGGTCTTCATTTCTTCAGCATCAGAGAGATATGAGCCTCTCTTAAGGATGGAGGGAGGGGTTCGTGACTGTATGAGTGACAGAACATGTTAAACATCAGCCCTGACAATAGGTTTATAAATTATTTATAAAATTCACTCAGAAACCCGTCAGGAACGTGCACCTTTACATTCTGAAGTTGCTTCACACCCTCCTGCGCTGACAATGGTGCATTAAGCCACAACACTTATTCAGGGGTAACTCCTGAAAGACCCAGGTTCTTGAAAAATGATTCCATCTTAATCCATCTATACTCAAAATGTTCAGGCTGAAATAATTTGTTGAAAAATCTCGGACAGGAGGCATTAATCTTTTTGGAATTGAAGGTAAGGATCCCAGTACCTTCCCTAATTTAGGTAATGGCTTAAGAGGGGCGTTCGTTTTCTTGGCAAGATAGAATAAATACCTGCCTGGCTTATCACCATGTTCACACAGCCGTTGTTTTGCAAAAGTAAGTACCTTCCTGGCTGTCTGTGTGAGCGTGGAATTCACCGTAGACCGAAGCATTGTTATCCTCTGCAGGTTAGCCACTGAGGGTCTATCACAGTATGCCCTCTTGGCTGGCCTCAGCTCTGCCTCAAACCAGCGTTCCTGCTCCTCCTACTGCAACATCCTAACGATTAATTAATCCCTCGGCAGAAGCCTTAGCAATTTCCCATCGAATGGATGGTTTACTGGTTAAATCTGAATTAATGGTGAAGAAAGATCTGAATTAATTGCAGTGGGTGGCGCGGTAGCACAGTGGTTCGCACTGCTGCCTCACAGCACCAGTGACCCCAGTTCAATTCCTGCCTTAGGTGACAGTTTGTGTGGAGTTTACACATTCTCCCGTGTCTGCGTGGGTTTTCTCCAGGTGCTCCGGTTTCCTCCCACAGTCCAAACATGTGCAGGTTAGGTGAATTGGCCATGCTAAATTGCCTGTAGTGTTAGGTGAAGGTGTAAATGTCAGCGAATGGGTCTGTGTGGCTTGCTCTTCGGCGGGTCGGTGTGGACTTGTTGGGCCAAAGGGCCTGTTTTTTACACTGTAAGTAATCTAATCTAAATACTCAATTAACCAACTAGTCTTAATACTAAAGAGATTGATCCGCTAGTGTCTCGAAGCTGTTATATTGCCCTTAATCTAAATCAATAAGTATACTGCTTCATGGTCAGAAATGTTAATATTCCTAATTGTGCAGGATGCCACCGAATCTAAGATTGTTGCAGGAATGGGGAAGATATCAACCCTCGTGTGGCATTTCTGCCGGTTAAAGAAGAAAATAAAATCCCTCCTTGTGATGGGGATCTGCCTCCAGATATCCACCAGCTCTCTTTCTGCACACAAATCCACTAATTGCTTACATTATAATGAGGGTATTGGGGCACCTTAGGACATTCTGTCCACCATGGGGTCCATAAGACAGTTGAAATCTTCAAAAATAATGTGCCACGATGCAAGATAACTGAATTGGAAAATGCATCTACTAGGATTTTAAGATGGTGCGCCGGGGGTGGGGGGGGGGGGGTTGGGGGGCGGGGGGTTCGCGTGGGGGTGGGGGTGGGGGGGAGTGAGTGCAATAAACATACAAAATACTGTATTATTTACCATACTTCAAGGCTTTGGGGATTATAAGCCTCCCGTGAGTATCAAATACAATCTAGTAGGTTAAATGGAAGATTCTTTTTATCCATTCTGGCTTCTCCCCAACTCGTAATATTAAAAGAGGAGAAATAAACCCGATCAAACGCGATCTGCTGGAAAGTCAAATGTTCCTTGTCATCAAGGTGCATCTCCTGCAATAGGACAACATCCATCCTCTCTTTTTAAGACTAGAAAGTAAATTTTTCTTCTTTCCTGGCTAATGGCTCCCCTTAATGCTCCAGGTAGACCATTTAAGCATGTCATTACCCAGAGCACACTGTAGCAACATTTGAACTCGAGAGAGGAAGAATTCGAATTACTGATCATAAATAAACAAAGTCTCGTAGAGCTTAAAAACTACACAAACTAAAACTATTACAAATGCCAAATCTCAAATCTTTCCAAAACTAAGCATTTTAAGTAAATGGCTGTGATGGAGTGGGTGAGGGAACCACTTTGCCCATGCTGTGATGCAGAGCCCAACAAAGCAGACCTTCCAGATCGCCACCATCTTGAATTTCCCCTTAATATTTTATCGATATTATCATTTCATTTAGCATCATATTCCTGGATGTTCTGGAGCAATGTGATTTTTTACCACTGTCAGCATTTCCCCAACACTGCACATTCCTGCCATTCCTCGATAATCCTTGACTCCGATATTCTTTATGAACCTCTGTCTGTGCCTCAAACATAATCAATATCTCTGCCTCCAATGCTCTGCGGGGAAGAGAGTTCCAAATACTCTCACCACTGAGAAAACTAAAATTAACTTCATCTGTGTATGAGATTATTTTTGTCTCCTTACCTGAGAAAGGATATAATTAAATTGGAAGCAGTTCATAGATATTTCACTTCATGTATTCCAGGAATGAGGGTCTTATATTATGAAGGCTTTAACAGGTTACTCTTGGAATGAGAGGTGATCTTATTGAAACATACAAAACCTAGAGGAGAGTGATCAGATAGATACTCACTGGGTGTTTGTATAGTAAAACTTCTTGTTGTTTTTATAGAATCTCGACATTGTGGAAGCAGGACATTCCGTCCATCAAGTCCACATTGACCCTCGTAACAGTATCGCACCCCCGCCCCCGGACCTGCCCCCCTACTCTATCTATGTAACCCTGCATTTCCCATGACTAACCTAACTAACCAACACATCCCTGGGCGCTATAGACAATTTAGCATAGCCAATCCGTTCTAAGCTGGATACCTTTGGACAGTGGGAGGAAACTGGAACACTGGGAGGAAACCCACACAGACATGGGGAGAATGTTCAAAATCCACATCGAGGGTCGCCCGAGGTTGAAATTGAACGCAGCTACTTGGTGATGGGAGGTAGCAGTGCTAACCACAGATCCACCATGCACATCCGTTAGTTGTATTAGTTACTTGTGGCTGATTAAAGAAATCTTCCTGACTTGTTCCTGTCACTGAACTCGACTCAGTCTGAGAACTTTATCATCGGCCATATCACCAACCTGGTTACATTTAAAATTATGTTTCAGCAGTGGAGGAATGAGACGAGAAAAGGAAACAGTGATACCCTCCAACCTCCATCAGAGCAGGAATTAGGAGAAATACACAAAGTAGGATTTCAGTCAAGTGGGAATTCTCTTACCCAGAAGTTTGGGATGGCTGGATCTTTAAATTATATCTAAGCTGGCTTTGTCTGATTTTCCATGGACAAGTGAATCAGGGATAATGGTGCATGGAAAGAAAAGTGCATCTGGGACCACAATGAGATGAGCCATGACCTTATTTATTAATGGAGTAGTGTGAAAGGGCCGAATGGCCCACTTGTGTCCCTCAGCCCTATGTTCTGATGTTCCATTCAGGCCTCGGACATGTTAAAAAGGGGCCGATCGAAGCCACTCCGATGGTTAGGTGGAGTTTTGGAAATGTACTTGGAAAATCCAGACTGGATCAGTTAGTGACCACCACCCCCACCCCCAATCCCTGTTTCCAGGCTTCCCCTCTTTGTAACCTCTGCTCCAGATGTGGGTCATGTTGCAGCCCCAGATACGCTGGGAATACAGCTACATACCCCACCTAGGGTTAAAACAACAAATCCTCTGCTCTCCCTGAATGCGACATTGTACAACACGATTTCCAGCAAAATAACCCGTTACTTTCCAAAAGCATAACATGTGAAATTAAGAAATAGGAACAGGAGTAGGTCAATCGGCCCCTCAAGCTAAGCCTGTCATTTAATAAGAACATGGCTGATCTACACCAGGGCTCAACTTAACTCTCTTGCTGACTCCTTGTATCCCTCCACACCTCTCTGGGTTAGGAAAATCCAGACATTCACTACCTTCGGAGAGAAGACATTACTCTGCATCTCAGATTGAAATCGATGTTCCTTATTCGGTATCGATATCATCGAGTTCGACAATTTGCACAAGAATGGAAAAAAAACGTCTCAACATCCACCTTCTCCAACCCCTTCCGTGTCTTGGAGGTTTCAGCAGTATCACTCCTCATTCATTTAAACCCCAATGAATTATCGCCTCACCATTTTAGATATTCTCAATAACACAACCCTTTCTTCCCAGGAACCCGCCTAATGTACCAACCGAGTTACCTGCTGCATCATCATGCTGACTTTATGTTTCATACACAGGAAGACTCCAATGCCTTTACTGTTCCTTTTCTGGAAGTCATCTCCATGAAATAACAGCCTGCCTTTTGATTCTCAGTGTCATCCTCAAACTTGGATGTATATTGCACTCAGCTCCCTCCTTCAGGCGGTCAGCATAGATTATAAATAACTGATGTCATCAGACTGATATTTGTGGTACTCCAGCAGATACACCTTTATGATAAAGATCCATTAATCCTGATTCTCCGATTTCTGTGTTAAACAATCATCATCCCACGTTAATACAGTATCTGACGTCCTAGAGCTTCTGTTTTGTGTAAGAACTTTTGTTTTGTAATACCTTGTGGAAAATCTCTGGAAAGCCTCATGTCGACCAGATCCCCTTTATCAAGTCCACTTGTTAGATTTACAGGCATCTCCGGTAATACTTTGCATGATTTTACAGGGCAAAATATCATATCCCTTTCACAAAACCACCCTGACTCTGCGTGAAGCTTTTCTAAATGTCCATGCTGGGCAGATCTTCCAAACTATACTAGTCCCATCTGCTTTCATTTGGTCCATATGCCTCTATATGTTTCCCATTCATATGTTTGTCCAAATGCGTTTTGAATGTTGTAGTTGTCCTTGCATCTCCCACTCTTCCTCTGGAAGCGCATTCCATACCCACACTGCCCTCTGTGTAAAAACGCTGACCCTTCATCCCTTTTAAATCTACCCTCTTTCACCTTAAACCTATTCCCTCTATGTTTGGATTCCCCGATCCTGTGGAAAAGACCTTGGCTATTCACCCTATCCATACCTCTCATGATTTTATATGTTTCTATAATGTCACCCCTCAACATCCTACACTCCATCTGATACTAACTTCAAGAACAAGTATTTAAAGATAAGCACTGCAAAATTAAACAATATTAAAAATGACAGGTAACTAACACTCAGCCCAAACGTCATACTGTGATTTGTTTTTCTCCATGTTACAATACTAAGGCAGCATGAAACGCTAACTAGTGCCAATAAGAACTCAAGCACCTGAATTCATTTGTCTAAATGGGGTAATGATCACGACAGTGAAAACGTATCTGTGGCCATATCTATATATTACCACAGGTCAACATTCTCCCTCCTGGTCTCCGTATGACTTTGTCTGGTTGTGACTTCTTTATCATGCATTCAATAAAGAGAACCCCTTTCTCCCAGTAACCCTTAATTTCGACCCGTTATACAGAATCGTCTCATTCCCCACTGCTAAAAGTCCATTTATCTTTTGCCGCACCCTCTTTTTCCTGCCACCCATCCTCCACTTCTGGCAAGGGATTAAAATACCATTTTGCAATTGTATTCAGATTTGAAGAATTGTCACACTGGACTGGAAACGCAAACACTGTTTCTCCTTCTCTGCAGATGTTGACAGACCTGCTGAGTTTCTCCGGAAATGAATAGGCACAGAACAATTTTTCAATTAAACAAATTACTATGGATACTGGAAATAAAAATACAAAAAGCTTTATAGAAGGTTCACTGGAACTGAAAGTTTAGCTCTGCATTCACTCCAGAATATTCTGCAACATCTTTAGCCATTTCTTCAGCAATTTCTGTTTGTTGAACAATTTCCAACGACATATTGTCAAGCATCCTGACCAACATGGAGTGCCGTACACTGGGAACTGAACAGCAACACATGGTGACAAGTTCCTTGACTCTGAAACTGCATAAGGCTGGGATCACTGATACTGCAGAGCTCTGAATCATGGTCAGGGAGAAAAACAGAGGAAAACACGTTCGCTTCAAATACAGAAGATGGCATTACTGAAAAGAAAAGATTCAGATTAGTACCTTAAATGGATATAGTTTATATAACAAATTGGAGGCGTCACACAAGTCAAAAATTCCAGCCGAATGAGAATATGAAAATGGAAGTGTTTCCGCATCAGAAACCAGAGTAGTTCACTGAGTACAGGGCTGATGGGTGAATGGGTCTCGGTGTGAACTGGGGGCAGTCAGTAGTATTGAATTGTAGATATTGCAGCTAAAACTGGGTTATCATCTGATGCTGCAGATTTCAATGACAATCTGTAACTTTTCCCCCAGGATAGTCCATTCGTCTACCATTTCCATCAAGCCGATCCATGGGTCAATGACAAGTGTGGGTGAACATGGTCGGATCGGAATCACGTGCACCTAAACCTGACGACAGCCCATTAAAGCTACCGCACTTGACTGGTTACACTATGAACAGCAGGACTAACATCTGATACAGACAGAGAGATGAGCCCAAGACTAACAAATCAGATCTAAGCTCTGTCGTCCTGTCAAATCCATGGATAAAAGTCGATGAAGCATTAAACAACTTACTGGAGGAGAGGACTCCACAAATATCCCCATCCTAAATGATAGAACAGCCCTGTGCATCCATGTAGACGATGCAGTATCTGCACCCTCCTCAGCCAGAAGTGTTGAGTCGATTACCCACCTCACCCTCACTATGATGCCCTCAGAGTCACAGATGCCCGTCTTCAACCAATTCAATTCACTGCACGTGATATGAAGCAACAGCTGGACACTGTAGATATGACAAAGGCATTTGGCCCTGACACCATTCCTGCAATAGGACTGAGGACGTTTGCTACTCAACAAGCCGTATACCTGAGGAAGCTGTTTCATTCCAGCTCCAAATCTGACAACTCCCTGGCAATGTGGGTAATTAGCAACTGCAGTCCTCACTTTCTCCTAATGTGGGTAATTACTCAACTGTGTCCCATCCCCTAAGAAGGGAATAATTACAATCGGACCAATTACCACGCCCTCATATCTCATCACGATAGTCAAATTGGTTGGGGTTATTTTTGACAGAGCTGTCAAACAGCACAGAAAAAATCGGTTCAGTGTGGTTTTAGGATAGGCCCGCATGTGGAGATGGTGCAGTTGTGGAATTGTCATTGGATTGCTAATCCAGACCAGGATAATTCTCTGGCAACTGGTGCAAGTTAAAAACAATTAATAAAATATCGAGATCTAATACCTGGTGTAAGTAATAGTGATCATTTGTTCAATGACGATTATAGACGACGATCTCCTTCCCCAGCATACGTTCAGGAAGTGAATCTCCCGTGCGTTCCTGGTCTGACGTAAAAGTGACTCCAGACACACAGACATGTTATAAACTCTTCAATAGTCTCTGAAACGGCCAAGCAAGGCACTCAATTGTATCAAACTGCTGCGAGGTTTTAAAGGATAAACCCAGAGAGAACAGCCGGCACCAGCCTCGTTATCAGAAAAGGGAAAGGGAAACACAATCCTGTCGACCCTGCAGAAACCTCCTTCCTAACAGCTGCGAGCTTGTGACAACATTTACCGAGCTTTCCCACACACTGCACAGAAGCATCGGGAAAGGAATACATCATACAACTCATTGAGCTTTCCCTATTCTAGTCAATGGCCGAACATCTCTTCAACACAATTTTCCCCATACAATATTCATAACCCTTAATATGTTTAAACATTGTGAACCATAAAATGAGAACTGCTGGAGTCCATTCAGCCCACCAGTTTTGCGCCTCCATTCTATGTACAGGCAGTTCACTGATAACATGTGTTGATTAAATACAATTTGGCTGCAATGCAATTAATTAACCTTTTTTCTACAAAGTGAACTCGTGTTCACTGTGATGCGATTCCTTGCCAGACAAGAGCTGAACAGAAAACCTTGCCTCAAGATCCCTCTGTCTACAAAAGGTACAATCAATGTGTTCAGCGAAAACAGGAATGCAATCCGCTCTGCAGGCCTTGAAACTGAGCCTGAAACTGGGAATTGTAGTTTATATTTAGAAACAACTTTATTTAAAACTGTGGCGAGAATCTTGGGGACAACTGGAATTCAGCATCGGCATCAGGTGGTCAGTCAGCCCCCGTGCACTTTCTGGTGAAGATTGTGGTGAAAGGTACAGTGCTCTAGTGAGTGACTGTCGTGTGAAAGCGTTACATTTACAGCACTGTTCCATTACAACGTGTAATTCAAAGATTTATTTAGACTGTCCGAGTGTGTGTTAGACCAAATTTAATTTTTGGTTTTTACTGATATTTTTCGGCGTTTGGCACTTACCCTCTTTTATCCATACACCCCATTATTAATATTGCACGATTTTCTACAACACAGTATTGCAAAGGAACAGAGTTACTGCGTTATTAGAGAACAACTTGGAATGATAGCTGATTTTCTTCACACCATACTCCTGCTCTCTCCCTATCCCTTTAGTTTCCAGAAAGCCTTATTTATATGCAGGCCCTTGACTTCCACAAGTCAAGGATCTGGGAGAGAGTACCCCTGGTTCGCCAGTCTCTGAGTGCAGGCATTTATTCTCATCTCAATGCAAAGTGACCTGTCTGTACCCAGTATTGTGGCCCCTTGTTTTAGACGTCCCAGCCAGGGGAATTACCATCCCTGCTTTTAATCTGTCTCGCCCTGTCAGAGTGTTACATATATCACTGAGAATTCCACTCATTTTCCTAAACCCCATGGAATACAGGTCCAGTCGCTCCAAACTCTGCTCCCATAACAAGTCTGTCATCCCACCGATCAGTCTGGTCATCCTTTACTGCTCTCCCTCAATGTCAGGTTTGTCCTCTGTTAGGAAAACAAACCAAAACTGCACACAATACTGCACAATGTTCGAGATGGGGTCTCACCAAGGCCCTGTACATCTACATAAGATACACTTACTCCTGTACTCAAATCCCCCTGAAATGGAAGTGAATACAGCATTTATCTTCCTACCCGCTTTCTGCTCCTGTGATATTGCTTTCAGTGACTGGTCTACAGGCAGATCCAGATTCCTTTCAAAATTACAGTTCTCCATATGCTGGGCCTATATACAATAGTCAGCGTGCCTATGCCATTCCCAGTATTGACATCTGGCTTCAGAACTCACTGCCCTACATGGACTCGGAGGGCTATGCAGAAATGAAGAAAAATGCAGCTTCAGTTCATTCATAGAGCAACATTTTCCAACCACTCCTTTTTCAAATGATTCGATTGTTCCCATCAAAGTACACAACATTTCATCTCCTTCATAACTCTCCATCTGCCACATATTTGCCCAGTTACTCCACTTGTCTCAATAACCTTGGAACTTTTTTACATCCTCCTCATCCACTTACAAGCTGACATCGTTTAGTGCTGTCAGCAGACTTGGGAATATTGCAGTTGCGCTCCACACCCAAGATATCATGTGTATTGGGAATAGCTTGAGCCCAAGCCACGATCCTTTCTATATCCTCCCAGCCTTCCATTTAAAAAAAAAATTGTTTAATTCCTACTCACTGTTTCCTGCCAGCTCTCCCATTCTAAATCTATGAACATATATTAGCCTGAGTTCCACAGGATTCGAATTTGCAGAATAGGCTTGGGCTTTATCAAAACTCTTTTTGAGATTCCATTCGTATGGCATTGATACCTTCTACATAATTCTACTAAAAGCCACTTTCTCAAATATGGTTTTCATTTCATAAATCTCTGTTGACTTTGTCTATGCCCATAAATTTCAGTCGAATACTTTCTCTAAACTGTTTAGCTGCTAATTTCAATCTATCCATTTTTCTCACCAGAATAAAGTTCCCTTGTATTACTAGGAAGTTTTCTTTTTTGTTTTATTTTCTTCTGTGAAGGCATAACTGAAGTATTTGCTCCATCGTTCTGTTTTTCCCTGTCCTCAATTATCTGGTATCAGACGGTAAGAAATCTGCACCTTTTTGCTCTTAATTTTGCCCTTGACGTATTTTCAGAAAATATTTCAAGTTCTCTCTTATCAACTGTGTTAAGATATTCTTTAGAAACCCATCAATTCCTACCTTAAGCTACTCAATGATTGACCTTCCACAGCCATACAATCACAGAAGCAAAGTCTCTGTACTACCAGAAATACAGCACGGTCTACATTAGGCCCACTTTCCGACACAAGACCTTAGCCGTGAATCTTAAAGTATTTGAAGTGCACAGCCGTGTCGTTTCTAATGGGTTGAGGTTACCATGACAACTGCACTCTCAAGAAGTGCATTCCAGACCCCAACACCCTCTGGTTGAAAAACAATTCGCAAATCTTCACTAAACCGCAAACCCTTCACTTTAAAAGTGGGGCCCTTTGACTAAAGGCAACAGCTGCTGTCTATCCACACTGTCCATGTACCTCGTAATCCTATTCTTCTGAATCACTGACCTCTCAGCCTTCTCTCCTCCAAACTAAACAACCTGAGCTTATCCAGTCTCTCTCCATAGCTGATATGCGTCATCCCAGGCAACATCCTGGTGAATATTCTCTGTACCCCCTCTAGTACAATCACATACTTCCTGTAATGTTGTTCCCAGAACTACATCTTGCCCTCATCAAAGTTCTGCATAGTTCTTATAATGTATGCCGAGATGAAAAAAGGCTATGTTTATATTCCCCTATCCTTCCCCAAATTGTGTATTAACCTGTTCAATCACATTCAGCGATATGTGGAGAAGCACCCTCTGAGCTGCCTAGTGTGCTACCATTCATTGAGTACTCCCCTGTCTTGTTCCTTCTCCCAAAGTGTATCATCTCATAGTTATCAGAGTTACATTCCATCTGCCATTGATCCACTCATCTGACCATTCCATCTGTATCACCCTGTAACATAAGGCCATCCTCCTCACTGCCAATCACCCGGCCAATCTTTGTATCAAACACAAACTTATTTATTACATACCCCACCTCTCATCCATTTTCGCAGCTGCATCATTTATGAATACCACAAATAATAAGGTTAAAAATCTCTCAACATCAGTTACATCACGTGGTTGTGCACATTGATGACGAAGCAGTGTTTCGAAAGCTTGTGCTGCCGGATAGATCTGTTAGACTATAGTCTGGTGTTATGCTATTTTTACATTTGTCCACCCCAGCCCAACACTAGCACCTCTGAATCACAAATAATAAGGGACCCAGCACTGATGCCTGTGGTACACTGACCTCCAGTCACACAAGCAGCCTTCTACACTCCCCTCTTTCTCCGACGACTAAAGTTGATTTAGATGCAACTTGGCAAGTCACTAATGAGGCCTACCTATTTACTGGTTATTCTGTTCCGCTTGTCACACTTATACATTGTCTGGGGATTCTCCGTAATCTTGCCCTGCCTTGCCCCTGTGTTAGTCAGTCCCTTCCACGTGCAGAATTTCCTCCTTATTTCAGTCTTCAATCGTCTGTCCTTATCCTGCCATTATTTGCCTTGAATGTGAATTAGACTGCCTGATAAACATCTGTTAATTTCCAACTTGTCGTATGTTTTTGAGTTTTATAAAGTTGACAGTGACCCAACTCTCATTCTTTGAAACGCAAGACAACACAGGCGGAGTTTCCTCATTACGCAATCTCGCTATCTGAGGGATTTATCTGGATAATGTCCATTACACTTCCTCTGTGGTCAGTATATTCTTTCTCAGATTTGGTCACCAAAACCGTTCTCAATATTCCAGGTAAAGTCTCACCAACACTCTGTGAAACTGCTTCAACATGTCTTTACATCTATATTCTGACTCCCTTAAAGGAAGGCAAACCAAACTAAGTTTCCATTTACATATATTCCTCCAAATACCCTTCACATCATTGCATTTTTGAACTCACAGTGTGAGTTCTTATAGAAAGCTTTATGATAATCTAAAATATGCCAATTCTACTGGATCCCCATTATCTAAGCTGTAAGAATCAACTTCAAACAATTCCAAAGTTTTTCAAGTATGATGTCCCTTTCAGAAATGCATACTGAGTCTCTTCAATATTGTTGTTAATGTCTAAGTATCCAATATCACATCCTATATAATAGATTCCAACAGTTTCCCAACAAATGTAAAGTTAATTTGTCAGCAGTTCTCCACACTATCTCTTCTTCCCTTTGTAGATGCTTGGATCCCTACCATTCATCTATCGTGCTTGGATCATGTTTACTAATGCACATTTATCTACACCAGCTTCCAGACTGCAGAATGTACAGGAAAATAAAACGCAGTCATCGACAATGCAATTAATACTTCTATTTGTGATTTATTTCTGAAGTACATCTGGTTTGTCAAGCTTAGCAATGCTCAATCCAGCTGCATGTTTAATATTGCCTTGTTACTGATATGAATTGACTTTATGTCTTTACTGCCACAAGTCCTATACGATCACTTCGTATTTCTGGGTGATTTACTGGATCTTACTCCATTAAGACAGATGTAAAGTAAGTGGTGATTTGCTTTGCCATTTCCATGTTATCAACCATAAACTCGTCTCTCCCAATTGCAAATTTCCACATTTGACTATGTTTTTCATTCCTTTGAAATATAGATCGTAGATTTTTGCAGTCTTTGTGTTCCTGTTTTTTGCATGCATGTTCGATTTTTGATTTCCTGATCAGTTTCATGACCCTCCTTTTCTGGATTGCAATTTTCTGCGAATTCTCAGGATTCCACAAAGTCTGGAATTCTTCTGAAGTCACTTCCTGTGATTAATATCTTCTTTAATTTGTTAATTTAATCATCATTAAGTCAGTTTCTCACTCTTTGGTGTTTTCACCTGAAATAAGTAGACATTTCAGTATTTCTATAAACCTCCTGGTCCTGACCCGATAGATTCAGGAACACTGCAGGAGTACAGAGAAGTAATAGCGGGGGCCTTGGTTGGTACTTTTGTATCATCGGTAGCCAACGGGTGAGGTCCAGGAGGACTGGAGTGTAGCGAATGTTGTGCCCTTATTCAAGAAGAGCTACAAAGAAAAACCTGGTACCTATAGACCAGTAAATCTGACATCTCTAGTAGGTAAGTTTCTTGATAAGGTTCTGAGAGAGACGATATACATGGATTTGGAAAGGCAGGGTGTGATTATGAGCCGTCTGCATGGCTTTGTGCATGGGTGATCATGGCTCAAATATTTGTTAGAGTGCTTTGGTGAAATGACAAGTATACCTGGTGTATATGGATTTCAGTAAGGCCTTCTGTAAGGTTCCACATGGTACGCTGCTCTGGAAGTTTAGATCACATGGAATTGAGGGAGAGCTGGCAAATGAAATCCAAAATTTGCTTGATGGTAGGAAACATTGGGTAATAGTGGAAGCATGCTTCTCGGGCTCGAGGCCTGTGATGAGTGGAATGCCTCAGGGGTCAGTTCTGGGACTATTACTGTTTGTTTTATGCATGTATAATGTATATATATTTACATATTACACACATCTATGATTTAGATGAGAATGTACAGGCATGAATTATAAGTTTCAAGGTGAAACTAAAATAGATGGTGTCGTGGACAGTGTGGAAGACTATTAGGAATTTCAGAAGTTACAGCATTGCCTTGATCAGATGAGGAAGTGGGCCGAGAAATGGCAAATGGAGGTTAATACAGATAAGTGTAAGTTGTTGCAATTTAGGAAGTCAAAGCAAGGTAAGAGTTTCATGGTGAATAGCAGGGTCTTTCGGAGTGTATTGAAACAAAGGGACTTTGGAATTCAGGTTCAAAGTTCTCTGAAAGTGGAGACACAGGTAGATAGGGCAGTGAAAAAGGCATTTGACAGACTGTCTTTCATCAGTCAGAGCAATGAGTATCGAAATTAGGGAGTTATGTTGCAGTTATACAGGATGGTGGTGATGCAATACTGGTAGTGTTATGTTCAGTGTTGTTCACTTTGCTATAGGAAGGATGTTATTAAACTGCAAATAGTGCAGAAGAAACTTACAAGGATGTTGCCCGGACTCAATGATCTGAGTTATTGTGAGAGGTTGGGCAAGCTAGGAGTTTTTACTTTAGAGTGTGAGACTGAGGGGGGATCTGATAGAAGTGTATAAGATCATGGGAAGCATGGATAGAGTTAATGCACTGTTACTTTTTTTCCCCAGGGTTGAGCAACCATGGACCAGAGGGCATTAATTTAAGATCCGAGGGGAAAGAGTAAATGGGAACCTGAGGGGCAATTTCTTTTACACACAGGGTGGTATGCACATGGAATGAGCTGCCAGCAGAAGTGTTTGAGATGGGTACATTCACAAAATTTAAAATGTATTTGGACAAATACACGGATAGGAAAGAATAAGAAGGATATGGGGCAAGGGCAGGGAAATGGGGTTAATGTGAATGGACATTTCGTCCGGAATGGACCAGTTTGGGCTGAACGGCCTGTCTCCGTGCTGTCGGACTGTATGACTCTCAAAATCATTGCTTGTCCCATTGAATGTTATATTGTACTTCCCCAATTCACTGGAGCGTAATTAACCCTCTAGTCTACTGGCTTCCATGATGCGTGACCAGAAAGTTCAAACTTTCGATATTGTATTCAGACGCCGTGTAAAAATGCAACATATTGATGTCACTATTCCTCCAAAGCTGCTTCAGAGCAAGGTAATTAATTAGTCCTCCTGACAACACAACACCAAATCTGAAATAACCTGACTGCAGGACCCATGATTATTTGCTACTCATTCACAGGATGAGGGCGTCGCTGGATAACCAGCATTTATTGCCCATGCCAGAGGGCAGTTAAGAGTCAGCTGCGTTGTCTTGAGTCTGGAGTCACATGCAGGCCACACCAAGTAAGGACAGCAGTAAACCAGAACATCAGTATACCAGATGAGATTTTCCAACAATTGACAATGGATTCCTGGTCATCATAAACCATTGATTCCAGATACATATTGAATTCAAATTCCACCATCTGCCATGGCAGTATTTGAAATCATGTCCCCAGAATATTACCTGGGTCTCTGGGTTAAGAGCCCAGCGATAATATCACTATGTCATTGCTTTCCCTTGCATAAACTTACACACCTAATTTCCAGAACATATGATGTAAAGTATTTGCGTGATAGATTTGGGTTTGATATATAACACACTAATGTTTGCTTCACCTTGCTATTTGTAAGATCCACCCAAACTGATTCTTTTGGATGCGATGGAAAAGGTCTGTGCCGTTATTAGCGATAGACTTGGATAAGACGTTCAGGGAGACTCACCTCAATGCTGAGATGATCTGAAGAATTGGTCAGCAATACAGGACAAGCATCAATATTCTTTCCCCCAACTTTGCCAGGATAAGTGTCACCATATTCTTCTGCTCCCTTGCACTCACCGTATATCTGTTATAACACCTACCCCCGAACAAGGCTCACACTCTATCTCCAAATAAGGCTCAAGCACGACCACACTCACTGTTGAATTCGCATCTTCCCTCCCCGACTTTTTCTGTCACTGACACAATAGCCGCGCACACGAATACCACTGCATGGATACAACACTGTGATCAGACTCCCTCCGGACATCTCACCCTTCCCCCTTCGACTAGACCAGCACTAATAGCAGGGGTACCCACTCCCACCCTCACTCCATCCCTCCTCTTCACCAATTCCAGGAGAAACATCCTGGAATAGGACATAAAGGGCCAAGCCGGGTGTTAGAATGACCGATATCTGTTCCCTCACCCACTACCTCGACATGTGGGGAGGATCCTGGAAAGAGCCAGGACACCTTGTGTGGAGATTGTGAAACATCGACATCCCACCAACCAAGTAAGCAGCAATGTTCAGGAAAAAGCAATTCTCAATTTAAACTTGCTGGCAGTTCCAATCTCATCGCTCTCACTTTTCAGGCTTAGTTAAAAGCATTAATGAAAGACTAAAAATAAAAATAATGTTTATTCTCTCAGTAAAAATGTTAAAAAGAACAAAAGTAAACGGAATAAGTTCATTATGAAAAATCTAAAATATGACGTTCATTCAAAATTATGGGCATTCCGTCATAAATACTCGACATCATTTCTCTCACCAAAACGTCTTACGAGTGTTTGTATTCTAGCATCTGCTTCTTTAATTTCAACGGAATATTGTGCCCTGCTATCAGATGCTCACAGTAAATGTCCCTTCCTCTCTGAACTTTTCGTAATCTGTCAATATATTTCCAAATAACTGGATGTTCCACATCAAGTCCGCATTGTAATCTCCTGTGGACAGCTTCTGCATTATTGTTTGTTTTGTCGTCATTGTTTAAAGTTCTTTCATACATATTCCACATTCCAACTGGAAAAAGCGGTGAACGCCGACCATTTCCTCTGTGTAATCTTCTACCTCCATAGTTATCCTCGAACCAGTCCAGCAGCGGTTGCAGTTCATCTGGAAGCGCATCAGACAAATGTTCAATAGCTTCATGAATGTGTTCAATCTGAATAAATGCAAAACCAATTATCATTTTAGCTCTGAAATAAAACTCTGAGTCAATGTTATACTTACTCAAGTGTCTTTTTAACATTTTTACTAAAGGGAATAAACACTATTTTTATTTTTATTGCTTTGGTTAATGCTTTTATCTAAGCCTGAAAAGGAATAAATATGAGCTGCGCTGAAATAGTTCTGCACCTAAATGGGTCTGCGGAAAAATGGGCTGCAACATATATGCTGCAGCGAAGAGAATGAAGTACTCAGTAAATTACAGCACAGGGGGACGCCATATAACCATTCCAGGCTGTTATGCAGAATCAGGTGAGCCCTGGGTAGCTGTCAGGAAATGCAGAGTATAGATCATTACTCATTTTGTGTTTGGAAAGCTGTAACGAGTGAAATTCTTCTTGGATCTGTATGAGGTCATCAACAAATTAAAATCTATTCGAATGAACCCGATGAAGGAGATGGAGCTCAGTTTGCTCATGCACCAGGCTAGTCATTCAATAAGATGTGAAATGGAGACAGAGCGTCTGCAATGGGATACAGACAGGGGGAGGGCAGAGCGTCTGCAATGGGATACAGACAGCGGAGGGCAGAGCGAGGGAAGTGCGTCTACAATGGGATACAGACAGGGAAAGGCAGTGTGTCTGCAATGGGAGACGGACTGGGGAAGGGATGCACCTCTGCAATGGGATACAGACAGGTGAAGGGCAGAGCGTCTGCAACGGGATACAGACGGGGGAGGGAAGAGCGTCTGCAATGGGATACAGACATGGGAGGGCAGAGCGTCTGAAATGGGATACAGTCAGGGGGAGGGAAGAGTGCCTGTAATGGGATACTGATGGGTGAGGGCAGAGCGTCTGCAGTGGGATATAGGCAGGGGTGGCATAGCGTCTGCAGTGGGATACAGATGGGGTGGGCAGAGCACCTGCATTGGGACACAGACAGGGGGAGGGCAGAGCGTCTGCAATGGGATACAGACAGGGGGAGGGAAGAGCATCTGCAAGGGACACAGACGGAGAGGGCAGAGAGTCTGCAATGGGATACAGACAGGGGAGGGGAGAGCATCTTCAATGCGATACAGACAGCTGAAGGCAGTGCGTCTGTAATGGGATACAGACGGGGAAGGGTAGATCGTCTGCAATGGGATACTGACAGGGGGAGGGCAGATCATCTGCAATGGGATACGGACAGGAGTAGGGCAGAGCGTCTGCAATGGGATACAGACAGGGGGAGGCAGAGTGTCTGCAATGTGATACTGACAGGTGAGAGCAGAGCATCAGCAATGGGATACAGACGGAGGAGGGCAGAACAAGCAATGGCATACAGACAGAGGATGGCTGTGAGCAAAGCTTCAGCAGAAAACAAAAACAGTACAATATATATGTGATGGAAATTTTCTGTTTTGTGGAAAAGACGAAACAGCAGAAATTTATTTAAATGCAAGGAGAATGCAGAACTCAGTGGTACAGAGGGATTTGTGGGTCTTAGTACATGAATCACATCAAATTAACCTGAAGATGTAGCAAGTGATTTGGAAGGTAAATGTCATGATCCTGTTTCGTGCAAGTGGTGTTGGGTATGATCTTAGTGATGTTTTTTGCATCAGTACAGGGCATTGCTGTGATTACATCTGTTGTATAATGTGTAGTTATAACTGCCTAAACTGAAAAAAAAACAAAATTGCTTTCGAAACGTCTCAAAGATGTTTCTCTTTATGCATTCTTGGGATGAAGACATTACGTTATGAAGAATTAACAGTTAGGCCTGAGAATGGGGGATGTTTTATTGACCATATAAGATCTGGAGAAGAGTGTAGTTGGTGAATACTGGATGGATATTTCTTATGGTGTGGGAGAATAAAACTGGGGAAATAATTTAAGAATAAGTCAGTTTCAAAGGAAAGGTAATTGGACAGTAAAATTGAACTGTGAATTCTCTTCCCACATATTCTGACAGACAAGCTGAGCTTTTCCAGCAATTACTGTATATGTTTAAGAATATTCATTTTAACACAGACATTGTGAAGACATGAAACGCTTAATTTTACATTATACAAGCACATATTAACACATCTTCAAAACAAGTAGGACCATTTATTGTTAATGAATTGATTCTGCAAGAACACACTGACCTGGAGTCTAGAATGGTATGGAGTCATATAGTTCGGACAATGTTCAAGAAGAGCTCACAGCGTACAGTGTGGGACTGGTAACGTTACTGATTTAACTTACAGATGGAAAATGTTGCCTATCTGTGGAGAAAAATTCTATTGCTCCTTTTCTGTTTCCCTTACGCTCATCACAGCAATGTGTGGGAGTGAAAAAAAGCCCAATCTTCTTTCCCACTAATGGAGGATTCCTGATGAGGATTCATTGGAATCTCCCCATTGCCTGAAGCAAAGCAATTCAGCCGAATTCAACTGTTTCATGAAGAAATCCCATTGTCAGAAGGCTGTGCAAGCAGAATAACAACAGAAGTAATTATCCGACTGGATAGTGAGGGGAACACACAGGAGATTCTGTGGCTGCAAATGGGAATCCGGAATGGTGTGTAGCCTCCCACATGCCAGGGTCCAGGATGTCTCAGAGCGGCTGCAGAACGTTCTCACCGGGGGTGGGGGGAGGGTGGTGGGAGCGGGAAGCAGCCAGACGTCATTGTGCACATTGGTACAAAGGACATAATGACACAGGTAGAAATAGTGATGACATCCTACAGAGTGATTGTGGAGAGCTACGGAAAAGGATAAAATACACGGTAATATCCAGTTTACTTCCAGTTCTCCGTGCTAGTGAGGGTAAGAATAGGAGGATATGGCAGATGAAGGGGTGGCTAAAGAATTGGTGCAGGGGGCAAAGATTTTTGGATTACTGGGATCTTTTGTGGGGCAAGGTGACGTGTTCAGGAAGGACGGGTTGTATCTGAGCTGGAAGGGGACCAATAGCCTGGCAGGCAGTTTTGCAACTGCTGCAAGGGAGGATTTCAACTAGATTGGCTGGGGTTGGGGAGTGGTGAGATCCTCAACAGCAGGGAGACAAGTGCGAGGCTGGAAGGATATACAGTTATCAGAAACAGTAAAATGAAGAGACATGTCAGGCTAGACAATGACAGGGAGCAAGGAATGCCTGTTGGATTAAATCGCAACTGTTTCAATGCAAGATGGCTGACAGGTAAGGCCGATGAACTCAGGGCATGGATCGCTGCGTGGCACTGGGATATTATAGCCATTACTGAAACATGGCTAAGGGAGGGACAGCACCGGCAGCTTAATGTACCAAGGTACAGGTGCTTTATGCGGGACAGAGATGTTGGAAAGAGGGGACGGAGAGTTTCATTTTTGATTAAAGTGAGTAACACAGCAGTACACAGAGATAAAATAACTGATGGATCATCCTGTGAGGATTTGTCTGGGGAGCTAATAAATAAGAAGGGAATGGTGATAGGATTTAGATTGTACTATAGGCCCCCAACTAATAAACGAGGAATTAGTGGAACAAAAGTATGTAGACAGACTGGGGAGACTTGCAGGGCTCGTAGGATTGCATTAGTAGGAGATTTTAATTTTCCTAACATAGACTGGGAATGACAGAGAATTAAGGACTGAGATGGGGTGTATTTATTAACTGTTCAGAATAGTTTCCTCAAGCAGTAAGTAGAGGGTGCAACTCGGGAAGGGACGAAGCGTGACCTACTCTAAGATCTAGGGCAGGACAGGTGATTGAGGTGATAGCGGGGGAGCCCTCTGGGACCCGCGAACATAGTTCTATTAATTTTTAAATAGTTATGCAGAAGGATAAAATTGGTCCACATGTTCAAGTTCAAACTTGGGGCAAGGAGAATTTTGATGGAATGAGACAGGAGCTTGTAGGGGTTAGTTGGAGGTATTTGTTTGCAGGCAAAGGGACCTCCTGCAAGTGGGAGGACTTTAAAAGTGAAATGTCGACAGTTCAAGGTCTATATGTTACTGTGAGGCTAAAAGGCAAGGTTGGTAGGAAGAGGGAACATCGGATGTCAGGAGGTATTGAGGCTTTGACCAGCAAAAAGGAGGCGTGGCTCAGGTCCAGGCAGCTGGGGATCGAGGGAATACCTGGAGGTGTACGGGGATACAGTCGTTTACTGAAGAAGGAAATCAGGAGGGCGAAAAGCGGGCACAAGATAGCTTTGGCTGAGAAGATTAGAGTGAATCCAAAGGGGTTCATTAAGTATATTAAAGTAAAAAGAATAGCTGAATGAGAATATGACCCCTCAACGTCCAAAATGGATGTGCATGTCCAGAAGATTTGCGAGATTCTCAATGAATATTTCTCCTCTGTCTTTACCGTGGAGTAATACATGAAACTTGGGAGGCTGACAAAAGTCGTAGTGTTATCTTGGGGTGAGTCAATATCACAGGGGAAGGTGTGTTGGATGCATTAGAATGTATGAAGGTGGATAAATCTCCTGGTTGTAAACAGATGCATCCAAGAACACTGCAAGAGGCTACAGAGGAAACTACGGGGACCCTGGTTGATATTTTTGCATCAACGTTAGCGACAGGTTAGATTCCAGAATATTGGAGATTAGCAAATGTTGTGCCATTATGCAAGAAGGGAAGCAAAGAAAAATCTGGGATCGATAGACCAGGAAGTCTAATATCTGTGGTACGTAGGTTGCTTGAGAAGACTCTGAGGGGTGAGATAGCATGCATTTGGAAAGATAAGGTTTGTTTCGAAATAGTTTTTTTGACAGATTCCCTACAGTATGAAAACAGGCCGTCTGGCACAACAAGACCACACTGACCCTCCAAACAGTCACCCACCCAGTTCCATTCCTCTCCCCTATATTTACCCCTGACGAATGCACATAACTCTATAGGTAACTTAGCATGGCCAATTCACCTGACCTATAGATCTTTGGATTGTGGAAAGAAAATGGAGTACCCAGAGGAAACCCACACAAACACAGTGAGAATGTGCAACCTCCACACAGAAAGTCACCCGAAGCTGGAACCAAACCCGGATCCATGACATTATGAGGCAGCAGTATTAGCCACTGAACCACCATGCCACCCTTGCTTTTTTTCATACAGTTCAATGACACAGGTACAAAATCTATTCTGCCCTTCACCCATGATGCACGTTCGAATATCACATACCATGGTTAATTTATTCTCCACTGAAAGTGTCATCTTATTATTAGTTTGATATTAGTTTGATATCTTATTAGTTTGATATTATTAATTTTAATAATTATTATTAATAGTTGTTTTTATACTGGAAAGATCGCATGGCTTTGTGAATGGGAGATCATGCCTCTCAAATTTGTTTGAGTTCATTGATGAAGTTACCAGGAATGTTGATGAGGATCGGGCGGTAGAGTGTGTGGTTTTCAGTAAAGCCTTTGACAAGGTTGCCATTGATAGGCTGGTCTGGAAGGTTAGAATCACATGGAATCCAGAGGGACCTGGCAAATTAGATACACAATTGGCTTCATGGTAGTAAGCAGAGGGTAACAGTGTAAGGATTGTCTCGGACTGGAGGCATGAAGTGCCTCAGGGGTCGCTGCTGGGCCCGTTGCTATTTGTTATCTGTATCAATGATATTCTTGCGAATGGACAAGGCATAGCTAGGAAACTTGAAGATAACACTGAGATAGGTGGTATCGTGGATAGTGAGGAAGTATATCAGAAATTGCAGCAGGACCTTGATCAAACTGGAGAAGTGGGCCGAGGAATATTTTGGCAACGTTAGATCAAGGTAGGAGTTTCATGGTGATTGGTAGGACCTTAAGGAGTGTCGTTGAACAGAGGGACCATGTAGTTTAGGTCCACCGTTCTCTGAAAGTGGGGTCATAGTTAGACATGGCAATGAAGAAGGCATTTGCCACACTAGCAAGCATCGGTCAGGACATGGAGGAGAGCAGTTGGGAAGTTATGTTGCAATTATACAGGATGTTGGTGAGGCTGCACTTGTAGTGCTGTGTTCAGTTTTAGTCACATTGCGATCGGAAGGATGTTTTTAATTTGGAATGTATGCAGACGGAATTTTCAAAAATGTTGCTAGGACGCAACAGTATGATTTATAGGGAGAGGTTGGTCAGGCGAGGACTTTTTTCTTTAGAGCACAGGAGAGGGGTCTATAGAAGTTTACATGGATAGGGTGAATGGACCCAACCTTTTTTTCCTAGAGATGGGGAATCAAGGAGGGGAGAGCATCAGTTTAAGGTCAGAGGGGAAAGAATAAAAGGGAAACTGATGGAAACTGTTTTACACAGAGAGTGGTACACAAAGGGAATGAGCTGCCCACAGAAGTGGTTGAAGCATTTATATTAAGGATACGTAAATGGCATTTGGGCAAGTACATGGACAGGAAAGGATGAGAAAGCTATGGGCCAACTGCTGGGAATGGGGTTAGTGTGGTTTGATATTTGGGTCAGCATAGACGAGTTTGGGCCAAAGGGCCTCTCTGCCTCTCTCCATGCTCTAGGACTTGATGACACTACAAATACAACAGCATTTGGGTCAAACTCTCATTTTTCCTTAGGTCATAAGTTCGAATCATATTTGGACAATGTTCTTTCAAGTTAACTTTGCAGATATCTTGCTTTTCAGTTTGTTATCGACAATACGTGTGTGTGTGTGTGTGTGTGTTTCTCAGTATTTTTCAAAGGGAAATATCACTGTACATATTTGCAATATCCTCTCGTCATTCCTCTTTCCATCATAGTTTGTTTTGGTCATCGACATGTTGTTTTAGTAGATTAAAGAAATCTGCCTGACTTGTTCCGAACACTGACCCTGACACACTCTGAGAACTATATCATTGGCCATATCACCAACATAGTTATAATTATTCTTTGTAGGCAGTGGAGGAGTGGGGCTAGAAAAGGTAGAAGAGAGCCAAAACAACACAGGGAATTATCGACTCAATCAGCCAACGTCAGAGACAAGGAGTTCCTTGGAGGGGATTCTGAGGGATAGAATTTGCATTTATTTAGAAAGACAAGGAATGATTAGGGATAGTCAATATGGATTTGTGAAATCATGTCTAATTAATGTGATTGAGTATTATGAAGAGATGACAAAGAAGACTGAAGAATACACTGTGGTGTACAATTTTTACACAAACTTCAGCAAGGCATATAATAAGGTTCCCCATCGTAGAGTGATTACTAAAATTAGGTTGTATGTAATCTAGGAAAAGCTAACCAATTGGATACAAAATTGGATTGAAGGTAATGGATTGTTTTCCAAACTGAAGACCTGTGGCCAGCGGTTTGCTGAAAGAATCAGTGCTGAGCTCACTGCTTTTTATCACGGATATAAACAACTTTGATGTGATTATCGGAGGCATCGTTAGTACGTTTACAGATAACATCACCAAATTGGTTCATTGGACAGTGAAGAAGATTATCTCAGAATATAACGGGATCCTTGATCATCAACGAGCCAAGGACTGGCAGATGGAGTTTAATTTAGATATTGGTGAGGTTTATATTTCGGTAAGTTAAAGCGGGGTAGTGCCCTGGGAAATGTTGCTTAACAAAGAGAACTATGGGTGAAGATTCATAGTTCCTTGAAAGTGGAGTTTAGGTCGGTAGAGTAGTGAGGAACGTGGTTGACATGCTTGCCTTAATCGGTCAGAACATTGAGAATAGGAGTAGGGGTAGCGTGAGGGGCTTGTACAGGACTGAGGTGAGGCCACTTTAATAAAACTGCGTACATATCAGTTGACTCTTTTAAAGGATGGATGTTGTTAAGCTTGAAAGGGTGCAGAAAAGATTTACAAAGCTTTTCTGGAACCTGAGGGTTTGAGCTACAGGGAGATGATGAACAGGATGAGGCTTTTTCCCCTGGACTGTCAGAGACTGAATGGTAACATGACAGAGGTTTAAAAAAGTCCTGAGGGACATGGATAGTCTGAATGGGCAAGAGCTTTTTCCCAGAGAAGGGGCGTCCAGAACTAGACGGCATAGAGTGAAGGTGACAGGGCAAAGACTTAGAAGCGACCTGAGGGGAAACCTTTTCATACAGAGGCTGGTGGGTGTACTGTCAGAGAAAGTAGTGAAAGCGTGTACAATTACATGTTTACAATGTAACTGGATAGGTACATAAATGGGAATGGATCGTGTGATGTGGGCCAAATGCTGGCAAGTGGGACGAGATCTGATTAAGATGCCTGATCGGCATGGACAAATTGGACAAAAGGATCTTTTTCCACGCTGTATGATTCTCTTATTCTCACAGCGGGATGAGAAAGAATTCTAAAAGGGCCATTCGAATGGGAATTCTCTTCCCCGGAAGTTTGTGGTGCCTCTCTGATTACAAGTATTCACAGCTGAGTTAGTTAAAGATTTGACAGAGAACTGAGCCACGGATAATGGGACACAGACAGGACGATGAGGCTGAGACCACAATCTGATCAGCCACAATTTTAATGTCTGGTGGAGAAGGCTCAAGTTCTCTAATAACCCACTCCTGCTCCTCACTCCCATGTTTCTGTGTTCCATTCAACCCCTCGAACCTGCTATACAGGAGCAGTTAGAGTCCACTCATTGTTATAGCATGGTGAACTGAAATAGAGTTAACAGTTCCGTCCCTCGAGACTGTCCCACTCGGTTTGGGACATTTGGAAAATGCAATTGGAAGACCAAGGCTGGATATGGAAGAGGTCGCTCATTTCTCTTTACAAAACCTGCCCTCTCTGTATCTTGTGCTTCATTTGTTGATCATGTTGTAGACACAGATTCACTGTGAGTACAGCCCCCAAATGTCACCCAGTGATGGCTCACAAAATCCACGGGTCTCCCTGATTGCAACATTCCATAAAAGACCTTCCAGGAAAATAACACATATGAACTTTCCAATAACAGAATGCGAGAGCATCAGAAACTGGGGCAGGTCATTCACAGCCCAAGCCTGCCTTGCCCTTCACTAAGATCAAGGCTGACCTGCTCCAATTCTCAAATCTTCTTAATGTCCAAGTCTTCTTGAGCACTTCCATAGAACACAGAACAAAGAACAGTACTGATTTGGAGATTTCGGTGTTCGACTGGGGTGTACAAAGTTAGAAATTACATAGCACCAGGTTATACTCCAACAGGTTTAATTGGAAGCACACTAGGTTTTGGAGCATCGCTCCTTCATCAAGTGATAGTGGAGGGCTCAATCGTAACACAGAATTTATAGCAAAAATTTACAGTGTGATGTAACTGAAATTATACATGGAAAAATTGATTGACTGTTAAGCCTTTCATCTGTGAGAATACCATGGTATTTTCACTTCTTTCATGTGTAAATCCCAAAAACTTTTTTTAAAAAAAGTTGCATTCTCAGGTGAGCTGTGAACAATGGTGATAGCAAGACAAAATGTTGAATGTGCTGGCCCCCTGTGTTCTCTGACTATGCCATGATGTTTAAATTGATTCTAAGCTAAAAAGTGAGATAACAGAGCTTTACATGAATCCATGCAGATTTTGAGCTCAAGGTTCTACATGAATGCATGCAGTTAGGACCTTCAGCCCTCGACGTTGTGTTGTTTGTCCTACTCTAACCTACATGCTTCCATTCACTTTGTTCCATGTGCCTATCCAAGAGTCTCTTAAGTTTCCCTCACGTATTTGACTCTACTACCACTGATTATCGTGCATTCAACACACCCACCACTCTCTGTGTTATTAATCTACCTCTGATATCTCCCCTAAAACTTCCTCCAATTACCTTAAAATTATGCCACCTTATGATAGACATTTCTGCCATGGGAAAATGTCTCTGGCTATTCACTCTCCTTCTGCCTCTCATCATCTTGTACATCTCTATCAAGTCACCTCTCAGCTCTTTTTCCTCTAATGAGAAAAGCCCTCGCTCCCTCACGGTTTCTTCGTAAGACTTCTAGTCCAGACTGCATCCTGGTAAATCTCCTGTTTACACTCTCAAAAGCTTCATTATCCTTCCAATAATGAGGAGACCAGAACTGAACACAATATTTCCTGTGTGGTCTGAGCAGGGCTCTATCGAGCTGCAGCATAACCTCGCGGCTCTTAAACTCAGTCCCCCTGCAACTGAAAGCCAACATACCATACGCCTTCTTAACAACCTGATCAACTTGGGTGGCAGCTTTGAGGGATCTGTGGACACGAACGCCAGGATCCCTCTGTTTCTCCACACTGCCAAGAATCCTGCCTTTAACCATGTATTCTGCATTCACATTCCAGCTTGCAAAGTGAATTACTTCAGTTTGAACTCCATGTGCCACTTCTCAGCCCAGCTCTGCATCCTGTCGATGTCCCATTGCAACCTACAATAACCCTCCACATTCTGTACCATTCCAACCACCTTTGTGTCATCGGCAAACTTACTAGCCAACTCTTCAACACCCATATCCAAGTCATTTTGAAAATAACAGAGAGCAGAGGTCACTGAACTGATCCCAGCGGGACACCACTGTTCCCTTTCAGTGATCTAGCTCCCCTAACTCTCTGTGTAAGAGAATTCCTGACATTCACTACCCTCTGTTTGAAGAACACCTTCTCTGCTTCTGCACCATGACCTATTGATATGAACAAAAGAGGTAACGCAGGGGCTCAGGTAAGAGAGACTGACCCTGAACTCAAGGCAGTATTTGACTGAGGATGACATAAAGAAGCCTGAACAAAATCACACTTACTGAGAATTAATTATGACCTCTACACTGCGTGGAGTCATTCACGGCACAAAGGAACATGATTATCATTGGTGGGCATCAATCAACTCAACCGTGGGGCACATCTGCAGGAGATCCTCAGTGTAGCCTCCTCAGCTCAGGCATCTCCAGTTTATCAGCATAGAATCCCTACAGTGTGGAAGGAGGCTATTCAGCCCATTGAGTCCAAACTGAGCAGATTAGATTCCCTACAATGTGGAAACAGGCATTTCGGCCCAACCAGTCCACACCGACCCTCCGAAGAGTTACCCACCCAAACACATTTCCGTCTGACTAATGCACCTAACATGATGGACAATTTAGTATGGCCAATTCACCCTGCGTGCACCTCTTCGGACTGTGAGAGGAAACCGAAGCATCTGAAGGAAACTCCTGCAGAAGTGTGGGGTATGAGCAAACTCCACACAGACAGTTGCCCAAGGCTCGAATCGAACCTGGGACCCTGGTGCTGTGAGGCAGCAGTGTTAGCTACTGATTCACCGTGCCAGCAGGAGAGGGGCATTCACTGAAGTCTTCAAAGTTTTCAGGACAGGTTTTCCCTCTTCAGCTCTTGAAACAATCTGTGACCATGTATAGCAAGACTCGGACAACATTCAAGACGGTGTTGTTAAGTCTGGGTAACATTTATGTAACATCACAGTACATTTCCACAGTAAAAGGACAAGTTCATTCAGCAGCTCAATCTGGTTTCACGAGAAAATGGTGAAGCCATTCATCCCATCAAAACTACTGGGCAAAACAAGGAGAGCCCATTCAGTCCCTCCTGCCTGTTGCACAGGAAGGTGCGAGTCTGCTCTCTCCCACATGTCACGTACATGGGATCAGAAAGAATCATTTCACACCCGGAGTCACTTACAAAGGATCAGGAAGAGGTTATTCAGCTTGTCAAGCCACTAACACAGGAACAGATAAATGGCAGAGATGCTCCAACATCACAAACAAATGGAGCAGGGGCTGCACAGACAGACTGCTCCAAATTGATCGAAATGGCTTGATTACTCATGGTACATATGTGTTACTTTAACATGGTTTTCTGGCAGTCGGAATGAAGCCAACATTTTTTAGCCATTCTCCAAGTTACCTTCCATCTCCAAGAACGCAGACCCATGATCTCCGTGGAGGTCAGAAACCGGTGGGGAATAACTAACTGTTTCCGAATGAAGGTATTTTGGCTGCTGACAGGATTGTGTACAAAGTGACACTCAATGCAGTGTCACACAGTAACTGTGCTTTAAAGTGGTCAGAGTTCATTCAGAGCCTGCACCTCGCTGTCAATCGACGTGAGGGTTCTGCAGATGCATGTAAACTGTCGTGAATCAAACATCCAATGAAAAGTATGACATTGTCACCCCATTCAGCTGTTTGGGACATAATGAGTTTTTGTCCATACACATCAAGCTTCAACTTCTTATTCTCTCACAGCGCTACAGATTAAGCACATTGTTACTGAACTCTCTCCTCATAGTAACAACATGCTAGTGTTTAGTCTGGTCAAACACCTTTGCACTGTCTCGGTGACAAAGAGATCATTGATTATAAAGCAGACCAAACCTTTACACAAAGCACCAAATACTATCTCAACAAAACACGATCAGTGGGAAAGATATTCTAACTTTTGTACTTCAATCATTTTGCCTGAAGAGCCACATAATATTTATTTCCTGCCCCTGTATGAATTCTGTCAGTGACTTATGACCAAGGACATCCAGATGCTTTTCAACAAAAACACTCGCCAACCTGTCTACCATTTAATAAATATAATTGTACATGATGATATTTGTTGTTCACATCTGAATAATTGTTATACCTTGTGAACAGTTATTGCCCAAACACTGATCCTGCTGCCACCCATCAATCCTTCAGTCCAGAGAATAACAGTATTCTTCTCGTATCTCCGTTACTCAAACTTTAATCCATGTGGTATATATTTCACCCCTACCTACCCATGGACTCTAACATTCCCCATTCACCTGTATTCAGACATGTCAAGCGTCTTCTAAAAATACAAATACTCCAATCCCATTGGTTCTCAACTGTCGACGTCACAATGGACAATCTCCACAAACAGGTTTATCAAAGATCATTTCCCTTTCCTGAATCAAGGCCGAATGTACCAAATCATATCATTATTCTCCAAGTGTCTAGTCGTCACGTTCCTTATAAAAGGTTCCAATATTTTTTTTCTCTCAATGCTGACATCAAATTATTTAGTTTTCTGTTTTCCCTCTCCATCCTGTTTTAAATATTTAGGTTAACAATAGCTGCTGTCCAGTCTGCAGGATCCTTTCCAGAATCTAACTAGCTTTGAAGAATAATCAGTAATTCTTTCATTAGCTCTGATCTCATCTCAATCACTCTGGGATGGAGCTCATCAGATGCAGCAACTTATGAAACTTCAATTCAATTAGATTTTCAATAACATACACTTCATTAATTCTGATTTCCTTCAGTTTCCAATTTTTACCAGTCCCTCTGTTCCCTAATATTTGTGGAAAGTAGTTTCTGTACCTTCCCCTGCGGAGATGGAACCAATGCATTCCTCTCAGCAGGCAGACGGTTTCAGTCAACTCGTGAATACATTGTAGGACTGCAATTCAGACATGGTGGTTATATTACCCACTGCTGCCGGAAAAGTTCCAGAATCAATCCAGTTTAATTCATCGTGAGTGTCAGCACAGTCTTGCTACTGGTGTGAGAACACAGGTTATACTGAAGGAGGGGATACAGCTCAGTGATCACCTCAATTTTGAGACAAGCTAGTTTTACACTTTACACCTGAATGGGTGCAGCTTAGACAAATCTTCCTGGAAATCCCAGAGAGGAAAATATAGTGCCTCGCTCCTCCCTGTTTATACAGCTTTCCTTCTTTGTCGTCTCAGCTTCAGTTGTTTATCATGGACCCAGACACATTAGAACATAGAACATAGAAAAATACAGCACAGAACAGGCCCTTCGGCCCACGATGTTGTGCCGAACTTCTATCCTAGATTAAGCACCCATCCATGTACCTATCCAAATGCCACTTAAAGGTCGCCAATGATTCTGACTCTACCACTCCCACGGGCAGCGCATTCCATGCCCCCACCACTCTCTGGGTAAAGAACCCACCCCTGACATCTCCCCTATACCTTCCACCCTTCACCTTAAATTTATGTCCCCTTGTAACACTCTGTTGTACCCGGGGAAAAAGTTTCTGACTGTCTACTCTATCTATTCCTCTGATCATCTTATAAACCTCTATCAAGTCACCCCTCATCCTTCGCCGTTCCAACGAGAAAAGGCCGAGAACTCTCAACCTATCCTCGTACGACCTATTCTCCATTCCAGGCAACATCCTGGTAAATCTTCTCTGCACCCTCTCCAAAGCTTCCACATCTTTCCTAAAGTGAGTCGACTAGAACTGCACACAGTACTCCAACTGTGGCCTAACCAAAGTCCTGTACAGCTGCAACATAACTTCACGACTCTTGAATTCAATCCCTCTGCTAATGAACGATAATACTCCATAGGCCTTCTTACAAACTCTATCCACCTGAGTGGCAACCTTCAAAGATCTATGTACATAGACCCCAAGATCCCTCTGTTCCTCCACCTGACCAAGAACCCTACCATTAACCATTAACCCTGTATTCCGCAAATGCAGTATCCATAGTGGGGTTCCTAGACCATCGGGGCTCCCTGAATGAACCCAGTAGGAGACATCACTATCCTGAGAACACCATCCACAGAGACTCCACTGACTTTCCAGATGGCAGCAGCAAGTGAATTCCCCACACCTACAATGCATCCATTCACTACTGAAAATGCATCGGTCTCCTCAGTTTCGCTAGGAGACAGTGAGGACTGCAGATACTGGAGATCAGAGCTGAAAAATGTGTTGCTGGAAAAGCACAGCAGGTCAGGCAGCATCCAAAGATCTGGAGAATCGACGTTTCAGGCATGAGCCCTTCTTCAGGAATGCGGAAAGTGTGCCAAGCAGGCTAAGATAAAATGTAGGGAGGAGAGACTTGGGTGTTGGAAATGCGAGAGGTAGAAAGAGGTTAAAGTGAGAGTGATAGGCCGGAGAGGGGGTGGGGGCGGAGAGGTTAGGAAGGAAATTGCAGGTCAGGAAGGTGGTGCTGAGTTTGAGGATTGGCATTGAGACAAGGTGGGGGGAGGGGAAATGAGGAAGCTGGAGAAATCTGAATTCATCCCTTGTGGTTGGAGGGTTCCCAGACGGAAGATGAGGCACTCTTCCAGCTGGAGGAAGAATGCCTCATCTTCCGCCTGAAGAAGGGCATGCCCGAAACGTCAATTCTCCTGATCTTTGGATGCTGCCTGACCTGCTGTGCTTTTCCAGCAATACTTTTTTCAGCTGCTCAGTTTCTCTTCCTGGCTGAGAAAGCTCTAACATCTCTACACAGTCGCACAGTAACAGTTCCTCTCTCCAAATAAACAGTTGACAATGGCACATTACGTTTCTCTATATCTCAGCGACTATAAGTATTGCTGATGGAGTTGATCACCACACTCAGAGACAAGAGACAGAGGGAAAATAACTCACGGTAAGCAGGGAGATCCCATAATAAATATGATATTCAGGAATATGTAAAAAAGGGGAAATGGTAGAATAACTTCCCATTCTGTTTTCCTTCCAGTCCATCATCAGCAATCCTTTTGCTTGCTTTTCCTTTCTCTCTCTCTCTCTCTCTCTCTCTCCATCTGTCTCTCTTTCTCTCTCACTTTCTCTCTCACTTTCTCTCTCTTTCTGGACATCATCCACTCAATACAAACCGCCCACTCACTCTTCCAACCATCCCTGATATAATAATATTATTTCTCAGTTGCATTCAGTTTTGATAGGTTCACTGAACTGAAACACTATTTGTGTTTCTTCCGACAGACTGACGTACCTGCTGAGATTCTCCAACATTCTTTCAGACGGTGGAGAATTTTATTTCGGATCACCAGCATCCGCATTTCATTGGTTATTTCATCTTTAATGTTGTTGTTTCGCGGGATGCCAGCATCACTGGCAAGGGCAGTATTTATTGACCATCCTAACTGCCATTGACCACGGGGCCATTTGTCAAGGCAATATGGAAGCAACAAAATTGTTGTGGATCTGAGGTGACACTTAGTTCAGACAGGGCAAATATGTTAGGCTTCTTTACCAAAGGTTATCAATAAAGTAAGAAAAGAAATCCTGATGGTTTATGCTTGCCATGAGTGAAATTAGGTTTCATTCCAATTTTTGATATTGGAATTTAACTTTAGTCATCGGCAGTGGTAGGATTTCAGACAATGCTTTTAGAGTCATGACTTGCACATCTGAATTACACAGTCAGTGACATTATTACTCTGTTTAAGAGACCCTGTTGTGAAGTAACTGTAGAGACAAGAACAAGTTTGTGGTCAAACTATTTGTAACTGGAAGAGAGGTCTGAAGAGAACTGGAGCCATAAAATCTGTCATTAACGAAGGGGTAGGTGATGGCGAAGTCAGCAACAGAACTCAGGCAGAGCTGGAGGTTGGGGATATTATGAAGGTGGGTGGCGGCAGGTTTGATCACAGTGAGAGTATATGGAGATATAAAACAGTTCACAGTAAAAAGGAAACTCAAGGTTCCGAATAGTCTTATTCCTTCTCAGATGTTTATGAGTAAGTACTTTGGAAATGCATGAGAAGGACGTGGCTTTTGTGACTGCAAGTTTATGTATTTGTTAAATATAATCAACCAGAATAGCAATGACATTCAGCATCATTTATAGAATCGACAGAGATAGACTTACCAGGAACACCAATAATAGCGAAGGTCGGATCGTACCCAGCTTGACTAATCAGCAGTCCGGCTCGTATCCGGAACTGTAACCATGGCCAATCCTGAGAAAGCCAGGAAAGACCCAATAATAAACTCCTGTCCATTGTTGCAACATTCAAGACGAATGTTCTCAGATTCGGATCCATTGTTGGAACATTCTAGTCTAAAATTCTCAAATTAAATCCATTGTTGGACCATTTTAATGTTCTCAGATTCTGATTTCTCTCTCTTCCTTTGTAGCTGATGATCCCAATCTTGTTGAGGTTGACGCTGTTCCGAATACTATGACATAACAAGTTGAAAGAAGTCCCTAATTATGGAAGAGGGAAATCCTCCAGTGACACAGGTGGGTCCAGAAAGACTGATATTAATCACAGTCACTGAACAAACAGCTCCAGTTATCCCATTTCACAGCAACTCTGATATATCACAATAATTGGTGTGGGTGGGATTTTGATATCGATGATTATTGGGCTCATGGCACATCTCCAGTTGTAAACATCGAGGTGAGGGAGAGACATAAATCTTTCTCTTCACAAGCTCGATTATTCTGCTGTGTTTTGGCAATATAGGAATTGCTGGGCTCCCGAGGCCGTCTGTGTCTGATCACCAGGCCCGCTGCATCTTTTTGTTTTATTTATTTATGTTTAACTTTGACTTTTGTCTGTCCAGCACTTAACGGCTTAGGTGGGTTTAGGCATTTTTGGGAGACATCTACAGAGCCATAGGAGGTGTAGATACAGTCCATTCCTTGTGTTCTTGCAGCCACGGCCTGGTCCTGTGGAGTGATGGTCAAACTCTCACAGAACCAGGACTCTTAATTTTACCTTTCACTAGTTATTGCTGGGGTCTCAGCAGGGTTGGAAGGCAGGAAAACTCTCCCCGGTTCTACACACTCTCTCTGGTGTCCCTCTCATTCAACGCCAGCACGATTTTCCCACCCATTATGGCTGGAGGTGCTCACCATCGCCCGGATGCCCCTGGATATTCAGTGATCCCTGGTACTGCTGCCATCATGAAAAGGCCAATGGGCACACGGTTGAGTTTTCTCAGTTTGGAGCTGCCCTGCACAGTTTACCCGAGCATGACAGATAAAGGGAAATTATACCACAGCTTGACGACCGAGGCACGGAGATCATGGTGAATGGTCTAGTACAGAGGGGGACCATTCTCTTCCCAGACCATGGTCTGAGCACACCACCCAGCTCAGTGCAGTATCTGCGGTCCGAAGAAAAGTGCAGCAATACAGGAAAAGCATCAATAATCTTCCCCGTTCTGTCAGGATAAGGGTCAACGTATTCTCTCTACTCTCTCACACTCATTGCATATCTGTTAGTGCCTTCCCCAGAATAAGGCTCCATCACTCTTACCACTGCAATACAGCACCTTCTCTCTCTCTCTCTCTCTCACCTACGCAATACCCCCATATAGTTAGAAAATGTTCTTATGAGTGCAGTTTCTAGAATCCTCTGGTTTATGTCGTTCGTACAATGATCCAAATAATTGAATTTCAGCAAAATGTTTATCCCCCAGTATGCAACGCATCAGAGGAAGGAGCAGAGTTTTACTTTTCTTTTAAATCACTCAGGATGAAAATGCATCATGAGGCCATTAATCCTCTCAAATATGCTCCACTAATCAAGCAAAGGCAGCACCTAAACACATGAAGACTCACTCTCTTCTTGAAGACAGGCGCCACTTTGGGGTTTTGCCAGTTTCACTGGAACACTCCTGTAATCCCGAGAGTTATGGAATATTTCACACAGTGCCACCAGTCACTCTGTAACCATTTCTATCAAAACAAGCTATGAATTGCTGATGAGCTGTTTACCATTGGTCTTTTCTGTTTCAGAAAAGCCTTGTACATTTTGTGAGAGACAGGGCAAAACTTTCATCTGACTACAATTTTGTTTATAATATTGAAACTCTTCGTGCCTTCCCCTGCGAGGAACAATGTAAAATAATGTTTTAACTTCTCTGCATGTTCCCTGAAATCCGTTCCCCAGTCAAATCCTACAGGTGTCCCACATATTCTTTCCTGCCTTCCTTCCAAGGGTCACACACACATCATGAATGTTTTTTATTCGATATGGGAAAACTCTTGCGGTTAGTTTCTTTTCATATTTCTTGCCAGTTTTGAAATGTTTTTTCTTTTTATTTTGTTTTATACAATCTGCTTCTTGTTCCAAAAGTAAACTTCCCAAATGTGGCCAACGCTAGAGCTCAACAATCTGAATTCTTTAGGTTGTGATTGATTAGCATACTTCATAGCATTTGTGCATCATGGATGGTTCATCTTCACATCTTCATATGATCTTCTTTTTCACCAGAGCCAAACATTACTGAGAGTTATTAATCAGTACCTGCTTCAATGTTCCCACACCCCTCCCCCCGACACACCACTCCCGCCACACACATATCTGCTGACCTTCATCTGTGTCAATTTTCACACTCCGTATTTGACCAGATATATGACATAAATCTGCATTTGAAATGCCTGGCTCTTTTCAATCATTCAGGGGGAACCTACGTATGTGGCTTAACACATGATCAGCTGAAGGTGACTCCATTTTCCCAGGTTTCCTGGCTCTGTCAGTTCTGTTCGATGATGCCACATTCCAGTGGGAAGCTTCCTACATGTCATCCTTTTCTCTCAAACGAGAAATCCCCGAAATCTGATGTACTGAGTTTTCAGCTGCGTCTGGCCCATCTCCCTCACTTCTGCCCTCACTCCGTCCTTCCTCCCCAGAACAATGATAGATCTCCCCTTGTCCACACTTCCTTCTGCACTAGAATCTGCATTCACAGAATCATCCTCCGCCACTTCCAACACCTCCAGCAGGACAGCACCAGCAAACACATCTTCCCCTCCAGTCCACTGTCAGAAATTCACAGGGACCATTCCTTCTGTGGCACGCTCCATGACTTCGAACACTTCCCCACTCCCCCATGGCACCTTCCCATGTAAAGCTGCAACTTTTGCCCATTCATCTCTTCCCTCTTCACTGTCCAAAGCTCTAAACACACCATCCAAGTGAAGCAGCATTTCACTTGTACGCTTTCAATCCAATCTCCTGTCATTGCTACTGACAATGCAGTCTCCGTTACATTACTGAGCTAAACAGAAACTGATTTGATGAACATCTCCACTCTGTCTGTACGAATGACACTGACATTATGATTTCTCCCCATTTCAAGAACCTACATTGCTCTCAAGATAATGAGAATTCTTTGAGGAGGTAACGACGGTTTGGACAATAGAGAGTTACCTATCTGAACTTCCAGAAGGCCTCTGATATGGTACCCCACAGGAGGCTGCAGAGTAAAATAAGGACCCATGGTTCACAGAGGACAGGTACTAGCATGGATAAAAGATTACCTCTCTTACAGGATGCAGAGTGAGAATAAAATTGTCTCTCTCAGGATGGCAGCCGGTGACTTGCAGTGTTCCACAAGAGTCAATGTTGGGACCACAACATTTCACTTTATAGGTTAATGATCTGAGTGGCGGGACAGAAGGCATTCTGGCTACGTTTGCAGATAAAGCAAAGAGAGGTGGAGGGGCATGTAGTATTGAGGAGGCAGGGAGCCTGCAGAAAGATTTCGACAGTTTAGGAGAGTGGGAAAAGGAGTAGCAGGTGGAATACAATGTGGGGCAGTGTGAGGTCATGCACTATGGTATGAAGAATACATACATGGACTATTTACTAAATGGGAAAAAAAAATCAGAAATCTAAGGAACAAAGGGACTTGGGATTCCAAGAGCAGGATTTGCCTTAGATAAACTTGTAGGCTCAGTCAGTAGTTAAGAAGGCATATACGATGTTGTCATTCATCTTGAGAGGAGTAGGATATAATGGTGGCGATTCTGAGGCTTTCTAAGTCTCTGGTCAGACCACATTTCCAGTATTTTGTGCCTCATACCTCAGGAAGGATGTATTAGCCTTGGTGTGTGTCAAGGGAAGGTTCACCAGAAATGAAAAACTTAACACCTGAGGAACATTGGAGAACTCTGGGTTTATACTCGATGGAGATTAGAAGGATGGGTGTGGGGGCGGGGGGAGAATATTGAAACTTACAGAATACTGAATGACCTGGAAACAGACAAAATTGGGAGCATGTTGGCACTGGCAGGAGGACACAGGCGTAGAGAAAAGGGAAAACCCATTAGAACGGGGAAAAGGTGAAACGTCTTTAGCCAGAGCGTGGTGAAATTGTGAAATTCCTTACCACAGAAGGCTGTGGAAACCAAATCATTTGGCACCAAGAATCTCAGGGAGTCCCTCTCCCACTGCAACTCCCAGGTCATTTCCTCCACCTATTCACTCCACCCTCTCCTCCTTGACCTATCACCTTCATCTCCTCCCCCACTCACCCATTGTACTCTATGCTACTCTCTCCCCACCCCCACCCTCCTCTAACTTATCTCTCCATGCTTCAGGCTCACTGCCTTTATTCCTGATGAAGGGCTTTTGCCCGAAACATTGATTTCGCTGCTCGTTGGATGCTGCCTGAACTGCTGTGCTCTTCCAGCACCACGAATCCAGTATTTGATTTTCAGCATCTGCAGTCATTGTTTTTACCTTGTTGATTTTAACCCTACTGCGAATCCTCTTGCAAGGATGCCTGCCTTGAAGAAGTTTTCCTCCTCTCTCTACAAGAATCTCAGGGGAGTCCCTCTCCCACTGCAACTCCCAGGTCATTTCCTCCACCTATTCACTCCACCCTCTCCTCCTTGACCTATCACCTTCATCTCCTCCCCCACTCACCCATTGTACTCTATGCTACTCTCTCCGCACCCCCACCCTCCTCTAGCTTATCTCTCCATGCTTCAGGCTCACTGCCTTTATTCCTGATGAAGGGCTTTTGCCCGAAACGTTGATTTCGCTGCTCGTTGGATGCTGCCTGAACTGCTGTGCTCTTCCAGCACCACTAATCCAGTATTTGATTTTCAGCATCTGCAGTCATTGTTTTTACCGTGTTTGATAATATGTCTGAACGCGTTGACTAAAATTATTTTAAAATTGTGGTTTGATCACGATGGAAGAGGTGTCGGTATTGAATTTTAGAATTTACGCCCTGGATGACTGAAAGCACAGAACCTGGCTGGGAGGAACATTAGCATCTTCTAGAGGTTTATACAATCATGAAATGCAGGGATAGGGGGTGAGTAGTCAAGATCTTTTCCCCATGCTTGGAATTCCAAAATTAGTAGGCATAGATTTAATGTGAGAGGGGAAAGATTTTAAAGTGACCTCGAGGCAACCTTTTCACTCAGAAAGTGGAAATGAACTGCCGGAGAAAGTGGTGGAGGTTGGTACAATTACACCATTTAAAAATCACACAGATGGGTATATTAATAGGAAGGATTTAGAGTGATATGGGCCAATCGCTGGCAAATAGATTAGATTAGCTACAGTGTAGCACAAGTCCACACCAACCCTCTGAAGAGTTAACCACCCAGAACCATCTCACCACATTCACCCCTAACTAATGCACCTGATATTATGTGCAACTTTGCATGGCTCATTCACATAACCTGCACAACTTTGGACTGTGGGAGGAATCCCACGCAGACACAGTGAGGATGTGCAAACTCCACACAATCAGTCACCTGAGCCAGCAATCAAACACAGGTCCCTGGTACTGTGAGGCAGTAGCACTGAGCCACTGCACCGCCCCAAGTACAGCACGATTAATTTCAGAAATCAGATGTCATGGACGAGTTGGTCAAAAGTGTTTGCTTCCGTGCTGTACAGCTATAAGATTCATCAAGCCATTTTACGTAGGTCCCTGTGTAATCTTCATTGTCCACTTTACAGCCAAACTTGGTTTCATCCAAAATCTTATTAACCACGCCTTCTATCATTCTCATCTGAATCATTTGTCTAAATGTCAAACAAAAATGGATTGAGCACAAGTCCTTGTGGAACACCACTGTGCACAGTTTCACAAAACTGGTCCCTTTTCTCTAAAAGCTTCCTTTGCTCAAAGATACTGTGTGCTTAATTTTCTTTTCAGAGCGGTCGTAAATTGTTCCCGGCTCCAAGGTGATTGATTTGGTACAGAGATTAAGCGGTTTTGTGAATAAGGTATAACGAAAGGGGGTGGTCAGCTCTCTATGTGAGCAGTTAAGTCCAGAACCAGTTTGTAGTTTAGCTCTGTGGACAGGCTCTCTCTCTCCCTCTCTCTCTCTCTCTCTGTCTCTCTTTCTCTATCTCTCTCTCTCTCTCTCTCTCTCCTTCTGCCCTTCTAGCTTCAACCTGTAAGCATTTGTTCCATTTGCACTGTTCTTAATGGGGATTTGCTTATTGGGATGGTTGAGTGCTTCCAGAACAGCGAATTAAGTCTAGTTTGAATATATTGAGTTCTGTAGGGGTTCTTTATTCGGTTCTTTGTGTTTCATTGTGTAGTTTTGTAATTTTTTTGTCTGTTTTAATACCTGATAATTTTCACTGTGTCCTTACCGAAACAAATTACAAAGTTACGGTATGCGCAGCCTGGTTAAGAAAATTTTGAGTGGTCTAGCCTGGTCCATAACAACAGGCCTCCAATCGGAAAAACACACCCCTCCTCGATAATGCTGTCTCCTGCTATTAGGCAAACATACACAGATACGTACACAGACACGTACACAGACACACACACATCCAGACACGCACAAAGAGAGACACACGCGCGCACAGATACACATGCACAGAAACACACACACACACAAAGACATGCACACAGAGACACACAGACACATGCACACGCACACACACAGACAACACATGCACACAGACACACATAGACCCACAAAGAGACATACACGCACCGACATACAAACACATGCTCAGACACATACACAGAGAGACACACATGCATGCATGTGCCACACACTCACACATCTTAGCGTCTTTAGGATATAACTCGATAAGTTATGATTAAAGATGGGCTCAAGGATTGTTATAAGAGGATAGTAGAACTGGCTTGAAAAACTTGTCATCCATGATCAATAGTTCAGTAGACTGGATGGGCGAAATGGCCTTTTTTCTGCTCTAATATTTTACGGACTATGGAGCATGCATTTGTCTGTGTTAGTGTTTGTATTTACATGTGCATGTATTTGTATATACATGTGTGTCCATGTTTTTGGGTGTCTGTACTTTTGTATATTTGAGTGTCTGTGTGTGCACATCTGTGTGTATGTGTTTGAGTGCGTGTGTGTGTGTATGTCTGTGCGTGTTTTTGAGTGTGTCTATATATGCCTGTCTGTGTATGTATCTGTGTGTGTGTCTGCATATGTTTGTTATTATTTTTAGAAATGGAAATATCAATGTACATTTTTGGAATTTCTATACTGTTTATCATTTATCTTTCCATCATAGCTTGAGGAACTTTGTTTCCATCATGAATTTATTATTTTAACAGATGAAGGAAATCTACATGACTCCTTCCTAGGACGACCCTGACCTAATATGCGACCTATATCATAGGCCATATCATCAAACTGGTTGCACCAATAATTTGCTGTGACCAGTGGAGGAGAGGCAGTAGAAAAGAAAACAGTTACTCAACAACACAGGCAACTCTGGACCGGTGAGCCTGACATCAGTGGTCTGTGAGTTGTTGGAGGGGATTCTGAGAGATAGCCAATTGCATGCATTTTCAAAGGTAAGGATTGATTTGGGAGAGTCACCATAACTTCTTGCATGAGAAATCGTGACGCATTAATTTGACTGAGTCTGTTAAAGAGGTGTCAATGCAGATTGATGAAAGCAGTGTTGCGGAAGCTTTCCATATAGACTGGAGCAATTCTGCGACAAGATTCTGCATATTAGGTAAGTTATTAAAGTTAGGTCACATGGGAAACAACGCACGCAAGCCAACTGAATACAAAATTAGATTGAAGGGAGGCAACAGTGATTGGTAGAGGATTGCTTTTCAGTCTGGAGACCTGTGAACAGTAGTGAATGAAATCGGAGGCCATGTCTGTCGGGTGTTATTCGAGTACCTGATCATGGGGGGGTGCAATCCGATTCCCTTTCAGATGGTCACAAGGAGGTTTCCTCTATTTAGGCATTTGTGTCACACAGCCTTCGGGTCAATTATATAAATCAAACTTCGGGGCAGGTGTTCGAAAAGATAAGGCAGGATCTTCGGCTCTGGGAAGATATTCCAATATCCTGATTGGGTGGAATACCTCCGGTTAATAGGAATGTACTTCTTCGTTTCTTCTATCCCATGTGAATGGTCCTTTTGATGCTCTCCAGGTCGGTGCTATGGAGGCTTTACAGTTGGTTAAGCTTGTTATTCTGGCACCATAGATGGCTTGTTATGAAGCTCGCCAAATTGCGGCTTCTGCGGGAGATGAAGGGTGTCATTGTCTGGACTTTAAGAAATATCAACGAGGTTCCCTGCAATTGGATGTGGCTGACTGAGCTTGCAAAGACCTGCGGTCAGTTTGGCTGGACATTGAGGTATCCCAGGCAAAATGACCCCTCATTAATCAGTTGTTCGTTGTCAAGACGAGGAATGTTATGGACCATTGCAGAAATCCAATTGTCCTTAAAATAGTTAAAGCCTGGAAAATGATGCGACAAAGTCAGGGCAATTTACAAAAATTTACAATTTACAAAAATGAACTTCCCCTTTTATTTCCATTGTAGGATTGGTAGGATTGGTAGGATCCCAGCTGGGATTGATGGATTATGCCTTACGGCTCTGGGAGTCCAGACGAGTTTCCTGTTTGGGAGAATTATTTGACGTGGCGGTCATGATGGTTTTAGAGCAGCTGAGCCAGAAATATGAGTTATCTTGGAGGGGCCACTTTCGTTAATTTCAGATGAGGAATTTTAGACTGAAAAAAAGACTATATTAATGGTTAGTCCCCATAAGTCGGAAATGGAGAGAAGAGAGCTTCGGTCAGCACCCTCTATCATTCATTAAGAGGTAGTGTCTCAAAGGATATAAAGCGGCTGCATGGAATCTGGGCTCAGGAATTGTGGGTGGAGATATCGCCAGAGGAGTGGGAAAATTTTGGGAGACCGTAAGGAAGATTTCAATTTGCAATAGGACGTAGGCTATGCAGTTGAAGGTACTCCACAGGGTTTAATTGACACTGGAGCAGCTTGTCAAATTTAAGACAGGAAGGTCCCCAATATGCCCCAAATGTACAATAGATGTTGGTATACTTACTTATTGCTTGTGATCATGCCACAAGCTTCGTAGGTATTGGTGCACGATAGCAAGTGTTTTGGAAGAGGTTTTGGGAACCAAGGTCAAGGCAAATCTGGTTCCCCTCCTCTTGGGTTCGCTGAACCTTCCCTCTTTGGACTTACATAGGAATAAATTGCTTAGTATTCTTTCATTTCGTGCGAGGAAGAACATTCTGATGAACTGGGATCCAGGAAAGCTCCCAGGACTCTGATCGTGGTGTAGATTAGTTATGGAGCCCACCCCCGTGGACTTCCTTACGAGTATGGGCACCAGAAAAATGAACATTGTTATAGGATGTGGCGGCCCTATTTCAACCATATATACATGGTTTTATTGGCTATATTGATCAGGACATTTGTGTAACAGTGAGGGCTCTGAGAGGAAGAATTCTGAAAAAATACGGATATGGCAACAAATGCTACCAGTGATGGAGAGCTTTGGTAGGATTGTGCTGGGTGTTGTAACTTCGTGCAATTTAATTTAATTTGCCTTGGTTCAGCTCAGTTTAATCTCAGTTTTGTTTTGATTTTGTTTTGATATTAGCCCATTGATTTTGTGCACAGGGAAGATAAAGAGTCCATTCAGCCACTCATGCTTCTTACGCAGCAAACAGTAGGTCATTTCACACCATGCGTCAATTATACAGGATTGGAGGGAACGAAGAGAATACATAGAGGCGAGAATTCAAGCTTATCACCTTCACGATGGAATATAAAGTAGTGACAAAACTGCTGGAATTTAAGGAAATTGTTAAAATCGATTATTCTGGAATTAATGAAAGTACATTTGCCGAGTCAAGCCACAATCCATCAGAATCAACATAATTGTACAAAGGATGAATTGTATTTTCATTATTTATTTGAGTCTTTAAGAGAGTGAAAAGCAAGCTGCATAATTTGGATCCTGGAGATATAAAATCAGGACTTGCAGAAGACATTGAATAAGGTGTGCACAAAAGATTAATCTGCAGAATAAGATCGCATATGGTTAGAAGTAAAGTATTCGCTTGGATATAGGATTGGTGAAACAAAGAATTGCAGTGAGATGGAATAACTGGTTCATTTTCTGTTTCCAAAAATACCGTAGGGCTCAGTCCCCAAGCTCCAACTATTAGCAATCAATACTATCACTTATTTGAGGGGATGGACATGCTATAATCAGTTTTTCAGAATACACTGACTGAGGTGAGAAATTGTAATGAATGGTTCAGGATAGATTGGGCCATTATTTGTCAGATGAAATGAAACAATGAAAAGTATGCGGCCGTTTTGGTCGGTGTAACAGAAGAGCAACTTACTATTCAAACAGAGGGAAACTACGGAGTATTAAGGTACAGGGGGATATGGTATCCTCATCCATATCGCAAAAGACACAGATGCAGGTATAGCAGAGAAAGGCAACTGCAAATTTGGCATTTATTTCTGAAAGAATAGATTATAAAGCGAGGGACGTGTTGCTGCAATAATACCAGGCATTTGTGAGATCGCAATTGAGTACTGTGTACAGTTTTGGTGTCCTGACTGCAGGAGGGATGTAATTACCATGGAGGCAGATCAGAAGAGCTTTACTAGACTGATTCCAGAGATAAGGAGTTTGTCCTCTGAAGAGAGATTGAACAGTTCAGGTCTAAACACTCTGGAGTTTAGAAAAATGGGAGGAGATGTCACTGTGATCTTGACAATGCTAAAGGTGATTGATAATGTCGATAGGCATTGGGTATTTCCTCATGTGGGGCAATCGACAACAAGAGATCATAGTTTTAGGATAAGTGGAGTGAAATTAAAAGAGTGATGAGAGAACTTCTCTCAAAGGATTGTAAACCTGTGTAATTCACTGTTCCAGAGTGCAGTGGATTATGGGATAGAGTAACCGAAGGGATATGGAGAGTGGGCTGGAAAGTGGGACTGAGATCGAGATGACATCAGCCATGATTGTATTCAATGGTGGAGCAGGCTGACATCAGCCATGATTGTATTCAATGGTGGAGCAGACTGGAGGGGCTGGATTGCTGACTGATGTTCCTCGTCCTTATTCAGCCCTTCGAATGGGGGAACACAGGAATGGGGAAGGGCTGGTTATTAAACAGAAAGCAGGCACTCCGGATAAATCAGTTATAATCAGTTTTAAAGAATGTAACCAGTAGGGTCGCACAGTGACCAGTGCAGGGTCCTCAGCTATTTACCATCTATATCAATGATCTAGAGGAGTGGAACAAATGTACTGTAACTAGGTTTGCCAATGAAATAATATAAGCAGGAAAATAAATAATCAATGTAAGTTGTAGAGTCTGTAAATGGATATGGACAAGTTAATCAATGGATAAAAGTTTGGCAGGTGGGCTTTAACCTCATATATAACCTGTCATTTTCTTCCAGGAAGAACGGCAGGCAGTATGTTACTGAAATATAGAGGGATTACAGGACTTAGTGATACCGTGTGTACCAGAGGGTTCACTCTGAGCCGTTCAGATATGGCAAGTGTTTCTCCATCACCCTGATCGTCTGCTGCCTGATGTTCCCAGCGGGCCTATTGTTCTCATCCACCATACATAAGGTTGAGGAGGCAAGGGTTAGACAATGCTCGAGAAGGTTGCAAGATAACCAGGGTGGAACTGAAGAGTGAACTCAGGAGAGATCAAAGTGTGCATGATAAAGGCTTGACGGGTAGAATTAAGGTAAAACTTAAGACGTTCTACACTTATGTCAGGAACAAGAAGATGGCAGAGTAGGTCTGATCAATGATAGTGGAGGGAACTTGCGCCAGGAGTCAGAGGAGGTAGGGGAGGTTCTTAATGAAGGTTTGCTTCAGTATTCACTAATGAGAGGGACCTTGACATTTCTGAGGACAGCATGAAACAGGCGGATATGCTAGAACAGGAGGATGTGTTGAAAAGTTTCAGAAACACACAGATAGATAAATTTATTTGGTCAAACAGGATATGCCATAGGATACTATAGGAAGCGAGAAGAGATTACTGCGCATTTTGCGATGATCTTTTGCATCGTGACTGTCCACTGGAGTCGTGCCAGATGACAGGAGGCTGGCAAAAGTTAATGCCTGGTTCAAGAAAGGGAATAGGGATAATCCTGGGAATTATTGGCTAACCAGTCTTACACCAGTGACGGGCAAAATATTGGAGAGGATTTGAGAGACAGGATTTATGAATACTTGGAAAATTATAAATGATTAGAGACAGTCAACATGGCTTTGTGAGGAGCAGGTCATGCCTCATAGATCTTATTGAATTCCGTAAGGATGTGACAAAACACGTTGATGAATTAGAGCAGTGGATGTGGTATATATGGATTTTAACAAGGCGTTTGAAAAAGTTATCCACGGTAAGCTCATTCACAAGCTAAGGAGGCATGGCTGACAGGAAGATCTGGCTGTCTGGATGCAGAATTGGCTGGCCCACAGAAAACAGAAGGTGGTGGTAGATGGAACAGATGCAGCCTGGAGCTTGGTGACTAACTTGGCGATTTGTTCTGGGACCTCTGCTCTTCGTGATTTTTTTATAAGAGAGTTGGATGACGAATTGGAAGGGTGGGTTCATAGGTTCGCTGATGTCACGAACTTTGGTGGAGTTGGTGGTTAGTGTGGAGGGCTGTTGTAGGTTGCAACAGGACATTGACATAACTGAGCTGATGAGTGACAGATTGAGATAAATCTGGAACAGCGGGATCTTGGGGTCATGTCTATAGATGCTCAAAGTTGCCATCCAGGTGGATGCTGTTGTTTGGAAGACATATGAGGTGTTGGCTTTCACAGCCGGGGAGATCAGCTTCAGAGCTGTGAGGTTATGCTACAGCTCTATAATCCCACTGTTTAACCCACTGTGATGAAGTTGAATGCTGTTCTGCATTGAGAGCTTGCAAGTACTTGTCATACGACTAGCTAATATTTTCAGAGTGGACTGGACTGAAACTATGTAACATCTGGCTGTGAAACAGATATATAGAGATTTGGTTGCTCTTTTGACAACTAATCGAATGTAAACAATCAAGTTGAAATTATGACCCACTATACAAAACCCAATCGATTTTAAATTTATTGTTTTGCCAACATGTAATCAAGGAGATGAGCTAATAGTGAGGCAATAAAGAGGCACACATGTTGGAAGTTAGACAGAGAGTAAAATACCATCGTGAGAGTCTGCCATGAACAACATTCTCTATGCAAGATTCATTTTTTGGACGAAAAACCCTTGCATTAAAAGACAGAACATGACCCAGGGAGATATTCAGTGGAAAGAAGGAGGGCATTGGAGACTACAGCCACTGTCTGGTTTATGTAATTTCAATACAGTTTTTCTTTAATTGGAAGAGTATATTGTTAAAGGTGGAGGAAGATAACAGTTCAGAGAAAGGGAAACTTAAAGTTGGGAAAAACTGTTGTTGTTCAATGTTCACTTTTAGAATTAAGGAATACATTGATATTATTTCCTGTTAAGTAGCGGAATTTGCGAGCTTTCTGTCACTCGACTTTAACGGATTATGAGCGAGGTGAGCTTTTCTGAGTGTTTGGTTTCATTAACAGAAGGGTTCATCGCCGTGTCATAACACCACACTTGTAATACCGTGTTCTAGTCACCTCATTAAAGGAAAGTGGTGGAAGATACAGAGAGGTTGCAGAGAATTACCTATGGAACAGCAGAAAGATTGACACAAGCCACACAGAGTGAGTGAAATACTGAGAAAGTCACCACGTGAAAAAATAAACACTGGCAGATTCCCGATGTCTATATAAACATCGGTGTGGCACTGGGTGTAGTACGTCTGTATTGATGACTGGGTATCTGTGTGTGCATGTGCAGCTGTGTATTGATATTTGTCTATGTGTGCATGTATTAGTATATGTGCTATTGCATCAGTCTCCGTGTGTGTCTCTGCATCTATTTTCATCTCTCTGTGTCTCTGCATGTCTGATTTTGTCACTGTGTGTATCTGCGTTTCTGCATTCATCGCTGTGTATATCTGCATATCTGTATTTGTCTCTGTGTGTATCTGCATGTCTGTATTTGTCTCAGTGCGTATCTACATGCCTGCATTTATGACTATGTGCAGCTGCATGTCTGTATTCATCTGTGTGTGTATCTGACTGTCTGTATTCACCTCTGTTTGTATCTGCGTGTCTCTATTCGTCTCTGTGTGTATCTGCCAATCTCTGTGTGTATCAGCGCGTCTGTTTTTGTCTCTGTATATCGGCTTATCTGTGTTCAGCTCTGTGTGTATACGTGTATCTGTATTCATCTCTGTTGGTATCTCTCTGACTTTATTCATCTCTGTGTAGAACTGCGTGTCTATATTTGTCTTTCTGTGTATCTGTGTGTCTGTATTCATCTCTACGTGCATCTGCGTGCCTGTATTCATCTGTGTGTGTCATTAATTCATCTCTGTGTGTATCTGCGAGACTCTATGTGTACCTGCGCGTCTGCGTTTGTCTCTGTGTGCATCTGTGTGTCTGCTTTCATCTCTGTGTATTTGTGTGTCTGTATTCGTCTCTGTGGGCATGTGTGTGACGCTGTTCGTCTCTATGTGTATCTGCGTGTTTGTGTTTGTCTATGTGTGTATCTGCATGTCTGTATTCATCTTGCATGTATCTGCATGTCTCTATCCATCTCTCTGTCTATCTGCGTGTTTCTGTGTGTAACTTCGTGTCTGCATCCGTCTCTGTGCGTGTCTGTGTGCCTACATTCATGTCTGTATCTGCGCGTGTGTATTCGTCTGTATGTCTATCTGCATGCCTGTATTTATATCTGTATCTGCATGTCTGTGTTCGTTTCTATCTCTATCTGCATGCCTGTATTCATGTGTGAGTATCTGTGTGTCTGTATTCTTCTCTGTGTGTAGCTGCGGGTCTGTGTTTGTCTCTGTGTGTATCTGTGTGTCTGTGTTCAGCTCTGTGTGAATCCATGTGTCTGTATTCATCCCTATGGGCATCTGTGTGAGTTTATTCATCTTTGCGTGTATCTGTGTGTCTATATTTGTCTCTGTGTGTATCTGCGTGTCTATATTCATCTCTGTATCTGTGCGTCTGTATTCGTCTCTAAGTGCATCTGCGTGCCTGTATTCATCTCTGTTGTGTATCTGCCTGTCTGTATTTGTATCTGTGTGCCTGTATTTGTTTCTGTGTGTATCTGTGTGTCCATGTGCACAGAGGATCTGTCTGGCTCTCTGGTGTTTAAAGTGATGCAATGTCTCCCTCTGCTGGCCTTCACACTCCTCTGCGTTGACCGCGCCGCAGGATGACAACCATCAGGGATTCAGTCTGGGAGGAAGGGGGAGGGAGGCAGCTCATAGCGCCATCCAAACTGACAGAACCATCTGCACACGCACACAAACACAGTTTGGTATATGGAGGATGGTAATCATACTGAGGACCCTTAGAGTGGAGAATGTTCATGTAAAGTTATGTCTATGGTCGCTCTGCAATGTGGAAGTGATTTATCTTTGAAGATTATTCATGACACAGAGTGCACAAATTAAAAAGTATTTCCACCGCAAATTCATCCAAGCAAGGTTGACGGAATCATTTGTAAGTCAATGCAATTAATATATTGCACGTTCATTATCTTGAAATATACTCCTACAAATTGTAAATAAAGAAAGATCGAAAAGTCCTGAAACTGACACAGTGGTGGTGATAATATCTCAGGAACGATATCGCTATGTTTCAGACGAAACTGCTCTGTGCTTAAAAGACGTTATTTGAAAAACCAAACAGCCAAGAAATGTGAGATATTGACAGTATGTGATGTTCTCTGAAAGAAACAAAATAAACCTGACACTAGTGCAAAGGCATGGGGTGGCGAGCAGATGGTGGCATTGAATAACGATAAACTTAACAGGGACAGAAGTAGAGGTGTGGGGGGTGGTGCAGGGTTTATCTCAAATTCAATGGATTTACCCCAAAAAAACGGCAAGACCTCGTCTCACAGAGATACACACAAACATACACAGACACGTTAAACACACAACACATATGCATACAGAGTTGGACACACAAACAAACACACACACTCCTGCACACAGTTTCTTTAAGATAAGTTGAATAAGCTTTTCATTAATTCGGGAATCAATGATCATTTGGCGAAGGCAGGAGAATGTAGGTGAGAAACAGTTCAGCTGTAATCCAATGGCACAGCAGATCCAATGGGCCAAGTGGCCTGATTCTGCTCTATTTTCCCATATTCAGGAGAGAGCTTTCAAAGGTTGAATTTGAATGTAGATTACTGGTTAAAGGTAGGATTCTTGGCAGTGTGGAGGAACAAAGGGATCTTGGGGTCCACGTCTGTAGATTCCTCAAAGTTGCCAAAGCCCTCAAGGTAAGAATGTGTATGATGTGTTGGCTTTCATAAGCTGGGGGATTGAGTTAAGAGCTGCGAGGTTATGCTGCAGCTCCATAGAGGCCTGGTTAGACCACACTTGGAATATTGTGTTGAGTTCTGTTCGCCCCATTAAAGGAAGGATGTGGAACCTTTAGAAAGGGTGAAGACGGGAGTTCCCAGCACGTTGCATGGCCTGTAGGGCATGTCTTATGAAGAAGGTTTGAGGGAGCCTTAGCTTTTCTCATTAGAGTAAAGAAGAATGAACAGTGACTTGACAGAGTTGTGGAAGATGATGAGAAGCACAGATAGGATGGATAAGTGGAGTCTTTTTCATAGGGTAGAAATGGCTAAAACGAGGAAAACGTAATTTTAATGAGATTGGAGGAAGGTTTTGGGGAGATGTCAAGAGGCAGGTTGTTTACACAGGTAGTAATAGGTGCGTGGAATGCACTGCCAGCAGTGGTCGTAGACTCAGCTACATTAAGGATATTCAAGTAACTCTTGGATAGGCACATAGATGATAATAGGATGAAGGCTCTGCAATTTAGTTTAATCTTAAAGTCGGATAAAACGTCGGCACACCATTGAGGGCTAAAGGGCTCTTACTGTGTTGTACTGTTCAATGTTTGCAGTTCTAATTTCTTGAACTCTTGTGAAAATATTGTACCTGGAATTCCTTTAACTTCAGTGGAGGTTAATCTGGTCAGTATTTGATTGTCGAGGGTTAATGGAAATTTGGGGAGGTTTGAGGTGCGGAATGGTCTTTATCTGTTCATTACCGTTGTGTCAAAAGAATAATGATTGGTTTGAGGGGAACTCATTTTGAGAATAAGGGCATTCCTATTTCAGACTGGGAAAGGGATGTTCCTTTCCCTTTAGGATTGTGTGGTCTGTGTTCTTCTCATGCCCAAGGAGCAGTGAAGACTGGGTTAATGAAAACAATCACGGAAGAGTTATATTGATCGTTGATGAACAAAAGAATCAATGTTTGTTGGGAGCAGACAGGAAACGGATGCTTAGTTACAATCGCATCAACAATATCCATTCTGAATTGTGCAGCAAGCTCGAGGGGCTCAATGGCCACCTGCTGCTCTTGCTTCATATGTTGTTCACTCACTCAACCTCGCAATGCTGTTACAGAAGGTGAGGAAAATCGCATTCAGCCATTCTGGAACGATTCAATGAGACATGAGGAGACCTTTCTGTCCCTCTAAGGATTTACAAAGGAATAGGATGAAGCTCTTCAGCCATTTCAGTACATTACCCAGCACAAGAGGAAGTCACACCTATTTTCTAGATTGCTGCACAGGAAAAGGGGAGCCTTGGGTAACTATCAGGAAATAGATAGTCGGGAGAAATGTATATTTTCTGGTTGGAAATCTTTAACTTGGTGAAGTGCCTCAGAGATCAGTGCAACATCAAAAGGTATTTAGAATCTGTAAATGATCTGCGTGTGGGGACTGATCGGATGGAACTCAATTGGCTCAACCATGAAGATTCGATAAGATGTCAAGTGTAGGTGGAGAGTCTGTAATGTGATATAGACAGGGAAGATTAGTGCGTAAACCTTCAGCAGAAACAGGATAACATGGGCTACCGAGGTTTGTGCTGTGGCAGAAGGGTAAAACAACAGTAAACTAATTAAAAGAAGAGAGATCACAAAACTCATTTGTACAAAGGCATTTGTTCACCCTGGTACATACATCACACGGGGTTAGTATGCAGATGCAACAAGTAATTAGGAATGATTACTTCATGAAAAGGCTATCAGGATGTTTTACTGCATCTGTACAGAGGATTTCTGAGTCAACATCTGATGTAGTGTGGGCTGTGATGATTCCATAAACTGAAAAATAAATATACTCAATCGCTTTAGAAGATTTGCGAATATGTTTCACTGTACTTGCTCCTGGAAAGAAGGCCTTATTCTGTCATTCTGCACGGAAACAGACCCTTCGCTGCACCATGTCCATGCCGCCCAGGTGTCCTAAATTAATCACATTCCATTTGCCAGCATTTGCCCCATATCCCATAAAACCTTCGTGTTCACTCAACTGGCTTCATTCAAATCGCTTTAAATACCGTAGCTGTCCCAGCCTCCAACATTTCCTCTGGCAGTTCATTCTATACACTCTGTGAAAAGTTACCATTTTTTTCCCTTTTAAATCTTTCTCCCCTCACCTTCAATCTATGTGCTCTAGTTTTGGACTGCCCTAAGCTAGGAAAATGTTCTTGGATCTTCACAATTTCCTTGCTCCTCGTGATGTTATAAACCTCTATAAGGCGAGAGCACTTCAGGATTGAGAACGAGAGGCGTTCGTATTTAACCGTATAAGATATTGAGTAGAGTGTATCTGATGCATAGCCTATGGACATTTTCGCTGGTATGGGAGTCTCGAACTGAGGATTCAAATTTAAGAAAACAACATGTGTATGTTATATACTCTTTTCATTGTATAAGAAAACAAGTACTATGAAGCCATGATTTTCTTGGACAAAAATATGAGAACACATACAAACGTATCTTCATTAAAATTCCTACATGGAGCAGAGAATAGGGACATAGTCCTACAGTTCCGAGACTGTTCAAGTCGGCCTCACGTGGTCCAGTTTGGTGTTGAGATTACATTATTGTATATTTCTGCTCAGAGATGGAGAAAATGCAACAAGCTGGAAAAGCCACTGCTTATTGCTCCCTCTCTTTTCTTGTTCCTTCTCGCAGAAATGTATGAGAGTTGAAAACCGTTCAGTCATCTTTATCATTCATGTAGGATTACTGTTGAGGAATCATTGGCATCCCCCTACTGCCTAAAATCAAAGGTCACTCAGCCAATTCCGACTGTTCCAGGAATACATCTTGCTTGTGTTAGCAGAACAACCTCAGAGGCAGAATAACATTTAATTATTTTACTTTTGCTTGAGTTTAACTGTTGCTTGGACAAAGCTCTTTCAAGTTGATATTTTGCAGGGTTATTTTCCTGCTTGTATTTAGGCATGTGTATGTGTGTGTCAGTGTGCACTTGTGTGTGTGAGACACTGTGTATGTCTTAGTGTGTGTGTCTGTGAGTATGTTGAAAGATAAATATTAATGTAAATATTTGTCAAAACTGTTTGGCATGTATTTTTCCGTCTTAGCTTAGAGTAATTTTGCTTTGGTGATCTATTTTTGAAAATGTAAAATATCGAGATGACTTGTTCCCAGCAAAGAACCTGATCTAGTTTGAGACCTATATCATTGGTCATATCACCAACTGGGTTACATTTAAAATTTATCATGATCAATGGAGGAACGGGACTAGAAAATAAAACAGTGGTCCGTCCAACCCCAGTCTGAACACGGATGAGGAGAATTTCACAAAGGGTTGTTTGAGTGGGAATGCTCTTCCCCAGAGATTTGTGGTGCCTGTGTGTTTGCATTTAGTCAAAACATTTACATATTGGGCAGTAAAGGACAATGAACTACAGATATGGAAGTGGGGCTGTGACCACATCCAGATCAGCCACGACCTTACTGCCTAGTTGAGGAGGCTTAAAGTGTCTAATGACACACTCCTACTCCTCAGTCCGACGTCCCTATGTTCCATTCAGTTCCTCAAAACTGTAAGACAGGAGCATTTGGAGTTCATTTATTCTGATAACCTGGTGCACAGAAACAGAGGAGACCATTCAGTGACTGAAGACTCGAGAGTGTAGCGCTGTAAAAGCACAGCAGATCAGGTAGCATCCGAGGAGCAGGAGAATCGCCGTTTCTGAGCATAATCTTCTGCCCGAAACGTGGTATCAACAGAATACAAGGACGCCATTCAATCCATTGAAACTATTGAATAAGAATAGGGATAGCCCATTCTGACCCTCCTGCCTATTACACAAGGAGTGAAGGAGTGTAGTCAGCACATCAAGATGTTAAACAGGAACCAGAGTCGCCAAGTCAGGTCCTTGAGCTGCTTCCAGATGACCAGGACGTGGCCATTCAGCCTATCAAACCACGTGTACTGAAATAGGAAGATGTCCTTGATGCCCTAACATAACAAAGAGTGAAGCAGAATCTGCACAGATAGATTGCTCTGTGTTGTTCCTCCTGGTTCCTTTGCTCGTGGTACATATGTGTCACTTTAACTTGGTTTGCTGAACGTGAGGGGGAAAGGTAAATGGTTTGTCGAGTCTCAAGGAAATGGCTTCTATCTCCGAGAAGACATTATTGTACTCCTATAGAGGACAGAAGGTGGTGGGAATAGCGAACTATTTCAGGAGTAAGGCATTAAGGCTGCTGATAGATTTATGAACAGTGCAGAGACACACACCAACTGCACATTGAGACAGTGAGAATTCATTCAGAGCCTGGAGCTCCCTCTCAACCAACATGGGGTCTCCACACTGAAATGTGAACTATTGAGAATTACACATCATGGTAAAATGCAATTTCTCCCAAAATCACCAATTTTTTTCTGGACATAATAAATGTTAGTCCATAATCGTCAAGTTTAAATGGATTTGCTTGTTATTCTCTCACTGTGCTACGGATTTCGCTGGATTATACTCTCATATCTTTTATCAGTTAATTATCTTTGCACAATGTCATTCAATAATTTGCTTGCAAAGATGCAAACATCTTATTGCACATTTTGCATGCCTTTTCTTTTTTAGATTTGTTGTAGCCTTAGCCCAAAAGTAAATGTTTTGTTTACTGAACAGCCTTGGACAACTGTCTGTGTGGCGTTTGCACATTGTCGCCGTGTCTGCGTGGGTTTCCTCCGGGTGTTCCGGTTTCCTCCCACAGTCCAAAGATGTGCAGATTAGGTGAATTGGCCATACTAAATTGCCCATAGTGTCAGGGGTGAATAGAGGGGAGGGGAATGGGTCTGGGTGGGTTTGCTCTTCGGAAGGTCGGTGTGGACTTGTTGGGCCGAAGGGCCTGTTTCCATACTGTAGGAATCTAAAAAGAAAGTGACCTGTTTATCGGGATTCAAGGGTCAGACACAGTATGTATTTTTAATGGGCTAAGAAACAGAAACGAATAGAAGACAGTGACTGTGGGGACTGACGCGGAGTAAAGTGACATCCCCCCAGTCCCCAATGTCTTCTTGACAGACAGAATAAAATCAAATGTAGGGAAAGAAACAGGATATATTCGGAAGAAGGAATTACAAGTGACAATGTAAATGAAACAGTATAGTTTGAAATGGAATGGCCGAACAACGATTGATCAGTGCGTGTGTGTGTGTGAGAGAGAGTGTCTGTGTGAATGTGTGTGTGCCTGTGTGTGTGTGTGTCTGTCTGTGTCTGTGTGAGTGCATGTGTGTCTGTGTGTGTGAGTGTGTGTGTGTGCATGTCTGTGTGTGTGTGAGAGCGTGTGTGTGTCTCTGTGTGTGTGTGAGTGTGTGTGGGTTTCTGTATATGTGTCTCTGTGTGTGGGTGTGCGTCTGTGGGTGTGGGTGTCTATGTATGTGTCTGTGTGTGTGTGTCTGTGTGTGTGTCTGTGTGTGTGGGTGTGTGTATGTGCGCTTGCATTCATGAAGATACATAAGACTGTTTATATGTGTTCACCATATACAGAATGAACACGAAAGACATAGTTAACAAAAATGATGCATGTGATATACAAAATTTATAAAACGTTCACATGTTATTTAGTCTTCAGCTGAGATGTTATGTTCCTTCTCCTTTCAACGTACCCTCTGCCTCCTGCCTCTTCCTTGCATTCCCAGACCTATCTCTAATTCTTATCAGGATGTATGTTATAAATTCTTGCTTCTTATGTTCCAGTTTATTTCAGTTAATTAATTTTCTACCGGGAAACATATACATTGGCCTGCTAGGTTCTGTCAACAACTGTTGCCTGTCATATTGCTGGAGATAAAAGTTTTGGCATCAGACCGACATTTCAACATATTATTCTGTTGCACATACACTGCACAAAGGACCACAACACACAGGAATTGTCAAACCAAATACAGATGTACATCTATATCTATCAGTCATGTAGACTTTTCTATGTTTATATCTCCATGTCGAAATTTTCTCTCTCTGTCTCTCGATTTTTCTTTTAATCTAATTAATAAATCGTTAAATCGTTTTTTCTGTCCCATGCTATTTACAGCTATTGCTCACTTTTGAATGTGATGTATTATAATTGAGTAATGTAACTACAAGACATGAGGGAGCAGTTGGCCAGAGTTAGTTGGAAGGGAAGCTGAGCCTGTGGAAGATGGTGAAGCAGCAATGACAGGGGTTTCTGGGGATAATTCATCAGCACATCAGAAACTCATCCCAAGTAAGAAGTACAATATTCAGCAGAAGACAAGTCAGCCGCGAGTATAAAAACAAAAGAAAATGCACACAACGTGGTGAATATTATTGGGAATCCAAAGGATTACGAAGTCTACAAATTCCAGCACAAGTAACTAATCACAGCAAATGGGAGGAGAGGGTGAAATATAACATTACGCTTCTTAATCGTGTAAAAGAATATGGAAAGCGATTTTTAGATATATAACAAGGAAGGCAGGGAGTAGAAAACAAACAAAAGACTGTTGGAAAATGAGACTTGAGTAGTTATGGGAAGCAATGGAATGGCAGAGGAATTGAATAGATACTTTATAGACAATAGACAATAGACAATAGATGCAGGAGTAGGCCATTCACCCCTTCGAGCCTGCACCGCCATTCAATATGATCATGGCTGATCATTCCTAATCAGTATCCTGTTCCAGCCTTATCTCCATACCCCTTGACTCCACTATCTTTAAGAGCTCTATCCAATTCTTTCTTAAATGAATCCAGAGACTGGGCCTCCACTGCCCTCTGGGGCAGAGCATTCCACACAGCCACCACTCTCTGGGTGAAGTAGTTTCTCCTCATCTCTGTCCTAAATGGTCTACCCCGTATTTTTAAGTTGTGTTCTCTGGTTCGGCACTCCCCCATCAACGGAAATATGTTCCCTCCTGCCAGAGTTTCCAGTCCTTTCATAATCCTATACGTTTCAATCAGATCCCCTCTCAGTCTTCTAAACTCAAGGGTATACAAGCCCAGTCGCTTCAGTCTTTCCGTGTAAGGCAATCCTGCCATTCCAGGAATTGACCTCGTGAACCTACGCTGCACTCCCTCAATAGCCAGAATGTCTTTCCTCAAATTTGGAGACCAGAACTGGACACAGTACTCCAGGTGTGGTCTCACCAGGGCCCTGTACAGCTGCAGAAGCACCTCTTTGCTTCTATACTCAATCCCTCTTGTTATGAAGGCCAGCATGCTATTAGCCTTCTTCACGACCTGCTGTACCTGCATGCTTGCCTTCATTGACTGGTGGACAAGAACACCCAGATCTCTCTGAACAGCCCCTTTACCTAATTTGATACCATTGAGGTAGTAATCTGCCTTCCTGTTCTTGCCACCAAAGTGGATAACCAGACATTTATCCACATTAAACTGCATCTGCCATGCATCTGCCCACTCACCTAACTTGTCCAGGTCACTCTGTAATCTCCTAACATCCTCATCACATTTCACCCTACCACCCAGCTTTGTGTCATCAGCAAATTTGCTAATGTTATTGCTGATACCATCTTCTATATCATTTACATATATTGTAAAAAGCTGCGGTCCCAGCACGGATCCCTGCGGTACCCCACTGGTCACTGCCTGCCATTCTGAAATGGAGCCATTAATCACTACCCTTTGTTTCCTATTAGCCAAAAAATTCTCTATCCAATCTAGTACTTTGCCCCCAATCCCGTGCGCCCTAATTTTACTCACTAACCTCTTGTGTGGGACTTTATCAAAAGCTTTCTGAAAGTCCAGGTACACTACATCCACTGGATCTCCCTCGTCAATCTTCCGAGTTACATCAATCTTCACGGTGGAAGACGCCAGCAAAATGCCAGAACTTCAAGACAGTCAAGGTATAGAGTTGAGTATACTGACCTCAGTAAAGAGGAGGTGCTGGGGAAGGTGAAGTTGAATCAATCAGAGAGACCAGTTGGGCAACAGCTTGTAGTTCTAAAGAGACATCGAAGGTAATTGTGGAGGCATTGCTGGTGATTTTTCTGGAAATCTTGGAGTGAGGGAGGAATGGTAAATGTAACCTCCCCGTTTAAGGAGAGAGGGAAACAGAAGACAGGAAACTTTAGAAGGACTTATTGGATCTTTGGGTTTATGAAAAGATGTGTGGAGTATAAGAACAAGGAAGTTGTGAAGTATATTGGAAAGGGTGTGATTAAGCTACAGCATAACAAGGGGTACGTGTACAATGCCATTGCGAACAGCAAAGATGAAAGTATGGTTAAAACAAAGGAAATCAGTTCGAAGCAGACAGGAGCATTAGTGACAAAAAGAATGTTTCCTAGATCCTGCAGTGAGAATGTTGAGATAAGCTTGCCAGTAAACAGACAACAAGGAATGCATAAAAAGCACAATAAAATCTGTTGCTGATAAGGTCTCAACGTGCAACAATGTAGCCAATACATATGAAGCTGAAAAAGCAAAGCAAGTGAGACAGCATATTAGGAACAGGAAAGCCAACGTTTCAGGCTGAAACACTTCATCAAGATTGAGGTGAGGGAAGGGGAGCCGGGAAGTAAATAGAAGGAGGGGCGTGGGGCTGGTGAAAGGGTAGGTGGAATGGCGATAGGGGATGCAGGCCGGGAATAATTGTGATTGGTCAGCGAGAAGGGTGCAACAGATATACGAATGGGAAAATGGACAGCTTTGGTCAGGTCAGGGGAGGGGACATCGGGTAAGGCTGTGGGTAGAGAGATTTTGAAGCCAGTGAAGTCAATATTGTGGTCATTGAGCTGTAAGGTCTCCAGCTGAAATATCAAGTTCTGTTCCACAGTTTCTGTTTGTCTTCACTCTGACAGTGGACGATGCCAAAGATGGACGTGTTTCCGGATGAACACGGGGAGGGGAGTGATTGACATGGATGGCAACTGGAATGCTGAGTTTGTTAAAGCGTGCAGAGAGCAGATGCTCCATGAATATGTCCCTGAGTCTCCCTTTCATCTCCACAACATAGAAGAGACCACGTTCGGAGTTGGAGATGAGCTCGGTGGGTCAGGATCAGGCTCTGTGTGGAGCATTAGTGCTCTGTACGAAACAACCAACTCGACTTTCCAGTTACCATTCATTTTAATTTCCTTTCCCACTCGCCCAGCGACATGCCCATCCTTAGCCTGTCCACTGTCAGAGGAACACCACCTGAGAGTTTACCTTTGAAGCTGATAGCCCAATGGCCTCAATATTGACTGAAGCCGCTTCAAAAGCCCTCCACCCATAGCCTTATCCCATGTACCCTTTCCCTGACCAGACCCACCTGTATCTGCTCCATCCTTCTCACTGACCAATCACAGTAACCTCATATTTGCATGTACCTACCACCACCATAGATACCCGCCGCCCTTCCGTATCCCATCACTCCATTTCTGGGCTCCCCTCCCCCTCACCCGTCCTGACGAAACGTCCAAGGTCAAAATATTGCCTTTGCTGCTCCTCTGATTCTGTCTGGTCTGCTGTGTTTATGCAGATCCAAGTTTATTAACTCTGGCCTCCCGCACCTATAGGACTTCCTCTCTCCAAGCTGTGGAACTAGGTGGTCCAAATATAAGAAGAAATAAATTTGGACATTTGAAAAGATCGCGGACACATTCGTTATTTTTTAACAACCCAATACACACATTCCAGATGAAGCGGCATTTCGTTTGTACTCTTTCAATCCAGTCTCCAGTCATTTCTGCTCACAATGCAGTCTCTTTACATTGGGGAGACCAAACAGAAACTGTTTGAAGAACACTCCCACTCTGTCTGTGGGAATAACCCTGACCTTCTCATTGCTTCCCATTTCAATAACGTACCTTGCTCTCATGCTACCATTTCAATCCTGGGCTGCTGTAATCCTCCAATGAAGCACAACTCAACCTCGAGTAGCACCTCACTTTAGACCTTGGTACGTTCTATCCTGAAGGAGTTTTTTATTTAATTGCATACTTCCACAGCCTGACTGTATTATGGGTGTTCTCCATTCTTCACACATTGTTTCTCCTGGTGTCCCAATGAACTTGCCCTATTTGTGAATCGTTTGTCTTGCACTTAATTAAGGAACCCATATCCCCTCTTCACAATCTAAGTAATACTCATTTTACATTTGATTCTCTTTTACCAGAAATAAAAGTCAACTTGTCAGTGGCATTGTTCCTCCACACCATCTTGTTTCACGTCACCCCTCCTCTACCTCGGTCAAGGGATTTAAAAGCCCATTTTCCAACTGAGCCTTGAATAATGGTCACTGCACCCAAATGATTAAGTCTGCTTTCACTCCACTGATGTGGCCAGACCTGCTTAATTTCTCTAGCAATTTCTGCTTTTCACCACGTTTCAAAGACATGTGTCAACGTGACCCACACGCCCTGGTCAACCTGGAGCGCATATACCGGGAAGTGAAAGATAATACAAGATGCACAATTTCCGTGTCTCTGAAATAACGTAAAGCTGGCATCATTGACACTACAGAGTTCTCACTGTTAGTCAGGGAGAGAAACAGAGGGACACGCATTCACTCTAAACACAGAAGGTAACACATACTGGAAAGGAAAAGATTCAGATGATTATGTTAAAGGGTGTTGGGCAATGAGGCAAATTGTAAATGTGACACCATGGAGAGACCCTCAGTAGAATGAGAATATAACATTGGAAGTGTGCCACATCAGAAACCAGAGTAGGTCACTGAGTACATGGCTGATGGGTGAGTGGGACTTGGTGTGAACTGGGGGACAGGCAGCAGGACTGTATTGGAGATATTGCAGCTCAAACTGCGTGTTCCATGTGATGCGGTAGACCACAACAGCAACAGAAGCAAAATTATATTCAACCATAATCTGTAACTTTTTGCATGGGATTATCCCTCAGTCTATCATTACCAATAAGCGAATCTATGCTTCAGCGACGAGTGTGGTGAACATGCCAGGGCAGAACTATGTGTACCTAAAACTGATGGCAAACCATAGAGCTACCACACTTGATGTTTACATTCCAAACAGCAGAAGTACCATCTGATAGGGAGGGCGGAATGATTGCAAGACCAACAGATCAGTTCGAAGCTCTACTGTCCAGCCAGATCAGCCATTATTGGATTAAACAACTCACTGCAGGAGAGGACCCAACACATGTCCCCCTCCTTAATAATGGAACAGCCCTGCACATCAGTGCAAAAGACAAGCATGTAGTTATCTGCGACATACTCAGCCAGAAGTATTGAGTCAATGATCTACCTCACCTCGTCAGGATGCCCACAGAATTAGAGATGGCAGTTTTCAAACAATCTGATTCGCTTTATGTGACATGAAGAAACATCTGAACACAGTAGATATGACAAAGGCAATGTACAACAAGCCGTTTGCCTGGGGAAGCTTTTTCATTCCAGTTCCAACTCTGACATCTATATAGCAATGTGGAAAATTACTCAACTATGACAAGTCCCTTCAGAGGAGAATAATTACAGTATGACCAACATCACCCCCTCAATTCCATAATGATGGTCAAATTGTTGGGTGTTCTTTTTGACAGAGTTGTCTAGCAGCAAAGAAATAAACTGCTTAGTGTGGTTTGCGATAGGTTACTATGTGGAGTTGGAAATGTCACTGGATTTCTAATCCAGACCAGGCTCATGCTCTGGCAGCTGATGGAAGTTAATAACAATTAATAAAATATCGAGATCTAAAATCTTGAGTCAGTAATAATGATCTTGAAGCCAATGTCAATTATAAACACCAATTTGCTTCCACAATGTACTTTCAGGAAGTGAATCTCCCATGTTTTCCAGGTCTGGCCGAAAAGTGACTCTAGACACACAGACATGGGATGTACTCTTCAATGGTCTCTGAAATGGCCAAGCAAGACACTCAATTGTATCAAACTGCTACGAATCCTTAAAGGATAAAACCGGTCAGAACACCCAGCATCAGCTTCTGCATCAGAAAAGGGAAACACAGGCCTGTCAACATTGCAGAGACTTCCTTCCTAACATCTGAGAGCTTGTGACAACATTGATAGTGTTTATCCACAGACTACATAGAAACATTGGGAAAGGAGTATGTCATTCAACGCAGTGTGCCTCCCGCGTTCTTATCATGGCCGAGAATCTCCTCAATGCATTTCTCTTACAGCAGACTGTGATATGTTGCAATTGATTCCATCAACCAAATGTTTGAGGTGTTTGCGAATAGCTGAGACCCAAGGACATAATTCTGAGATACTCCACGAACCTTCATCTCCAATAAAAGGATCATTTTATTCCTATTTTTCTGGTCCAAGGGTTCCTTTTCTGACCTGCTTTCTTTTTCTTACTTTCTCTTCCAACTTTCTTTTTGTAATTTACTGACCTTAAGTTGGACCCAGGGTTTGGAGCTCAAGCTAAGCCCAATGCGGAGGAGAGTGAGTCCTTACTTTCCTGGAGCAAGCACATGACCTGGAATTGACAGCTGCAAGACCAGCAGAATCAACGTGAGTGAGATAGGGCCCAGTAGCAAAAGGTGATGCCTGAAGATTGGAGACATGTTGTTGGTTGGGTCCTGCACTGGTTGTATGAAGCGGATAGTCGAAGGCCATGATGGTAACATCGATGAGGTGGGCCCAGCAGTAAGAGACATGGCTCTGACATTGGAATGGCCTGGCACAGGGGGCAATGAGCTGGTGATGGAGGAGTATCTGCCCAGTGGCGAAGATGGTGCCTGAGGATCAGCAACTTCGATGTTGCTGGGGTCTGGTGTAGATGGGGATGAAGCTGTCATGGAGGGGTTGGGTTGCAGGGCTGGTCGATGATGAGGAGCTGTCTCACAACCCATAAACTCTCTTCGGGCTGTATCCTCTATTTATTCCATTGTCTTCAATTATCCAAAATGGCACCACTTTGCGGCAACAAGTGAAAGCATTTGACTGTGTTTTATTCTATTTATCCTGGAAAATGCACCTGGTCATAAAATCAAAAGCAAAAACTTTTACTCACTCTTTCCTGCCAACTGTCCCATTCTGTAACCATGTCCAAATATTTGCCACAATCCCATAAGATATGATTTTGAACACTGTGTATGGGACTTCAGCAAAAATCTTTCTGGAAATCCCCCTCATAATCTTATCCTTGTGAATTACCTTTCCCTCAACCTTCTCTGCTCCAAAGTAAACAACCCGAGCTTATCCAGCCTCTCTCCATAGCTGATATGCTCCATCCCAGGGAGCATCCCGGTGAATCTCCTCTGCACCCCACCACTACAATCACATTCCTTACTGCAATATGGCTCCCAGAACTACGCACCGTGTTCCAACATGGCCTAAGCATAGACTTGTATAGCACTGACAATCTATACGTCGGGGAATGAAGGCTCTGCCTACGGTTCCCTCTGCCTTACTAACTAACGTACTAACCTCAGTCAAAAAATATATTGCTGGAAAGGCGCAGCAGATCAGCCAGCTTCCGAGATGCAGGAAAGCCTACTTTTTGAGAATATGCTTTTCATCAGGAATGTGGCCACCAATCCTGATAAAAAACTTATGCTCGAAACATCGACTCTCCTGCTCCTTGCATGCTGCTTGACCGACTGTGCTTTACCAAAACTCCACTTCTTGACTCTGATCTCAAACATCTGCAGTCCTCATTTTTTCTCTAACCTGTCACCCTGTGCCATCACATTCAGGGATCTGTGGAGGAATACCCTCTCAGCTTCTTAGTGTGCTGAAATTCATTGTATACCCCCCTTTCTTCACCACATGTTTATCAGGGTTATATTCCATCTGACCATCTGACCATTCCATCTGTATCTTCCTGTAACATAAGGCCTTCCTCCTCACTGCCACCCAGCCAAACTTAATTAGCACACTCCCTCACCACCATACCCCCTCCCGGCTAACACATTCACATGTAGATCATTTATGAATACCACAAATAAGAAGACACACTGCACTGATCATTGTGATACATCAGGGGACACTGGTCTCCAGTCACACAAACAGCCTTCCTCCACCACCCTCAGACTCCTGCGAATAAGATAATGTTTGATGTAACTCACTAAGTTACCCTTAATATCATGACTTTTTAAAATCAGTTTCACATATGGGGCTTTGTCAAAGGTCTTGCTGAAAAAAACCATAAGACCAACATGCTCAATAACAAACAATAGCATTCACTTGGTATGACTTCACTGCTATGATGTCATGCTGACTCCCCCTGATCAAACCTTGCCTCTGCAAATAGAGATTAATTTTTTATCTTTCCTATTTTCTCCAGTACTTGCCCTAACACGGATCTAATACTGACTGGTTAACAGTCAGGCTATTTCCACCATCCTTTCTGTAAAGTGGGACCATATTCGTTGTTCTCCAGTCATCTGGCAACTCCAACTTCCCTGTAGCCAGATTCGACTTAAAAATTTGAGTCAGCGCCTTTTCTCCTTTGTCTCAAACAGCAGCCTGTAATGCAACTTATCCAGACATGGCAATCAGTCCAATTTTATACCAACCAAAGTCTCCAATCCCTGCTCCCATCTTATATCAGTCTGTTCAAGAACTTCCCAACCCATCTTTTTGAATTCTGTCCCTGCACCCTCCTTCTCCAAGGAAAACAGATATGGAGCTCTCATGTAACAATCGATCAATGTTTTCCAGCTTCACACACAGAGTGCTTCCTTGGTCTCTAATGGGCCCTAGTTGTGTCCTGGCTATTTTGTTCTGATTGATGTACGTGGACAATATCTTGAGATTCTCCCTAACCTTGCCTGGCAGCAATTCTCCATGCCCCTGTGTCAGTCCGTCTCTCTGTGTGAACTTTCTAAGTTTCACTGCAATCTCCTTTCATTTTGACAATCACCGGAGAACACAAACTGATTTTTTCCATCAGTCAATACTGCCTCTAATAAGATTGGCATGAAAGTAACCATTTAGTTTCTCTGTAATTTCCTAGTTCTCCGCAAGAAATTATCTTGTGTGGATATTCACCATTCCACATGTGTCCTTGCCGTCACTTTCCTATCAAGTATTGAGAGAAGCGTTTGGTCATCCTAATGTTTCTTTTTTAATTCCATTATCAGTTCATTGGTCCTCAAATGTCTCTGAATCCATGACATACAACAATATCTGAATTTTTTTCTGAGCTCCTTCCTTTGATCTAATGCAATCTTTAGCTTCTTTTGTAAACTATTGTTAAGTCACCTCACCCCTTTGCTGTTTGTACTGTGGTGGACATGTGTGTATTGTACATTTTAAAGTGTTTATTTCAACAACAACCATTACCTGTCTTCCAGTAAATCTTTTTCATGTACTTCTCCAATTCACTGAAGCTAAATTGCGCCTTATACTTTCGTGAATTGCATGACTCAGGTTTATAACTACAATTTCAAAAACAACTGTTTTGTAATCAGACGTCATATAAAATTCAATATATTGTTATTACTATTCCCGAAACCTCCTTTTCAGCAGGGTTTTCAATTGGCTCTTCTGATCACATAGCATCAATTTCAAAACAGCCTCACCTCTACTTCAGTGATCAACATACTGTTAAAGGAAACCATCTCAAATATGTTAATGAAATCCATTTTCTCAGTATTATTATTCACGTGGGTTACCACAGTTTAGATGTAGCTTGAAACTGGTTTTTATTATTATTGCAGTACCAACAAACCTGGATATCTAATTATCTGTTTTATAACATGCTCCACTTTGCAACTTACACTTTGACGTATAACGTCCATCAATCTTTGCTTCTCCTTGCTGTTTCTAAGCTTCACCTTACTAGATTTTGTGGAATCTGAGAGATGTGGCCTCTTGGGAGATCAATGGCAGATTCAGGTGAGATATTTGGTGAAGGCTATTTGGACGATGAGGTAATCTCGTCACGTTATTCATTCTTCTCAAGTGTTTTTATGACATTTTCACCAAATCTCCCGTTATGCTGGTGGGGTAGAGAAGGACAATGATCTTTCAACAATGCTATGCATTCCCCCAGACAGCTGAGCGTGCTCTAAACTGGCTGGGAACCTTACAGCAGACTGTTAAAGTGTTGCTGTTTCTGTACAGGATCATAATCAGATTACATCTAGAGTAATGTGCACAGATTTAGTCTCCTCACTGAAGAAAGGATATTGCTATATTGGAAGTAGATCAGAAATGCTTCCTCCATCTGATTCCTGCAATGAAGCGGTTAACTTACATGGAAAGGATCATCATGTTGATCCAATACGCAGTAGATTTTACAAGAATGAAAAGTGGCCTTATTTCTACATAGAACACCAGAAAGAGTCAGCAACAGAAGCCAATTACACAGCCAATTCCATTTCTCCAGCCTGTAACACAGGAACAGCAGAAGGATATTCAGGACTTCGACCCTGTTACACCAGAACAGGACGAGGTTATTCAGCCCCTGAATCCTGATATACAGTTACAGGAGGAGGCCAATCCGCCCCTCGAGTCTATAACACTGCATACAGAGAGGGCCATGAGGCACCAGTATACTTTTATGCAGCAACAGGATCAGTCTATTCAGCCTCCTCAAGTCACTAACACAGGAACTGGAAGAGATTGGTACACTAGAATAACAGGAGGCCATTCAGCATGAGAATTAAAGAAGGAGATCAAATTATTTGAGACATGTTATGGAAAGTTGGAGGAAATTCACCAATGAGTCTGTTGGACGGGAACAGAAGAAGACAATTCACTCCTTCGATCCCATTTCAGGGATGCAGGAGGTGATTGTTCAGTATCTCGAGCCTGTTGTGAAGGAATATGAAGAGACCTTTGAGCCCCGCAAAATGTTGCACAGCAACAGGAAGATTCCACAATCTCTCAGGCGTCTGACATATTCGCAGGAGGAGGAGAAGCAGATCTTGAACCTGTCAATCAGGACATTCCAGCGATCGAGACTATAATGTAGGAAAATCATGGGGAGATTCAACCCATTGAGCGTATAAACCAGGAACTGAGTGAATCCATTCAGACACTCATGTCTATGACACAGCGATTGGAGCATAACTTTTAAAGCTTTGAACCTGTTACAGAGGACCCTGGGAAAGGGAATATAGAGTGTCGAAAAGTTAGGAATTAGGATTATCATTTTCACTTGTCAACAATAGGTCGTGAGCATTCTGTTGGGAATTAAGGGAAATTGTGAGACTCCATTATTATTTAATTAATAACGGGGGATTTGCAAAGTAAAACCAGAATACATCAGAATCAGCATTTTTAAAGCATTTGTTAGCTCGAATTCTTTAAAGATGTAACATGCAAAGTAGACAATGGGGATCCTGGAGAAGTAAAGTAGCTGGACTTTGGAAAGGCATTGATTAAACGCTGCACAAAATATTAAGCTGTAAAATAGGACATGGGTTTGGGAGGAGGTAATTCACCTGGATAGAGGGCTGGTGAGCCAAAAAAATGGAGAGACATGGAATAGTTGTTTCGTTAGTGGTTGGCAACTTTTGGGATTCCATAGAGTTCAGACCACATGACCCAACAATTTATCATCCATTGTATTACTTGGATGAGAGGAGAGAAAACACTACAACTACATTTTTAGCTGACACTAAAACAAGTGGAAAAGTAGGTTGATGTGATGAAGTAGTCGAAATATCACAAATGGGCATGAACAGTTCAGATGAATGTGCCAACATCTGGCGGCTAAAATTTAACGTGGATAATATGGGATTAAGAATTTTGATCAGAGGAATCCAACATGTTATGGAAATGGAGAGAAACTTCAGAGTGCTTACTTGCAGAAGCATCTGGGTGTTCTTGTGCACATCACAGAAAACTCACATGCAGGTACAGCAGGGAATAAGAAAAGCAAGTGCAATTTCAGAATTTACTTGTAAAAGAATAGAGTATAAAGGGACGGAAGAATTACTGCAATTCTGCAAGGTATTAGGGAGACTGTAACTGACATACTGTTTTCAGGTTTGTTGTCCTAACGCAGGAGTGATGTTGTTACAAAGAAGGCAGTTCAGAATAAGTACTTTAGATTGATTCCAGAGATGAATTTGTCTTTTGAAGCGATTTCGAGCAGATCAGGCCAATGCACTCTAGGTTCAGAAGAATGAGAGAAGACCTCATTGAGGCCTGGAGGATGTTAAAGGTGATTCACAATGTCGGTGGGGAGTGGAAATTTCCTCATCTGGGGCAAACTAGAACAAGAGATCATAGTTTTAGGATTTGGCAGAGCAGATTTAAAACAGGGGCGAGGAGAACTTACTACTCTCAATGGCTTGTGAATCTGTGTAGCTCACTGTCCCAGTGTGCAGGGGATGCTGGGACATTGAGTAAATGAAGGGATTTGGAGAGCAGGCAGGGGAATGGACCTGAGCCGGCGATTACATCAGCCATGATTGTACTCAATGGTGGAACAGACTTGAGGGGCTGGATTGTTCCTCTTTCTTATTCAGTCCTTCGACTGTGCTCCAGATGAACGGGTGAGGACTGGTTATCTATCAGGGAGCAGGCACTCTGAATAAATCAGTCTTAAATAGTTTGACAGGACGTAACTAGTGGAGTCACACAGGGAGCAGTGCTGGGTCCTTAACTGTTTTCATTCGATATTAGAGATCAGGACGATAGAACAGATGTACTGCTACTAAGTTTGATATTGACACTGAGGTAAACAAGACATTAAACTATCAAGAGAATGTGGAGAGTCTGCAAATTGATATGGACAGGTAAAGCCAATGAATAATACTGTGCCAAGTGGAATATAACGGAATGTATAACCTGCCAGCTTTTTTCTGGAAGAATGGAAGGCAATATGTTATTGAAATGGAGATGGATTACTCAATATAGAGAGACAGTGTGTTCTGGAGGGTTTACTCTAACCCATTCAGAAATGGGAAGTGTTGTTCGATCTCCCTGATGGTCTGCTCCCTGACATTACCAGTGGTCCTACTACTCTCAGAACACCCGGGATATTTTGATGTGGTTGGTTGGCGGTGGGAGTGGTGAGGGGGGGGTTGTTTTGAGACGTCTATCAAAGGCCGAGAGCCTATCCTTTCTTTCCGAATGGAGACCCAAAGACGATGGGATTGGCTGACTGCTTCTAAAATAAGATGCAGTTGCTGCTGCCAGGACAGTGAGTATTCACCAACATGATGTACTGTGCATGGGCACTCTGTAACATTAATGGAGTGAGAGCTCCTTCAGTTCCTCGAGCTCTCCTCATTGACATGGGAAGCCCATAGAACCATGTACATCATTAGGAATCCTGCAATACTGAGAAAACATGGATACACCTGGCAACTCTCTGCTGAGAGAGAAAACATTCACCTCATCCACAATATATACCCTCCATTACCAAATGATGACATTGGTGTAGTGATTAAATTACTTACAGTGTGCAAACTGGCCTTTCGGCCCAACAAGTCCACACCAACCCGCCACCCACTCAGACCCATTTCCGTATATTTACCCCTTCAACTCACACAACGGGTAATTTAGCATGGCCAATTCACCTAACCTGCACATTTTTGAACTGTGGGAGGTAACCGGAGCAAACCCACGCAGACATGCGAAGGATGTGCAAATGCCACAAGGCCATTCACCTGAGGCGGGAACTGAACGCGTGTCTCTGGCGTTATGAGGCAGCACTGCTAACCACTCTGCCACCGGGAGATAAGGCACATGTCGCCCAGTCCTGCCTGAATAGTTCCAGATCATAGAAGCTGAATGAAACAGTGACCCTGTCACCGGCAGCACCATCCTCCCCCTGGGGTGAAGCTGCAGGTCGTGTTGAAGGAGGTGACACCGCTCTGTGACCAGCTCCTTGTTCAGTCAGGGCCCCTCACACTCTGCTCCTGGGTAAAGTGGAACTTGGGAAGCTGTTCCTGGAAAACACGGGGTGGATAAAGTAGGTCCCTTTCCCCAGACACATTCGCACCGTGGTTTCAGAGCCTCCTCTCTATACAGCCCCTGCTCCATTTGCTGTTCATGTTACAGTCCCCATGCACCATCCAGAGTTGGGTCAACAAATCCTTAAGGGAGAATACGTCCAGTCCGTTCAGACAGAGGTTCTTAGTGTTGCCATTCAATTTGGAAGTTATACAGGTGACCGGACGAGAACCCGTACTTGCTGACAAGTTGTCGAAACTTAGATGAAGAAAAACAGAGGCGTTCAGTAACAGAAGTAAACTAACTGAAATAGAATAGATTTGTGAATGTTAGCACACTTAGTGCCAATGTAATATATATGAATTGCAGTCTGCTCGGAACAATAAGAATAAAGGGTTTAAATGAGGCCATCTTTGGATATTGATATTCATGGGTCTCCATGAATATCTGAAGCAGCTCACAGCACAACTTCCAGAAAACCATCCCCAACACTTCCACTAACTTTGTAATAGCAGGAGACAGTCAGAAGACCCTCGGCTACGAGTGTTATGGACCTGACCAGACCCCGTCAAAGTATTTTAAGCAGGCAGCCTCGACCCTAACTTTCCCTTATTTTAAATGTAGATGTTAACTGTGTATTCCAGATGTGTTGCAACTGGTCACCTCACTCAATGTTAAGCAAAATGCAATCCATTCAAAAGCTCCAATTAAGACACAATCAAAGAGAAGAACAATTTGGGATAGCTTCTCTACTGGAATATCTATGTTACCATTAGATACAGTGCCTTCTTCTAATTAACTGCGCTAATACAGGAACATCCCATAAACATACCTCTTGGCAAAAAGGTAAATTGAAACACAGAATCTTATGTGCAGTTCTCCAATCCAGGAGGAAGCAACTTTAAGTATGTTTTTTGAGAGAATAGCAGCTGTGAATCATGTATTGACACTTTCAACCCTTCTAGGATCCCAAGCAGCTTCTGAATGCTGCAGCAAAAACAAAACTAGAAAACCTGGCCACTTCCCTTCCGTTGTTCCCAACGCTTTAATAAAACCTAAATGCCTTCTCAGTTATTTACTTAAACTGTTTTCAGGTGACAATTCGGCATCCCTGCCTTAAAGACCTCTCTTAAAAAAAAACACAAGAGAAAATAACCTTTTTAAAGTGAAAAAAAGAGAAACATCAATATACAAAGATGGCCTCATTTAAACCCTTTATTCTTATTGTTCCGAGCAGACTGCAATTCATATATATTACATTGGCACTAAGTGTGCTAACATTCACAAATCTAATCTATTTCAGTTAGCTTACTTCTGTTACTGAACGCCTCTGTTTTTCTTCATCTAAGTTTCGACAACTTGTCAGCAAGTACGGGTTCTCGTCCGGTCACCTGTATAACTTCCAAATTGAATGGCAACACTAAGAACCTCTGTCTGAACGGACTGGACGTATTCTCCCTTAATTTGTCCAAAATCGTTCAGGCGTTATGATCAGTATACATATATTTGTCTTGACACGGTATTGGCAACTTAGATACTGAAATGTTGTAACATCAACACCAAGCTCAAGGCCTCCTTCCCAATTATGAAATATTTTACAATTGATGCCACCACCGGACACGCCAAACAAATTTACATAATGGAGCACTTCTCATCTCTAACATAGTCCTTCTCAATGACATATCTCTTCATGTCTCAGCTTAAAGGATTTACATCTTCCTGTACATCTTAATGCTGTAACCTCTTTACCTGCTAATCCTGGCCTATGCCACTAAATCTTACACACAGGTATATATTTTAAGATCTTGCACATTCTCCTCAAGCCGTCCCAAAAGCCAAACTTTGATTTATGGACCAACTGATGATCATCAGCATTTCAGATTCGAATCGTGCCATTTCAACTCTGCTCTTCCCCACGCGTTCTCACAACTGCAGGAAGTGAGGTTTTGAACTCCTCTAAAGTATGAGTCTATCTAAGAGTGTCATAGGTTGCTCTGTTTTTAATACCCTGACTCACCTTTCAAAATTACTTTGGTTAATCCTTTCAAACTCAATGTACGTTTAACCAGGGACACAATTACATTCTAAATCACTGCCAGTGGGCTTCTGGCACAAATTCACATGCACTTCAAATGTCTTTCTTCACTTTCTCATACTCTCCAGATACCTTACTCGTAATACCGACCAGCTTTGTCTGGATTAATTAAACCCACATGGTCAGTGGTCAGTGCATCTGTTTAGCCACTTTCTCAAATGAAATTAAAACGACTTCTACATCCTTTTCATCAAATTTAGACAATGTCTGTATACAATTAAACAGATCCCCCTTAGGTCTTTGGCTACCATAGAGTTGTTCATCCTCACTATCCTCATCCAGCCTACCATCTCCCTTCATCTCCACCCTGCTAAGTCGACTTTCCTCTCAAATTGCTAGCGTTTGAAGTTGAAACTCTCTCTCTTTCTGCTTTTTTTCATTCTTTTTCTGTCTTTCTTCTTCCTCTTATTTTAATTCTACTTTAAATCATATTTCAAACTGCCTCAATTCATTTTTATGTCCAAGCTGTTCCATCTGCAAATGAATTCTAGCCATTTCCAAAGATTCTGATGATCTTTCCGCAAAAAATTAAATGTAAAGCTACAGCTGTAATTATCTCCGTTTCTCACAGATAACCACAAAACCAACTCCAGCTTGTCTGCCAATCCTAAACGCTCTGCCTTGCTCACCATTTTTAAAATCTCCAACTTCACTTTGTCCTCACCCAGAGAACTCTTAGTGACAGAAATAGCCATTACTACACAAAACATTGTACAAACCAACCAAATTCATGACCCACAACAAAAGATACTAACAACTACAAAATGCTGCCTTTGAGCCCAACAAACTCCCTGTGCACATTCTCCCCATCCCTATGTGGGTTTTCTACAGGTGCTCCAGTTTGCTCCCACAGTACAAATATATGTAGTATAGGAGAAATGGCCATATTAAATTGCCCATAAGGTTCAGTGATGTCTAGGTTATTTGCACTAGTCAGGGGTAAATATGGAGTAATGGGGAATGGAATGCGTCTGGATAATTTACTGTTCGGAGGGTTGATGTGAACTTGTTTGGCCAAATGGCCTGCTTCCACTCTGTAGGGATTCTAATCCTGAACCCAATTTGGAATTATCGATTTTGAACTGGACAAGTGTTCCCACTTTGCTATGGAACAGACCAGACTGCCTTCACATGCTTTAAGCTGGTAACCTGGACACCAACCTTGTCTTAGTTAGATTCCGAACAGTATGGAAACAGGCCATACAGCCCAACAAGTCCACACTGGAGCACCGAAGACGTAACCACCCAGACTCTCTCCCCTACCCATATTTACCCCTGACGAATGCATCTAACACTATGGGCAATTTAGCATGGCCAATTCACCTGACATAAACATCGTTGGATTGTCGGAAGAAACCACAGAACCCAGAAGAAACCCACGCAGATACAGAGAGAATGTGCAAACTCCACAGTCATCAGTGGGAATTGAACCTGGGTCCCTGGTGCTGTCGCCCCACTACCTTTTAGTAAAGGTAGATGTGAAATGGGTACTCCAGATGCGATGCAGCCAGTCAAACCACTCAACCTTAATCAAAACACAATTTATTTAAACACCATTATAAAAATACATACAAAAAGAAGAAAAGATTAGAATAACTTAACGATTGGAAATCTTAACAGAATATTAGATACAGTAATTTCCACTAATGAAGAGTTCCAATGTACTAACATCCCATAAACTCGTCCCTTGGCAAAAATACACATCCAATCGAGGACGAAACAGCATCAAGACAGATTTCAGAGAGAATACAGCTAGGGATCATTTACTGAAGCATCAAACCCTTCTCCCACCCCAGGCACCTGGTGATTGTTACAGCTCAGCAAACCTGGAAAGTCTGGTCTGTGAGAGCTGGCCATTGTTATCACAATTGTTTTTAAAAAACACCCTAAAAGCCTCCTAAGTTATTTACTTCAGCCATTTGCAGTGGGAAGTTCGGCCTTTAAGATCTCTCTTTAAAGAAATGGAGAAAATGATCTTTTTTAAAAAGTGAGAGCATTGTCAGAGATGTTAGACACCTGGTCTTTTACAATAATACTCAAGGGGATTCCTCATGTTACTGACCACACAATCAGCTCAAAGGGACAAATACAGAGGTCAGACGTTCAGTGGGCAGGCACAGACCATCTTTCAAAGACATGAGTCAAAGGTGCATTCACCCCTACCCAACATGGAGCACCACATGGGACACACGGGGAAATGAACAACAGCCTGACACACACCATTTCATTGCTTTTGAGCTTCACAATGCCATCACTCAACACACTAGAGAGTCAAAGCCCAAGGCTAGGGAAAGATACAGGGCGATAGAGAGATTCACATTAAGGACAGAAACAGACAATTAACTAACTGAGACCATGTTGTGGAAATATGGAGAAAAAGACTGGGTAGTGGGACTAACTGGAGAATTGATCACTTAGAGAGCAAAATTACAAGAACGAGATCATTGAATACAGGTATTTTAGGATCAGCTGAAATGGATTGTTTAATCAAATTCTGAATCGGTTCACGGAACACTTCAAACAACTTATGCTGGGACAAGATGACAGGCCAACATGGAGAGCTGTGCAGACTGTGCTGGTGCATTGCTCAGTAGACTAGATTATCTGTCCAGCATGAGGAGTATTGAAAACTATACTTAAAGGAAACCAGGTTAAATATGAACAACTGGCAGGGATTTGGATAATCCACACAGGGGGACTGAGGGAAGTTTCATGGACAGATGCGTTAACGTACTTGAGAATAGTAAAATAAAGGCATTGCCAGACACAATAGCGATTTAGATAATCGTGCACAGGAATGTCAGATGGATGGAAATTTGGTCTGAGTTCGAATCAGATTTGTTTCTACAGATTTCAACCCGAGAGTGTCGGCAGCAGATTGTTGTCATCATTAAGTCTGTGTTACACAGCTGAAGGTTTAAACAGCAGATGAGTTATGCCAGTGAAGTATATTCTGGAACAGTGAATAGTTAAAGTTAATAATGGTCAGGACATGGTGTCAGAAATCAGCTCATGGCCAAAGGGATACCAATGTTGTGATTTGTCTGGTTTAAACACCACCTGCAGGTTCCCCTCCAAGCCACTCACTACCCTGACTTGGAAACACACCGGTGTTTCTTCACAGTCATTGGATCAAAATCCTGGAATTCCCTCCTACCAGTCTTAAGGGTCAACCGACAGCAAGTGGGCTCCATCGATTCAAGAAGGCAGCTCACCACTACCTTCTCAAGGGCAAATAGAGGGAGGCTATCAATGCTGGCCAGCCAGCGACACCCAAGTCCCAGAAATGAATGAATAAAAATATTGGCCAGGGATGAGATGGAGTCCCAGGTAGGAAACGAGTTTGTAAACAGAATAGAGGGAAATGACCTCCACGCTCCCAACATTTAAATAACAAGGATATTGAGACAATGGTTCACATCTGAAAGTGAGTAGGTCAACATAGAGACCCATGACTAACACTGCCAGAAGCAAGGAGGGAGTAAGTAATTGAACAAGTTCACTGATGCAGTTAGATGTGATCTGCAGAGTGAATATCTGGACAGTTGAGACAATGATAGTGGCAAGAAGTGAAGACTATATGAACGAAGAGTAATGCAGTCGTAACTAGTTTAAAGGAAAACATATCTGGACACTGAGACTTTCCAAGAACACCAACGATAGAGAGGAGAGGATATTAAAATTTTGAATAACGCGAAGAGCACACTAAACCTGCGAATGCAATGACAACCAATAATAATTTGTCGAAAGAAACCAAACATAATAGGATAAACTCTTGTCCAATGTTGGAACGTTCCAGTCCAAAGTTCTCAGATTCTGATCCATTGTTGGAACATTCCAGTCTAACGTCCTCAGACAATGATCCCTCCTCCCCCTTCTCTCTGGAGCTGCTGATCACTGTTAGTGCTGTCGGGGATGTTTCTGCTCATACTATGGCATAACACATTGAATGGAGCCCATTGATCATTAAAAGATGGAAACTCTCCACTGGGATAATTACAAAACACGGTGACTGACATTAATCGAAGTCACTAAAAAAAAGTTCAGTTATCCCTTTCCTTACACAACATTTCACATCACCATAAAAAGGGAATATTTACTCAATCTGAATGGAATGGATGAGGGTTACTGATGAATGGCCTATAAATCTTGCAATTTATAAAAACTTTTTCATTGTATGTGGGAGTATTGCCAGAGCACTGCGGGGCTGTATATGTCCCACGCTGTTTATAAAGGAGAAAGGGACAGCGATAAATTAACAGACAAGCTAACTAAGATGTCTAGTGGGGAAATTACTGGATGTATTAACTCAAGGGACAAAATTAGGATTGCAGATGCTGCAGATCAGAGTCGAGAATGTGGTGCTGGGAAAGCACAGGCTGTCAAGCAGCATTGGAGGAGCATCGGCATTTCTTGTATAAGCGTTTCATCAGGAATGCTGTTTGTGCCCCAAGGGTACTGAGAGATAAATGGGAAGGGGATGGTGCTGGGGAAGGTTGCTGAGAATGTGATAGGTCGATGAAGTTGGTGTTGGAGGTAAAATGTCGGAGAGGAAGGTGGAGTGGTTGGGGAGAAGAAAGATGTACAGGTAGGAAAGGTCATGGGGCGGTGCTGAATTGGTAGGGTAGATCTGGGATAAGGTGGGGGGAGGGGCAATGAGGAAACTGGTGAAATCCACATTGACCCCATGTGGTTGCAGGGTCCCAAGGCAGAAGATCAGTATTTCTTCCACCAGGCATTGGATGGTTAAGGTTCGGTGGTAGAGGATGCCCAGGACCTGAATGTCTATGGCAGAATGGGAGGGGGAGTTATAGTGTTCAGCCACGGGGTGGTGGGGTTTGTTGGTGCCGGTGTCCCAGAGATATTCTCTGAAGTGTTCCACACGTTGGCATCCTGTCTCCCCAATGTCGAAGAGACAACAGGAGCAACGGATACTGTAGGTGACTTGTGTAAGTTCAGGTAAATCTCTGAAGGATATGGAAGGATCCTTTGGGGTCTCGGGCAAAGATTAGGGTCCTGGTTTTCCAATTCGTGCGGTGGCAGTGGAAGGTGCCAGGAGTGAAGTCTGGGTTGGTGGGTCGTGTGGACCTGACAAAGGACTCACACTGGGAATGTTTTTTATGGAAAGCAGATCAGGGTGGGAAGAGAAATATGTCCGTGGTAGTGGGGTCTGTTTGTAGGTGGCGCAAATGGGGGAGAATAATGCGTTGTATCTGGAGGTTTGGTGGGATGAGGTGTTCTTTTCCTGTTGCGTTTGGAGGGGTGGGATTCGAAGGCGGAGATGTGGGAAGTGGATGAGATGCACTGGATGGCATCGTCGACCATGCGGGAGGGTAAATTGCTGTCTTTGAAGAAGGAGGCCATCTGGGATATATACTGGGTTCAAAGAGTGGTGCAGGAAAATCACAGCTGGTCAGGAAGCATTCGAGGAGCTGGAAACTTCGACGTTTTCACACTCTCGACTCTAATCTCTCGCATCTACAATACTCACTTTCGCTAGTTTTAGTCACTTCTGTAATACTGCCTTTAATTCTGTTCTGACTGCTGCAGGAAAGATGTTGTTAAACCTGAAAGCATGCAGAAAAGATATCCAAGTATATTGACGATGTTGTGCAGGGTGGTGGTGGCGAGTGACGTTGAGATACACGGAGAGAATGAATGGGCTGGGACTATGTTCCCTGGAGCGTTGGTTCTGAGGAGTGACCGTACTGAGGTTTCTTGCGGTGAATTCCGATGCTCCAGGATGAACAAGGCCAAAGGCCAGGAAAATAGACAGAATAGTTATTCACATTGAAACTGGACAATTACTCATCGGACAACACGTTGCTGAACTATGGAGTTAGACTGAAGAATGGGACTGGCTGGCGGAGTCAGAATTTGGAGGGTCCGATCACATGATTGCGAACAAAAATAAAGGCATTGCCATATCAATTGAAAGGATCAGTTATATCACGTTCTCAATCCACCTAACAGAACCAGACCAGACACGATAAACCCAGAGGAGTTATTCGTTCAGGATGGAGCACTGCGCAGACCAGGTGAGTGTACTGCTGAACCCCACCCTGCAATCAGTGCACAGCGGAACACTGTGCACATTATAGCAGTGCATTGATCTATAAACCCAGATAAGCTATGTGACCAGGGTGTGGAATTGTGTCCAGCACCCTAGTACATTGCTCAGTAACACTGTGTGAGATGACTGCCCAGTGAGGGGAAACGTGCAGCCCATGCTGGAAGTGACAGGATGTGCAGCTCCCAACCAATTACAGCTCCATATCTCCCTTGTGCCATAACAAGGGGGTGCTGTGGGTGTGAACATCCCTGCCAGGGATAGATGGCGGGGCAAGTAGTTAAAGTATCAACAAATGGGAGTGGTTTGTGGAATAGACAGAGTGAGTGAGATTCTGAGACAGTGTCATGGAAGAATGTGTGCATGGTTCCAGAATGCTGAAATGAAGAAATTACTACCGTATCATGCACCATGAGCCAATGTTCCCAGGAATGATGGGTGAAGAGGATATTGTTTTGAGCATATCTGAAACCTGAAGAAATGTCCAGCAAGAAAGAACAAGCATCAATAACCTTCCCCGCTCTATCAGGAGCAACACAAATTCCCGGCTCGGTGAAAAGAACCACTACAATCAGGATAAGGCTCAATATATTCTCTCTGCTCCCGCAGCCCCACTGTATATCTGTTATAGCACCTACCCCCGATCAAGGGTCATGCTCCACCACTCTACTACTGCATGCAGTCTCTCTCTCTCTCTTGCTCTCTCTCTCGCTTCACTTTACCTCCCACACAAATAAGACTGCATGGATACAACACTGTGGACTCCCTCTGGGCAACACCCCACATGTACCAGACTGACAGCAGGGCCAGCCACTCCCACCCTCCCTCCCTCCCTTGCTCCCATTCCAGGAGAAACATCCTGGAATGGGACAGAAAGGGACAAACTAGGTGGTGGAGGTCCCGATATCTGTTCCCTCACCCCCTCCCCCTGCCATGTGGGGAGGACCCTGGTATGAGCCGGAGAGGACCGGGACACCTCGTGTGGAGACTCTGAAACATCCACGTCCTACCGACCGAGTAAGGAGCAATGTTCAGTGAAGGGAAATTCTCACTTTAAACCCACAGGCAGTTCTGTTTCCTGGGCACAACTTAGAAGCCATAGCCCTGATGCCACCTCCCTTTTGTGTCGAGCTGGTACAAATGGAATCCCAAGGTCTCGGTGGGCAGGAGGGTGTGCTCAAAACACACCGCCGCCACCACCTCCCAGGAAGGGAGCACGGTGACTCCCTCCTACACCTCCCCCTGTAAACAGCTCAGATACTGAAACTAATCTGTGATATTTACTGCTCTCCCCACTTGTCCTGACATCTTCAATAAGATGTGCACGTATACACCCTCTGCTCCTACACCCCTTTATAATGTCCAGATTTTTTTATATTGACGTTCCGAGTTAATCCTACCAAGGTGCATAATCTCACACTGATCTGCATTGATCCTGATCTGCCATAAACCTGACAACTACACCAATGTGTCACTGTGCTGTTCGAGTTCCACACTGTCTACCACACACTTTATAATACTTCCAGTTTTGGTATCTGCTAACATTGAAATTGTCATACAGTCACACTCCACACAGAAATACTGACTCACTCACTATTGTGAGCAAGTACAATATTAACACACTCCCTAAGGACAGACTTAACTATTGACACACACCAGACAGCAGAATTGAAATATTGACAAGGTCACCGGGGAGCAAGAGAAATACTGACAGACACTCCATGCCTTTATTAGTTTCTGAGCATTAGTGAGTGTCTCTATGTCTCGGTATTAGTGTGTGTTTATCTGTGTGTATCAGTGTGAGGCGAGTCTGCAGTCTCTGTGGTGCTTAAAGCCCCGACATGAGATCTGAGGAGGGGTCCTTTCATTTCTGTCCACAGATGTTGTCAGAACTGCTGAGCTTTCTGTTGCTGCCAGTCTCTGCTGGCCTCCCCACACCACTGTACAGGTGGAAGTGGAGGGAAAAAATCATCAGGGATCCAGTTTGGGAGGGACAGAGGGAGGGCAGCAGCTCACAGTACCATCAACACACACACACACACACAGATAAACGCATACACATACACAGACACTGACACACATGCATATACAGACATACAGACACATACACAGATCCACACACACACACACACACAAACACAAACTGTCACACACACAGACATACAAATACACACAGACATCCACACACACAAACACATACACTAACACGCACACACACTCACAGAAACAGGCACAGACAGATTCAGACATACAGTCACTCATACACAGTGTCAGATACAGACACACACTCACAGGAACAGGCACACACAGATGGAGACAAACACACGCAGTCAAACACAGATACATATACAGATGCATACACACTCACAGAAACAGACAAACACGCAGACACACATACAGCAGCACACAGACACAAACACACATACTGACAGAAACCCCACTCCCACACAGACACATGCACACACACACACACCCAGATGCAGAGATACAGAGACGCACAAACAGACATACAGTGATGTACACACGCCGACCGACACGCATACACGCGTGTGCGCACACGCACAACACACGCAGCCAGATTTCACCAGGTTCATCATTTCCACCCCCACCCCCACCTTATTGCAGATCCATCCCTACAATTCGGCACCTCCATCTTGACCTGTACTACATGTCCATCTTCCTTCCCACCTATCTACTCCACCCTCCGCTCCGACCTATCACCTTCACCTTCATTTAACAATCACCTTCCCAGCTACCTTGCCCCCAGCACCACCCCCTCACATTAATCCCTCAGCCCCCTTGGCCCACAAGCCTCTTTCCTAATGAAGGGATTATGCTCGATATTTTGACTCTGCTGCTCCTTGGATTCTGTCTGAATGGTTGCGGTTTTTCAGCACCACACTCTTTCAACACAGACACACACATGCACACACACAGATGCAGAAACACACACAGGGACCCAGAAATACACAGACAGACAGACACAGAAACACACAGACAGACAGAGAAAGAAACACACATGCCGACACACGCACAAAGACACAGACAGCCACACTTCCCACCCACGAAGACATCCACACTTCCCCCCCCCCCCGCACACAAACAGACACCCACACACCCCGCACACACACACATAGAAAGAACAAAGAAAATTTGCAGCACAGGAATAGTCCCTTCGGCCCTTCAAGCCTGAGCCGATCCAAACGTACTGTCCAAACCTGTCGGTCAATTTCTAAGCATTTGTATCCCTCTGCTCCCCACCTACTCATGCATCTGTCCAGATGCATCTTAACTTAATCTACCGTGCCTGCCTCTACCACCTCTGCTGGCAATGCATTCCAAACGCACTCTGTGTGAAGTACTTACCCGCATGTATCCCATTTAAACTTTCCACCTCTCATCTTGAAAGCATGACCTCTGTTAATTGAATCCTTCTCCCTGGGAAAAAAGCTTGTCTCTATCCAGCCTGTCTTTGCCCTTCACGATTTTGTAAACCTCAATCAGGTCCCCCCTCACTCTCTTTTTTTCTAGTGAACATAAACCTAACCTACTCAACGTCTCTTCATAGCTAGTACCTCCCATACTGGGCAACATCCTCGTAAACCTTCTCTGCACCCTCTCCAAAGCGTCCACATCCTTTTGGTATTGTGGCGACCAGAACTGCGCACAATATTCTAAATGCAGCCGAACCAATGTCTGGTACAATTTTAACGTGAATTCCCAGTGCTTATACTCAATATCCGGTCCAATGAAGGCAAGCATACTATATGTCTTCTTGACCACTCTATCCACCTGTGCAGCAACCTTCAGGGTACAATAGACCTGCTTCCCCAGATCTCTCTACCCATCAACTTTTACCAAGGCTCTTCCATTCATTGTATAAGTCACTCTAGAATTAGACTTGCCAAAATGCAACACCTCATATTTACCTGGAATGAACTTTATCTGCCACTTTTCTGCCCAACTCTCCAGTCTATCTATATTCTCCTGTATTCTCTCAATCCCTTATGGTTTCTGTTACTCCACCAATCATTGAGTCATCTGCAAACTTGATGATCATACCAACGGTGCCCTCTTCTAGATCATTTATATATATTACAAACAACATGGTCCCAGCACTGACCTCATGTGGAACAACGCTGGTCACCTTCCTCCATTTCGATAAACTCCCTTCAACTACTACTCTCTGACTCCTGTTGCTCAACCAGTTCTTTATCCACCTAGCTGCACACCATGTGACTTCACTTTCTCCATTCGTCTACAATGGGGAACTTTGTCAAACGCCTTATTAAAGTCCATATATATGACATCAACCGCGGTTCCTTCATCTAACAACTTGGTTACTTACTCCAAGAACTCTATTAAGTTGGCAAGGCACAATCTCGCCTGCACAAAACCATATTGTCTATCACTGATAAGCTCATTTTTTTTGAAATATAAATAGATCCTATCTCTTAGTGCTCTCTCCAGCACATTCCCCACCACTGACGTCAGGCGCACTGGTCTGTAGTTACCCGATATCCCTACTACTCTTCTTATACAGGGGGAAAACATAAGCTACCCTCCCGTCTTCTGGCACCACGCCTGTATTTAATGATGCCACAAAGATATCTTTCAGGGCCCCAGTTATTTCCTCTCTTGCCTCCCTCAAGAATCTGGGACAAATCCCATCCGGCCCTGTGTATTTGTCCACCGTAATAGCCTCTAGCATACCCAACACATCTTCCCTACTTATGCCAACGTGATCCAGACTAATCAAAGGTCTATCTCTATTCTCAAGATTCATCATGTCCCTCTCCTCAGTGAACACTCTCAAATTCGGCACACAGCCTTCCTTCATTGTCTTTTAGTGGACCAATTCTTTCGCAAGTTACCCATTTGCTTCTTATATAAGAACAAAATTCTTTGGGATTTTCCTTAATTCTGCTTGCTAAAGGTTTTTCATTACCCCTTTTCGCCCGCTTGATTCCTTGTTTAAGACTTGTCCTACGCTTCCGATATTCCTCCAGAACCCGTTCTGTTCTCAGCTGCCGAGATCTTATGTACGCTCCCTTTTCCTCTTGGCTATTCGTACAATTTCTGCTGTCATCCACGGTTCACGAATCTTGCCCTTCCTATCCTTTGCCTTCAACTGGACATGCCTATCCTGCACTATCTTTAGCCTATCTTTGAAAGCCTTCCACATCTCATATGTGGACTTCCCTTCAAATAGCTGTCCCCAATCCATATTTCCCAGATCCTGCCTAATTTTGATGTAATTGGCTTTGGCCCAGTTTAGTACTCTTCCCTGAGGAGCAGTCTCTTCTTCATCAACAGGTTTTCTGAAACTTACAGAATTGTGGTCACTGTTCCAAAAGAAATCCCGCACTGCAACTTCTACCACCTGTCCTTGGCCGGTTCCCATTACCAGGTCCAATATGGCCGCTTTCCTCGTCGGAATATTTACATAATGCTCAAGACAACTCTCCTGGATGGTTCGTACAAATTGTACTCCATCCAGAACTCTGACTCTAAGTGTACCCCAGTCAATGGTGGGAAATCTGAAGTCTCCCATCCACTTCCGGTTGTCAGTTCCAGTTGTCCGTTGCAGTGGCCGATATATTGGGTCCAGGTCGATGTGCTTGTTGATTGAGTGTGTGGACGATTGCCACTCCTCAGTCCAGTGACTGATAATACTGGGGAAGAAAGGCTGGGCAGTAATCAGCTGCCTTGGATTCCTTCGTGGTTTTAAGAAGAGAGCAGCTGCACGTTCGAAGCAGGAAAGAGTGATTCGTGTTTTTGATCCAGAAAGTATGCTCTTTCTTCGTCTCTGGTGTTCAGTAATAAATATCTATTCCAGATCCTTTATAGTGCAGAGTGTGTCTGCATGATGCTTTCTCCCTCATATTGCAGATGTCAGATAATAGCCACTTAAGGTGGAAACCATAGCCAAGCAATTAACGATCTTCATAGTTTATCTCGAAGGCAGAGCACATAAACTCAACATTCTAGAGTTAAAGTGAGTACGTTTCACCTGTTTAACAATGTAATTCATTTAACTGTGTAATTCAGTAGAGTGAACCAAATTTTAATGAATCCACATCGAGCTGAAAGCTGACAATTAAAATGTGACCCAAAATCTGGGCATGGTTTAAGACTTGTATAGTGAGTAACGCCCATGCCTCTGAGCCAGAGCTCTGGGTCAGACTCCAATACATGAACTTGCGTGGTAGTGTGTCTCACTCTGGACCAGAATGACTGGATTCAAGACCTGCCTGTCACGGAAGTATGTCATAGTATTTCAAAAGTGTCTGATGACCAAACACAAAGAAGAAGAATGTTGCAGCTTCAGGGATTGTTGCCAAATGGTGGTACTATATTTACCACTGTGCCCAAAAGTTTAGATTCTAATTCCACAGAGGTGTTTCATAATGTGGCTGAACAAGTTGTTAAAATGATTTTAGAATTGTGATGTGATGAAGAAGGACGAGGAGTCAGTATTGAATTTCAAAATTTATGTCCAGGTTTACTGAAACATAGCCATTCGTGTTGCCTGGAGTCAAACTTGCACATTCCAGAGGTTCATAAAATCATGAAGACGATGGATAAGGTGAATATTCAGGGTCTTTGCTCCAGTGTAGGGAAGTCCAAAACTAGGGAACATAGATTTAAGGTGAGATGGTTAAGATATAAAAGGGACCTAAGAGGACCATTTTCATACAGATGGTGGTATATGTATGCAACGAGCTGCCAGACGAAGTGGTGGAAGATGGTACAATTGCAACATTTAAAATGCATCTGGTTGGGGAAATGAATTGGAAGGGTCAAGAGGGATATGGTACAAATGCTGGAAAATGAAATTAAGTTAACTTACGACATCTGGTTGGCACGAATGAGTTTGACCAGAGCGTCCGTTTCTGTGCTGTACATTTCTATGATTCATTGACCAATTAAACATGATCTCATTGTAATCTTATGTAATCTTCTTCACATTCCACGATATAACCAATCTTGTTGTCATCTGTAAATTTGCTCACCATACTTTGTATAATTCTCATCTAAATAATTGATATAAATGACAACCAAAAGTGGATCCAGCAGCAATCCCTTTGGAATGGCACTGGCCCCAGGCCTCCAGTCCAAAAGTCAACTTCCCTCCACCACTCTTTGCCTCCTGCCAATAAGCTGAAACACACACATGCATATAGACATAGAGCACAGACACAGTTCTGTCTTGAAGGCAGAGATAGATATATTCTGATTGATAAGTGAATCAAGATAACAGCGAGAAGGCGGGAGAAATTTGTTGAGAAACATATCAGCCCTGATTGAACGGCAGAAGAGACTTGTTGAACCAAGCAGTCTAGTTCTGCACCAATTTCATACGCTCTATGGTTTACGCTATCTGAAATGTCTAACCAACAGAGCAGTGGAGTCTGGGTTTGATAAATACTTCACTGAACGTAGCCAATAGGAATGTGGGATAGATTTGAGGGGCTGAATGGTCTATGTCTTTCCGATTAGTTGTGTCCTCATTTTTTTTTTAAAAAGGGGAAGCGGACTTGCTGTGAGGTCCATACAATTTTACATTTAAATGTTTCCCCATTTAAGATTGAGATAAGGATGTTACTATATTCTTAGAGTTGTACTGTCTGTGGTATTGTCATCCCCAGGGAACAGTGAAGACTAGGCCATAGAGTCCTAGAATCCTAGAGATGTACAGCATGGAAACAGACATTTCGGTCTAACTCCATACTGACCGCATATCCCAACCCAAATTAGTCCCACATGCCATATCGCTCCAAATCCCTCCTACTCATATACCCATGCAGATGCCTTTCAAATGTTGCAGTTGTACTAGCTTCCACCACTAACTCTCGTGAATCATTCCATACACGTACCACCCTCTGCATGAAAACGTTGCCTGTTAGGTCTCTTTTATATATTTCTCTTCTCACCCTTAACCTATGCCGTTTAATTCTGGACTCCCTTACCACAGGAAAAATATCGTTTGCTGGAAAAGCACCGCAGGTCAGGCAGCATCCAAGGAGCAGGAGAATTGACGTTTCGGGCATAAGCGCTTCTTCAGGAATGAGGAGGGTGTGCAGAGCAGGCTAAGATAAAAGGTAGGGAGGAGGGACTTGGGGGAGGGGCGGTGGGAATGCGATAGGTGGAAGGAGGTTAAGGTGAGGGTGATAGGCCGGAGAGGGGTGGGGGCGGATGGGCCTGGAAGAAGATTGCAGGTCAAGAAAGCCTTGCTGAGTCCGAGTTTTGGGACTGAGAAAAGGTGGGGGAGGGGAAATGAAAAAACTGAAAAAACCAGCATTCATCCCTTGTTGTTGGAGGGTTCCTAGGTGGAAGATGAGGCGCTCTTCCTCCAGGCGCCGTGTTGCCATGTTCTGGCAATGGCGAAGGCCAAGGACCTGCAAGCCCTTGGTGGAGTGGGAGGGGGAGTTAAAGTGTTCAGTCAAGGGGCGGTTAGGTTGGTTGGTGCGGGTACCCCAGAGATGTTCTCTGAAACGTTACACAAGTCGGCCTCCTGTCTCCCCAATGTAGGGGAGGCCACATCGGGTGCAGCTGATGCAGTAAATGATGTGTGTGAAGGTGCAGGTGAATTTGTGACGGATATGGAAGGATCCCTTGGGGCCTTGGAGGGGACTGAGGGGGGAGGTGTGGGCGCAAGTTTTGTATTTCTTGCAGTAGCAGGGGAAAGTGCCTGGAGTGGAGGTTGGGTTGGTGGGGAGTGTGGACCTGGCGAGGGAGTCGTGGAGGGAGTGGTCTTTCCAGAACGCTGACAGGGGAGGGGAGGTAAATATATCCTTGGTGGTGGGGTCTATTTGGAAGTGACGGAAATGATGAATGATGTTATGCAGTGTTGAGGAATCTTGAGGTTGTTGGGGTGGTAGGTGAGGACCAGTGGGGTTCTGTCCTGGTGGCGATTGGAGGGGCGGGGTTCAAGGGAGGAGGAGAAGGAAGTGGGGGAGATGCAGTGGAGAGCATCGTCAACCACGTCTGAGGTGAAATTGTGGTCTTTGAAGAAGGAGGCCATCTCGGTTGTTCGGTATTGGAATTGGTCCTCCTGGGAGCAGATGCGGCGGAGGCGAAGGAATTGGGAATATGGGATGGCGTTTTTACAGGGGACAGGGTGGGTTTATAGTAAAAGTCCGTGTTGAGTCGGTCATCCGAGATAAAAATGGACAGGTCTAGGAAGGGGAGGGAAGAGTCTGCGACGGTCAATGTAAATTTGAGGTTGGGGTGGAAGGCTTTAGTAAAGTGGATGAACTGTTCAACCTCCTTGTGGGAGCACGAGGCAGCGCTGATACATTCATCGATGAAGCGGAGGAAAAGGTGGGGGTTAGTGCCAGTGTAGCTGCGGAAGATGGACTCTTCCACATATCTGATGAAGAGGCAGGCATAGCTGAGGCCCATGCGGGTGCCCATGGCTAGGAGGAAGTGGGAGGATTGGAATGAGAAGTTGTTCAGAGTGAGGACCGGGTCAGTCAGTCGAAGGAGGGTGTCAGTGTTAGGGAACTGGTTGGTTCAGCGGAAAATGAAGAAGAAGAGGGCTTGTGTCCTTCGTGATGGGGGATGGAGGTGTACAGGGACTGGATGTCCATGGTGAAGATAAGGCATTAGGGGCTGGAGAAGCGAAAATCATGAAGGAGGTGGAGGGCGTGGGTGGTGTACAGAACATAGGTGCAGAGTCCTTGGACTAAGGGGTATGACCCCGTGTTGAGGTATGCAGAGATGAGTTCAGTAGGGCAGGAGCAGGCTGAGACAATGGGTCGGCCGGGGCAGTCAGGTTTGTGGATTTTGGGGAGGAGGTAGAAACGGGCGGTGTGGGGTTGTGGGACTATGAGGTTGGAGGTGGTGGATGGGATATCCCTGAGGTGATGAGGTTATGGATGGTCTGGGAGATGGGTGGGAGGTTTGATGGTGGGAGGTGGGGTCATGGTCAAGTGGGCAGTAGGAGGAGGTGTCCGCAAGTTGGCGTTCAGCTTCAGCAAAGTAAACATCAGTGCGCCCCCGAGTGATGTCACTCACCTGCACAACCACCATGCCACATGCATCTCCGCCCCCACGCCGATCTCCACCCCCATGCTTATCTCCGCCCCCACGCCGATCTCCACCCCCATGCTTATCTCCGCCCCCACGCTGAACTCCGCTCCCACTCCCAACTCCGCCCCGACGCCTAACCCCACCCTCACGCCGAATCCCGCCCCCACGTCTAATCCCGACCCCACTCCCAGCTCCAGCCACACACCAGGTCCTAGTGCCCAACCCTGCAGTATTTTCACCATCCCTCCAGACCTCCCCCTCTCTGAGGATGAAAGATCTGTCCTCAGCAGAGGCCTCATCATCATCCCCCTATGCTCTCGGAATAACGAGTTCAACACGCGGCGAGACATCAAACAATTCTTGCGCCACCTTCACCTCCATGACCAGTTGTTCAACCAGGACTCCCGCCCACCCTCGAACGACCCCTTCTCCCGCCTCCAACACACCCCATCCACCTGGACACCGCGTGCTGGCCTCTTACCTGCCATCGATCTCTTCATAGCCAACTGCAGCTGAACATTGACCTCCGCAACCTGTACACCCCTCTCACCTACTCCAACCTCTCGCCCTCGCAACGCACAGCCCTCCACTCACTCCGCTCCAACCCCAACCTCACTATTAAACCGGCAGATAAGGGATGTGCGGTGGTAGTTTTATGCACTGATCTTTAATTTGCTGAGGCTAATCGCCAGCTTGCAGACACCTCCTCCTACTCCCCCCTTGACCATGAGCCCACCTCCCACCATCAAACCTCCCACCCATCTCCCAGACCATCCATAACCTCATCACCTCAGGGGATCTCCCAACCACCGCCTCCAACCTCATAGTCTCAGAACCTCGCACTGCCCATTTCTACCTCCTGCCCAAAACCCACAAACCTGACTCCCCCTGCCGACCCATTATCTCAGCCTGCTACTGCCCTGATCTCTGCATACTCATCTCTGCATACCTCGACACGGTCCTGTCCCCCTTCGTCCAAGAACTCCACACCTACGTTCGGGACACCAGAACACTCTCCACCTCCTCCATGATTTTCGCTTCTTCCTTTCTCGCTGATCCAACCAGTACCCTTCCACTGACACCATCCTTCGACTGACTGAACTGGTCCTCAATCTGAGCAACTTCTCTTTCCAATCCTCCCACTTCCTCCAAACCAAAGGACTAGCCATGGGCACCTGTATGGGTCCCATCTATATGCCTCTTCATCAGATATGTGGAAGAGTTCATCTTCCGCAGCTACACTGGCACCAATCCCCACCTTTTCCGCAGCTACATCGATGACTGTATCAGCGCTACCTCGTGCTCCCACGAGGAAATTGAACAGTTCGTCCACTTTACTTACAAGTTCCAGCCCAACCTCAAATGTACCTGGACCGTCGCTGACTCCTCCCTCCCCTTCCTAGACCTCTCCATTTCTATCTTGGACGACCGACTCAACACGGAAGTTTACTATCAACCGACAGACTCCCACAGCTACCTAGACTACACCTCCTCCCACCCTGTCCCCTGTAAAAACGCCATCCCATATTCCCAATTCCTTCGCCTCAGGATGCTCCCAGGATGACCAATTCCAATACCAAACAACCCAGATGGCCTCTTTCTTCAAAGACTGCAATTTCCCCTCAGACGTGGTTGACGATGCTCTCCACTGCATCTCCTCCAACTCCCGGTCCTCCGCCCTTGAGCCCCGCCCCTCCAACCACCATCAGGACAGAACCCAACTGGTTCTCACCTACCACCCCAACAACCTCAAGCTACATCGTATCATCCTTCGTCATTTCCGCCACCTCCAAATAGACCCCACGACCAAGGACATATTTCCCTTCCCTCCCCTATCAGCATTCCGGAAAGACCACTGTCTCCGCGACTCCCTCGTCAGGTCCACACCCCCCACCAACCCAACCTCCACTCCCGAAACCTCCCCCTGCAACTCCAAGAAATGCAAAACTTGCGCCCACACCTCCCTCTTCACTTCCCTCCAAGGCCCCAAGGGATCCTTCCATGTCCATTACAAATTCATCTGCACCTCCACACACATCATTCATTGCATCAGCTACACCCGATGTGGCCTCCTCTATATTGGCGAGACAGGCCGCCTACTTGCGGAAAGTTTCAGAGAACACCTCTGGGACACCCGGACCAACCAACCCAACCGCCCCGTGGCTGAACACTTTTATTCACCTCCCACTCCACCAAAAACATTCAGGTCCTTGGCCTCCTCCATCGTCAGACCATGGCAACAAGATGCCTGGAGGAAGAGCGTGTCATCTTCCGCCTAGGACCCTTCCAACCACAAGGGATAAATGCTGATTTTTCCAGTTTTCTCATTTCCCCTCCCCCACATTTTCTCAGTCCCAACCCTCGGACTCAGCACCGCCTTCTTGATCTGCAATCTTCTTCCCGGACCATCCGCCCCCACCCCCTCTCCGGCCTATCACCCTCACCTTAACCTCCTGACACATATCGCATTTCCAACGCCACTTCCCCAAGACCCTCCTCCCTTCCTTTTATCTTAGCCTAATTGGCACACCCTCCTCATTCCTGAAGAAGGGCTTATGCCCGAAACATCGATTCTCCTGTTCCTTGAATGCTGCCTGACCTGCTGCGTTTTTCCAGAAACACATTTTTCATTTCTGATCTCCAGCATCTGCAGTCCTCACTTTCTCCTATGGAAAATATTGTGCCTATTTACCCTATGCATGCCCCTCATGATTTTATAAACCCCTATAATGTCACCTCTCAAAGACAATCTCTTATTTTAATGTGTAGTGACTGCATCAATTTTTCAACACAACAGATAAAAATGAAATTCATGATGGATATTATTGGTAATGATGTTAAGGGGATGCATATTCATCACGCTAAAAGGAACTCTGCTCCCTTCTCAGTGTCTGAAGGTGAAAATTGAGTGCATGACTGACATTGCAGATGGTTCTATAGTTTCATCAGATAGGTAGCGACCCCCCCCCCTCCCCAAATGTTAGTCTATATTCTGTGCTCATGTTTTATAATCTCAGGGATCAGGAACATTGACAGTACGAACACCACCTGATAATCTGACAATAACTGGCCCGAATAGATGATCGCCGAGATCAGAAACAAATCGACAATCAGCTACACAGTATAGCTGGAGGCCATGCAACGCTTCAAGGCTATTAAACAGTAAGAGGAGAGCCCTGGTCCGCTACAAGGAAATACAGAGTCGAGATAATTACTTATTTTCAGGTTGGAAAGCTGTCACTAGTGGAATTCCTCAGGAATCAGTGTGAGGCCATCAACAGTTTACAATTTAGGTTAATGATTTGGAAGGGTCTGAAAAATTGGAGCTCAATTTGCTCATCCACCAGGATAGTCACTCCACATGAATTCATGTGGAGACAGAACGTCTCCAATGGAATACAGACAGGAGAGGGCAGTGAGTAAATCTTCGCCAAAAAAAAACAGTACAATTGTGTGTGATGAGAAGTTTGTGTTTTGGAGGAAGCATAAAACAACCGTAAATTATATAACTGGAGGCAGAATGCAGAACTCCCTGGTACATAAATCACATGAAGTTAGTCTGTACAGGCAGCACGTGATTTGAAAATTAAATGAAATGATACTTTTTCTTGCAAAGAGTATTGAGGCTGATCTTAAGGATGTTTAACTGCATCTGTCCAGGCCATTGCTGAGAATACATCTGACGTACTGTGTATGGTTGCAATTCCACTGAAGTGAAAAACAAATTGCTTTTGAAATGTTTCAAATGTGCTTCGCTTTACTCGTACTTGCAATGAAGGCATTATGTTATGAACGATTCGAAGTTTAGTCTTCAGAATGAGAAATGTTCTTATTGACCACACAAGATTTTGATCTGGTGAAGACCTGATGAATATTTTATCTGCTATGGGAGAACAAGACTGGGGAGCTAATTTAAGAATAAAATGCATTCATTGAAATGCAGATATTGTGAAAATACTACAATTTGTATTATAAAAGTATACGGGAACATATATACACATCTTCGAAACTAGTGGCGTGATTTGTTCCAAAAGAAATGGCTGGGTGTCCAACAGCAGCAGTGATGTACCTACATGGAGTAGGGACTGTGATGGAGTCGTACAGTTCAGACACTGTTCAAACAGACTTCATTTGGTCCAGTTTGAGGCTGGATAACGGTATTGTGTGAGTCAACTCTGAGAGGGAGGAAATGCATCGTTCCTGAGAAGGAACAGCCTGTTGCTCCCTCTATCTCTCTGTTCCTCTTCCCAGCAATGTGTGTGAACTGAAAACTCCTTACTCGTCTTTACCACTCATGGAGGATTCCTGTCGAGAATTGATTGGAATCGCGCCACTGCCTGAAGTAAAGGCAATCCAACGAAATCCACATGTTCCAGGAAGTTATCCCATTACCAGTAGCTTGTGAGAGCAGAGTAGCTTCATAAGCTGAATGATGTTTGGAACTATCACTCATGTTTCCTTTCGTCATGAGTTCAATTAATATTTGGGCACAGTTCTTTCAAGTTAACGTTTTACAGAGGGAAACATCAGCGCACAGATTTGCGATAGCCAAACAATGTATCATTCATCTTTCCATCCTAGTATGAGTAACGTTGTTTCGGTCATAAACATGTTAATTTTAGCAGATTAAAGAATCCTGCCTGACTTGTTCATAATCCTCACACAGTCCGAGACCTATATTATTGATCATATCACCAACCCAGTTACATTATCATTTGCAATGGGCAGCGGAAGAGTGGGACGAGGAAATGGAATAGTGACCTGACATCATTGGTGGCCAAATTGTTAGAGAGCATTGAGAGGGGCAGGATTTACATGTATTTGCAAATCCAACAACTGATGAAGGATAGTCAACATGGCTTTGTGCATGGGGAATCATTTCTAACAAAGTTGATGGCATTTTGTGAAGAGGTGGCAATGAAGATTGATGATGGCAGTGTGGTAGACGCTGTCCATATAAATTCAGCAAGGCATTCGACAGAATCCCACATGGCACACAAGTTAGTAAGGTTAGGTCATAAATAGATCCAGGATAAGTTAGCCAATTGACGACAAAATTAGAGTGAAGGTAGGAGACAGAGGGTGGCAAAGAAATGTTTTTCAGACTGGAGGTATATGACCAGTGATGTGCCACAAGGAGCCATACTGACTCCACTGCTTTTCATTATTTATATAAATAATTTGAATGTGAATATTTGCCTGTTTATTATGTTTACACATGACATTAAAATTGGAGGTGCAATGGCCAGCAAGTTTTACCTCGGAGTACAATGAGACCTTGATCAGATGGGTCAATGGGCCAAGGAGTGATAGATGGAGTTACATTTAGATAAATGTGATGCATTGAATTTGGTAAGGTAAAATAGGGTAAGACATTTAAAATTAATGGTGAGGTCATGGGGAGCGTTATTGAACAAAAGGGTCCATGATCATAGATCCCTGAAAGGTAAGTCGCAGGTAGACAGGGTGGTGAAGGTGGGGTTTGGTATGCTTGCCTTTATTGATCAGTGCATTGAGTATGCGAGTTGGGAGATCATGTTGCGACTGTGCAGGATGTTGCTGAGGCCAGATTTAGAATACGGTGTTTAATTCAAAAAGCTCTCCGACAGGGATGATGTTGTTAAATTTGTGAGGGCGCAGAAAAGATGTACAAGGATATTGCCGGGCATGGAGGGATTAGGCTACAGGGAGAGGCTAGACAGACTGGGGCTTGCTTACTCTGGAGCATCGGAGGCTGAGGCGTGACATTATCGAGGTTTATAAAATCATGAGGAACATGGATAATCTGAATAGGCAAGGTATTTTTCCCACGTTAGGGGAGTCCAAAGCTATAGGACAAAGGCTTTAGGTGAGAGGAGAAAGATAGTAAAGGGTCAATGTTTTCATGCAGGTTGTGTCGTTTGCATGGAATGAGCTGTCAGAGAAAGTGATGGAGGCTGGTACAGTGACAACATTTAAAAGGCATCTGAATATGCCTATAAATAGGAAGGATTTCGAGGAATATGGGCGTAATGCTGGCAAGTAGGACTGCATCAAATTGGGATGTCTGAATTATGTGGACAGGTCTCTGTGCTGCATGACACTATAAGGGAGATGAGGAGAAATTCTAAATGGACAATTTCAGTGGGAATTCTCTTCTCCAGAGGTATGTGGTGCTTCTTTGTTCACATTTATCCAAAGCTGAGTTAGTTAAATATTTGACAAAGAAGTGAGTCACAGATAATGGGATACAGACAGGAAAGTGGGGCTGAGACCACAACCTGATCAGCCACAACCGTAGTGCCCTTTGGAGAAGGTTCGTCGTGCCTAATGATCTAACCCTGCTCCTGTTCTGATGTGCGTTCAGACCCACCAACTTCGTAGACAGATGCAGTTGGAGGCCACTTACTTCTATAGCTCCCCTGACTCTCTGGAATAGAGAATTCCTGATATTCACTACACCCTGTTTGAAGAAATCACTGCCTGCTCCGACATGGTGACCTATTAATATGAGCAACCGGGGTGAATACAAGGACTTCGCAAAGAGTGCCTGGCCCTTATATCAAGGCAATTTTTAACATCAAGGATCCTGGGCAAAGTGCACTTCATCAGAATCCATTGCCAACTCTCCAGTGTTTGGCGTCATCCACAGCACAATGGAAAATGTTTATCATCGGTGGGCAACAATCATCTCAGCCGTGGGGCATCTCTGCAGGAGATCCTCAGGATAGCTACCTCAGCCCAGGCATCCCCAGTTTGTCAGCAGGGAATCCCTGCTGTGAAGAAGCAAGCCATTCATCCCAGTGAGCACACATTAATCAGAAGTGGGGATATTTACTGTATGTTACACAATGCTCAGAAAGCTTCGTCATCCTTGACCTCCTGATGCAGTCTGTGTCCGTGTGTAACAAGACTTAGACTACGTTCAAACCTGTGCTGTTAAACTGTCGGTAACATTCATGGAACAGCGCTTCTCATTTCCAAAGTAAACGGAGGAGTTCACTCAGTACCTGAATCTGGCTTCACAGGAATATGGGAAAGTAATTCGGCCTATCAAAACTACTGGACAAGAAGAAGGATAGCCCATTCAATCCCTCCTGCCTTTACACAGGAAGACAAGGAGTCTGCTCACTCCCACACATGACTTACACGGGATCAGAAAGTGACCATTTCACACCTGGAGACGCTTACAAAGGAAAAGGAAGAGGCCATTCAGTTTTTCAAGACACTAACACAGGAACAGGAAAGTGTCAGAGATGCTTCAGCATAACAAACAAATGGAGCAGGAACTGCACAGATGGACTGTTCCATGGTATTCCTCGTGGCTTCATTATTCGTAGTGCATCAGGGTTATGTTAGCATGCCTTTCTGGCAATGGGAATGAAGCTTTTTTTTTAACCAGCCTCAAAGGCATCTTCCATCGCTGAGATTGCAGACCTATATTCTCTCTGGAATTCAGAAGCTGGTGGGGCATGGCTAACTGTTTCAGAATGAAGGTATTGCGGCTGCTGACAGGGTTCTGGACAATGTAACGTTGAGTTGAAGGTCACGCAGTAACTGCGTATTACAGTGTTCAGAGTTCATTCGGAGCCTGTACCTCTCTGTTAATCGAAATGAGGTATATGCACTGGCACGTAAAATATTGGGAATTGAGCATCCTATGGAAAGTACGAAATTTCTCATCTTATTATTGGCTGCTTGGGACGAAATGACTGTCTGCCCATAACCGTCAAGTTTCACCTTTGTATTCTCTCACAGTGCTTCAGGTTAACTACATAGTTACTGGTCTCTTTCCTGATGATACCATCATGCCAGGATCATTATTTATGAAGTAGACTCAGTCTGTACATAATAACCCAAATGCTCTTTCAACAAAACACTACCATTGAGTAAGGTATATTTGCTGTGGTACATTAAATACTTTGCATGTAAGACCAGATATCATTTCCAGTTATAATTACTTACTGTCCCATCTGAATTCTGTTAGTGACTTATAACGAAGGGCATCCAGGTCCTTTTCAACAACAGAACTTCCCAACCTCTCACCACTTAATGAACTTAAAATAGAATCATTATATTAGTTGTTCCCATTCAATCATGTTATACCTTGCGAACAGCTATTGCCCAAGCACTGATCCTTCTGATACCCCACAAGCCTTCCACCCAAAGAAAAACAATAGTCTCTTCATTTTGCCCATTTTCCAATTTTGGATCCATTCTGTGTGATCCACCCCTACCTACCCATGGACTCTAACATTCCCCACTCACCAGTATTCAACAGTGTCAAATGTTTTCTGAAAATTCAAATCCTCTACTGCCACGAGTTGTCACCTTTCGATGTCACAATGGACAATCTCCACAAACTGCGGCAGGTTTATCAAAGATCATTTCCCTTTCCTGAATCTAGGCTGACTCTGCCAAATCATATCATTATTTTCCAAGTGTCTAGTTGTCACATTCCTTAAAAGAAGGTTACAATGTTTTTCTCACAGCTGACACCAAGCTATTTAGTTTTCTGTTTGCCCTCTCCGTCCTGCTTTAAATGGGTAGGTTTACAATTGCAGATTTACAGTCTGCAGGATCCTTTCCAGAATCTCACCAGGTTTGACGAATAGCCAGTAATTCTTTCACTAGCTCTGTTGCCACCTCCTCAATATTCGGGGATGTAGCTCATCAGTTCCAGCAACATACCAATTTTCAATTGGATTAGGTTTTCAAAGACATACTCTTCATTAATTCAAATTTTGTACAGCCCCTCATTTTCACCAGCGCCCCGTTCCCTTGTATTTCTGAAAGTTAGTTTCTGCACCTTATTCTGTGGAGACAGACGAATGTAATCCTCTCAGCAGGCAGGTGGCTTCTATCAGCTAGTGATATATTGGAGGACTGCACTCCGGATACGTTATTCACTCCTGCCTGGAAAGTTCCAGACTCAAAAGAATACACTTCATGGTGATGGATTTGTCACCCACCCGGCATGGAAAGTTCCAGAATCAATCCAGTTCACTTCATGGTGAGTGTCAGCACAGTCCTGTCCCTGCTGTGAGTTTGAAGGAGGGGTCACAGCTCAGTGACCACCTCATTTTTGAAAGACGCTGGTTTCACATTTTACACTTGGAATGGGTCCAGCTTAGACAAATGTTCCTGGAAATTCCTGGGAGGATCATGCAGTGCCCTGCCACTCACTGTGGACAGAGCTTCCCTTCTATGTAGCCACGACTCCATGTGTTTAACATGGACTCAGAACACTCTGTAAATGCAGAGCTCATATCTCGTCCAGAGTGGGATCTCTCTAAATGGACGCAGCATTTGATAGCACAAATCCATGAAAAGCGTCCACAGAACGTCTCTTTGCTCTGTAATTACTGGAGCAAGTAAAATCCCCACACACACGGTGCACCCATTCAGTGTTGAAAATGTTTCTGTTCTTAGCAGAAAAATAAACAGTTATATCTCTGCATAGCCCTCCAGTTACAGTTCCCTTCTCCAAAAATTATCAGTTTACAATGTGGCATTCTGTTTCTTTGTATCTCAGCAACTATAAGGGCGGCACCAGTATTGCCGATGGAGTTGATCATCACACTCACAGGAGAAAGATAGATGGAATAAAACTCAATGTAAAGAGAGACACATCCAAAATCACGTGATATTCAGGAATATGGGAAAAGGAGACATTTTAGAATAAGCGCCCATGTTATTTTCCTTCTCGTTCATAATCAGCAGTACCTATGTTTGCTTTCATTTCTCTCTGTCTCTCTCTCTCTCTCTTTCTCTCTCTCTCTCTCGCTCTCTATCTATCTATCTATTTCTCTCTCTTTCTCGCTGGGCATTTCTACATCCATTCAACTACCCTTCCCCTCACACATCCGACCATCCCTGTTATAAATAACATTACTTCCCAGTTGCTTTCAGTTGTGATATAGGATCACTCGATTCGAAGATTTATGTGTTTTTATCTCCTGACAGAGGCTGCCATACTTGCTGAGATTCTCCAACATTTTCAGACGCTGGAGAATTTTATTTCGGATCTCCATCATCCACAGTTCCTTGGTTTATTTCACCTTTAAATCTCTTGTTTCATGAGATGTCAGCATCACTCGTAAGGTCAGCAATGTTCATCCATCATTATTTGCCGTTGACTGCAAGACCATTTGTTAAGACAATATGGAACCAACCTGTTTTTGTCACACTTGATTTCTTTACCAAAGGCGATCAGTGTAATAATAAAATAATCCTGATGGTTTATGGTTGCCCGTTTGTAAAATGAGGTTTCTTTCCCAGTGTTGCCATTTGAATTTAAGTTCCAGCATTGGTTGTGGTAGAATTTGAAACAATGCCTTTAGAGTCATAACACGACCAGTGACATTATTATTCTGATATGAGGTCCCTATTATGAAATAAATGGAGAGACAAGTAAAGTTTGTAGTCAAATTAATTGTAACAGGAAGAGTGGTCAGAAAAGAAGTGGAGCCGTAAAATCTGAAGTTAACAAGGGGGCAGATGATGGCTTATTCAGCAACAACAATGAGGCAGACCTGGAGACTGGGGATGTTATAGTGATGGGTATAGGCAGGGTTGATAACAGAGAGAATACAGAGACATAAAACTATTCAGGGCAAAAGGATCACTCAAGGGTCTGAACAGTCTTGTTCTTTCTTAAATGTTTATGAGTGAGGATTCGGAAATTGATAAAAATGAAGTGGAATTTGTGACTGAAACTGAAGATAACAAGTTATGTATTTGTTAAATATAAACAACAGAAATAGCAATAACCTTCAAAATTGCTAATAGAATGGACAGAAATATGCTTACCCGGAACAAAAATCATAGCGAGTTTAGGATAGTAACCTGCCTGAATAATCATCAGTATGGCTCGTATTCTCAACTCTAACCATGCCCAATCCTGAGAAACCAAGTATAGACCCAAGGACAAACTACTGTCCATTGTTGGAGCATTCCAGTCTAATGTTCTCAGATTCTGATCCATTGTTGGAACATTCCAGTCTAATGCTCTCAGATTCTGATCAATTGTTGGAACATTCCTGCCTGTTGTTCTAAAATTCTCTCCCTGTAGCTGCTGAGCCCAGTGTTGAGAATGACACTACCACTGATACTATGGAATAACAGGTTGAAGGAAGCCCCTTAATAATAGAAGAGGGAAACCTACCAATGACGCAGTTAGTATCCATGGAGACTGACATCAATCACAGTCAATGTACAAACAACTCCTTTTTCTTGGAATCCTTATAAATCACAATAATACTTGGTCTGGTTGGGATGTTGACATCGCTGACTATTGGGCTAATGGCATCATCTCCAATTGTAAAGTTAGAGGTGTGGCAGAGAGATGATGCTTTCTGTTCACCAGCTCGATGATCCTACTATCTTTTGGCAGGGTGCAATTGCTGGGATCCCAAGGCTGGCTGTGTCTGATAACCAGGCCTGCTGAATTCTTTCCTTTTATTTATTCATTTTTAACTTTGACATTTATCTTATCATCATTCAACAGCTTAGATAGGATTCGGCATTTTTGAGAGGCTCCTACACTGCCATAAACAATGTTCCATTCCTAGTGGTCCTTGAAGTTGCGGTCTGGTCCTGTGGAGTGACGGTGAAGTTGTCACAGAACAAGGATACTTCGTTTTACCTTTCCCCAGGTATTGATGGGGTCAAAGCAGGGTTCGAAGGCTGGAAATCACTCCCAGCTGCGACACTGTCTTTGAGATTTCTCTCAAAATTGTCTTTCGATGTTCTTTCCTCCTGGAGTGGAGAACTGCGTGTGAGAAAATCTGTTTCCTGAATTTGTTATTTGACATGTGTGTGTTTATAGGATGTGACCATATTGGAACAGTTATTGTTTAGTTGTTAGACAATCTATTAATCTGCTTTTTTTGTGATTTGCCGATAGTGTTTAAATGAATTGTGTTTTGCTTAATGTCGAATATTTTGACCAAGCGAATTGCATCTGAAACACAGCACCTCACATTTATCTTTTAAAATAAGAAAATGTTGCAGTTCAAGACTGCCTTCATCATATATTTTGAGATGTGTCTGCTCAGTTCCATAGCAAAAAGGACAGATATTCACATTTTAATTGGCTAATTACTTAATGAACAACATGTTGCAGAAACACAGGATTTAACAGCGGAATGCGCCATGCTGGACGAGTGATAGTTCTATCAGGAATTCTCTCGCAGAGTTAATCCACATCACAGATCCAGCCCAGACCGTATAAGCCCAGACGAGATATCTCCTCAACATGGAGCACTGTGCAGACCAGGTTCAGTACAACCCAGCAATCAGTCCAGGATGGAATATAGCACAGGTCTCTCCAGTCCACTAGCTATCTGTCCAACACGTGGAGCAGTACAGTACACACCGATGTATTGATTCAGAAACACTGACGAAACGTTCTGTCCAGCATGGAGTAATATGCAGCCCACACCAGTGTCTTGCTCTATAGATGTGGACAAGGCATCTTATCAATATGGGGAACTGTGCAGTGAATCGATCTGTAAACCTGGAACAGTTACTGTCAAAGCAGCTGTTTTCACCACTCCAGTAAATTGCTCAGTAACAATGTGTTAGATCTCTGCCCAAAGTGAGGAAACTTGCAGCCCATGCTGGACGTAACAGGATGTGCAGCTCCCATCCTTTTACAGCTCCATATCTCCATTGTGCCATGACAAGGGGGTGCTGTGGGTGTGAACACCACTGCCAGAGAGAGATGGCGGGGGTATCACTTTAAATATCAGTAAACAAAGTAATTTTGGGGAAAAAAGGGAAAGGGAGATCGAGAGGTATTTTCATGGAAGATCACAGGTTTCAGAATGCTGAAATGAAGATATTTTGACAGCAGCCGGCAACGTGAGCCAGTATTCCCAGGAATATGGGTGAATGGGACATTGGTGTGAGTTCGGATGATAGAGAGTTTTGTGTGAGCATTTGTGATTCAGCTTTGTAACTGGGAGTGGGGTCAGCAAATTCTTCAACTCATTGGGCAGAATCTAACAATAATTTATCTCAGGACCATTTTCATTGAGAGTGACTGAGGGGTTATCTGTCCGAGGCTGAGTTAGTTTCCTGGTGCAATCTTATCGAATTCAACTCATTAACGACCCACCCCACCCCACGGTGTACCAATCATTCAATGCCAGCCTAATTCTCCCACCTTTCATGGCTGAAGGTAAACACCATCGCTTGGATGCCCCATGAATATTCTGTGATCCCTGGCACTGGTACAATCTTTAAAAGGCCAATTGGCAAGCGGTTGAGCTTTCTCAGTTTAGACCTTCCCTGCGCAGTGGTGGCAGCTCTCAACCCAGCTCAGTGCAGGATTTGCGGTCTGACGTAATGTCCAATAATATAGGACAGGCATCAATAACCTTCCCCATTCTGCCAGGATAAGGGTCACTGTCTTCTCTCTGCTCCTGCACACTCATTGAAATCTGTTATAGCACCTACCCACGAACAAAGCTCATGTACCACCACTCTCACTGCTACATGCAGCACCTTCTCTCTCTCTCTCTCTCTCGCCACTTAACCCCCACACGAAAAACACTGTATATCTGTTATAGCACCTTTCCGAACAAGGCTCATTCTGCATCACTCTCACTGCTGCATGGAGCGCCTTTCCTCTTTCTCTCTTTCTCTATCGTCTTTCCAATCCCTTCACACTGTGATAGAATATTCTGGAGAAGGCCGATTAGGGGATGTTCCGGAAAATGTTCCAAGTAATTTCCTTTTTCAGGAAAATGTCAATGCACCAGTATGTAACATATAAAGGGAAGGAGTAGAGATGTATGTATTCAAAGCACATACAATTAAAATCCATCACGAGGCCAATCAGCCCTTCAAAAGTGCTCTTGCATATAATAAGATTGCGGCTTATTTGATGGTTTTCTCAGCTCCATGTTGCAGGAACTTTCAGTTATTCAACCCCCTGGGTTCCTGTCACTGACCAGGCACTTTTACACCGGTTTTCTTCAAGAGCCTGTTCGAGGGCTTTTCCCATGGGAACGGACACTCCAAATGATATATTCCATCAGTTGTATGTTTTTATGTAATCATAACCTCATTTTACACAGACTGACCAAAATCTAACTTATTGTATGGTTATCGGTAAGCAATAATAATTAGTACTCTGGTTATTTCACTTGTCTCAACTTACTTTATTCATCCAAAGACAGCTTCTAAACACTTATGTCGTTATAAAATACAATTTCTAGCCGAGAACATTTTTATCCTCAGCCGTTATCTTGACTGTTATCTGAATTGTACCTTTTCCTCTTGTTTTGAAAGTTTCTACTGTCCTTTGTGGCTGTTTCTGTCTGTAACAGTTACACAGTCTCCCACTCATTTGCTTGTATGGTTGGTTTGTGATGCAGAGGGAGGACACCAGCGCAGGTTCAATTTCCCACACTGACAGAGGTTACCATGCAGAGGACGCTCTCTCAACCTCACCCCAACACCTTAGGTGCGCTGACCCTCAGGTTTAACCACCACGAGTAGTATTTTGTCATGACAGAGCAGCCCCATGGTCCTTTGGAACTCTATTGGATCAATTTTGCAATTGATTTACTTACCTACCTTTCCATTTGTTTTGCATTATATTCCTGGGTGTTTTGGATCAGTGTCATTTTGTACTACTGCCAGCATTTCTCCCACACTGCACATTTCTGCCCAATAATATTTCACTCCATTGTTATCTATGAACCTTCTGTCTGCGCCTCAAAAATATTCAATATCTCTGCCTCCAATGCTCTGCGGGAAGAGTTTTCCAAAGTCTCACAACACTGAGAAAATTTAAATGACCTCATGTGGGTTGTGAAGTTGTTATTTTGTCTCATTACCAGAGAAAATATATAATTAAATTGGAAGCAGTTCAGAGATGTTTCACTTCACGTATTCCAGAAATGAAGGGCTTATATTATGGAGGCTTTAATAGATTATTCTTGGACTAAGCGATGATCTTATTGAAATATGCAAGACTTTTAGGAGCATGGATCAGGCAGATAACCACTGGGTGTTTGTCTAGTCCACACTTCTCATTGTCATAGAACCTCTACAGTGTGGAAGCTGGGCATTTTGTCCATTGAGTCCACACTGGCCCACGAACGGCATCCCACCCAGACCTGTCCCCTTACCCTAACTATGTAATCCTGCATTTTCCATGACTAAACCAACCAACCTACACATCCCTGAGCACTATGGGCAGTTGAGCATGGTCAATTAACTCTAACCTGCACATCTTTGGACGATCACCGGGAGGAAACACACACAGATATGGTGAGTATTGATGGTTGGTATTGAACTCAGCTCCTTGGTGATATGAGGCAGCAGTGCTAACCACAGATCCACCATGCTGCTCCGGTATTTCTATTAGTTATATGTGGCTGACTAAAAAAATCTGCTTGACTTGTTCCTATCACTGAACCTGACCCAGTCTGAGACCTTTATCATCGGCCATATCTCCAACCTGGTTACATTTAATTTTGTTGCAAACTGTGGAGAAGCAGTACTAGAAAAGGTAACAGTCGCACCCTCGAACCACAGTCAGAACCGGAGTGAGGAGAATTGACAAAGTGGGAATTCATTCAAGTGGGAATTTTCCCAGAAGTTTGTGATGGCTGAATCTTTATATTATATCGAGGCTGGCTTCATCTGATTTTCCATAGACATGCGTATCAGGGATAATGGTGCATGGAGAGAAAAGAGCAGCTGAGAGCACAATGAGATGAACCATGACCTACTTTACTGGTGGAGTGTTGTCAAAGGGCCGAATGTCCCACTCGTGTCCCTCAGCCTTGTGTTCAGATGTTCCATTCAGCCCTTCGGACCTGCTACACAGGGGCAGATCGAGGTCACTCCGATGGTTAGTCCTTGTTTCGAAAATGTACTTGTAGAATCCAGGCGGGCTCAACTCCACTTTCCTGCTATCCCCTCGTATCTCTCAACTCGCTTATACGTCCGAAACCAATCCACCCCTCTGTAAATACATTCAGTGACCCAGCTTCCACAACTCTCTGGGTTCAGGAATACCAGACATTCACTATTTTCTGAAAGGTGACATTTCTTTACATCTCAGTTTGAAATCGATATCCCTTATTCTGTATCAATGTCCCGGAGTGAGACACTGCCCCGGTGTGGAACCACATTCTCAACAAATACGTTATCAAGCCCCCTCTGTACCTTGTCCATTTCAGTAATGTCACGCTCATTCATTTCAAGCACAATGAATAATTGCCTCACCATTTTAGATGTACTTAATAATTCAACCCTTTCATCCCAGAAACCCGCTTAATGTACCAATCTAGTTACTTTCTGCATCAGCATGATGACTGCATGTTTCATGCGCAGGAACACTCCAATCCCTTTGTACTGCTCTTTTGTTGGCTCTCCTTTTCATTAAGTAACAGTCTGTCTTTTGGTTGGCATGTCATCCTCAAACTCGGATGTGTATTGCACTCAGCTCCCTCCTTCAGGCTCTCAGTATAGATGTAAATAACTGAAGCCATTGGACTGATATTGGTGCTACTCCAGTAGATATGTCTTTATCATAAAGATTGATGAATCCTGACTCTCTAATTTCTTTGTGATAACCATCCATCATCCCATGTTAGCCATCATATTCTGAGGTTCTGTTTGGTGGAAGAACCTTTACTTTGTGATACCTTGTGGAAATTCTCTGGAAAGCCTCATGTCTTCCAGTTCCCCTTTATTAAGTCCGGTTGTTACATTCTCATGGGATGTCCAGAAAAGCTTTGCATGATTTTACAAGGCAAAATATAGTTTCCCTTTCACAAAACCATGCGGACTCTACGTGAAGCTTTTCTAAACACCCTGCAATTCCTTCCTTAATAACAGACTGTCGCAGGTTCCCAGCAATAATGGTTAGGCTAAGTGGTTCCTGCTTTCTGTCTCGCTCCATCCAAAACAGGCGCAATATTGGAGCTTCACGAGTTTTGCTGGAACACTTCTGTAATCCAGAGAGTTACGAAATATTTCACACAGTGGCACCAGTCACTCTGTAACCACTTCTTTTAAAACCAATTATGAATTACTGCTGACCTGCCTAGCCTTAGTCTTATCTGTTGTTAAAAACCTTGTACCTTTTGTTAGAGACAGTTCGAGAACCCTCCTATTACCATTTTCTTGATGATTTTGAAATACTTACAGTGCTTTCTCCTGTGAGGATTGATGTCAAATACTGGTGTAAATTATCTGCCTGTTCCCTGTAGCCACTTACCCAGTCACACACTCCGAATGTCCTCAATATACTATCCTGACTTTCATTCTATCAAAGGTCACACACTCATCTTCAACTTTTTATATACACACAGAAAACCTTGTGATGCTTGTTTTTATATTTCTTGCCAATTTATTTACATCATATCTTTTCATCCTTTTTCCGTTTATTTCTTGCTTGTTCCCTCGCTTTATAGATTCATACAGTCATATTACACACAAACATTTTATCCAAAATGTCCATGCTGACCAGGGTTTCCAAACTAAACTCGTCCCATCTGATCGCATCTGGTCCACATGCCTCCAAACGCTTCCCATTTATATGTTTGTCCAAATGTCTTTTAAATGCTGTCGCTGTACTTGCATCTACCAGTTCATCTGGCAGCTCATTTTATACACACACCTCCTCTGTGTGAAAACGTTGCGGTTTTGTCAATGTTAAATCTTCCCCTTTCAACTTAAAGCTGTATCCTATGTGGTTGGTCTCCCCCATCGTGTGGAAAAGACCTTGGCAATTCACCCTATCCATGCCTTCCATGATTTTATTAACTTCAAGACTGGCACCTCTCAACGTCCTCCATTCCATTTGATACTAACTTCAAGCGCAAGCATTTTCTAATCAGCATTGCAAATTTGAAACAATATTTAAAACAATGACAGGTAAACAACACTCAGCCCAAACTTCATACTGTGATTTGTTCTTCTCCATGTTACAATACTAAGGCAGAGTGAAACTCTTATTAGTGCCAATAAGACGTCAGGAAAATAAATTCCTTTGTCTAAAGGGGGTGATAATCCTTACAGTGAAAACGTTTCTCTGGCCAGAGCTATGTAAGAAAGGGAATTGTTATACCAAACGGTCAGCGTGCAGTTGCATTTAGCACAGTGAGATGAAGGCTGAGAATACTTTTTGAAATTTGGATTATTCAGTGCAAACGGGAAGAGAGGTTTTCAATAAAGTTTACTCCGAGAAGGAAACTTTCCAGACTGAGGTGTGAATGGGAGGTATAAAACAGTATGAATGGATAGGCCGAATCACACTGAGACCAGAGGCAAAGTGGCAGCACAAACGGAACTTGATGCTACTGCAAGGAAGGTAGACTTGATCAAAGAACTTCAGTTGTAGTGGGTAGGGACCAGAATGTGAGAGAATGTGCTCATAATTGGAAAGGGAGAACTTGGAATCCGAAAAGGTAGACAAGCAGGAAAGAGGATGGAGCAGCAATGGCAGGGATTTCAATGTGTAATTTCGGAAGCACAATTGAAATTCATGCCATGCATCTGCGTCTGGTCCCTGAAATAAATGTCTTAAACCTGGGCACACTCTTATGCTTGTAAATTTGTCATTAAATAGTATCCTTGATAGACTTTGTGAAACACGGGTGGTTCATCTTCTTTCGAATCCTTCTTTTCGAACAGAAAGAATAATTTCTGAGCAGTATGGGATATTTGCTTGAATGTCTGCCCATGTATACCCACTGACCTTCCTCTGGGTGTAATTCCACATCACGAGTCAGACTAGATGTGAGACAGAAATCCTCAAGTTAGATGTCTGGTTCTATTCAATCATTCGGGGGAGCTTCGGCATGTGGCTGAACATATGATCAGCAGAGACTGACTCAATCACAACTCCCCGGTGAAACAACGTTTCACTTGTACTCTTTCAATCCAGTCTCCTGTCATTGCTGGTCACAGTTCAGTCTCCTTTACACTGGGGAGACCAAACAGAGACTGCACTGAGGAAAATTCCCACTCTGTCTGGAAGAATAACCTTGACCTTCTCACTGCTTCTCATTTCAATAACCTTCCTTGCTCTCATGCTGACTTTTCGGTCCTGAGCTGCTCCAATGTTCCAATGAAGCACAACCCAAGCTCGAGTAACACCTCACTTTACGGAATGTATGTTACAGCCCGTAGGAGCTAACATTCATTTCCATAGCTTCACAATCTGAACCCATTATGGCTGATCTCCATTTTACATACATTCTGCTTCCTGGTTTCTCTATGACCTTGTCTATGTCTTGTTTACCTTGCACTCAGTAGAGAGAAACCATTTCTCCTCTTCACACTTTAATATACATCCAATCTACATCTGTTTCTCTTTCATCACAATCTAACGCCCCTCCTCTGTGATATTGCAACTCCACATGCTCGGTTTCCCATCATCCCTCGTCCACTTCTGTCAAGGGATTAAACATCCTTTTCCGTTCTGAACAAGGGTCAAGCTGGACTTGAAATACTACCTCTGTTTCTTTGTCTCCACAGATGTTGTCAGACCTGCTCAGTTTCTCCAGCAATTTCTGGTTTTGAACAGCTTGAAAGACGTGTATCAAAGCTGCTCAAACGCCCTGTCTAACATGGAGCATCATAAACTGGGTCGTGAACAATAAGACAAGATGTACAAATTCATTGGTTCTGAAATTACATAAGATTGGCATCATTCACACTACAAAGTTCTTAAACAAGGCCATCGAGAGAAACAGAGAGAAACAGTGACAATGTTAAAACCGAAAGTGGCACGACTGTACGGAAAAAGACTCGGATGAATATTAGAATTGGAATTGTTACAGTGTGGAAACAGGCCCTTCGGCCCAACAAGTTCACACCGATCCTCTGAAGACTAAACCAACCAGCCCCATTGTCCAATCTTATATTTACCCCTGACTAATGGAGCTAACCTGCATATTCCTGAACACTATAGGCAGTTCAGCAAGGTCAATAACCTGCACAGTTTGGATTGTGGGTGGGAACCGGAGCATGCAGAAAAAACTCACACAGACACAGGGAAATTGTGCAAAACAGTTGCCAGAGGATGGAATCGGAGCTACGGTTAACCACTGATCTACGGTGCTGCCCCACGGAAAATATTTAGGGGTCTTCAGAAACATGACAATTAAGTGCTATGACACCCTGGACAGACACTCAGAGGAATGATAATATTAAAATGGAAGTGTTACCCCATCACGGGGTGATGGGTGAATGGACCTCGGTGTGAACTTCGGGACAGACAGCTGAATTGCATTGCAGAAATTGCAGCTCAAACCTGGAAATTCATGTGGTACTGTAGATCATAGCTGGACAGAAGGTGAATTGTATTCAGTTACAACTTGTAACGTTTTGCCCAGTCTAATCTTTCACTCTATTATTCCCATTATCGTATCGATGATTCATTGATGATTGTGGGTGAATATACCATGGTCAGAACCATGTGTACCTCAAACTGATGACAATCCATTTAAAGCTGTCACACTGGCTACTGTACTTACATTCCAAATAGCAGGACTAATATCTGATAGAGAGGGCAACATGATTACAAAGCAAGCATTTCAGATCGAAGCTCTGCATTCCTGACGTATCCATCAGAAATGGAGTTGAACCATGGAACAACTGACAAGAGGAAAGGACTCCACAAATATTATTTGAAAACAATGTTCATTGGGATTAGGGTGTCGCTGACTAGGTCAGCATTTATTGCCCAGAGGACTGTGAAGAGTCAATGACATTGCTGTGTGTCTGGAGTTACATGTGGGCCAGAACAGGTATGGATGGCAGTTTCCTTCCCTAAAGGACATCAGTGAACCAAATCGATTTCTCCCACAGTCAACAATCGATTCATGATCATTAGCCTCTTAATCCCAAACATTTATTGGATTTGAATGCCAGTCTTCAAACAATTCGCTTCGCTGCACGTAACATGAAGAAACAGCTGAACATAGTAGATACGACAAAGGGAATGAGCCCTGACACTATCCCTGCGAAAGAATGAAAGACTTGTGCTGCACAACAAGCCGTATCTCTGTGGAAACTGTTTCATTCCAACTCTAACTCTGACATCTCCCTGGCGATGTGGGAAATTACACAAAAGTGTCCCGTCCCCTAAGATGAGAATAATTACAATCTGACCAATTACCACCCCCACAGTCCCATCATGATAATCAAATTGGTGGGAAATTTTTGACGGAGCTGTCGGCCAGCACAGAAATAACGTGCACAGTGCTAGTTCCAATAGGCCCCCAAGTGGAGACGGTGTTGCTGTGGAAATGTCACTGGATTACTAATCCAGACCAGAATTGGTGGAGGTTAGATATAATTAATAGGATATCGAGATGTAAAATCTTGTGCCAATAATATTGACCTTTAAGCACATGTCTATTGTCAACGGAAATTTCCTTTCCCCAATGTACATTCAGGAAGTGAATTTCCAGTGCTTTCCTGGTCGAAACAACAAGTGACTCCAGACACACAGACATGTGGTAAACTCTTCGATGGTCTCTGAACCGGCCATGCAATGCCGTTACATCAACCTTCTCCGAGGTATTAAAGGATAAAAATGAGGTAACACCTGGCACCAGCCTTTGTATCGGAAAAGGGAACAGGAGGCACAGTCCTGTCGACACTGCAGAGACCTCCTTCCTTATATCTGAGAGGTTATGCGGAGAAAGTGAGGACTGCAGATGCTGGGGATCAGAGCTTAAAAATGTGTTGCTGGAAAGGTGCAGCAGGTCAGGCAGCATCAAAGGAGCAGGGGAATCGACGTTTCGGGCATAAGCCCTTCTTCAGAAATGAGGAGGGTGTGCCAAGCAGGCTAATGAGAGCTTATGACAACATTAACAGAGCTTTCCCACAGACTGCACAGAAACATCACAAAATGAGTAGGCCTTTCAACACATTGAGCCTTCCCCAATCTAGGTTTACACTAAACAACTGTTCAATTAACTTTTCCCTCACACTATATACTGCATATCCTTTGAAATGTTCATATATCAGAGAAATATGAAGTAGGAACTTTGGTCCGTCAATTTTGCTCTCCCATTCAATATAACAATGGCTGATCCCGTATCTCCAAACCAAACTCCTGTTGCAACTTCAACCGTTTAGTGTCTAGAAATCCATATTTATATTCCGTGCCTCAGTTTCCACAGTGTTATGTGGGACAGAATTCCCCAGATTCACCAGTCTGCGAATGCAGACATTTATTCTCATCTCAATGCAGAGTGGCCTGCCTGTACCTAATATTGTGACCCTTGTTTTCGACGTCCCAGCCAGTGGAATTATCATCCCCGCTGCCAATCTGTTTCACCCTGTCAGAGTTTTATATATTTCACTGAGATCTCCACCCATTTTCCTAAAGTCCATGGAACACAGGCCCAGTCGCCCCAAACTATGCTCCCCCAAAACGTCTGTCATCCCAGGGATCAGTCTGGTCATCCTTCACTGCACTCCCTCAATGTGAGGTTTGTGTTTTATTAGTTAAGGAAACCAATACTGCACACAATACTGCACAATGTTCCATATGGGGGCTCACCAAGACACTGTGTAGCTGTGGTAAGACACACCTAGGCTCAAATCCCCCAGAAATGAAGGTCAATACATCGTTTAACTTTCTACCTACTTTCTGTTGCAGCAGTTTTGCTTTCTGTGACTGGTGTACAAAGAGGTCGAGATTCATTTCAATGATAGAGCTCTCCACTTGGTGGTCTATGTATATTGGTCAGTGTGCCAATATCAATCCCAGTATTGACTTCTGGCTTCAGAACTCATAGACCTTGGAGTTTGGTGGTGAAGAAGTCAACAAAAGTATGCACATAAGTATCTTCATGCAGCAACTTTTTTCCATGAATTCCTTTTGAAATGCGAGCCTGTTCATCTATTTCCTACAAAATGCTCAATGTGACGTCTATCCACATTGTTCTTCATCTGTCACGTATTTTATCATTTCGTCCACTTGTCTCAATCACCTTGAAACTTTTTTATATCCTCCTCATCCACTCACAATCTCAGGTTGGTACCATCAGCAAATTTGAAAAGATTACATTTAATACCCATGAACAAATGTTTGGTCTGTTTTCTGAATAGATGGGGACCAAACATCTATTCCTGGATTATCCCGCTAGTCATTGCTTTCTATTGCAAAATATATGGAACGGTATGTGCTAATTCACTTTTTCCTGTCTGGTCTCCTATTCTCAACCCATGCCAGTATGTTAGATCTCGCTGTTACACACTGTTATGGGCCAGGACACGCCCCCTCAAATCATTTCAAGGAAGTAGCACAGACCCAACGTTTGCTCATTGACTTAAGCAAGTGTAAGGCGGATATTCCAGGAGTGATGCAGCTGGTCAAATCACTTAGTTTTAAACAAAACAGAATGTCTTTGCAAGGTTACTGAGTGAGACGCAAACAATACAGAACAACTTAACTGATCCAAAAACCCAACAGATTATCCCAACTTAATGATCATGCTCCAAATACTTGATATAATCCCGATAATCACTCCATGGCAAAACCGAAAGGAAAAAAAAATCAAACCCAGTTTCTAACAGGAGAGATGTCAGAGAGAGGGAGGAACAACATGAACCTGCCTCTTTGAGTCTGGTATCTTCACAACTGCTGCCTGCTTTGAGTAAACAGTCAGGCTGCGAAACATCAGACCAAACTAACTAAAGCAGAGGAACTGAACTGGGATAACTGGCCACTCCCCTTTCATAAGAACAGAAGAACAGAAGAACTAGGAGCAGGAGTAGACGTTCCGGTCGTCTGCCATTCAATAAGATCATGACTGATATACTCGTGGACTCTGATCTACTTTCCCGCACTTTCACCCTATCCCTTACTTACTGTATTCTTTAAACAGTATCTACCTTACTTTACAATACATTTACTGAAGTAGTATCAACTACTTTACTGGGCAGGGAATTCCAGACATTACAAACCTCTGGGTGAAGAGGTTCCTTCTCAATTCAATCCTAAATCTACTCCCTCTAATGTTGAGGCCATTCCCTCTTGTCCTAGCTTCACCTGCCTGTGGAAACATCCTCTCCCCTTCTCTCTTATATACTCCCTGCATAACTTTATATGTTTCTCTGAGATCATTCCCTCATTCTTCTAAATTCCGATGAATATATTTCCAGTCTGCTCAGTTACACCTCAAAAGCCAACCCCCCTCACCTCTGGAATCACTCGAATAAACCCCCTCTGCAACCCCTCCAGTGCCAGTATACCCTTCCTGAAGTAAGGAAACAGCATGCAGTACTCCAGGTGTGGCCTCACCAGCACCGTGGACAGCTGCAACGTAACCTCCCTGCTTATAACATCAATCCCTTTAGCAATGAAGGGCAACATTCCATTTGCTTTCCTCGTAATTGCTGTACCTGCGGTCCAACCTTTTGTGATTCATGCACATGGACACGCAGGTCCCTCTGTATAACAGCAAGCTGCAACGTTTTACCATTCAAGTAATAATCCTTTTTACTGGCACTCCCAACAAAATGGATGATATCACATTTATCAACTTTGTATTCCATCTGCCAGACCTTTACCCACTTACTCAAAGTATCTATGTCAATCCATGAAGTCTCACAGTCCTCTGCATGCTTTGCTATGAAACACATCTTCGTGTCATCCACAAACCTTAACACACTACACGATCTCCCCAACTCCAAATCGTCTATATAAATTGTGAATAATTGTGGCCCTAACACCAATCCCTGAGGCATAACACTAAGTATTGATTGCCAGCCAGAATATCACTCGCTTACACTCACAATTTGCTTCCTGTTAGTCAAGCAATCCTCTGTCTATGCCGATAATTGACCTGTAACGTCTTGCACCTTTTTCTTATGCAGCAGCTTCTTGTGCGGCAACTTGCTGAAGACATTTTGGAAATCTAAGTATACCATAGCCACTGGGCCTCGTTGTCCATCTTGCTCGCATTGTTTCCATAGATTTCCAAAAGACTTGTTAAACATGACATGTTCTTCATGAACCCATGCTGTGTCTGCGCAATGGGACGATTTCTATCGAAATGCTTTGCTATTTCTTCCTTGATAACACACTCAAGCAGTTTCCTCACTACACAGGAAAAGCTAACTGGTCTATAATATCCCATATTTTGTTTACCTCCCTTTATAAACAGTGGCATCACATTTGCTGTTTCCTAATCTGCTGGAACTGCCCTGGATTTCAGCAAATTCTATCAAATTGCCACAATTGCATTTGCTATTTCTTCCGCTACCTCTTCTAGAAACCTGGGATGCATTCCATCAGGGTCAGGAGACTTGCCTACCCTCAGCTCCGTTAGCTTGTGCAACACTATCTCTTCAATAATAATGATTGTTTCCAAGGTCCTCACCTACCTCCGTCTCTTTGACAATCACTAGCATGCTATTAGTGTCCTCCACTATGATGACAGATACAAAACACCTGTTCAATGCCTCGGCCATTTCGTCATTTCTTAGAGCTAAATGACCCTTCCCATCCTCTGAAGGACCAACATTTCCTCGAGTCATGCTTTTATGTTTTATGCATTTATCGTATATACCATCATCTATTTATCTTTATATTCTGTTCTTTTTTCTCTCTCTCTCGTGTTCTATCATACTTTTCTTTATAGTTCATTTTGTTGCTTTCTGTTCACCTTTTCCCCAATCTTTTAGGTTTCTGCTGATCTTGGCCACTTCGCATTTCTTCTTTTTCAATTTGATAGCGTCCCTTATTTCCTTCGATACAATTGACAGATTACCCATTTTCTTAGAGTCTTACTTTTTCACTGGAATATACTTTTGCCACGGAAATTAAAAATCTCCTTTGAAAGTTGTCCCCTGCTTGTCAACTCTCCCATCATGAAGTATTTATTTCGAGGCGACTTTAGCCAACTCCTCCCTCATTCTATTGTAGTCTCCCTTGCTGAAGCACAGCTACTTGTTATTGGATTTTATCTTCTCTCCAACTGTATTCTAAAGTCAACCATACTGTGATCACTCCTTCACTATGATGTGAATGCTTATTCTTGTCTCATTGTACATGACCAGACCTACGATACCTTGCTCCTCTTTATGCGTGCTTTTATTTTAGAATTGAAAGCATTCCCAAGTAGTCAAACACAGACTTTTTGGATTCGCTGCTTTTAAGACATCTATAAAAAATAAAACAAGGCCAGAATAAACTTGTTAAAGGAGTAGCAATGTAACACTATACTTGGGACTTCCTCAAAAATTTTTCTGATTCTCCAAATTCACTGCATCCATTGCTGCGCCAAAATTTATTTCCCAATCATTTTTCAAATATGATTGGCCTTTAATAAATCGGTAATGACTTTATCTATATTCATTACTTCATCATTAATGTAAGTTTCAAAGTTCCCTGAAAATGCGTCCTTTCTACTAGACTCTTGTATTGTCCTGATTTTTTTTTCGGTGCTGAGCAGACTGTGATTCCATGCCTCCTTTGAAATACTGGGGTTGCATTTGCTGCTGTCAAATCTGTGAATTCAGTTCCAGAATCATCAAGCATTTGGAAGAGGATAAACAGAGTATTCATTATTACCTTAGTCGCCTACCTTAGTAATCAACGAGAAGATTAACAGGTCATAGGGATTTATCAGATTTCAGTCAAAATAATTTCTCCAAAACTATTTATGTACAGATTTGATTCAATTTACTTTTTCTCAGTAGACCGAGAAGTGCTTGGAGTTTACTTTTTGAAATGTTTTCTTTTGTGAAGGCAAAACAAAAGTGGTTGCTTCATAGTCCTGCAATTTTCCTGTTCTCTGGTTTCAGCCTGTAAGGAAGATACAATGATCTTCTCTAACATTTCACCTTGGTATACTCTATGTTGAGAAGATTTTGCATTTCACTCTTGTTAACGTACACTTCATAAACCCATCATTTCCTGTCTAAAGCTGCTCAGTGATTGACCTTCCACAGCCATACAATCACAGAAGCAATCTCAGTACAGTCAGAAATACAGTACAATCTACATTAGTCCCACTTTCATACATCAGGCCCTTGGACGTGAGTGTTATGACACTTCAAGTGCTTGTCCACGTGCCGGTTAACAGCTGTGCAATGATCCAGAACAATTTCCCTCTCAAAAAGTGCATTCCAGACACCAACATCCTCTAGCTGAAAAAGTCATCCTGAAACCCTCTCTAAACCTCAAACCCTTCACTTTAAAAGCGTGTTCCTTTGCTCTTCACCCTCTGACTTAAAGGAACCGCTGCTGTCAATCCACCCTGTCCATGCCGTTCGTAATCTTACCCTTCTGAATCACGTTCCCCTCAGTCTTCTCTGCTCTAAAGTAACCAACCAGAGCGTATTCAGCCTCTCTCCATAGCTGATATGCTCCATTCCAGGGAACATCCTGGTGAATCTCCTCTGCGCCACTCTCAGTGAAATCACATCTTTCCTGTAATGTGGATCCCTGAACTGCACACAGTATTCCATTTTGACCTAACCAAAAAGCTATATAACTCTTGTAATCTATGCCTCGATTAGTAAAGGCTATGCCTGCTGTCTCCAATTACTTCTTAACCAATCTATTAACCAGACCAGTCACATTCACGAATGTGTGGAGAAGCACCCTCTGAACTTGCGAGTCTGCTGCAATTTATTGAGGCCTCCCATGTCTGGTCCCTTCTTCCAAAGTGCATCACCTCATATTTATCAGTGTCACATTCCATCTGCCATTTATCTGCCCATCTGACCATTCTATCTGTATCTTCCTGTAACGTAAGACCTTCCTCCTCACTGCTAACCACCCGAGTAATCTATGTGTCAGACACAAACCTAATTATTACACTCACCCCATGCCCCTTCGCATTCACATCTATATCATTTATGAATGTCACAAATAATAAGGGACACAGCACTGACACACAAAAAGTCTTCGACAACCATCTATTTTCTGCAGTAGTTTCTCATACACTGATCTGCTACTCACTGGTTTGTAGTCCCTTGGTCAATTTCTACAGCCCTTCCCATCAAGGGTGTTCTCCAGTCCTCGGTACATTAACTGTTACCAGATTATATTTAAACATTTTCATCAGCGCCTTTCATCCCTTGTCTCCAGCAGCAGCCTGAGATGTAACTGAGCTGCACCTAGGGACGTGCATATTTTATACCAGTCAAAACTATCAATCCCTGTACACATCTTACACAAATCTGCTCAAGAGCTTCTCAGTCCATCTTCTCGAATTCTGTCCCTGCATCCTCCTTCTCCCAAGTAAAACAGACATGAAGCTCTCATATTTCAATCTAACAATGTTCACTAGCTTCACAAACAGAATCCCGCCTTGATCTCAGGCCAAGTGTCGCCAGCAGAATACCTTGCTATCTGAGAGATTAATCTGAGAATGTCCATTCAGTATATGGGATCGGTATATTTTATTTAGATTAAGACATCAAAATTGTATACAAAATGCTTCAGGTACAGTCTCACCAGCACTCTGTGTAACTAGTGCAGAATGTTTTTACTGCTTGTCTGAACAAATTACTGCAGAAGCTGGAATCTGTACTGAAACTAACACATGCTCGACACCACAGTGAGTCAGACAGGATCCGTAACGAGAGAGCAAGTTAACGCTTTGAGTCTAGTTGACCCTTCATCGTCTGTATTTAAATGAAGGCAAACTTAACTTTTACCTTCCCTGTTTGTCTATGTTTCTCCCAATACCCTTTGCTTTAATATTTCTGCTAACATACTGTTGGTGTTGATTAAAAATCCCCCTGAATATCTGACTTCACCACATCCATTGCTTCTCTATGATTAGGGCTACAAGATATATCTTCAAACAAAACGTTTGTAAATTATAACTTCCCTTTCATAAATGCAGAATAATTCTCTTGAAGTTTGCTATTACTTTCTCAGTATCCAATATCACATTCGTTATGATAGATTGCAAAAGACTACTTCCTGCGGATGACAAGTAAACTGGTCTGTAGTTTTCCACTCTCCCTCTTCTTTCCTTCTTAAATCGTTGGAATGCATTTATATTCATTCAAATTGAATACGGATAAATACAGTCATCCACTCTTTAATCTATCTGTGTATTGCTTCGTTCACTAAAATTGCAGTATGAAGTACATCTGGTCTGTCAGATTTACCAATCCTCAATCTAGGTATGTTATCATATGCTACCACGTCACTAGTATGAAGGATTATAGTGTTCAGTTACAAAGATTCTATGGTATTTCTAGGATATGTTCTGGATCTTCTTCCGTGAAGGCAGACATAATGTAACAGTTTCGTCTCCTTGTCAATTTTCTGTTCTCTAAAAAAAAATTATCCTGTCCACACATTCACTGTGCCACATTTGGCCTTGTTTCCATTTTCCTTTCAAATATAGACAGACAATTTTCGCCAGTATTTACCAAGAAAAAAAAAAGTTTGGGAGAAGATTTGTAGCTCGGGTGCTCGTTGTTGTGTTTCTGTTCGCCGAGCTGGGAATTTGTCTTGCAAACGTTTCGTCCCCTGTCTCGGTGTCTTCCTCAGTGCTCGGGAGCCTCCTGTGAAGCGCTTCTGTGCTGTTTCCACCGGCATTTATAGTGGCCTGTATCTGCCGCTTCCAGTTGTCAGTTCCAGCTGTCCGCTGCAGTGGCCGGTATATAGGGTCCAGGTCGATGTTTTTGTTGATAGAGTCTGTAGATGAGTGCCATGCCTCTAGAAATTCCCTGGCTGTTCTCTGTTTGGCTTGCCCTATAATGCTAGTGTTGTCCCAGTCGAATTTATGTTGCTTGTCATCTGCGTGTGTGGCTACTAAGGATAGCTTGTCGTGTCGTTTTGTGGCTAGTTGGTGTTCATGGATACGGATCGTTAGTTGTCTTCCTGTTTGTCCTATGTAGTGTTTTGTGAAGTCCTTGCATGGGATTTTGTACACTACATTTGTTTTGCTCATGTTGGGCATCGGGTACTTCGTTCTGGTGAGTTGTTGTCTGAGAGTGACTGTTGGTTTGTGTGCTGTTATGAGTCCGAGTGGTTGCAGTAGTCTGGCTGTCAGTTCAGATATGCTCCTGGTGTATGGTAGTGTGGCTAGTCATTTGCGTTGCGGCATGTCCTCGTTCTGTTGTCTTTCCCTTAGGCATCTGTTGATGAAATTGCGGGGGTATCCGTTTTTGGCGAATACTTTGTATAGGTGTTCCTCTTTTTGCAGTTCTGGTGTGCTGCAGTGTGTTGTGGCCCTTTTGAATTGTGTCTTTATGCAACTTCGTTTGTGTGTGTTGGGGTGGTTGCTTTCATAGTTTAGGACTTGGTCTGTGTGTGTGGCTTTCCTGTAAACCTGTAGTGTACAAACTCCCATGCAAGGACTGCACAAAACACTACAGAGGACAAACAAGAAGACAGCTAACGATCCATATCCATGAACACCAACTAGCCACGAAACGACACGACTAGCTATCCTTAGTAGCCACACACGCAGATGACAAGCAACATGAATTCGACTGGGACAACACTACCATTATTGGGCAAGCCAAACAGAGAACAGCCAGGGAATTCCTAGAGGCATGGCACTCAACCACAGACACTATCAACAAACACATCGACCTGGACCCAATATACCGGCTACTACAGTGGACAGCTGAAACTGACAACCGGAAGCGGCAGAGACAGGCCACTATAAATGTCGGAGGAAACAGCACAGAAGCGCTTCACAGGAGGCTCCAAAGCACTGAGGATGTCACCTAGACAGGGGACGAAACGTTTGCAAGACAAATTCCCAGTTCGGCGAACAGAACCACGACAACAACAAAAAAATCCAGCACAGGAACAGCCCTTAGGGCCTGCCAAGCCTGCACCAATCCAGATCCTCTTTCTAAACCTGTCACATATTTTCGAAGGATCTGTATCGCCCTGCTCCCTACCCATTAATGTATCTGTCTTGATACATATTAAATGTTGCTATCGTGACTACGTCTAACATCTCCGCTGGCAATGCGTTTACGGCATCTGCCAGACACTGTGTAATGAACTTTCTGAACATATCTCCCAAAAACCTTTTCCCTCTCATCTTGAATTCCTGACCACTAGACATTGAGTATCCTACTGTGGAAATAAGCGTCTTGCTATCCACACTGTCTCTACCGCTTATGATTTTGTAGAACTCAATCAGGTCCCCCGAACTTCCGTCAGTCTAATGAAAATAATCCTAATCTACCAAACCTCTGTTTATAGCCTGTTCCGTCCAATACCAGACAACATCCTGATGAAACTCCTCTGCACCCTCTCCAAAGTATCCACATCCTTTTGGTAAGGTAGCGATCAGAACTGTACGAACCATTTGAAATGTTGTCGAACCAAAACCGTACACAACTGTAACGTGACCTGTCATCTCTTGTACACAATAGATTCCAACAGATTCCCTCCTGTGGATGACTAGTTAACTGGTCTGTACTTCGTCAGTTTTTCTTTTCTGCCCTTCTTCAAATGGTGGAATGCAGGAAGCAAAGTATGTTGTCTGCCTTCTTGAGCACTCTATTGACCTGCCCCTCTAAGGAATAATGGATCTGAACACCCAGATCTCTCTGTACATCAATTTTGCACAGGGCTTTTTCCATTACCCTATAGTTCACTCTTGAATTGGATCTTCCAAAATGCATCATCTCACATTTGTCCAGATTGAACTCTATTTGCCATTTCTCTGCACAACTCTCCAATATATCTATTTTCTGCTTCATTTTCTGACAGTCCCTTTCACTTTCTGCTACTCTACCAATCGTAGTGCCAACTGCAAACTTATTAATCAGACCACCTTTACCGTCCTTTAATTGATTTATGTGTATCATAAACAATAGCGGTCCCAGCACTAAACCCTGTGAAACACCACCCAGAACAGTCCTTCATTTTGAGAAACTCCCTTCCACTGCTGCTCACTGTCTGCTGCTGCCCAGCCTGTTCTCCATCCATTTAGCTAGTAGACCCTGGACCTCTTGCAACTTCACCTTCTCTGTCAGCTTACATCAACAAATACCTTACCGAATTCCGTTGTATAACATCTACAGCCTTTTCCTCACTATCAATTTTCACTTCCACAAAGAAATCTATTATGTTTGCGAAGATGTGACCTCCCTGGAACAAAACCAGGGAAGGTCTTGTTTGAAGTCTGGTCTGTGTTGTACTCTGGAATAAGACGGGTTTTATTTCCAAGGCAGAAATTTATAAAATGCCACATTGACTAACTGCCTACAAAGTACATGTATTTTTTAAAAAAAAAACAAAATTGAATGCAATTGTACGTACAAGGCTGCAAATTCAAATTCACCCCACACATTTATGTGTGTGTGCATCTGAGAAATGCGAAGTGTGTGTGCATGGGGGTGGGGAAACTGTGAGAGAGAGCGCTCGTGTATGTGTGTCTGTGCGAGAGAAAGAGCGTGTGTGTGTACATGTGCGTGCAAGGGTGGCAGGTGTGTGTGTCCTCGTTTAGTCACAGACTGATTTGGAAGATGCCTTTCCCCACACAGACTAACGCCCTGGATTCAGAGCTTCTACACTCTGCAGCCTCTGCTCCATTTGTTGATCATGGTACAGACTCAGATGCTTTAACTACAATCCCCATGCTCCATCCAGAGTTGGGTCACAAAATCCTCAGGTCTTCCTGAATGTCTGGGGCAGCTCACAGCACAACTTCCAGCAAACCATCCCCAACACCTCCACTCAATTTTGAATAACAGGAGTCAGCCAGAAGATTTTCATAGATTCACAGAGGTGGACAGCGTGGAAACAGACTTTTTGGTCCAACACGTCCTTGGGGACCAGAAATCCCAACCCAATCTAGTCTTACCTGCCAGCACCCAGCCGATTATCGCTCCAAACCCTTCCTATTGATATACCCATTCAAATGCCTCTTAAATGTTGCAATTTTACCAGCCTCCACCACTCTCCCTGGCTGCTCATTCCATACTCGTACTACACTATGTGAAAAGGTTGCCCCTTAGGTCTCTTTCCCCTCTCACCCTAAACCTATGCCCTCTATTTCTGGACTCCCCAACCCTAGGGAAAAATACTTGTCTATTTACTCTATCAACGCCACTCATAATTTTGCAAACCTCCGACGCAAGTTCGATGCCTGCCCCTTTACAATAATACTCGAGGCTTTCCTCGTGTTACTGGCCACACGATCAGCTGAGAGGGGCAAACACAGGCGTTCAGTGGACAGGCACAGACTAAGTTTCAAAGACGTTCGTCAAAACTGCTGAATCTCTCCTGTCCAACATGATCATTAAACTGTCAACCTTTTTTCTTTCTTCCATGTGTGTGGAAGTTGTGCAAGAGCACTGCAGGATTGCATATATAACATGGAACATGGGACACATGGGGAAGTGAACAACAGCCCCCACACACCATTTCATTGTTTCTGAGTTTCACAATGTCAGCATTCGATACATTAGGGAGCCAAAACTCAAAGCCAGGGAAAGATACTGAGGGACAGAAAAATTCACATTAAAGATAGAACCAGATAATTAAGATAGAAATAGGCCATATTGGTGAAATATGGGGAAAAAGACAGGGCAGTGGGACACACTGGGGAGCTGTGCAGACAATGCCAATGTATTGCTTCGTAAAATGAACTATCTGCCCAGCATGGAGAGCTGTGCAGACTGTACCAATGTATTGCTCACGAAGCTGAACTATCTGCCCAGCACAGGGAGCTGTGCAGATCGTGCCAGTGTATTGCTCACTAAACTGGACTATCTGCCCAGTATGGGGAGCTGTGTAGACTATGCCAGTCTATTGCTCAGTAAGCTGAACCAGCTGCCCAGCCGGGGGAGCTGTGTAGACTATGCCAGTGTATTTCAGCCTCAGTATTGGCCAGGGATGGGATATAGTCAGAGGAACGAAATTCAGTCTGTAACCAGAACAGAGCACAGTGACCTCAATGCTTTCAATATTTAAACAGCAAGGGCAGTGATAAAATAAATCATGTTTCACAGTTGAAACTGGACAGGTCAACATAGAGACCCATGAGTAACACTGCCAGAAGCAATGAGGGAGAGAGTGAATTAACAAGTTCATTGCTGCAGTTGGTAGTGGTTTGTAAAGTGAACATCTCGAGTTAGAGTCTCAGCAGGAACAATAACAGAGACAATGATAATAGAGTCAATGAAAGGACAGTATTACAGTGAATCATGATTTATAAAATTAATGACTGAATATTGAGACTTACCAGGGACACCAACGAAAGCCAGGATTGGATAATAAAAATATTGAATAATTTCAAGTGCACATTTGATCCGCTGCGATAATGGGAGTTGATCATAATATTTTGAAAGAATCCAAACATCCCAATATAAACTCCTGTCCATTCTTGAGACATTCCAGCCTAATGTTTTCAGATTGTGAAACATTGTTGGAACATTCCAGTCTAATGTTCTCAGATTCTGACTCATTGTTAGAACAGTCCAGACACTTGTGCTCCGATTCTGATCTCTCCCCACTGCATCTCTTGAGCTGCCGATCCCTGTTAATGCTGTCGGTGGTGCTCCCACTCATACTGTGGAATAGCACATCCAACGGAACCCATTTATCATTAAAAGATGGAACCCCTCCACTGGGATAATTACAATCCATGGAGACTGGCATTAATCACAGTCACTAAACAAACAGGCTCAGTTAACCCCTAACTGACGTAACTTTTGGAATAGATGGGCGTTGCTTAGGGATGGACCATAAATCTTTCAGTCTTCTTCTTATTTCTTCCGTGTGTGTGGGAGTAGTGCAAGAACACTGCAGGACTGTTTATATTACATACTGTTTATAAAGGGCGATAGAGATAAATAAACAAACCAGCTGCACAGGGTGACCAGTGGGGACACTTCCATAGACAATAAAACAGTGTACACTATTTATTGCCCATTGGCGTTGTGCAGTGCTGCACATTGTGACATCGTTCAGAGCATTGAGACTGCTGCTCAAGAACAGGAGATGGTAATTCTGTCCCTATGTGTCTGTCACAGAGGGACAGGAGGAGATCATTCAGCCACTTGACCCTGTTACAGATTGACTGTGAGAGGCCATAAAGCCTCTCGGGTCTGTTGCAGAGGGATAGGATAAGACAATTTAGCCTCTCGGGTCTGTTGCAAATGGATAGAAGGAAGCCATTCAGCCTCTTGAGTCTGTTGCAAATGGACAGGCGGAGGCCATTCAGCCTAGTGAGCCTGTTACAGAGGGACAGGATGAAGCCATTCAGCCCATTGAGCGTATTACTGAGTGACAGAAGGAGGCCATTCAGCCTCTAGGGTCTGTTGCAGAGGGTCAGGAGGAGGCCATTCAGCCTACTGAGTCTGTTCCAGCGGGACAGTAGGAGGCCATTCTGCTTCTTGAGCCTGTTATTCAGTAACTACCAGTTTTAAAATACTTAAGGAGAAGAACAGTCCTGACATAAATGGTAAAGTTCTAAATTGAATCAGGCCAACTTTGAATGTTGTATAATGGCAATTTCAAAAGCTGCTTGGGAGAAGCTTGTGACAGGAAAGTGGGAGGCCATCACAAATGAGATTACAGGGTTCTAGATAGGGTATGTTCCGGTTCATGAGCAATGCAAGGCTGTCGGGAATGCTGGCTGGCAAGTGGAATTGCGGTTTTGTTCAAGAAAAAGACGGAAGTATATGATAGGTACAGACAGTAGGGATCGAGTGAATCCATATGAAGTACCAGGGCTGAAGGCTAATACTCAAGAGGGAAATCAGGAGGTAAACTGGGGGCATAAGACATCTTTCGAAAATAAGGTAAGGGACAATCCAAAGAGAATCTACCAATACATTGAGGTCAAAAGAGTAATTGGGAAAGGACAGGACCCTTTCAAGATCAGCAAAGTGACCTATGTGTGGAATTACAGGAGATTGGTGAGATACTGCATAAATATTTTGCATCAGTATTTACTGTGGAGTAGGACATGGAAGGGAGAGAACTTGGGGAAATGAATGGTGATATCTTGAAAAGTGTCCATGTTACAGATGATGAGGAGCTGGCCGTCTTAAAATGCTTTAAGGTGCATAACTCCCTCTGACCTTTTATGTGACTCTTGGATAGGCACTTGGAAGTTAGTACAATAAAGGGCACATAGGTTCGTCTGATCTTAGAGTAGGAGAAACTGCTGGCACAACATCAACGCTCAAGGGCCTGTACTGTGCTGCACTGTTCTTTGTTCTATGACCTGATCAGGTGTACTCCAGAATCTGATGGGAAGCTAGGGAAGCCATTGTTTTATACCTGGCTGAGATATTTTTTATCATGGACAGCCACAGGAAAGGTTATGCAATTCTTTAAGAACAGTTGGTAAGGAAAAGTGAGGAAATTATAGACAGGTGGGCCTGATGTCATTGGTGGGTAAGTTGTTGGAGGGGATTCTGAGGGACAGGATTTACTTGTGTTTGGAAAGGTAAATTCCGATCAGTGATAGTCAACATGAATTTGCGTGTCACTAATTTGATTTAGTTTATTGAAGAAGAGACGAATAAGATTGATAATGGCACAAAAAATAGAACTGTGGAATAGAATATGGACTTTGTTAAGGCATTCAAAAAGGTTCCACGTGGTAAAATGTTAAACATGGTTAGATCACATGGAATACAGGGAGAGTTGTAGATAATTCACTCAAAGGTAAGAGATGAAGGTAATGCTGGTGCGGCATATTTTATTTGGACTGGAGGCCTGTGACCAGCAATGTACCGCAACGATCTAATGGATTTTGTCTTTTATGTCAATGATTTGGATGTGAATATTAGTAGAGAATGGTTAGTGAGTTTACAGATAACAGGAAAATTGTGAGATAGTGGATAGTAAAGATGGTTAACTCAGAGTAAAATGGGACCCTGATAAAATGTGCCAAAGGGGCGAGGAGTGGCTGATGGAGTGCATGTTAGACAAACGGATGCTGTAACATTTTTGTGAGCCAAATTGGCTCAGCACTTGTAGGCAGGACCCTGGAATGTGTTTCCAAACACAGACAGCTAAATAGGAGCTATGGAAACCCTGCAGTGTGGAAACATGCCATTTGGCCCATCGAGTCCACACTGACCCTCCAGATAACATGCTGACCAACACACCCATACGTTACCCCAGTAACTCTACATTTCCTTTAAACAATTCACCTCACCTGCATATCCCTGGATACTGTGGGACAATTTAGTGAGGCCACAGAACCTATCCTGTGCATTTTTCGACTGTGGGAGGAAAACCAAGCTCCCGAAGGAAACCCACACAAACGCAGGGTGAAATGGCAAACACCGCACAAACAGTCAACAAAGGGTGGAATCGAACCCTGGTCATTGGTATTGCAAGGCAGTACTGCTAGCCACTTTGCTACCTAATGACCATCAGCGAGAGTAGCTGATTTCTCACACTTTCTCTGTATCTGTCACATCTGTTCAGATGATGTCGAATTCCAGCGTGGTGCCTCTGACAAGCCCTCCTTTGCCTTCATCCCAGGATTCACTTTCTAATGGACAGGGCCTTAAGTTGTGACTGACACGTTGCCTGCACATCTGCCCTCACCCCTTCCTGTCCTTTCCAGATCATGTGTTCCATTAATACTACAGCATGCAAGAGAAATCGTGATCTAAAATAAAACAAAGAGCTGTATACACTGGAGATCGGTAACCAGTACTGTTCTGATGAAGACTCCCCAGATTTGAAAAAAAAATGACTCATCTCTCTTCCGACAAAGGACTGAAAAAAGTGACGACTGCAAATGCAGTGTATTCTGAAGTGAATTCCTGATGAAGGGTTTATGACTAAAACATAGTCTTTCCTGCTCGTCTGATTCTGCCTGACCTGCTGTGCTCTCGGGGTCCACACGTTTCGACTTTCTTCCTGCAGATGCAACCAGACCGTTGAGATTTTCCTGCAAAATTCGTGGGTATCCAATTTCCTATTTATAACATAAGCAAAGTTTTCCCTGCTGTATTGACTTTCATGTACATCTCCCACCAGTGTTTCCTCCTCCTTATTGGTTCTAAGCTGCAGTCAAACTGTTTCTGTGTAAACTGAGCACCCTGGTGATTTTTTTTTTCTTGAGGCCTTTCTTGATGTTATAACCTCTCGCTGCATTTTGTTCGAAAAACGCATGGATAAGAAAGTCTGAGAAGGATATGGGTCAAGTGCAGGAACATGGAGTGAATGTGGGCTGACATTTTGGTCATGAATGGACCAGTTCTGTCTGAAGGACCTGTCTCCGTGCAGTAGGATTGTATGACTGTAAATGAAAGTAATTTGGGATATAGACAGAGAGGGGGAGTTTGAGAAACAATGTCAAGGAAAGATATGTTCACAGGTTTCAGAATTCTGAATGTAGACATGTCAATAGCATCTGGCAACATAAGGCAACATTACCAAGAATGATGGGTGAATGGGATATTGGTGTGAGTTCAGATGATGGAGAGTTTTGTTCTGCAGCTTTGTACCTGGGAGTGGGGTCTGCAGAGTCTTCGACTCTGGGCTGAATCTAACACTAATTTGTCTCAGTAACATTTTCATTGAGTGACAGAGGGATTGCCTGTCTGAGACTGCGCTAGTTTCCTGGTGCTATCTTATCGAACTCACCTCATTAACTACCCACTCCACCGCGTGGTGACCTTGTCATTCAATGCCAGCCAGATTCTCCCTCCCATCAAGCCTGCAGGTCCTCAGCATCGCCGGAAATCACTGGATATTCCTTGATCCCTGGCACTGAGGCCAAAAAATAAAGGCCAGTGGACTAATAATTTAGCTTTCTCAGTTCGGAGCTGCCCTGCCCAGTTGAGCCCGAGCAAGGCAGATAAGACAATTGATAATAGACAGTTGACAATAGGTGCAGGAGTAGGCCGTTCGGCCCTTCAAGCCAGAACCAACATTCATTATGAACATGGCTGATCATCCAAAATCAGTATCTTGTTCCTGCCTAATCCCCATAACGCTTGATTCCACCATCTTTAAGAGCTCTATCCATCCATAAGAGGCAATTACACCACGGATTTGTCGACAGGGTCATTGATGTCCTGGTGAATGGGGTAGTAGAGAGGCGGACCATTCTCTTCTCAAAGGCATCCACATCACCAGACCCACCAAGCGTGGTCTGAGCTCAACCACCCAGCTCAGTGCAGTATCTGTCGTCTGAAGAAATGTCCAGCAATACAGGACAAGCATCAATAACCTTCCTCGCTCAGTCAGGATAAGGAGCCGCTTATTCTCTCTGCTCCCTCACACTCACTGTATATCTGTTATAGCACCTACCCCCAAACAAGGCTCATGCTCCACCATTCTCATTGCTACAGGCAACACCTCCCCCTCCTCTCTCTCTCTCTCTCTCTCTCTCTCTCTCTCTCTCTCTCTAGACTTTGTGATACCCCCGCACATTTATAGAATGCTCTGGAGAATGCTGGTTATGGAATATTCCAGATAACGTTCCAAGTGTCCCCGTTTCAGGAGAATGACAGTGCCACAGTGCGGAAAACATGAGGGGAAGGAACAGTGTGTTTTTTAAAATTAAAATTACATGCACACGAAATTGAAATCCATTATGAGGGCATGCAGTCCTTGAAATGTGCCCTACCATTTAATAAGGTCGGGAGTGATCTAACTGTCTCCTGAGCTCCATGTTACAGGAACTTTCAGTCATTCTGCCCCCGGCTTCCTGTCACTGACCAGACGACACTCAGGCATTTTTATCCTGGGTTTCTTCAAGCCTGTGTTCCTGAGGCATTTCCCACGGGGATGGACTCTCCTCCCAATATGTCCCATCAGCTTTCTATTTTCATACAACTGTAAGCATGCGTCACACAGATCAATCAGAAATATACTGTTATTTAATAGTTGTGGATATTTAAATACAATTATTATTCTGTTTATTTTGCTTGTGTCGCCTTATTGCATTCTGCACAAGATAGCATCTAAACACTTGTTTCCACAATTTCTAGCAGAGAAAAATTTTTATCCTCAGCTAGTACGTTGACTGTTAACTGAATTGTACCTTTTTCCTTGTTATGAAAGTTTCTCTTCCCCTTCATCTGTGAGTGTTTCTGTCTGAAACAGTTACATAGACTCCCATTCAGTTGGCTGGACGTCTGGTTTGTGATGCATAGGGAGGCGAATTAGTGCAGGTTCAATTCCCCATACTGACAGAGGTCACCATGATGGGGACGTTCTCTCAACCTCCAGGGCTCAACTCTACTTTCCTGCTAACCTCTCATACCCCTCAACTCGCTGATGTGACAAAACAACAATCCAGCCCATCTGTAAAAGCATTCAGTGACCCAGCCTCCACAACTCACTGGTGAGTGAAATTCAGACTTAATGACATTCTGTAAGAAGACATTTCTTTGTATCTCGGGTTTGAAATATTGCAATGTGTTGTATATTGAGAGATGGATATTGCACTCTCTTGTATATTGAGTGGTGGATATTGCACTGTGTTGTATATTGAGTGGCTATATTGAACAAATGTTTAATATGCTTTCTGAATAGCTGGGGTCCACGCACCAAATCCTGGATTATCATGCTAGTCATTGCTGTCCACTCCAAAATATATAGAACTGTTTATACTGATTCACTTTTTCATTTAAACTCTCCCATTCTCAACCCATGCCAGTATATTAGATCTAGCTGTTACACACTGTTATGGACCAGGACAGACCTCCTCAAATCACTTCAAAGAAGTAGCGCAGACCCAACATTTGCTCATTGACTTTAGCAGGTTTAAGGTGGATATTCCAGGAGTGATGCAGCTAAATGAAACACAAACACAAGAGGTGAGCAGATAGACTAACGTAACTTGCTGAATAACCAACAAATTATCTCTCAACTCCGGATTTAACCCAGTGAAACTCTTCTGCACTCCATCTAGTGCCAATACATTTTTTCTCAAGTAAGGTGGCTTAAACTTGATACAATACTCCAGGTGTGGCCTCACCAGCACCCTGTACAGCTGGAAAATGACTTACCTAATTTTAAATTGAATCCCTTCAGCAACGACATACAATATACCATTTGCCTTCCTCAGTACTTGCTGTACCTGCAGACCAACCTTGTGTGATTCATGCACATAGACACCCAGGTCCCTCTGTAGAGCAGCATGCTGCAATGTTTTACCATTTAAGTAACAATTCTTTTTACTGGTATTCCCAACAAAATGGATGAATTCACATTTACTGACATCGTATTCCATCTGCCAGACATTTGCCTACTCACTCAAAGTATCTGTGCTCCTCTAAAACATTTCATAGATCTCTGCACACGTTGCTCTGCCACTCATCTTCGTGTCATCTGCAAACTTTGACAAACTACGGATGCTCCCAACTCCATAATTGCAGCCCCAACACTGATCCCTGAAGCACGCCACTAGTCACTGATTGCCAGATATGAATAGCACTCATTTAGACCCATCCTTTGCTTCCTGTTAGTCAACCAATCTTCTATCCATACTAATACTTTACCCACAACACGTTCCATTTTTATCTTCTGCAGCAGTCTATTGTGCGGCACCTTGTCGAAGACCATTTGGAAACCTAGATACACCGCATTCACTGGGGCCTCGTTGTCTACCTTGCTCATAATTTCTTCATAAATTTCCAACAGACCTGAGAAACATGACCTGCCCTTCAGGAAACTATGCTGTGTCTGCTCAATGGGTCGATTTCTATCAAAATGCCGTGCTATTTCTCCCGTGATAATACACTCAAACATCATTCCCATTACAGAGATTAAGCTACCTGCTTTATAATTCCCCATCTTTTATCTGCCAGCCTTTTTTAAACAGTGGCGTCTCATTTGATGTTTTCCAATCTGCTGGGACTGCCTCATTGTTCATTAAATTTAATAATACCACAATTGCACTTGATACTTCTCCCGCTATCTTTTTTAGTACCCTGGATGCATTTCAATCGGGGACTTGTTGCCTTTAGATCCGTTAGCTTACCCAACACTACCTCCTCCGGAATAATGATTATGCACATGTCCTCACCTACCCTGATATGTTTGTCAGTTACTGGCATGTTATTAGTGTCTTCCACAAAATACGTGCTAAATGCCTCGGTCATTTCATCACATCTTATAACTAAATGCGCCTTCTCATCCTCTAAAGGTCCAACCTTTACGTTGGCCACTCATTTCCATTTTATATATTTAGGGAATCATCTGCAATCTATTTTCATATTCTGTGCTCGTTCTTTTCTTGTGTTCTATCCTAATTTTCTTTATAACTCTTTTCATGCCTTTCTGTTGACCTTTAATGTTTTTTCCAATCTTCTAGATTCCTGCTGTTCTTGGCCACTTTACATGCCTTCTCCTTAAACTTGGTAGCCTCGATTATTGCTTAGACACCGCATAGAGATTACCCCTTTTCGAAGAGTATTTCCTTTTCAGTGAATATACTTTTGATAAAGACTTTTAAAAAATTTCTTTGAAAATCCTACACTGCTAGTCAACTCTCACTATAATTTCTTATTTTTCAGTCGACTTTAGCCAAGTCCACTCACATTCTAAAGTAGTCTCCCTGTTTAAGCACAGTACCCTGGTATTAGATTTTATCTTCACACTCTCCATCTGTATTTTAAATTCAGCCATACTGTGATCATTCCTTCCAAGTTGATTCTAACTATGAGGTTATTAATTATTCCTGTCTCATTACACTGAAGCAGATCTAGCATAGCTTGCTCTTTATTGTACGTGCTTTTATTTTAGAGCAGTCAAACCAAAATATTTCGGATTCACTGCTTTTAAGATACCTTTGAAAAAAAATCAAGGACAGCATGACCTTGTTAAAGGAGTAGCATTTTCACATCACTAGACTTGGGACTTCATCAAAAAGTTTCTGAAAATCCAAATTCACTGCATCTATTGCTTCGCCATAATTTATTTCGCAGTCGGTTTCTCAAATGTGATTCACCTTTAATAATTTGGCATTGACTTGATCTATGTTCATTACTTTCAAATTAATTTAATTCTCAACGTTCTCTGGCAAAGCATTCTTTCTAATATACTCTTGTATTGTCCTGACTGCTTCTTTGGCACTAGGCAGACTGTAATTCCTTGCTTTCTCCCTGGCTCCTTTAGAAATACTGGGGTTATATTTGCTGCTCTCAAATCTGTCAATTCAGGCATTAGGAATTTGGAAGACAGCAAGCAAAGTATTCATTATTACCATGGTACCTTCTTCAGGAATCATAGATAAAGATTATCAGGCCGTGGGGATTCATCAGATTTCAACCCAATTATTTTCTTCAAAACTGTTTATTTACGGATACGATTGTATTTCCCGCTTTTTCTTAGTCGACCTAAAATTGCTTGGGAGTTTTTATTTTTCTTCTTTCATGAAGGCAAAACTGAAGTAGTTGCTTCATAGTCTGCCATTTTCCTGTTCACCATTTGCTGGTTTTGGACTGTAACGAAGCTCCAATTATCTTTGCCAAAATTTCACCTTGGTATGTTGTACTTTGAGAAACTTTTACGTTTCATGCTTGTTTAATGTACTGCTCTGAAACCTATTACTTCCTGTCTTAAGCTGTTCAATGATTGACCTTCCACAGCCATACAATCAGAGATGCATAGCCTGTGTAGCATCAAAATTACAGCACGATCTATGTTATTCCAAATTTACTATATCAGTCCCATAGCCATGAATGTTTTGACACTTCAAGTGCACCAAATACTTTTTAATGGTTGTGACGCGATCCATGATAACAAACCCCAACCATTCTCAGGAGGTGCATTACGGACCCCATAACCCTCTTGGTGAAAAACAATCCCTGACTCCTCTCTAAGTATCAAATCCTTCCCTTTAAAAAGTGTGTTCGCCTGTTCTTGGCTCATTGTATAAAAGGAACAGCTGCTGTCTATCCACCCTGTCCATGACCCTCGTAATCTTATCCTGAATCACGTCCCCGAAAGCCCTTTCTGCTCCAAAGTAAACAAATGGAGCTTATGAAACTTCTCTCCATAGCTGATATGCTCCATCCTTGGGAACATTCTGGTGAATCTCTGTGCCCCCTCCAGAACAATCACATCCTGCCTGTAATGTTGCTCCTAGAACCCCAAATAATATTCCATCCTGACCTTCCCAAAGTGCTACATAGCTCTTGTAATCTATGCCTCGATAAAGGATATGCCTACTTTTTCCAATGATTTCTTACGTAATCTTTGATACTCCCCCGTTACATTCACGGATGTGTGGAGAAGCACCATCTGAGCTTCCTGGTGTGCTGCGATTCATTGTGTACTCTCCTGTCTGGTTCCTTCCTCCAAAGTGCATCACCTCATATTTATCAGGGTTACGTCCTATCTGCCACTGATCCACCCATCTGACTATTCCATCTGTATCTTCCTGTAACATAAGAACTTCCTCCTCACTGCCAAACACCCAGCCAATATTTGTGTCAAACACAGACTTAATTATCACGCTGCCACCGCCCTCCCCCTCCACATTCACACCTACATCATTTATAAATACACAAATAATAAGGGAGACAGTGCTGATCATTGTGGTACATCAGGGGACACTGGTCTCCAGTCACACAAACAGCCATCCACCACCACCTATTTTTTGCAAAATTTTCTCTAACACCGATTTGAAACACACTAGTCCATCGTTTCCTGCTCTATCTCTACAACCCTTCATATAAAGGGTGATTTCCAGTCTTTGGGCACCTTACCTGTGACCAGATTCAATTTAAAAATTTGCATCAGCGCCTTTCATCCCTTGTCTCCAACAGCAGCCGGAGATGTAACTAATCTGGACCTGAGGATTGGTCCAATTTTATACCTGCCAAAACCATGAATCCCTACACATCTTACATCAATCTGTTCAAGAGCTTCCCATTCCATCTTCTTGAATTCTGTACCTGCCTGCTCCTTTTCCCAAGCAAACAGACGTGAAGTTCTCATATAACAATAAATCAACGTTCTCCAGTTTTAAACACAGATTCCCGCCTTGATCTCAGACCAAGTCTCCTCGGCAGATCATTGTGCCAGCTGAGAGATTAATCTGGAGAATGTTCATTCAGTATATGTGATCAGAATATTTTACTTAGATCAAGACATCAAAATTGTACAGGTCCATTCCAGGTACAGTCTCCCCAACTCTCTGTGTGACTAGTGCAGAATGTCTTTATTTCTAGTAGGAGCAAATTACTGCAGAAGATGAATCTGTACTGAAACCAGCACATGCTAGAGATCACAGTTAGTCAGACAACATCTGTAAAGAGACAGCAAGCTGACACTTTGAGTCTAATTGATACTTCATCGTCTATATTCGAATTGCCTTTAAAGGGACACAGCACTGAAACCTGTGGCACACCAGAGTACACCGGTCTGCAGTCACACAAACAACCTTCTACAACCATCTATGTTCTCCAATAGTTTCTGTAATGCTTACCTTCCCCGTTTGCATATGTTCCTCCCAATACACTTTGCTTTAATGTTTTCTGATAACTTGCTCTATGTGCTGATTAAACATCCTCCTGAATATCTGACTGCACCACATTCACTGATTCGCCATTGTTTACATCTACAGAGAGATATCTTCAAGAAAACAATTGTTAATTATAACTTCCCTTTCATAAATGCAGAACAACTCTCTTGAAATTTGCTATTACTTACTCAGTGTCCAATAGGTTGCAACAGTTTCCCTTCTGTGGATGACAACTAACTGGCCTGTAGGCCTCCACTCTCCCACTTCTTCCCTTCATACTTCATTTGAATGCATTTTTAACCTTCCGAAGTGAATACAGAGAAATACAGAGGTCCCTTTTGCAATCACCATGTGTATTGCTGTTTTCTCTGAAATTTCAGTTTGAATTATATCCGGTCTGTCAGACTGATCAATCCTCATCCCAGATCTGTTTCCAAATACTACCTCGTAACTGTATATGAATGGTTTTAGTCTTTAGTTACAAAGGTCCCATGGTGACTTGGTATTTCTGGGAGATTTTCTTGATCTTCCTCTTTGAAGACAGACGCAATGTAACTGTTTTGTCTCCTTATCATTTTTCTACTCTCTACAATAAATTCTCGTATCCACACATTCGTTGTGCCATATTTGATCTTGATTTCATTTTCCTTTCAAGTATCAACAGACTAGCTTTTCGCTAGCATTTACAAATAACAAAGATCATCACAGCACTGGAAAAGCCCCTTCAGTCCTCCAAGCCTGTGTCAATCCAGATCCTCTAGATTGTCACCTATTTTCTAAGGTCTGTATCTCTCTGTTCCCTGCCCATTCACGTCTCTGTCTGGATACATATTAACTGACACTTTCGTCCCCACCTCTACCACCTCCACTGGCAACGCAATCCAGCATCCATAACCCCCTGTGCAAAGAACTTTTCGAGCATATACCCAAACTCTTCCCCTTTCGTCATGAATTCTTGATCCCTAGTAAATGACTCCCCACTCTGGGAATAAACCTCTTGCTATCCACTCTATTTACACCTCTCATGGTTTTGTAAACCTCAATCAAGTCCTCCCTCAACCTTCGTCTTATTAATGAAAATAACCCTAATCTAACACATCTCTCTTTATATATCGTTCTCTCCATGCCAGGCAACATCCTGGTGAAAAACCTCTGCCCTCTTTTCCAAAGCATCCAGATCCATTCAGTAATGTGGCAGCCAGAACTGTTCACAATATTCTGAATGTGGCCGAATCAAAGTCCTACACAACTCTAATATGGCCTGCCTACTCTTGTACGCAATAGATTCCAACAGATCCTTTCCTGTGGGTGACGAGGTATCTGGTCTGTGGTTCTCCACTTCGTAAATGGTTGGAATGCAGGAGGGAAAGAATGCTGTATGCCTTCTTGATCATTCTGGTAAAAGCAATGCCTGCAGATGCTGGAAACCAGATTCTGGATTCGTGGTGCTGGAAAAGCACAGCAGTTCAGGCAGCATCCAAGTAGGTTTTAAATCGACGTTTCGGGCAAAAGCCCTTCATCAGGAATAAAGGCAGTGAGCCTGAAGCCTGGAGAGATACGTTAGAGGAGGGTGGGGGTGTGGAGAAAGTAGCATAGAGTACAATGGGTGAGTGGGGGAGGGGATGAAGGTGATAGGTCAAGGAGGAGAAGGTGGAGTGGATAGGTGGAAAAGATGATAGGCAGGTCGGACAAGGCCGGACAAGTTATGGGGACAGTTACTGAGCTGGAAGTTTAGAACTAGGGTGAGATGGGGGAAGGGGAAATGAGGAAGCTGCTGAAGTCCACATTGATGCCCTGGGGTTGAAGTGTTCCAAGGCGGAAGATGAGGCGTTCTTCCTCCAGGCGTCTGGTGGTGGGGGAGCAGCGGTGAAGGAGGCCCAGGACCTCCATGTCCTCGGCAAAGTGGGAGAGGGAGTTGAAATGTTGGGCCACGGGGCGGTTTGGTTGATTGGTGCGGGTGTCCTGGAGATTTTCCATAAAGCGCTCTGCGAGGAGGTGCCCAGTCTCCCCAATGTAGAGGAGACCACATCGGGAGCAACGAATACAATAAATGATATTAGTGGATGTGCAAGTAAAACTTTGATGGATGTGGAAGTCTCCTTTAGGGCCTTGGATAGAGGTGAGGGAGGAGGTGTGGGCGCAGGTTTTACAGTTCCTGCGGTGACAGGGGAAAGTGCCAGACCAAAGGGGTAGCCATGGGCACACGTATGGGCCCCAGCGATGCCTGTCTCTTTGTTGGCTATGTAGAGCAGTTGATCTTCCGTAATTACGCCGGCACCACTCCCCACCTCTTCCTCCGCTACATTGATGAATGCGTTGGCGCCACTGCGTGCTCCTGAGAGGAGGTTGAGCAATTCATCAACTTCACCAAACCATTCCACCCTGACCTTAAATTTACCTAGACCATCTCTGACACCTCTTTCCCCTTGCTGGACCTCTCCATCTCCATTAATGACGACCGACTTGACACTGACAATTTTTTACAAACCCACCGACTCCCACAGCGACCTGGATTACACCTCTTCCCACCCTATCTCTTGCAAAAATGCCATCCTGCATTCCCAATTCCTCCACCTCCGCCGGATCTGCTCCCAGAAGGACCAGTTCCACTACAGAACACACAGGATGGCCACCTTCTTTAGAGACCGTAATTTCCCTTCCCACGTGGTTAAAGATGCCCTCCAACGCATCTCGTCTACATCCCGCACCTCCGCCCTCAGACCCCACCGCTCCAACAGTAACAAGGACAGAACGCCCCTGGTGCCCACCTTCCACCCTACCAACCTTCGCATAAACCAAATCATCCGCCGACATTTCCACCACCTCCAAACAGACCCCACCACCAGGGATATATTTCCCTCCCCACCCCTTTCCGCCTTCCGCAAAGACCATTCCCTCTGCGACTACCTGGTCAGGTCCACAACCCCAAGCAACACACCCTCCAATCCTGGCACTTTCTCCTGCCACCGCAGGAAGTGTAAAACCTGCGCCCACACCTCCTCCCTCACCTCTATCCAAGGCCCTAAAGGAGCCTTCCACGTCCATCAAAGTTTTACTTGCACAACAACTAATATCATTTATTGTATCCGTTGCTCCCGATGTGTTCTCCTCTACATTGGGGACACTGGGCGCCTCTTAGCAGAGCGCTTTAGGGAACATCTCCGGGACACCCGCACCAATCAACCAAACCGCCCCGTGGCTCAACATTTCAACTCCCCCTCCCACTCTGCCGAGGACATGGAGGTCCTGGGCCTCCCTCACCACCAGACGCCTGGAGGAAGAACGCCTCATCTTCCGCCTCAGAACAGTTCAACCCCAGGGCATCAATGTGGACTTCAACAGTTTCCTCATTTCCCCTTCCCCCACCTCACCCGACTTCTTGATCATTCTATCCACCTGCCACTTTCAGTGTACAATGAACCTGAACACCCAGACCCCTCTGTACATCAATATTCCCCAGGGCATTTTCCAGTTACTGTATAATTCGTTCGCGAATTGGATCTTTCAAAATGCGTCACCTCTCATCTACCCTTTCTTTACCCAAATCTCCAATCTATATACATTCAGTTGTGTTCTCGGACATTCCCCTCAACTTTCTGCTACTCTACCAATCTTAGTGTAATCTGCAAATTTGCTAATCAGACTACCTATACCTTCCTTCAGATCATGTAGGTACATCACAACAAACACTGGTCCCAGCACGGATCCCTGTGAAACACCACACAGAACAGTTGTCCATTTTGAGAAACTCCCTTTCATTACTACTCCCTGTCTCCTGTTGCTCAGCCAGTTCTCTAATCTATCTAGCTAGTACACCCTGAATGCGTTGCAACTTCACCTTCACCTCTATTAGTCTATCTCATCAAACGCCTTACTGAAGTCCATGTATATGATATCTACAGTCCTTTCTCCACTGTCAACTTTGTCATTCTTCAAAGAATGCTATTACGTTTGCTAAGATGTGACCTTCCCTGCACAAATTATAGAAGGTCTTGAGTGGAGTCCGACTTGTTTTACCCTGGAGCCATACTGGTTTTATTTCCAAAGCAGGACTTTATAAAATGCCACACTGATTGGCTGCATACAAATTGAATGTTGTTTTGAACAAAATACAATCTATCCACAAATATAAATCTGCAAATGCAAATTAGCCCCCCCAGATTTTTATGTGTGTCTGTGTGAGAGATGCGGAGTGTGTGTGTGTGTGGGGGGGGGGGGGGGTGGGGGTGGACAGGGGGCGTGCGACGTGCGAGTGACAGAGAGAGGATGTGTATGTTTTTGTCCATATGTGAGATAAAGAGGATGTGTGTGTGTATGTTTACGGATGAGCGTGAGAGCCTGTGCTCACGTTAAGACACATACAAATTTGGCAGATCCCTTTCCCCACACGCACCCAGTTCGTGGTTTCAGAGTTTCCATGCTCTGTAGCCTCTGCTCCATTTGTTGTTGATGTTACAGACCCTGATGCTGTAACTACAGTCCCCATGCTCCATCCAGAGTTGGGTCACCAAATCCTCAGGTCTCCCTGAATGTCTGAGGCAGCTCACAGCACATCCTCCAGCAAACCATCCCCAGCCCCTACACTAACTTTTCAATGATAGGAGACAATCAGACTTCCCTCCGCTAAAAGTGAGATATCTACGCCTTTATATTTATACTTCAGCGTCCTCCTCGTGTTTCTGACCACGTGATTAGCTGAGAGGGGCAAACACAGGCTTTCAGTAGACAGGCACAGACCAAGTTTTAAAGACATGAGTCAAATATGCTGAAACTCCCTGTCCAACATGGAGCACAACTTGGGACACACCGGGAAGTGAGCAACAGCACGAAACACAACCCCCTGTCCATGGAGCACCACATGGGACACATCTTCAAGTGAACAACAGCCCAGCACACACACCGCTGTCCAACATGAAGCACGACGTGGGACACAGCGAGAAGTGAACAGCTACCCTGCACACACCCCATCATGAAGCACCTCAAGGGACACACCAGGAAATGAACAACAGCCCAGTACATACTCCCCTGTCCATGGAGTAACACATGTGACACAACGGGAAGTGAACAATAGCCTGACACATATCATTACATTATTTCTGAACTTCATAATGCCAGTATTCGATACAAAACACAACGACAAACCAAGGCCAGGGAAAGATACAGATGGACAGAGACATTCACATTAAAGGTAGAATCAGACAATTTATACAGAAACAGAGCATGTTGTTGAAATGTGAGAAAAAAAAACAAGAGCAGTGGAGCAGTGAGACCTTGGCGGGCCAGGTCACAAGAATGCGAACATTGAATAAAGGCATTGCCAGATCAGCTGACCAAATCCGTTCCACTAAATTCTGAATTTGCCTCACAGAACAAACGCAGGAACTATAAACTGGGAAAAGTAGACAACCCAGCGTGGAGACCAGTGCAGCTTATGTCAGTGCATTGCTCAGTAAACCATATTATCTGCCCATCATGGAGAGCTGTGTAGATTATCTCAGTGTTTTGCTCAGTTCGCTGGACTATCAGGCCAGCATGGAGATTTGTGCAGACTATGTCAGTGTATGGCTCAGTAAACCGGACTATCTGCCCAGCATGTGGAGCTGTGCAGACTATCCTAGTGCATTGCTCAGTAAAAACTGGACTATCTGCCCAGCATGGGGAGCTGTGCAGACTATGCAAGTGTATTGCTCAGTAAACTGGACTATCTGACCAGCAAGGGAGCTGTACAGACTATCCCAGTGTTTTGCTCAGTAAACCAGACTATCTGCCCAGCATGGGGAGCTGTGCAGACTATCCTCGTGGTTTTGGTCAGATCGCTGGACTATCTGGCCAGCATGAAGAGCTGTGTAGACTATGCCAGTGTATTGTTCAATAAACTGGCTATCTGCCTAGTATTGGGAGCTGTGCAGACTGGGCCAGTGTATTGCTCAATAAACTGGACTATCTGCGCAGCACAGGGAGCTGTGCAGAGTATCCCAGTGCATTTTTCAGTAAACTGGACAATCTGGCCAGCATGAGGAGCTGTGCAGACTATGCTAGTGTATTGTTCAGTAAGCTGGACCAGCTGACCAGCATGGCAGTATTGCAAAACTTTGCAGGTATATTGCTGCTACATTTGCACTACGTAAATGACTAACACGGGACAATTTGCCGCCCATTCTGCGAGTGACAGTAAATGGGTTCCCATAAATTAATGTCTCTGTATCTTCATGCATCAGTTCAAAGCAAGGTGTTTTGTGAGTGCATGTATGTATGTGTCTGGGGCAGTGTTAGATGTGAAAGCCATTGTCTATGAGAGAGCACACATGGAGGAAATCAGTTTAAATGTGAACAACTGTTAGGGCTTAGTATAATGGGCAGATTTGTTCTGGATTATTGGTACAGGAAGAACACAGCAGTTCAGGCAGCATCCGAGGAGCAGTAAAATCGATGTTTTGGGCAAAAGCCCTTCAACATGAATACAGGCAGAGAGCCTGAAGGGTGGAGAGATAAGTGAGAGGATGGTGGGGGTGGGGAGAAAGTAGCATAGTGTACAATAGGTGTGTGGGGGGAGGGGATGAAGGTGATAGGTCAGGGTGGAGTGGTTAGGTGAAAAAGAAGATAGGCATGTAGCACAGGTCATGGGGACAGTGCTGAACTGGAAGTTTGGAACTGGGGTGAGGTGGGGGAAGGGGAAATGAAGAAACAGTTCATGGGCAGCTGTTAATGACGTGCTTGAGAATATTAAAGTAAAGGCATTGCGGACACAATACCATTATAGATCAGTACGCACAGGAATGACGGATGGATGGGGAGTTCTGTGTGATATCAGATATGTGCTGTGGAGTATTGACTCAGATTTATTTCTGCAGGTTTGCAGCTGTGAGTGTCAGCAACAGACGAATGCCATCTTTAAGACTGTATTTCACAGCTCATGGTTCAAATAACAGATGGGATGAGCCAGTAAAGTATATGCTGGATTTATCAGCAGTTATAATTAGGAATGGTCAGGGTATAGTGTCAGGAATTGGTTCATGTCCAAAGGCATCACCACTGCTGTCATTTGTCTATTTCAGCTTAAGATATTGGCCGGGAATGAGATGGAGTCAGAGGAAGGAAATGCAGTTTGTAACCAGAACAGAAGATAGTGACCTCAATGCTTTCAATATTTCGATAGCAAGTGCAGTGATACAACGGATCATGGTTCACAGTTGAAACTGCAGGTTAACATAGCAACCCATGCATAACACTGCCAGAAGCAAGGAGGGAGAGAGTGATTGAACAATTTAGTAGTGGTTTGTCAAGTGAATATCTGGATTTGGAGTCTTAGCAGAAACAATAACAGTGGCAAGGAGGGTAGAGTGAATGAAAGATCAGTATTACTGTCAAAGATGATTTATACAATTAATGACTGAACAGTGAGACTTACCAGGTACGCTAACAAAAGCCAGGATTGGATAATAGAAATATTGCATAATGTAAAGTGCATATTTGATCCGCCACAATAATGACCTTTGATCATAATATGTAGAAAGAAACCAAACATCTTTGTATATACTCCTGTCCATTCTTGGGACATTCCAGTCTAATGTTCTCAGATTGTGACCCATTGCTGTAATATTCCAGTCTAATGTTCTCAGATTCTGATTCATTGTTGAAACATTCCAGACTCTTGTGCTCAGACTCTGATCTGTCCCCCCATCTCTCTGGAGCTTCTGATTCTGTTAACACTGTTGGTGGTGCTCCCACCATACTGTGGGATAACACATTGAACGGAGCACACTTATCATTAAAGGAAGGAAACCGTCCACTGCGGTAATTGCAACCCATGGCGACTAACATTAATCACAGTCACTGAACAAACAGGTCCAGTTCATCCCTTCCTGATATCACTTTTCATTATCCCAATAAATATGAACATTTAATCGTTATGGGTGGAATGGATGAGCGTTGCTTTGGGATGGACCATTAATCTTTCAATCCTCTTATTGTCTCTTCCATGTATGTGGGGGTAGAGCAAGAACACTGCAGGACTGTGCATATTACATGCTGTTTATAAATGGAGACAGTGATAAAGTAACAGACCCGCTGCAGAAGGTGACTGGTGGGGTAATTTCCAGAGCCAATAAACCAGTGCATATGTTTATTGCCCATTGAATTTGTATAATGTTGCTCCTGGTTTATGTGCACTGTTGTCAAATTCTTCCATAACCTTGGGACATCATTCAGCGCTTCTAGACTGCTGCGCAGGAACAGGAGGAAGTAATTCTGTCCCCATGCCCCTGTTACAAAGGGTCAGGGGGAGGCCATTCAGCCTCTCAAGTTTGTTACAGAGGGACAGGAGGAGGCCATTCTGCTTCTTGAGCCTGTTATGCAGTAACTATTAGTTATGGAGAAGAATAGTCCTAATATATATTTTAAAGTTGTAAGTTGTCTCAGGCCAACTTTGAACGTTTTATGTTGACACTTTGAAAAGCTGCTTTGGAGAAGCTATTGGCGGGAAAGTGGGAGGCCTTCACAAGTGAGTTACAGAGTCTAGCGACAGCATGTTACTATCCATGAGCAGGGTAAGGCTGGTAGGTGTAGGGAATGTTGAATGGCGAGCAGAAATGAGGCTCTGTTCAAGAAAAGGCGGAAGCATATGATAGGTACAGACAGTAAGGATCGAGTGAATCCGTCGACGAGTACCAAGGATAGGCTAATATCCAAGAGTGAAATCAGAAGGGCAAAATGGGGACATATGATATCTTTCGAAAATAGGGTAAGGAACAATCCAAAGAGACTTTACAAATACATTAAGGTCAAAACAGTAACTAGGGAGAGAACAGGACCCCTTAACTATCAGCAAACTGACCTATGTTTGGAGATACAGGAGATCGGTTAAATACTAAATAAATATTTTGCATCGATATTTACCGTAGACAAGGATATGGAAGGTAGAGAAGTTGGGGAAATGAATACTGATGTCTTGAAATTGTCCACATAACAGAAGATGGATTTTAGTACAATGAAGGGCATCAAGGTTAGTCTGACCTTAGAGTAGGATAAAGTGCCGGCACGACATCAACAGCTCAATGGCCTGTACTGTGCTACACTGTGCTATGATCCATGAACTGATCAGGTGCACTCCAGAATCTATTGGGAAGCTAGGGAAGTAATTGTTCCGTCTCTGGCTGAGATACTTGTATCATGGACAGTCACAGGGAAGTTTGTGCCATTGTTAAACAACAGTTCATAAGGAAAGGCCAGGAATCAGTAGACAAGTGGGACTGATGTCATTGGTAAGTAACTTGTTGGACGGGATTCAGAGGGACAGGATTTATTTGTGTTTGGAAATGTAAATTCCGATAAGCGATAGTCAACATGACTTTGCATGTGGGAACTCGTGTCTCACTAATTTGATTTAGCGTTTTTAGAAGTGACGAATAAGATTAATGAAGGCACAGAAATAGAACAGTGGAATGGAATGTGGACTTCAGTAAGGCAAGGTTAGCATGGTGAGATCATATGGAATACAGGGAGAGTTTGAGGTAATTGGCTCGAAGGTAATAGATGAAGGAAATCTTCGTAAACTGTCATTTTTTTCGGACTGGAGGCCTGTGAACATCAGTGTACCACAAGGGTCTAAGGGATTTTGTCATTTTATATAAATGATTTGGATGTGAATACAATAGGAATGGTTAGTGAGTTTGCAGATAACACCAAAATTGGTGAGGTCGTGGACAGTGAAGATAGTTAACTCAGAGTAAAACGGGGCACTGATCAGATAGGCTAAAGGGCCAAGGAGTGGCTGATGGAGTTCATGTTAGACAAACGGATATTGTAACATTTTGTTGAGGCAAATTGTGTTAGCACTTATAGGTAGGATCCTGGGAAGTGTTCTGAAACCCAGACATCGACATGGACATTACTGAAGCCTTGCAGTGTGGAACCAGGCCATTTGGCCCACTGAGTCCACACTGACCCTCCAGATCCTCCCCGTGGCCCAACATTTCAACTCCCCCTCCCACTTTGCCGAGGACATGGAGGTCCTGGGCCTCCTTCACCGCCGCTCCCTCACCCCCAGACGCCTGGAGGAAGAACGCCTCATCTTCCGCCTTGGAACACTTCAACCCCAGGGCATCAATGTGGACTTCAGCAGTTTCCTCATTTCCCCTTCCCCCACCTCACCCTAGTTCTAAACTTCCAGCTCAGTAACTGTCCCCATAACTTGTCCGGACTTGTCCTACCTGCCTATCTTCTTTTCCACCTATCCACTCCACCTTCTCCTCCTTGACCTATCACCTTCATCCCCTCCCCCACTCACCCATTGTACTCTATGCTACTTTCTCCCCACCCTCACCTTCCTCTAGCTTATCCCTCCACACTTCAGGCTCACTGCCTTTATTCCTGATGAATGGCTTTTGCCCGAAACGTCGATTTCGAAGCTACTTGAATGCTGCCTGAACTGCTGTGCTCTTCCAGCACCACGAATCCAGAATCTAGTTTCCAGCATCTGCAGTCATTGTTTTTACCTCCAGATAACATCCCGACCAACAAACCCAAACCATTTTCCTTCAAATGGTACCAGACCTGTTGAATTTTGCCTGCAAACACTTGTGTATCTAATTCCTGTTTGGAACGTACATATTTTTTCCCTGCAGTATTGACTTTTATGCACATCTTACACCAGTGTTTGCTTATACTTCTTGTTTATAACCTCCAGTCAAATTGTTTCTGTGTAGTCTTATTGCTGGGGTGAGATGAATGGTATCTTTCCTGAGGCCTTTCCTGATGTCACAAAACCCCGCTGCACTTTGTTCGAGCAATATATGAATAGGAAAGGCAGAGAAGGATATGGGCCAAGTGCAGGGAATTGGGGTTAATGTGGACGTACATTTTGGTTGGTATGGACCAGTTTTGGCTGAAGGGCCTGTCTCTGTGCATGACTGTAAATTAAAGTGGTTTTGGGTATAGACAGAGAGGGTGAGATTGAGCAACAATGTCTTGGAAGGATGAGTTCACATGTTTCAGAATGCTGAGATATAGACATTTCAATACCATCTGGCAAAATAAGCCAGTATTACCAGTAATGATGGTGAATGGAATATAGTAATGAGTTCAGATGTTGGAGAGTTGTGGATGAGGATTTTTCTTGCAGCTCTGTAACTGTGAATGGGGTCAGCAGAGTCTTCAACTCATCCGTCTGACCCTAACAATAATTTATCTTGAGTGATTTTCATTGAGTGTGACAAGGGGGATTGTCTGCACAAGGCTGAACTAGTTTCCTGGTGCTATCTTATCGAACTCACCTCATTAACTACCCACACCATCCCATGGTGTCCCTCTCATTCAATGCTATCCCGGTTTCCCCAATCACCATCGCCTGGATGCCCCTGGATATTCCATTATCCCTGGCACTGGTGGTATCTTTAAAAGGACAATGGGCAATTGATTGAGCTTTCCTCAGTTTGGAGCTGCCATGTACAGTTTACCCAGAGCATAGCAGATAAGGATCAATTACAACACGGTTTGTCAACAGGGTCACAGATGTCCTGGTGGATGGATTAGTTCATCTCTTCCCAAGGGGGCAACACCACCAGACCCACCGAGCAAGGTCTGAACTCACCACCCATCTCAGTGCAGTATCTGTTATCTGTAGTAATGTCTAGCAATACAGAACTAGCATCGATAACATTTCCCACTCTGCGAGGATAAGGGTCATCGGATGCTCTCTGGTCCCTCACACTCAATGTATGTCTGTTCCAGCACCGACACCTGAACAAGGTTTATGCTCCACCACTCTCACTCCTGCATGAAGCACCCTCCGCCCCCCCAGCCCCCCACCCCCCTATCTCTTGCCTGTGTAATATCCCCCCATATTGTAGAAAGCTCTGGAGAATGCTGATTATGGAATGTTCCAGATAATATTCCACATAATTCCCATTTTCAGGAACATGGCAGTGCCCCAGTGTGTAAAACATTAGGTGAAGGAACAGAGTGTGTTGTTTTTTAAAATCACATGCAATTAAAATCCATAATGAGTCCATTCAGCCCTTCAAATGTGCTGTACCATTTAATAAGATCGGGGTGATCTGACTGTCTCCTGAGCTTCACATTACAGGAACTTTCAATCATTCAGCCCCGTGGTTTCCTGTCACTGACCAGATGACACTCTCGCACCTTCTACCCTGGGTTTCTTCAAGCATGTGTTCGGGAGGCATTTCCCATGGGGATCAATCCTCCAAAAAATATGTTCCATAAGCTTTTAACTTTCATAGAATGGTTAGCATGCTTCACACAGACCAATCAAAAGTATACTCATATTTTATAGTTATCGATATCTAATCACAATTAGTAATTCTGGTTATTTCTCTTGGATCAGCTTATTATATTCAACCAAAGTCAGCATCCAATCAACTCTCTCGTTATAAAATACAATTTCCAGCGGAGAATATTTTTTTTCCTCAGCCATTATCTTGACCATTATCTGAATTGTACCTTTTTTTCCTTCTTATCAAAGTTTATATTTTACTTTGACTTTGGCTGCTTCTATCTATAGCTGTTACACAGTCTCGCAATCTGTTGGCTGGTTTGTGATGCATACGAAGGCTAACAGCGCAGGTTCAATTCCACACACAGACACAGGTTGCCACGAAGTGGACGCCCTTTCAACATCGTCCTGTCACCCAAGGTGTGATGACCCTTAAGATAAACCATAATTTGTGGTCTCACTAATGAGCAAGTTGTCCTTTGGGATTCTATTCTCTCCATGGTAACATTTTAATTTTTTCAAAAATATTTTTATTCAGAGAAAATCTTTTTAAAGCTTCAATGAACCAATAAGTACCCAATCAAAAAACAATGCAAATTGAACAGAATTACACCCATGCGCATGTACATCACAGAAACAAGCTAAATCAACATTCGGAAGAAAAATTAAAATAAAAATTAAAAATGAATAATAGAGCTCAGTATCACAAAACTATAGCTCTCAACCTTCAAAAGCATTAACTAATACATGTTAATTTGTTCGTAATTCTTCCTCTCTGGACATTAGATTCATTAGTCAAGTTCGTCATAGCGATATAAAAGTCCTTGTTAGAGTGGCAGATCAGCCTGTACCTTGGTAATTCAAAAAGGGCTGCCATGTCTTATTTAAAAATCCGTTATTTTCTGGTGCAACATACCTTTAAAAAAGTCCAAAGTGCTATGCTCCATGACGAGGTTACGACAACCCAATAGACCCCGGGGGTTTTCAGACACCCAACACAATAGAACATTTTTTCTGAACACAGAGAGTCAGGGTATTGAAGTAATTTTTCCTATGCACATCTGAGTAAGGTAGACTATGCAGGTGCAGAAAAAGGGAAAACTGATCCATCTCCAATTCGGTCCCCAAGATCCTCTCCATCCCACTGAACACACCGCTCCTATAGCGCCAGTGGAAGGTCAACAAGCAATGAGTAAGAGTGCCCATAGTCATTCTGTATTTAAGACATACACCCATCTTGAATTTTGAGAGAGGATCTGGGGCCAGATAGACTCTATGAAGAATCTTCAACGACATGGCAAGACTCTTCTCACAGATCGAAATACTTCTTGCTTTTACACAAATATCCTCCCCTGTTTCCGAAGAGATCTGAATCCCCAACTCTCTTTGCAGACCTCAGAAAGGCACAAAGTCTCGTCTGGGGGCCACTCTCCAACAAATTATAAATGGTACTGACAGAGGGTGCGTTCTTAGCACTAAGCACCATCTTCTCTCTATCGGATCTGTACGGACCTGTTAAAAGCGTGGTTCTTTTTTGAATAACATCTCTGAACTGATGAAAAGAAAACAGAAGAGATCTCTACTCGGTAGTCTATAGTTACGACTTATTTTATCAAAGGATATCCTTGTTTCTCCCTCAGATAACTCATCAAAGCAAGATACACCCACGAGTTTTCCATAGTTGAAACATGGAATCCAGTATTCCCCCTGTCGGAAACACTGTACACCAAGTTTTGCAGTAAGAAATGAGGTTTTGCTCTCTTGCCCTCGATCGGAAACATTGCCCTCCCTACTTTAAAATTATTGATACTCATTGGGAAATGCCAATATTCCGTAACTCCATCTTCATTTTGTCTATGAATAGCAGTCTAATAAGGGAGCACTTTGCCTTAGAAGCGTCAATATCTTACCATATTGACGCCGAGGCCTCAGTAACATCGGTAACAAAGAGCTTAATTGATAGATTTTAATACCCGGGAGAACTACTCCCCACAAATTGTGTGGTCTTTGTAATTTGGTTAACTTGATATGGGGTCGCTTATGGTGACAAATCAAAGAGCTAAATCATCCAGTGAGTCTCCTAAATGTCTATCTGGGAAACATCAAATAAAGCATCACACAGGGTATAGCAAACAAGGGAGGGAATTCATTTTAATAAGAGCTATCCAATCTAGTCCGAATATTGGAAATGCCTTCAATCTTCTAAGGTCTTGTTTAATTTTGTCAAACAAATGGACAAATTCCACTTTAAATATAAGTTCAAAGGTGGGATTAATGAATACACCTAAATAGGGAATATCCCCATAAACCCCGGGACCATTGAAAAAAAAAACAGGTTTCTCCATCGACATCAGGTATTTCCCCAAGATTGCCCATAGACATGGCCTCCGAGTTTGTAAAATCAATGGTATAGCCGGAAAAGGCACCATTCGAACTGATGCATTGTATGAGTTGAGGTACCAAAACTGTGGGATTTAACAAAAATATTAGACCATCATCTGCAGATAATGTAATCTTATGTGACTTCACTCCCATTTCTGAGGCAGATATGTTGGGGTCCCTGCAGATGGCCTTCACCAGTGGCTCAATCACCAACGTAAACAATACTGGCTAAAGGAGGCCCAGGACCTCAATGTCCTCAGCAGAGTGGGAGGGGGAGTTGAAATGTTGGGCCACGGGGCGGTGTGCTTGATTGGTGCGGGTGTCCCAGAGATGTTCCCTAAAGCGCTCTGCTAGGATGCGCCCAGTCTCCCCAATGTAGAGGAGACCACATCAGGAGCAACGGATACAATAAATGATATTGGTGGCTTTGCAAGTAAAACTTTGATGGCTGTGGAATGCTCCTTTAGGGCCTTGGATAGAGGTGAGGGAGGCAGTGTGGGCACAGGTTTTACAGTTCCTGCGGTGGCAGGGGAAAGTGCCAGGATTGGAGGGTGGGTTGTTTGGGGGCGTGGACCTGACCAGGTAGTCACGGAGGGAACGGTCTTTTCGGAAGGCAGAAAGGGGTGGAGAGGGAAATATATCCCTGGTAGTGGGGTCTGTTTGGAGGTGGCGTAAATGTCAGTGGATGATTTGGTTTATGCGAAGGTTGGTAGGGTGGAAGGTGAGCACCAGGGACGTTCTGTCCTTGTTACAGTTGGAGGGGTGGGGTCTGAGGGCGGAGGTGCGGGATGTAGATGAGATGCACAGAACACACCAGATGGCCTCCTTCTTCAGAGACTGCAATTTCCCTTCCCACGTGGTTAAAGATGACCTCCAATGCATCTCGTCTACATCCCGCACCTCCGCCCTCAGACCCCACCGCTCCAAGGACAGAACGCCGCTGGTGCCCACCTTCCACCCTACCAACCTTCGCATAAACCAAATCATCCGCCGACATTTCCACCACCTCCAAACAGACCCCACCACCAGGGGTATATTTCCCTCCCAACTCCTTTCAGCATTCCGCAAAGACCGTTCCCTCCGTGACTACCTGGTCAGGTCCACGCCCCCAAACAACCCACCCTCCAATCCTGGCACTTTCCCCTGCCACCGCAGGAACTGTAAAACCTGTGCCCACACCACCTCCCTCACCTCTATCCAAGGCCCTAAAGGAGCCTTCTACATCCATCAAAGTTTCACCTGCACGTCCACTAATATCATTTATTGTATCCGTTGCTCCCGATGCGGTCTCCTCTACATTGGGGAGACTGGGCGCCTCCTAGCAGAACGCTTTAGGGAACATCTCCGGGACACCCGCACCAATCAACCACACCGCCCTGTGGCCCAACATTTCAACTCCCCCTCCCACTCTGCCGAGGACATGGAGGTCCTGGGCCTCCTTCACCGCCGCTCCCTCACCCCCAGACGCCCTGGAGGAAGAACGCCTCATCTTCCACCTCGGAACACTTCAACCCCAGGGCATCAATGTGGACTTCAACAGTTTCCTCATTTCCCCTTCCCCCACCTCACCCGAGTTCTAAACTTCCAGCTCAGTAACTGTCCCCATAACTTGTCCGGACTTGTCCTACCTGCCAATCTCCTTTTCCACCTATCCACTCCACCCTCTCCTCCCTGACTTATCACCTTCATCGCCTCCCCCACTCACCCATTGTACTCTATGCTACTTTCTCCCCACCCTCCACCCTCCTCTAGCTTATCTCTCCACGCTTCAGGCTCACTGCCTTTATTCCTGATGAATGGCTTTTGCTCGTAACGTCGATTTCGAAGCTACTTGGATGCTGCCTGAACTGCTGTGCTCTTCCAACACCACTAATCCAGAATCTAGTTTCCAGCATCTGCAGTCATTGTTTTTACCTCCTTTCCCATGTTGTCATTTCCACTTGACAAAATGGGATTAGTAAGGATTCTGTCGCTCTTTTAGTGTTGACTTTTAAGTAAATGACTGTGGTGGGATGGGATAGAGCATTACTGTGATGCAGAGCTCAGCAAAGCAGACCTTTCAGATCTCTGCCATCTTTTTTCCCCTTTAAAACTTTATCGATGTTATCCATTTCCTGGATATTCTGGAGCCATGCCATTCAGTACCACTGTCTACATTTTCCCCACAATGCATATTGCTGCCCATTCCTCGATATGCCTTGACTCCTTTGTGATTCTTGAACCTTGCCTCAAAAATATTCCATATCTCTGCCTCCGATGTTCTGCTGGGAAGAGTGTTCAAAAGACTCACTACACCCTGAGAAAACAAAGATAAACTGACTCATCGGAGTGTGAGATTAGTTTTAGTTTGGCATTCTTATCTGAGAAAGGATAGAGTAATACTGGAAGCAGTTCTGAGGTGTTTCACTTCATTTATTCCATGCATCAAGGGCTAATACTATGGAGACTTTAACCGGTTACCCTTAGAATGAGAGCTGATCGCATTGAAATATACAAAGCCTTGAGGCGAGTGGATCAGGTATATACCTACTGGGAGCTCATAGCCCAAACTTGATCCCGTTGTCATTGAACGCCTACAGTGTGGAAGCTGGACATGCGACCCATCGAGTCCACACTAACCCACTGAACAGTATCCCATCCAGACCTGTCCCCCTACCCTATCCATGTAACCCTGCAATTCCCATGAATAACCCACTTAATCTACACATTCCTGGTCACTCTGGATAATTTAGCATGGTCAATCAAACTAAGCTGCACATCTTTGAACTGTGGGAGGAAACTGGAGATATGGGAAAAAACCCACACACACACGGGAAGAATGTTCAAACTCCACATAGAGTGTCGGACGAGGTTGGAATTGAGCTCAGCTCCTTGCTGATATGAGGCAGCAGTGCTAACCACAAATCTAACATGCTGCTCCGTTAGCCCTATTAGTTACCTGCGGCTGATGAAAGAAATCTGCCTGACTTGTTCCTGTCACTAAACCTGACACATTCTGAGACCTTTATCATCGGTCATATCACCAACCTGGTTATATTTAAAATTTGTTGTGAACAGTGGAGGAGTGGGACTAGAAAACGAAACAGTGACACCCTCCATCCTCAGTCAAAACCGGAGTGAATAAAAATTCACAAAGTGGGATTTCATTCAAGTGGGAATTCTCTTTCCCAGAAGTTTGGGATGGTTGAATCTTTATTATAATATTGTATGATCTTTTTATGGCTTTGTCTGATTTTCCGTAGACCGATGAATCAGGGATAATGCTGCATGGAGAGAAAAGTGCAGAAGGGAGCACAATGAGATGAGCCATGACCACTTACTGGTGGAGTAGTGTCAAAGGGCCAATTGGCCCACTCGTGTCCCTCAGCTCTGTATTCTGATGTCCGATTCAGCCCTTCGGACCTGCTACACACAGGCAGATCGAGGCCACGCCGATGGTTAGGCGTAGTTTCAGAAATAGACTTGGAAATTGCAGGCTTTGTCAGGAAGTGACCCCCAGCCGCAATCCCTTTTTCCAGGCTTCCCCACTCTGTAACTTCTGGTCTGGAATTGCTCAGAATACAGCCCCCATAGCCCATCCAAGGTTAACTCAGGCAAATTTCCTCCTCTCCCAAATGCAACGTTGTACAACACGACTTCCATGAACATAACCAATTACTTTCCAAAAACATAACATAAAAACTTAAGAAGTAGGAACAAATAGGGGCTATTCGGCCCCTCAGGCCTGAACTCTCATTCAATAAGAACATGGCTGATGTACTTCCGGGCTTAACTCCAATTTCCTACCCAATTCCCTGTATCCCTCCACAACTCTCTGGGTTAGGGAATTCCAGACATTCACTACCTTCTGAGAGAGTTCATCATTTTTTACCTCAGATTGAAATCGATGTTCCTTATTCGGTATCTCCTGCCTCGAGTTCGAGACTCAGGGGAATCACCTTTTCAGCATCTACCTAGTCAAGTTCCCTCTGTATCTTGTACATTTCAATAATATCAACCTCATTCATTTCAACCACAATGAATAATCGCCTAACCATTGGAGATGCCTTCAATAATTCATTCCTTACATCCCAGGAAGCCGCCTCATGAACCAACCTAGTTATCTGCTGCATCAGCATGCTAATGTTATGATTCAAACACAGGAACACTCCAATCCCTTTGTACTGCTCCTTATTTGGGAGTCCTCTTCATTAAATAACAGCCTGCATTTTGTTTCTCAGTGTCATCCACAAACTCGGATGGAAATTGCACTCAGCTCCCGCCGTCAGGCTATCAGTCATTTACAACTGAAGCCATCGGCTGATATTTGTGGTAATCCGTCTTTATAATAAACATCCACTAATCCTGACTCTCCGATTTCTGTGCGTTAAACAACAATCATCCCATGCTAATACATTGTTCATCACACTACGAGCCTGTCACGTATCAGAACGTTTATTTTGTGATACTTTGTGAAAAATCTCTGGAAAGCCTCATGTTGATCAGCTCCCTTTATCAAATCTGATTGTCACTTTCTCAGTGATTCCTGATGAAGGGCTCCTGCCGAAACATTAATTTTCCTGATCCTTGGATGCTGCCTGACATGCTGTGCTTTTCCAGCATGACTCTAATCTTGACATTCTCAGGGATCTCCAAAAAATAATTTATATGATTTTACCAGACAAAAATAGTTTCCCCTTCAAAAATCATGCCAACTCTCCATTAAGCTTTTCTAAGTGACCTGCAATTCCTTCCTTAATAACAGGTTCTAGAAGATTCCCAGCAATAATAGTTAGGCTAAATTGTTCCTGCCCTCTGTCTCGTTCCTTTCTTGAAGACAGGCGCCACATTGGAGGTTCTCCAGTTTCAGTGCAACACTCCTGTAATGCAGAGAATTAAGGAATATTTCACACAGTGCCGCAAGTCGCTCTGTGAGCACTTCTTTTAAAATTAACTATGAAATACTGCTGACCTGTCTATCTTTATTCTTATCTGTTAGTTAAAAACCTTGCTCCTTTTGTTAGAGACAGTTCAAGAACTGACCTCCTATTACCATTTTGTTTAAACCATTGACATGCTTACAGTGCCTTCCCTATGTGGAAATACTGTTGTAAATTATCTGCCTGTTCCCTGTGGCCAGTTCTCCAGTCACCCCCTCCAAATGGCCTCAATGTACTTTACTCACTTCACTTCTGACTCAGCTCACACACACATCTTCAAGCTTTTCTTTTGTAGACGAAAAAGCTCATGATGCTTGTTTTTATATTTCTTGCCAATTTATTACATCATATATTTTCGTACTTTTTCCTCGCTCTCTAGATTCATACAGTCATATCGTGCACAAATAAACCATTTGGCCGAACTTGTCCATGCTGATCAGATTTTCTAAATTATACTAATCCCATCTGCTTGCACTTGGCCCATATGCCTCTTCACATTTCCCATTCATACGTTGGTCCAAATGTCTTTGAAATATTGTAGCTGTAGTTGTTCCTCTGGCAGCTTATTCCATACATACATCAACCGCTGTGTAAAAAAAGTTGCCCCTTTGTCCCTTTCAAGTTTCCCTCCTGTCAACATAAAGCTGTGCATCTGTCTTTGAACTCCCCAATTCTGCAGAAAAGACCTTGGCTATTCACCATGCCTCCCATGATATTATAAACTTCTAGTATGCCACCCCTCAACCTCGTACACTCCTTCTGATAGGAGATCAAACATTTAACGATAAGCACTGCAAATCTGAAAGAATATTAAAAATGACAGGTGTAGAAAACAGCCCAAAACTCATACTGTTAGTTTTGCTTTATGTTACAAAACTAAGGCAGCATGAAACTCTTACTAGTGCCAATAAGAGGTCAAGCACCTGAATTCCTTAGTGTGAAAGCAGTGATGATGTATACTGTCAAAACGTATAGATCTAGATATATTTAATATCACCTGGTCAACATTCTCCCTCCTGTTCTCCCTATGACTTTGTATGGTTGTGTCTTCTTTATCTTACACTCAGTTAGAGACAATCCCTTTCCCCCATTCACACCTTAATTTAAACCCATTTTGCATCATCTTCCCGTTCACAACTGCTAATAGCCCGTTTATCTTTTGCCATGCCCTTTTGTCCAAGTCAACCATCCCCCATCTCCGGCAAGGGATTAAAAAGCCCAGTTTCCAACCCTTTTCAGTTCTGAACAAGTCACACGGACTTGTAACGCTCACTCTGCTTCTCTGTCTCTGCATATTCTGCCAGACCTGCTGAGTTTCTCCAGAAACGAATAGGCACAGCACAAATTTTCAATTAAAGAAATAGCGAAGGATACTGGAACTAAAAGCACAAAAATGCTGGAGAAACTGAGAGCTTCGTAAAAGGGTCACTGGACCCGAAAAATGATCTCCGTATTCACTACAGAAGATGCCGCCAGACCTGCTTTGTTTCTTCAGCAATTTCTGTTTTTGAACGAGTTCCAATGACGTGTGTGAAAGCTGCTCAAACGCCCTGTCCAACACCGAGCGCCCTACACTGGGAACTGAACGATAACGCAAAGTGCACACATTCATTGGCTCTGAAACTGCAAAAGGCTGGCATCACTAACACCACAGAGCTCTTAATCATGGTCAGGGGGAAAACCAGAGGGAAACACATTTAATTCAAACGCTGAAGATGGCATTATGAGAAAGGAAACGATTCAGATGAATATGTTAAAGGGTTTGAGTAATGTAACAAATTAGAAGCATGACACCAAGGAGAGACCCTCAGCAGAATGAGAAAATTAAAATGGAAGTATTCCTGCATCAGACACCAGGTGAGGTCACTGAGTTCACGGCTGATGGGTGAATGGGTCTCAATGTGAACTGGGGGACAGTCAGTACAATTGAATTGCAGATATTGCAGCTCAACCTGGGCATTCATGTGATGCTGTAGACAACAGCAGCAACAGAAGCAGGATTGTATTCAAACATAATCTGTAAAATTTTCCCCAGGATAGTCCATCAGTCTATAAGTACCATCAAACTGAGTGATTGATCAGTGACGAGTGTGGGTGAACATGCCAAGGTCAGAACCATGTGTACCTAAACCTGATGACAAACCATTAAAGCTACCACACTTGCGTGGTTTCATTTCAAACAGCAGAAGTAACATCTGATTGAGAGGACAAAATGATCCCAAGACCAACTGATCAGATCTAAGCTCTGCAGTGCCTCCACATCCAGACAGAAATGTCAGTGTACTATTAAACAACTTACTGGAGGAGAGGACACCAGAAATATCCCCATCCTAACTAATGGAACAGCCGTGCACATTAGTGAAAAAGACAAGGATGTAGTATCTGCACCATCCTCAGCCAGAGGTGTTGAAATGATGATCCACCTCATCCTCGCCATGATATCCACAGAATCACAGATGGCAGTGTTCACCCAATTCGATTCGCTGCATGTGACATGAGGAAATAGCTGAACACAGTAGATACGACAAAGGCAATGGGCCCTGACACCATTCCTGTAATAGGACTGAAGACTTGTGCTGCACAACAAGCCGTGTCCCTGGGGAAGCTGCTTCATTCCAGCTCCAACTCTGACAAGTCCCTGGCAATGTGGGAAAGTACTCGAATATATCCTGTCCCCTAATGGATGAATAATTGCATTCTGACAATTTAACACTCCCTCAGTCCCTTCACAATAATCAAATTGGTGGGAGGTCTTTTTGGCAGGGTTGTCAAGCAGTACAGAAATAACCTTCGCAGTGTGGTTTCCGATAGGTTCCTATGTGGACATGGTGCTGTTGTGGAAATGTCATTGGATTACTAATCCAATACAGGATAATGCTCTTGCAGCTGGTGGAAGTTATAAACAATTAATACAGTATCAAGATCTAGGATCTGGTGTCAGTAACAGTGACCTTCCACCAATGTTGATTTTAAACTTCGATCTCCTACCCTAATGTACTTTCAGGAAGTGAATCTCCTTTGTTTTCCTGGTCTGGCCCTAAGATTGACTCCAGACACACATACATAAGATCAACTCTTCAATGGTCTTAGAAACGGTCAAGCAAGACACTCTATTGTATCAAACTTCTCTGAGGTCTTAAAGGATAAAACCGGACAGAATACCCGGCCCCAGCCTTCGTACCGGAAAAGGGAATGGGAAACACAGACCTGTTGATCCTGCAGAGACCTCACATCTAAGGGCTTGTGACAACATTTACAGAGCTTTCCCACAGACTGCACAGACACACCGGGAAAGGAGGAGGCCATTCGACACATTGAGCCTCCCCCATTCTAGTTCATGGAGAAAATCTCCTCAATGGAGTTTTCCCGACACAGTGTTCATATCTATTAATATGTGTAAACTTTGTGAAATATAAAATAAGAACTGCTGTAATCCCTTCGGTCCATCAATTTTGCTCCTCGATTCAATATACAGACAGTTCTCTGATAGCGCGTGTTTATTAAATACAATTTCGCTGCAATGCGATTCGTGAATTTCGCACCTTTTTCTATAAAGTGAACTTCCGTTCACTTTGACACGGTTCCTTGCCTGGCACCAGCTGAACAATAAAACCCAGCCTCCGGATCCTCTGTCTGCAAAATGCACAATCAATGTGTCCAGCTAAAATAGGAATGTAATCCGCTCTGCAAGCCTTGAAACTGAGCCCGAAACTGGGAATATTAGCCTATATTTAGAAAGAACTTTATTTAAAACCGGAGGAGAATCTTGGGAAGAACTGGGATACCGCATCAGCATCACGTGGTCAGTCAGCCCTGAATGCCTTCTGGTGAAGAGCTTGGTGAAAGGTACAGGGCTGTAGTCAGTGACTGGAGTGTGAAAGTGTTACATTAAGAGCACTATTGCATTAAAATGTATGATTGAAAGGTTTACTTAGACTAACTTTAATTTTTGGTTTTTACTTTGCGATTCGCCCCTTACCCGGTTTTTTCCCATTGGCCCCATTATTAATATTGCACAATTTTCTGTAATATAGTATTGCACAGGTATACAGCTACCGTGATATTGGAGAACAACCTATAAAGATATCTAATCCTCTATCTTCATACCATACCCTGCTCTCTCCTTTACTGTATAGAAATCCATTTTTATATTCAGTGCCTTGGTTTCCACAGCCTAATCTGGGAGACTATTCCCCAGGTTCACCAGTCTCTGAGTAGAGACATTTATTCTCATCTCAATGCAAAGTGGCTTGTCTGTATCTAATATTGTAGCCCCTTGTTTTTGATGTCCCACCGAGGGAAATTATCATCCCTGCTTCCAATCTGACTCGTCCTGACAGAATTTTATGTATTTCATAGAGATGCCCACTCATTTTCCTAAACCCCTTGGAATACAGGCCCAGCTGCACCAAACTCTTCACCCACAACAAGCCTGTCATTCCAGAGATCAATCTGGTCTCCTTCGCTGCTCTCCCTCAATGTCAGGTTTGTCCTTTATAAGGCAAGGAGACCAAAACTGCACACAATACTGCACAGTGTTTGAAATGAGATCTCACCAAGGCCCTGTAGAGCTACAGTAAAATATCCTTACTCCTGTATTCAAATCCGCCTGAAATGAAGTTGAATACACGATTTATCTGCCTACCAGCTTTCTGTTCCTGCAATATTGTTTTCAGTTACTGGTGTACAGGGAGATCCCGATCATTTTCAATGTTACAGCTCCCCACTTGTTGGTCTGTGGCTACTCGTCAGCGTGTCATTGCCATTCCCAGTATTGACTTCTTGTTTCAGATCTCACTGCCCTGCATTGAACTCGGATGGCTGCACAGAAGGATACAAAAATGCAGCTTAAGTTCCTTTATAGGTCAATGTTTTTCAAAAAATCCCTTTCCAAATGATAGGCTCCCGTTCTGTTATTCCCATCAAAAGTCACAACATCACATATCCCCCGCTCCCCCCATTGCTCTTCATCTGCCACATATTTGTCCAGACACTCCACTTATCTCAATCACCTTGCAGTTTTTGTGACATCCTGCTCACCCACTCACAATCCAATATTGTTTAGTGCCATCAGCAGACGAGGAAATATTGTATTTGATTTCCTCAACCAAATATATGACATGTATTTGGAATAGCTGGGGCCCAAGCCCCAGGCCTGCTATATCTACCAAGGGTTCCACTCGAAACAAAACTTGTTTATTCCTACTCACTGCTTCCTGCCAGCTCTCCCATTCTAAAACCATATTAGTCCCAGTCCCATAGGATTTTAATTTGCATAATAGGCTTGGGGCTTTATCAAAAATCTTCCTGAAAATTGAATCGTACTGTATTGATTGCTTTTTCATAATTATGCTAAAAGTCACCTTCTCAAATATGGTTCCCATTTGATAAATCTCTGTTGACATTGTCTGTGCTCATTACTTTCAGTTCCAATACTTCCTCTAAAACTGTTTGGTTGCTAATTTCATTCTATTCCCTTTTTTTCAACAGACTAATGTTCACTAGGATTGTTGGGAAGTTTTCTTTTTTGTTTTTTTTCTTCTTCTGTGAAGACATAACTGACGTATTTGCTCCATAGTTCTGCCTTTTCCCTGTCCTCAATTCTCTGGTATCAGACTGTAAGAAAGCTGCACCTTTTTTCCCTTAATTTTGCCACTGACATATTTTCAGAAGATACTACAAGTTCAATCTTAAAATCCTTGTTAATATACTCTTCAGAAGCCCATCAATTCCTATCTTAAGCTACAGAATGATTGACCTTCCACAGACATGCAAACACAGAAGCACAGACTTTGCACCATCAGAAATACAGCACCGTCTACATTAGCCCCACTTTCCGACACAAGACCCGTAGCCGTGAACGCTATGGCAGTTCAACCGCACAGCCGTGTATATCCTTATGGTTGTGAAGTTACCATTACAACTCCTCTCTCAAGAAGGGCATTCCTGACCACAACATCCTCTGGGTGAAAAACAATCCTCAATTCCTCTCCAAATCTCAAACACATCACTTTAAAATGTGTTGCATTGTTCTTGGTCCTTTGACTGAAAAGAACAGCTGCTGTCTATCCATGTCCCTTGGAATACTATCCTTCCAAATCACGGCCCACTCAGCCTTTTCTCCTCCAAACTAAATAACCCAAGCCTATCCAGCCTCTCTCCATTGCTGATATGCTCTATCCCTGGGAACATCCTGGTGAATCTCCTCTCAGCCCCCTCCACTACAATCAGATCCTTCCCGAAGTGTGGTTCCCAGAACTACATAGAGTATTCCATCTTGGCCAAACCAAAGTTCCGCATAGCTCATATAATCTATGGCCTGATGAATAAAGGTTATGTTTACGTTCCAGATGTTTTCTCAAATTGTGTATTAACCTGTTTAGTCACATTCAGGGATGTGTGGAGAAGCACCCTCTAAAGCATCCTCCTGTGCTGTCATTCATTGAGTACTCCCCTGTCTTGTTCTTTCTTCTAAAGTGTATCATTTCATATTTATCAGGGTTACATTCCATCTGCTATTGATCTGTCCATCTGATCATTCCATCTGTATCTTCCTGGAACATAAGGCCTTCCTCCTCACTGCCAACCACCCAGCCAATCTTTGTATCAAACACAAACTTAGTTGTCATACTCCCGCCAACTCCGTCAGTATTCAAAGTTGCATCATTTATGGGTACCACACATAAGAATGTTATAGTTCACACAACACCAGGTTATAATCCAACAGGTTTATTCGAAGACACTATCTTCTTAGGGCTGCTTTTTCATCAGGTGTTATGCACTCTCAAAGTACGTGCCTCTGAATAATCCTGCTGGACTATAACCTGATATTATGAGACGTTTAGGTTTGTGCACCCCAGTCCAACGCCAGCACCTCCGAATCACAAATAATAAGGGACACTGCACTGATCCCTGTGATACACCATTGGACACTGGTCTCCAGTCACACTTACAGCCTTCAACCACTACCCTCTGTCTCCTTGCACTAAGTTGGTTTGGATGCAACTTGACAAGTCACCAATGACTCCACCTTTTCCCTTGTTATTCTTTCCTGCTTGACACACTTGCAGAATATCTGGGGATTCTCCCTAATCTTACCCTGGCAGCAGGTTTCTATGCTCCTGTGTCCGGCAGTTCTCACCGAATGATGAATTTCCTCATTATTACGGTCTTATGTGGCAAATCCTTTATCTTGTCATTATTTGCCCTGAATGTGGGTTCGACAGCCAGAGAAGCGTTCTGTTAATTTCCGAACTTTCATATGTTTTGTGAATTTTCTAAATTTCACTGTGAACCATCTCTCATTCGTTGAAACTCTGGAGAACATAGGTCGAGTTTCCTCATCAGACAACCTCGCCATCTGTGGAATTAATCTGGAGAATGTCCATTGCACTTTTTTTTGTGGTCAGTATATTCTTTCTCAGATTGGGTCACCAACACTGTACACAATGGATGCAGGTTTGGAAAGTTCATCTGCAGATGTTTCATTACCTTACATCTTCAGTGGACCTCATGCGAAGCAATGCTAAAATTTCCTGCTTTCTATTTGCATGTTTGGGTTTCTTTGGGTTGTTGATGTCAATTCCTGTGGTGATGTTATTTCCTGTGGTGAAGTCACTTGCTGTTGCTTTTCTCAGGTGGTAGTAGATGGGGTCTAACAACCAATAGCACATTTAGTTAGACATCTGTGAGAAATACATACGGATTCTCTCCATTGTTGCTGTTAATTCCTGAATATCCAATATCACATGCTGTATAATAGATTCCAATAGTTTCCTTGCAGATGTGAAGTTAATTGGTCGGCAGTTCTCCAAACTGTGTCTTCTTCCCTTTATAGATGCTTGGATCCTTTCCATCCATCTATAGTGCTTGGACCACGTTTACTAACTTCCATTTATCCGCAATGGATTCTGGCCTCTGCAGAATGCACAGGAAAATAAAACAGTCTCGACAATGCATTTAATACTTCTATTACTGATTTATGCCTGACATTTTAATATGAAGTACATCGGGCTTGTCAGACTTAGCAATGCTCAATCCAGTTACACTTTCAAATATTACCTTGTTACTGATATAAATTGACTTTATGTCTTTAGTTGCACAAGTCCCACAATATCACTGGGTATTACTGGGTGATTTATGGATCTTCCTCCATGAAGTCAGGTGCATAGTAACTGATTATTTTCTTGGCGATTTCCCTGTTCTTCACAATAAACTCTCCTCTCTTGATTACAAATTTCCATATTTGACCTTGCTTTTATTTTGTTTCCTTTGAAACACAGATTGTAGATTTATGCAGTGTTTTTGTTCCTGTTTGTTGGGCATTCATGTTCTCTTTCTGATTTCCTGATCAGTTTCAAGGCCCTCGTTTCTGGATCGTGAATTTCTGAAAATTCTCATGTTTCCACAATGACTGAAATTCTTCTGAAGCCACTTCCTATGATTAATACATTTTCGAATTTGTTATGTTAAACATTATTGTGTCACTTTCCCTTTCTTTAGTGTTTGTACCTGAAATAAATAGACGTATTTTTCAGACTTTGTATTTCTATTAATCTCCTGGTCTGGCCAGATATATTCAGGAACACTGCAGGAGGACAGAGAAGGAATTGCGGGAGCCCTGGCTGATAGTTTTGCATCATCTCTGATCAACGGGTGAGGTCCCGGAGCACTGGAAGCTGTGCCCTCTACTCAAGAAGGGTTACAAAGAAAAACCTGAGAACTATAGACCAGGAAACCTAAAATCTGTAGTAGGTATCTTACTGGAAAAGGTTCTGAGAGATAAGATATACATGCATTTGGAAAAACAGGGTGCGATTAGGAGTAAGATTAGAGTAGTGCTAGAAAAGCACAGCAGGTCAAGCAACATTCGAGGAACAGGAAAATCAATGTTTCAGGCAAACGTCCATCATCAAACTCAGCACGGCTTTGTGCATGGGAGATCATGGCTCACAAATCTGTTCGAATTCTTTGATGATGTGACTACCAACGTTGAGGAGGACAGAGTGGTATACGTAGTCTATATGAATTCCAGTAAGGCCTTCAATAAGGTTCCACATGGTATGCTGCTCTGGACGGTTAGGTTGCATGAAATTTAGGAGGAGCTGCCAAATTAGATACAAAATTGTCTTGATGGTAGGAAGCAGAGGGTAATAGTGGTAGGATGCTTGTCAGCCGGGAGGCCTGTGACTAGTGGAATGCCTCACGGGTTGGTGCTCCATATTACATATATCTATAATTTAGATGAGAATGTATAGCCATGATTTGTAAGTTTGAAGATGACACGAAAACAAGCAGCATCATGGAGAGTGAGGAAGGTTATCAGAAATTTCAGAAAATACAGCAGTATCTTGATCAGCTAGAGAAGTGGGCTGAGAAATGGCAAATGGATTTTAATATAGATCAGTGTAAGTTCTTGCATTTTAGAAAGTCAAATCAAGGTTGGAGTTTCCTGGTGAATGGTTGTGTCCTAGGGGCTGTAGTGGAACACAGGGACCTTGGAATTCAGTTGCATGGTTCTTTGAAATTCATTCAAAGGCAGACAGGGCAGTGAAGAAAGCTTTTGGCACACTGGCCTTCATCAGTGTATATCAGTAAGTATGTAAATTAGGGAGTTACGTTGCAATTATACAGGATGCTGGTGAGACCATACTCGGAGCGTTATGTTCAGTTGTGTTCACTTTGCTATGGGAAGGATGGTATTAAACTGGGAAGAGTGCAGAAGAAATTTATAAGAATGCTGCAAATGACTCAATGGTCTGACTTATTGGGAGAGGTTGGACAAGCTAGGACATTTATTTTAGATGTATGAGGCTGAGGGGGAATCTGATAGAAGTGAATAAGATCATGAGAGGGATGGACACAGTGAATGCACTCAATTTTTTTTTTCTCAGGGTTAGGCAATCACGGACAAGAGGGCATCAGCTTAAGGTCAGAGGGGAACAATAAAAGGGAACCTGAGGACCAACTGCTTTTCACACAGGGGTGATACGCATATGGAATGATGTGTCAGCGGAAGAGGTTGAGGAGGGAACATTTGCGACATTTAAAAGGCTTTTGGACAAATACACGGACAGGAAAGGATTAGAAAAATACAGGACAATGGCAGGGAAATGGGGTTAGCGTGGATGGACATTTTGGTCGGAATGGACCAGTTTGGGCCGAAGGACCTATCTCCGTGCTGTCGGACTCTATGACTCTAACAACCATTGCTTGTCTCCCACTGAATGTTATATTGTACTTTCCCAATTCACTGGAGTGAGAGTGACCCTCCAGGCTACCATGATGTTTGACCAGAATGTTCAAGCATTCCATTTTATATGCAGACACCGTGTAAAATGCACCTTATTAATGTCATTATTCCTTAAAAGCTGTTTCAGAGCAAGGTTATTAATTCATCCTTCTGGTCACACAACACCAAATACAAAATAACCTGCTCTCTAGTTTGCTTCACAACATACTCTTCAACCCACCTCATATGCACTTACAGAATTTATTTTTCACAGCTGGAGCAGTCACTTAGTTAATGCAGTTTAGACGCAACTGGAGACTAACCAACAAAACTGCAGTATCCATGATACTTACATATCTAATTTCCAGAACTTATGATGCTCAGATTTCCTGCAACCGTTTTGGTTTCGATATATAACACACCAATATTTGCTTCTCCTTCCTATTTTTAAGCTCTAGCTAAACTGATTCTGTGGAATCTGAGGGACAGTTCTGTGTCATTATTAATGAGAGACTTGGACAAGACATTCAGGGAGGCTCACCTCGACACTGAGATGATCTGAAAAAATACAGGACAAGCATCAATAACCTTCCCACTCTGTCAGGATAAAGCTCACTGTATTCTCTTTGCTCCATCACACTTACTGTGTATCTGTATAGCACCGAGCCCCAGACAATCCTCATGCTCTATTTCCAAATAAGGCTCAGGCACTACCACACTCACTATTGAATTCAGCAACTTCCTTCTCACACTTTCTCTGTCACCTACGCAATATACCCCACACGAATAATACAAATAATACTATATGGATTCAAAACTTTATACTGACTCATCTGGACACCTCACAACTCCCCCCAGCCCCACCTACACCAGCACTAATTGCAGGCCCACCCACTCCTGCCCTCACTTCCTCCCTCCCTTTCTCCCATTCCAAGAGAAAAAGTCTGGAATTGGACAGAAATGGCCAAGCCGGGTGGTGGAGTTCCCAATATCCATTCCCTCACCCGCCTAACCCCGCCATAGTACAAGATGGAGTGGACTGGGATAACAAACGTGGAGTTTCTGAAACATCCATATCCCACTGACCGATTAAGGAGCAGTGCTCAGTGAAAGACAATTCTCACTTGAAACCCAGTGGCAGTTCCAACGACATTCTTTTCACATCCCCCCTCAATAAAAAATTCAGATGCTGACACTGAAATACACAGAATTATTGGTAAACACCCCAACATACGAACAAACACAATACATACAAGAGGATAGGCAGACTGACACGAAGAAACACACACAGACATATAGAGTCACACACAAATTGACACAAACACAGATACAACGCACAGGCTGATACACAGAAAGACAGACGTAGACGCACAAATACACAGGTGACCAGCAGATGGGGACACACACACACAATCACACACACGCAGACACGAGTGTCATTAAGAAACAAATAGATAAGTTTTTGATTTATAAGGCGAGCAAGGATTCTCAGGGGAAGGCAGGAGAATGACGTTGAGGAACATATAAGAAATGATTGAATGTCCTATCAGACTCGATGGGCCGAATGGCCTCATTCTGCTACATTTTTCATGCTCATGTGGTGTTATGCTATCAGGTATTCTCTTCCTGAGAGAGCGACAGAGGCTGGGTTTGATATATATTCAATTCGAAAGGGTCAGTGGCAATGTGGGACAGTTTTGGAGTCTGGAATGGTTTACGTTTATTCCTAATTACTCTTTCTTTATTTCTGAAAAGAGGTGGTGATTTGATGTTCAGTTTTAAAATAACAGGTCTCACAAAGAAATAAGGACGTCCCTTTCACTTCAGTGTTGTGCTACCTGTGGTGTACTTATCCTCAGGGAGCAGTGAAGACACTTTTATAGAGTCGTAGAGTCACAGCGATATTCAGCATGGAAGCAGACCTTTCGGTCCGACCCGTCCATGCCGACCAGATATCCCAACCCAATCTAGCCCCACCTGTCAGCACCCAGCTCATATCCCTCCAAATCCTTCCTATTCTTATACCCATCCAGATGCCTCTTAAATGTTGCAATTGTACCAACCTCCACCACATCCTCTGGCAGCTCAGTTCATATATGTACCACCCTCTGCGTGAAAACGTTGCCCCTTAGTTCTCTTTTATATCTTTCCCCTCTCACCCTAAACCTATGCCCTCTAGTTCAGGACTCCCTGACCGCAGGGAAAAGACCTTGTCTATTTATCCTATCCATGCCCCTCACAACTTTGTAAACCTCCATAAAGTCACCCCTCAGCCTCCGACGCTCCAGGGAAAACAGCCCCAGCCTGTAATATATCTCAAATTCTCCAACCCTTTTAAATCATTTCTGAACCCTTTCAAGCTTCACAACATCTTTCCAATAGTTAGGAGAGTAGAATTGCAAGCAATATTCTAACAGTTGCCTTACCAATGTCCTGGCCAGCAGCAACATTACCTCCCTATTCCAGGACTCAATACTCTGACCAATAAAGGAAAGCATACCAAATGCCTTCTTCACTATCCTATCTACCTGCGACTCCACTTTCAAAGAGCTATGTAGCTGCACTCCAAGGTCTCTTTGTTCAGCAACACACCCGATGACCTTACCATTAAGTGCATAACTTTGAGCTTGACTGATCTATGCTGGACAGGACAGTCAATGTTTATTGGGGACAGACAGGAGACGGATAGACAGACACACTTAGATCAGCCATGACCATTCTGAATAGTGCAGACAAATAACCAACTGCTACCCCGACGCCATTCGTTGTTCCTCAATTCAGCCCGCAAGACTGTTACAGAGATATACTGCTGCCCCTACCACATGTGTACAGGAGCAGACATGTAAACAATTCATTGAGTTGTGTAATAATAGGATCATTGTATTTAGGCATTTCAATTCCAAACATTCATTGGGGCAGTGAATGTTTTTTAAGAGGGGAAACATGTCTTTACATTTATTCCAGAGAACTTCTTATATCAATACGAAGCAGATCCAAAATGGGTGCCAGAAGAGCAGTGAACGTGTCGGGCTAAACCCAAAAAAGTTGGTAGAAGAACAAAAAGGGGGTTAACAAAAGCATTTGTAGGCAATAGGTTCAATAATCCAAAGACATTTTATCGGTTTATTAAGGGCAAAAGGTTAACATGAGAAACAGTAAGGAGTATTAGGGCCCGAGGAAGCAGTCTGTGCACAGAGCCAGAGAACATGTTAAATACGTATTACATATCGGTCTTCACTTTGGAGAAGCAGTTCCTGGATTCACTGTCAGTCCCTAATAGAGTGCTTTGAGCAAATTGACACATAAGCAGAGAAGAATTGGAAGTTTATGCAGGATAAAAAGTGGGCCAATCCCTAGATCCGGATGAACTGTACCTTAGGCTGATGTGGAAGATGAGGGAAGAGGTTGCAGGCTCCTAAACTTTGCGTTTTTGATTTTGCATCTGGCCACAGAGGTGGTGTGATCGAATAGGACATCATTTAATGTAGGTTCAACTTCCACAGTGTTAGAAAAAAAAATCATGGGTTTAAAGACCACCAAGTCTCACATCAGTGGGACCGAAACAACTGTAGAAAATTGTGAAGGCTGTTGAAGCTGGATCACTAAATATCTTCAAGGCTGAGATTGACAGATTTTTAAACAAGTGTTATGGGGAAAATGCAGGAAAGTGGAATGGAGGGTTATCAGAATAAATATACGCTAATTAAAAGGATAAGCAGAATCAGTGACTGGATCGGTATACTGCCACTCATATGACCAATGGTAAGCTTTTTTTCCAATAGCCTGGATTGAGTGGAATTTCAACCTCTCTCCCTGGGGAGTGAGACACAGTTTGGAATGGAATCAAGAGATTCAAGGTATTCTTAAATGCAGTGCTATTAGACAGAAAATACCAGAGGACTGCAACAGCGTGGATTGGATGTCAGGGGAAGTATCTGCTTCAGTGCAGTCAGCACGACCAGAAGGAAGACCTCAGTAAGGCACCTTCCAAGGTCAACCAGTGACCTGCACTGATGAAAAGGGCATTATGTCTATGGTGTGAAGGAGTGCTTAAGACCCCATCACTGTAGTGACTCCCTCCTTCCCTCGCCAAAACTGAATGTGGAGCGGTCCATAGATATGCTGCCAGGAGCAGAGTAGGTCGTCGTGCTTTGATTCGAGCGGTTTTGGTAAGCAGCAGCTCAGCAAAAGGTGCTGGTAAGTTCAGGTAAACTCCTTTTAACTCTAGTCTTAGAGCAGTCGAGATGGCAGTTAGGGCAGTCGCATGTTCTTCCGACAGGATGTGGGAGTTAAGGGCGGTTTCAATTTTTTTATGAGTGCACGTGTGTGGGAAGTGCAGCCAGCTACAGCTCCTTGGAGACCGCGTTCAGGAGCTGGATCTGGATGCACTCCCGATAATCCGAGATACTGAGAACTTCATAGAAAAGGCTGGAGATGATACAAAGAGGTGAATGCAAGTCTGGAGATGTCACAGAGATAGGAAATCCAGGTCGGAGGTCTTACAGAGAGAGGAAAGCAAGGCTGGAGATGTTACAGAGATAGGAAAGCAAGGCTGGAGATGTAACAGAGATAGGAAAGCAAGGCTGGAGAGGTTACAGAGAGAGGAAAGCAAGGTTTGGGAGAAGATTTGTAGCTCGGGTACTCATTGTTGTGGTTCTGTTCGCCGAGCTGGGAATTTGTCTTGCAAACGTTTCGTCCCCTGTCTAGGTGACATCCTCAGTGCTTGGGAGCCTCCTGTGAAGCGCTTCTGTGCTGTTTCCTCCGGCATTTATAGTGGCCTGTCTCTGCCGCTTCCGGTTGTCAGTTCCAGCTGTCCACTGTAGTGGCCAGTAGATTGGGTCCAGGTCGATGTGTTTGTTGATAGAGTCTGTGGATGAGAGCCATGTCTCTAGGAATTCCCTGGCTGTTCTCTGTTTGGCTTGCCCTATAATGGTAGTGTTGTCCCAGGCGAATTCATGTTGCTTGTCGTCTGTGTGTGTGGATACTAAGGATGGCTGGTCGTGTCGTTTCGTGGCTAGTTGGTGTTCGTGTATATGGATCGTTAACTGTCTTCCTGTTTGTCCGATGTAGTGTTTTGTGCAGTCCTTGCATGGGATTTTGTACACTACATTAGTTTTGCTCATGCTGGGTATCGGGTCCTTTGTTCTGGTGAGTTGTTGTCTGAGCATGGCTGTTGGTTTGTGTGCTGTTATGAGTCGTAGTGGTCGCAGTAATCTGGCTGTCAGTTCAGAAATGCTCCTGATGTATGGTAGTGTGGCTAGTACTTTGGGTTGCGGCATGTCCTCGTTCCGTTGTCTCTCCCTTAGGCAAGGACTGCACAAAACACTACATAGGACAAACAGGAAGACAGCTAACGAACCGTATTCATGAACACCAACTAGCCACGAAACGACATGACCAGCTATCCTTAGTAGCCACACACACAGAGGACAAGCAACATGAATTCCACTGGGACAACACTGCCATTATAGGGCAAGCCAAACTGAGAACAGCCTGGGAATTCCTAGAGGCATGGCACTCATCCACAGACTCTATCAACAAACACATCGACCTGGACCCAATATACTGGCCACTACAGCGGACAGCTGGAACTGACAACCGGAAGCGGCAGAGACAGGCCACTATAAGTGCCGGAGGAAACAGCACAGAAGCGCTTCACAGGAGGCTCCCAAGCACTGAGGATGTCACCTAGACACTGGACGAAACGTTTGCAAGACAAATTCCCAGCTCGGCGAACATAACCACAACAGACGAAAGCAAGGCTGGAGATGTTGCAGAGAGTGGAAAGCAAGGTTGCAGATGTTAAAAAGACCTCTCCATTTCTATCTCGCGTGACTGACTCAACACAGACATTTACTATAAACCAACTGACTCCCACAGCTACCGAGATTGCACCTCCTCCCACCATGCCCCCTGTAAAAAACGCCATCCTATATTCCCAATTCCTTTGCCTCCCCCGCATCTGCTCCCAGGAGGACCAGTTCCAATACTGAACAACCCAGATGGCCTCCTTCTTCAAAGACCGCAATTTCCCCTCAGACGAGATTGACGATGCTCTCCACCAAATCTCCTCTACTTCCCGCTCCTCGGCCCTTGCGCCCCGCCTCTCCAATCGCCACCAGCACAGAACCCCACTGGTCCTCACCTACCACCTCACCAACTTCCACATACATCGTATCAGACATCGTCATTTCCGCCACCTCCAAACAGACCCCACCACCAAGGATATATTTCCTTTCCCTCCCCTCCCCTATCAGCGTTCCAGAAAGACCACTCCCTCCGCGACTCCCTCGTCAGTTCCACACCCCCCACCAACCCAACCTCCACTCCCAGCACCTACCCCTGCAACCACAAGAAATACAAAACTTGCGCCCACACCTCCCCCCTCACTTCCCTCCAAGGCCCCAAGGGATCCTTGCATATCCGTCACAAATTCCCCTGCACCTCCACACGCATCATTTACTGCATCCACTGCACCCGATGTGACTTGATATACATTGGGAGACAGGTCGCCTACTTGCGGAACATTTCAGGGAACAGCTCTGGGACACCCGCACCAACTAACCCAACCGCCCTGTTGCTGAACACTTTAACTCCCCCTCCCACTCCGCCAAGGACATGCAGGTCCATGGCCTGATCCATCACCAGACCATGGCAACACGACGCCTGGAGGAAGAGCGCGTCATCTTCCGCCTAGGAATCCTCCAACCACAAGGGATGAATGCAGATTTCTCCAGCATCCTTAATTCCCCTCCCGCACCTTATCTCAGTCCCAACCCTCAGACTCAGTGCCGCCATGTTGACCTGCAATCTTCTTCCCGACATCTCCGCCCCCACCCCCTCTCCGGCCTATCACCCTCACCTTAACCTCCTTCAAACTATCGCTTTCCCACCGCCCTACCCCCGTGTTCCTCCTCCCTACCTTTTATCTTAGCCTGCTTGGCACACCCTCCTCATTCCTGAAGAAGGGCTTATGCCCGAAATGTCGATTCTCCTGCTTCTTGGATGCTGCATGACCTGCTGCGCTTTTCCAGCAACGCATTTTTCAGCTCTGATCTCCAGCATCGGCAGTCCTCAATTTCTCCTCTGATGTTACATAGACAGGAAAGAAAGGCTGGAGATGTTACAGAGAGAGGAAAGCAAGTCAGGAGATGTCTCAGCGATAGGAAAGCAAGCCTGGAGAGGTGACAGAGAGAGAGGAAAGGAAGGCTGGTGATGTTACAGTAGTATGAAAAGTAGTCTGGAGTTGTTACAGAGATAGAAAGCAAGGCTGGAGATATTACAGAGACAGAAATGCAAGGCTGGAGATGTTACAGAGACAGGAAAGCATTCTGGTAATGTTACAAAGAAGGAAAGCAAGTCTGGAGAGGTTACAGAGATTAGCAATGCCAGGCTGGAGATGTTAAAGATACAGCAAAGCAAGGCTGGAGATATTACGGAGAGAGGAAAGCAAGGCCGAAGATGCTACAGAGATAGGAAAGCCAGGTTAGAGATGTGACAGAGATAGGAAAGTAAGGCTGGTGACATTACAGAAATAGGAAAGTAAGCCTGGAGATGTTAGAGTGACAGGAAAGTAAAGCTGGAGACGTTACAGAGATAGGAAAACATCCTGGTAATGTTGCAGAGATCGCAAAGTAAGGCTGGAGATGTTACAGAGAGAGGAAAGCAAGGCTGGAGATGGTTCAGATAGTGGAAAGCAAGGCTGGAGATGTTACAGAGAGAGGAAAGCATGGCCGGTGATGTTACAGAGATAGGAAAGCAAGTTTGCAGATTTAACAGAGAGAGGAAAGCAAGTTTGCAGATGTTACAGAGAGAGGAAAGCAAATCTGGAGATGTTACAGAGAGTGGAAAGCAAGGCCAGAAATGTTAAAGAGATAGGAATGCAAGGCTGGAGATGTTACAGAGAGGGGAAAGCAGGGCTAGAGATGTTACAGAGATAGGAAACCATTCTGGTCATGTTGCAGAGATAGCAAAACCTGGCTGGAAATGTTACAAAGAGAGGAAAGCAAGGCTGGAGATGTTTCAGACAGTGGAAAGCAAGGCCGGTATTGTAAGAGAGATTGGAAAGCAAGGCTGGAGATGTTACAGAGAGAGCAAAGCAAGGCTAGAGATGTTACAGAGAGAGGAAGGCAAGGCTGCAGATGTTACAGAGAGTGGAAAGCAAGGCTGGAGATGTTACAGAGAGTGAAACGCAATGCTGGAGATGTTACTTAGAAAGGAAAACAAGGCTGGAGATGTTACAGAGAGAGGAAATCAAGGCTGGAGATGTTACAGTGATAGGAAAGCAAGGCTGGAGATGTTGCAGAGAGAGGAAAGCAAGGCTGGAGATGTTACAGAGAGTGGAAAGCAAGGCTGGAGATGTTACAGAGATAGGAAAGTAAGGGACGAGATGTTACAGAGATAGGAAATCAAGGCTGGAGATGTTACAGAGAGTGAAACGCAATGCTGGAGATGTTACTTAGAAAGGAAAACAAGGCTGGAGATGTTACAGAGAGAGGAAATCAAGGCTGGAGATGTTACAGTGAGAGGAAAACAAGGCTGGAGATGTTACAGTGATAGGAAAGCAAGGCTGGAGATGTTGCAGAGAGAGGAAAGCAAGGCTGGAGATGTTACCGAGAGAAAAAAGCAAGGCTGGAGATGTTACCGAGAGTGGAAAGCAAAGCTGCAGATGGTTCAGATAGTGGAAAGCAAGGTCATTCATGTTACAGAGATAGGAAAGCAAGTTTCAGATGGTTAAGATCGTGTAAAGCAAGGCTGGATATGTTACAGAGAGAGGAACGCAAAGCTCGCAATGTTACAGAGATTGCAAAGCAAGTTTGCAGATGTCACAGAGAGAGGAATGCAAGGCTGGAGATGTTACAGAGAGAGGAAAGCAAGGCTTGAGATGTTACAGAGATGGGAAAGCAAGTTTGCAGATGTTACAGTGAGAGGAAATCAATGCTGGAGACGTTACAGGTAGGGCAAAGCAAGGCTAGAGATGTTAGCGAGAGTGGAAAGCAAGGCTGGAGATGTTTCAGAGATAGGAAAGCAAGTTTGCAGATGTTACAGAGAGAGGAAAGCAAGACAGGAGATGTTACAGTGAGGGTAAAGCAAGGCTACAGATGTTACAGAGATAGGAAAGCAAGGCTGGATCTGTTACAGACAGTGGTAAGCAATGTTGGAGATGTTACAGACAGTGCAAAGCAAGGCTGGAGATGTTACAGGGAGAGCAAAGCAAGGCTGGTGATGTTACAGAGAGAGGAACGCAAAGCTGGAGAGTTACAGAGAGAGGAAAGCAAGGCTGGAGATGGTTCAGAGAGAGGAAAAAAGGCTGGAGATGTTACAGAGATAGGAAAGCAATGCTGGAGATTTTACAAGTACAGGAAAGAAAGTTTGCAGATGTTACAGAGAGACGAAAACAAGGCTGGAGATGTGAGTGAGAGAGGAAAGCAAGGCTAGCGATATAACAGAGATAGGAAAGCAAGGCAGAAGATGTTTCAGAGAATAGAAAGCAAGGCCTGAGATGTTGCAGAGAGAGGAAAGCAAGGCTGGAGATGTTACAGACAGAGAGGAAAGCAAGGCTGGATATGTTACAGAGAGAGGAATGCAAAGTTGGAGATGTTACAGAGAGAGGAAAGCAAGGCTGGAGATGTTACAGTGATAGGAAAGCAAGGCCGGAGATGTTACAGAGAGAGGAAAGCAAGGCTGGAGATGTTACAGTGATAGGAAAGCAAGGCCGGAGATGTTACAGAGAGAGGAAAGCAAGGATGGAGATGTCACCGAGAGAAAAAAGCAAGGCTGGAGATGTTAACGAGAGAGGAAAGCAAAGCTGCAGATGGTTCGGATAGTGGAAAGCAAGGTCGGACATGTTACAGAGATGGGAAAGCAAGTTTGCAGATGGTTCAGATCGTGGAAAGCAAGGCTGGATATGTGTCAGAGATAGGCAAGCAAGGCTGGAGATGTTACAGAGAGAGCAAAGCAATTTTGCAGATGTTACAGAGAGAGGAAAGCAAGGCTGGAGATGTTACAGGGAGGGTAAAGAAAGGCTACAGATGTTACAGAGAGTGAAAAGCAAGGCTGGAGATGTTACAGACAGTGGAAAGCAATGTTGGAGATGTTACAGACAGTGCAAAGCAAGGCTGGAGATGTTACAGGGAGAGCAAAGCAAAGCTGGTGATGTTACAGAGGGAGGAACGTTAAGCTGGAGAGGTTAAAGAGAGAGGAAAGCAAGGCTGGAGATGGTTCAGAGAGAGGAAAAAAGGCTGGAGATGTTACAGAGAGACGAAAGCAAGGCTGGAGATGTGAGTGAGAGAGGAAAGAAAGGCTAGCGATATAATAGAGATAGGAAAGCAAGGCAGGAGATGTTTCAGAGAGTGAAACGCAAAGCCGGAGATGTTACTGAGAAAGGAAAACTAGGCTGGAGATGTTACAGTGATAGGAAAGCTGGGCTGGAGATGTTACAGAGAGAGGAAAGCAAGGATGGAGATGTTACCGAGAGAAAAAAGCAAGGCTGGAGATGTTACCGAGAGAGGAAAGCAAAGCTGCAGATGGTTCGGATAGTGGAAAGCAAGGTCGGACATGTTACAGAGATGGGAAAGCAAGTTTGCAGATGGTTCAGATCGTGTAAAGCAAGGCTGGATATGTTACAGAGAGAGGAACGCAAAGCTGGTAATGTTACAGAGATTGCAAAGCAAGTTTGCAGATGTCACAGAGAGAGGAATGCAAGGCTGGAAATGTTACAGGGAGAGCAAAGCAAGGCTAGAGATGTTACATAGAGACGAAAGCAAGGCGGAAGATGTTACAGTGAGAGGAAAGCAAGGCTTGAGATGTTACAGAGATAGGAAAGCAACTGTGCAGATGTTACTGAGAGAGGAAAGCAAGGGTCGAGATGCTACCGAGATAGGAAAGCAACGCTGGAGATGTTATGGAGAGAGGAACGCAATGCTGGAGATGTTACAGAGAGAGGAAAGCATGGCCAGGCATGTTAAAGAGAGAGGAAAACAAGGCTGGAAATGTTACAGAGATAGGAAAGCAAGTTTGCTGATGTTACAGAGAGAGGAAAGCAATGCTGGAGATATTACAGTGATTGAAAAGCAAGGCCTGAGATGTTACAGAGATAGGAAAGCAAGGGACGAGATGTTACAGAGAAAGGAAAGCAAGGCTGGAGATGTTACAGAGATAGGAAAGCAAGGGACGAGATGTTACAGAGAGAGGAAAGCAAGGCTGCAGATGATACAGAGAGAGGAACGCAAGGCTGGAGATGTTACTGAGATAGGAAAACAAGGCTGGAGATGTTACCGTGAGAGGAAAGCAAGGCTTGAGATGTTTCAGAGAGTGGAAAACAAGGCTGCAGATATTACAGACAGAGGAACGCAAAGCTGGAGATGTTGTCGAGTGTGGAAAGCAAGGCTGGAGATGTTACAGTGCTGGGAAAGCAAGGTTGGAGATGTTACAGAAAGAGGAAAGCAAGGATGGAGATGTTACCGAGAGAAAAAAAGCAAGGCTGGAGATGTTACCGAGAGAGGAAAGCAAAGCTGCAGATGGTTCAGATAGTGGAAAGCAAGGTCGGAAATGTTACAGAAATAGGAGAGCAAGTTTGCAGATGGTTCAGATCGTGGAAAGCAAGGCTGGATATGTTACAGAGAGAGGAACCCAAATCTGGAGATGTTACAGAGATTGCAAAGCAAGTTTGCAGATGTCACAGAGAGAGGAACGCAAAGCTGGAGATGTTACAGGGAGAGGAATGCAAGGCTGCAGATGTTACAGAGAGAAAAAAGCAAGGCTGGAGATGTTACAGCGAGAGGAAAGCAAAGCTGCAGATGGTTCAAATCGTGGAAAGCAAGGCCCGAGATGATACAGAGATAGGAAAGCAAGTTTGCAGATGTAACAGAGAGAGCAAAGCAAGGCTAGAGATGTTACAGAGAGTGGAAAGCAAGGCTGGATATGGTACAGAGAGAGGAAAGCAAGGCTTGATATGTTACAGAGAGAAGAAAACAAGGCTGGAGATGTTACAGAGAGGGGTAAGCCAGTTTGCAGATGTCATAGAGAGTGGAAAGCAAGTTTGCAGATGTTACAGAGAGAAGAAAGCAAGGCTGGAGATGTTACAGAGAGTGGAAAGCAAGTTTGCAGATGTTACAGAGGGAGGAAAGCAAGGCTGGAGATGTTACTGAGTGGAAAGCAAAGCTGGAGATGGTTCAGATAGTGGAAAGCAAGGCCGGAGATGTTACAGAGAGTGGGAAGCAAGGCAGGATATGTTACAGAGATAGGAAAGCAAGGCTGGAGATGTTACAGAGAGAGGAAAGCAAGGCTGGAGATGTTACAGACAGTGGAAGCAAGGCTGGAGACGTTACAGAGATAGGAATGCAAGGCTGGAGATGGTTCCGATAGTGGAAAGCAAAGCCTGACATATTGCAGAGAGAGGAAAACAAGTTTGCAGATATTACAGAGAGACGAAAGCAAGGCTGTAGATGGTTCAGATAGTGGAAAGCAAGGCTGGAGATGTTACAGAGATAGGAAAGCAAGGCTGGAGATGTTACAGAGAGAGGAAAGCAAAGCTGGAGATGTTAAAGCGAGACGAAAGCAAGGCTGGAGATGTTACAGACAGACGAAAGCAAGGCGGAAGATGTTACAGAGAGAGGAAAGTAAGGCTAGTCATATAGCTGAGACAGGAAAGCAAGGTAGGAGATGTTTCATAGAGTGGAAATCAAAGCCTGAGATGTTACAAAGATAGGAAAGCAAGGCTGGAGATGTTCCAGAGATAGGAAAGCAAGGCTGGAGATGTTATAGAGAGAGGAATGCAAGGCTGGAGATGTTACTGTGAGAGGAATGCATAGCTGGAGATGCTGTAGAGAGTGGAAAGCAAGGCTGCAGATATTACAGACAGAGGAACGCAAAGCTGAAGATGTTGTAGAGAGTAGAATGCAAGGCTGGAGATGTTACAGTGATAGGAAAGCAAGGCTGGAGACGTTACACGGATAGCAAAGCAAGTTTGCAGATGGTACAGAGAGAGGAAAGCAAGGAGGAAGATGTTACAGAGATAGGAAAGCAAGATCGGAGATATTACAGAGAGAGGAACGCAAAGCTGGAGATGTTACAGAGAGTGGAAAGTAAGGCTGGAGATGTTACAGAGATAGGAAAGCACGTTTGCAGATGTTACTGAGAGTGGATAGCAAGTTTGCAGATGTTACAGAGAGAGGAAAGCAATGCTGGAGATGTTACAGAGAGAGGAAAGCAAGGCTGGTGATGCTACCGGGAGAGGAAAGCAAAGCCGGAGATATTTCAGATACTGGAAAGCAAGACCGGAGATGTTACAGATATAGGAAAGCAAGTTTGCAGGTTTAACAGGAAGAGTAAAGCAAGGCTGGAGATGTTACAGAGAGAGGAAGGCAAGGCTGGAGATGTTACAGAGAGAGGAAAGCAAGGCTGGGGATGTCACAGAGAGAGGAAAGCAAGTTTGCAGATGATACAGAGAGAGAAATGCAAGGCTGTATATGTTACAGAGAGAGGAAAGCAAGGCTGGGGATGTCACAGAGATAGGAAAGCAAGGCTGCAGATGTTACAGAGAGAGGGAAGCAAGGCTGGAGATGTTACAGAGATAGGAAAGCGAGATCGGAGATGTTACAGAGAGAGGAACGCAAAGCTGGAAATGTTACAGAGAGAGGAAAGCAAGGGAGGAGATGGTACAGAGAGGGGAAACAAGGCTAGAGATGTTACAGACAATGCAAAGCAAGGCTGGAGATGTTACAGAGAGAGGAGAGCAAAGCTGGATTAGTTACAGAGAGAAGAAAGCATGGCTGGAGATGTTACAGAGTTAGGAAAGCAAGACTGGAGATGTTACCGAGAGAGGAAAGAAAGTTTGCAGATGCTACAGAGGGAGGAACGCAAGGCTGGAAATGTTACCGAGAGAGGAATGCAAAGCTGGAGATGGTTCAGATTGTGGAAAGCAAGGCCGGAGATGTTACAGAGATAGCAAAGCAAGTTTGCAGATGTAACAGAGAGAGGAAAGCAAGGCTAGAGATGTTACAGAGATAGTAAAGCAAGGCTGGAGATGTTACAGAGATAGGAAACCAAGGCTGGAGATGTTACAGATATAGGAAAGCAAGATTGCAGATGTTACAGAGAGAGGAAAGCAAGACTGGAGGTGTTACAGACAGGGGAAAGCAAGGCTGGAGATGTTACAGAGAGAGGAATGCAAGGCTTTAGATGGTTCAGATCGTGGAAAGCAGGGCCGGAGATGTTACAGAGATAGGAAAGCAAGTTTGCAGATGTTACAGAGAGTGGAAAACAAGTTTGCAGATGTTACAGAGAGAGGAAAGCAAGGCTGGATATGTTACAGAGAGAGGAAAGCAAGGCTGGACATGTTGCAGAGAGTGGAAAGCAAGGCCGGGTATGTTACAGAGATAGGAAAGCATGGTCGGACAGGTTACCGAGAGAGGAAAGTAAGGCTGGAGATGTTACAGAGATAGGAAAGCACGTTTGCAGGTGTTACTGAGAGTGGATAGCAAGTTTGCAGATGTTACAGAGTGAGGGGAAAACATGGCTGGAGATGTCACAGAGAGTGGAAAGCAAGTTTGCAGATGTTACAGAGAGAGGAAAGCAAGGCTGTAGATGTTACCGGGAGAGGAAAGCAAAGCCGGAGATATTTCAGATACTGGAAAGCAAGGCCGGAGATGTTACAGATATAGGAAAGCAAGTTTGCAGGTGTAACAGGGAGAGTAAAGCAAGGCTAGAGATGTTACAGAGTTAGGAAATCAAGTTTGCAGATGAAACAGAGAGAGGAAAGCAAGGCTGGAGATGTTACAGAGTGAGGAAAGCAATGCTGGAGATGGTTCAGATAGTGGAAAGCAAGGCCGGAGATGTTACAGAGATAGGAAAGCAAGTTTGCAGATGTTACAGAGAGAGGAAAGCAAAGGTCGAGGTGCTACCGAGATAGGAAAGCAACGCTGGAGATGTTATGGAGAGAGGAACGCAATGCTGGAGATGTTACAGAGAGAGGAAAGCAAGTTTGCAGATGTAACAGAGAGAGGAAAGCAAGGCTAGAGATGTTACAGAGAGAGGAAAGCAAGGCTGGAGATGTTACAGCGAGAGGAAAGCAAGGCTGGAGATGTTACAGATATAGGAATGCAAGGCCGGAGATGTTACTGAGATAGGAAAGCAAGGCAGGAGATGTTACAGAGATAGGAAAGCAAAGCTGGATATGTTATAGAGATTGGAAAGCAAAGATGGATATATTACAGAGATAGGAAATCAAAGCTGGATATGTTACAGAGATGGGAAAGCAATCTGGAAATGTTACAGAGAGAGGATAGCAAGGCCGGAGATGTTAGAGAGAGAGAGGAAAGCAAGGCTGGAGATGTTACAGAGATAGCAAAGCAAGTCTGCAGATGTGACAGAGAGTAGAAAACAAGTTTGCAGATGTTACAGAGAGAGGAAAGCAAGGCTGGAAATGTTACAGAGAGAGGAAATCAAGGCTAGAGATGTTACAGAGAGTGGAATGCGAGGCAGGGGATGTTTGCGAGAGTGGAAAGCAAGTCTGGAGATGTTACAGAGATAGCAATGCAAGTTTGCAGATGTTACAGAGAGTGGAAAGCAAATTTGCAGATGTTACAGCAAGAGGAACCCAAAGCTGGAGATGTTACAGAGAGTGGAAAGCAAGGCTGGAGATGTTACAGAGATAGGAAAGCAAGGCCGGTGATATTTCAGAGATATGAAAGCCAGTCTGGAGATGTTACAGAGATAGAAAAGCAAGGCCGGAGATGTTACTGAGATAGGAATGCAAGGCAGAAGATGTTAAAGATATAGGATAGCAAGTTTGCCGATGTTGCAGAGAGACGAAAGCAAGGCTGGAGATGCTACAGAGATAGGAAAGCAAGGCTGGAGATGTTACAGAGAGAGGAAAGCAAGGCTGGAGATGTTACAGAGATAGGAAAGCAAGGCAGGAGATTTTACACAGATAGGAAAATAAGTCTGGAGATGTTGAGGAGAGATACGAATGGAAGGCTGGAGATGTTATAGAGACTGAATATCAAAGCTGGAGATATTTTTGAGACAGAAAAGCAAGGCTGCAGATGTTACAGGTGGAAAGCAAGTTTGCAGATGTTACAGAGAGAGGAAAGCAAGGCTGGAGATGTTGAGGAGAGTGAGGAAAGCAAAGCTGGAAATGTTATAGAGAGCGAACATCAAGGCTGGAGATATTTCTGAGACAGAAAAGCAAGGCTGGAGATGTTACAGAGATAGGAAAGCAAGATAGGAGATGTTACAGAGATAGGAAAGCATGTCTGGAGAGGTTACATAGATAGGAATGCAAACCTGGAGATGTTACAGTGATAGGAAAGCAAGGCTGGAGATGTTACAGAGATTAGCAATGCCAGGCTGCAGATGGTAATGAGATAGGAAAGCAAGGTAGGAGATGTTACAGAGATGGGAAAGCAAGGCTGGAGATGTTACAGAGAGAAGAAAGCAAGGGTGGAGATGTTACAGAGAGTGGAATGCAAGTCTGGAGAATCTGTACTGGGTGGGCCATTTCAAATCCACCACCCAGAGGGGATCAGCAGCAGCACTGTTAATCGACATGGTTGTGTCCAAAAGGTCATAGCTGCTTGACTGGGTCTGCACTGGGTCGGGAGGGAATGACTGACAGGGAGAAACATACTTTACCTCATCTTCTCCAATCTACCGGCTGCGGACACATTGACGATGGCCATATTGGGAGCAGTGACTACTGCACACAGTATTTCTGGAGACAAAGCTCCACTTTCACATTGTGAATAGTGTGTGTGTGTGCGCGCGCGCACATTTGAGAGATGCTATCACCATTCTAAACGGAACAGATTTCAAAGCGATCTCGAACTCAGCACTGGCCTGTGTGAGGTGAGGTGGGTCATTACCTAAAGAAGCAGATTTGTACTCTTGCATAATTTTCACTGTCCATGCCTGGCATATGCTCCACTTTACCCTGACCATCAGGGCAGGGGATAAACCCTTGTTCAATGGGGAATACAGGAGGACGATCCAAGAGCAGCACCAGGTACACCTCACAATGAGGTGACTTTACCAAACAGGACCACTTACTCACCAAATAGCAGAAATAGCTCGTGACAGACATATCTAACCAACAAATCAGACCTAATCTCTGCAATCCTGTCACATGCAGTCAGGTTGAATTGTGTGGTCAATCAAATAACTCAATAGAGAAAGAGGATCCCCACATACAACTTCCTCAATGATGGATAAGCCTAGAACAGCAATAGAAAAAATTAGGCCCAATCATTCACAATAATTGTCAGGCAGAAGTATCAATGGGATGATCTAGTTTAGTCTCCTCCATATGGCATTCTTCAGCTAATTCGATTCACTGTATGTGGTATATACAAACGGCTGGAGGGATTGGAGAATTCAAAGGCTGTGGGCCTTGATAAAATTCCAATCGAGCTATTCCTGCTGGGATACAGCACTGGGAACTACCTGACAATTTGGGAAACTATCCGGGTGTGGATTCAACGATATGGTCAGTCCAGTTCTGGATAACGGTAATCCCTGGGATATTGCTAGGTGGGTGTTCAATGATGGTGGCATTGAAGATTGGAAGATATGGGTGTGTCCGTGTGTGTCCTGTACACACACAGACAAAACATCAGACAATCAATGACTGCCCCATTGCTCTAATCCCAATCATTAAAAAGTGATGAGGATGTCATCTACAGTGGGATCAAGCAGCACTTCCTCAACACCAACCTGATCACTGAAGCTCAGTTTGGGCTCTCATCCCTTGGGCTCATTGAACCCTGGGTTTAATGATGCACAACAAGAAAACACAGCTGAAATCTAGAGGGGAGGCGACAGTGGCTGCACTTAACATCATCATAACTGCATTTGACCAAATGTCATATCCAGGATTAACGGCAAAACTGGAGCAAATAGGAATCAACTACACTGGCTGAAGTTATACCTGAAAGGAAGGTGGCTGGGGTTGGTGGGAAGCAGACATCTCAGCTCCAGGACAGCTCTGCAGCAGTTCCCCGGGAGAGGGATTTCTGAGTAAACCTGTAGATCAAAATTGGAAAGGTAAGGCAGTGTACTCCAACAGGATAATAAGGCTGCTCTCTCGTTAGACGGAGACGGCTGGTGGCAGTTTAACTGGACAGTCATCATGCCTCAAGTAAGGGAGAGGTTGAGTAGGACAGTCCTTTAGTCACTCCAGTCAGTGAAGGAATTAAATCCACACTGTTAGCATTAATATCTAGCCGTCCAATTGATTGAGCTAACCAAGTCCTCCCTCAGCTTCATGGGGAAGATACTGTAACATTATTCTGCTCAGATATGTTGTTAGACACCTCTGGAGCAGGTGGAACGAGAAGCAAGCTTCCTAGCTCAGAGAGAGGGACAGTATCAGTGAGCTCTCAGAGTGCTCTGTGCCCCAGGCCCAATCATAAATGACCATCCCTACACTGTAAAGTCACAACTGGGAATGTTTGCCAATGATTGGACAATGTTCAACACCATTCGTGATTTACTCAGATACTGAAGCAATCCTTATCCAAAAGCAACAAGGACCTGGAAATATGCAGGTGTGTGCTTAACAGTGACAAGTACCATTCCCATTACACATGTGCCAGACAACAATTACCTCTGACAATAGAAAACTGAACCATACCTTCCAATGTTCAATGCCACCACCATCACTGAACACCCACCAAGCAATATCCCGGGGATTCTCATTATCCAGAACTGGACTGACCATATAATTTCATTACCCATTCCTGTGAAGGGTTTATACTAAAACGTCGACTCTCCTGTACCGCAGATGCTGCCTGACTTGTTGTGCTTTTATTCAGTGCCACAATTTGCTACATATAAATTGACTGGCAACAAGAATATGTCAGGAGCTAGGAATCCTGAAGAAATAACTACCTTGTGGTTTCCGAAAGCCAGCACGCCATCTATAAGACACACATTGAATGTGTGTGTGATGGAATAGCCCCATTTGCCTGTGTGAGTGCAGCTTCAACCCTCATCCACTGGCACTCAGTAGCAGAAATGTCTGCCATCTAAACGGTGCTCTGCAGAAATTTACCAAGGCTCCTTACAATGTACCTCCGAAACCAAGACCATCAAGAAGCACAAGGGAAGTAGACACATGGGATCATCACCATGTTCACGTTCCATTCCAAGCCACCCACCATCCTGATTGGGAAGCATACTGCGGTTCTTTCAGTGTCACTATTTCAACGTCTCTCCATAATGCACATCTACAACACATGGACTGCAATGGGTCAATGCAGCAGTCACCCCCACTTTCTCAAGGGCAATACGGGATGGGCAATAAATACCATCCCAATCATATTCTATGAATAAATTAAATTGAAAAATATTGTCATGCCCAATGCTGGACACTGTGCTTTGGTTTTTGTCTGTACAGGCTGGTGAAGTCCAGGCAGGAACTTGGTTTTCATGAACAGCTGAAGGAAAATGATGTTTGAAACAATCTGTCCATCTCTCAGATGCATGGTCCACATACCGAGCATCACACAGACACAGACATTCATATCCCACATTACCGAGCTCTGAGATAGACAGAAGCAATTCAAAATGTACGCCTATCAGACTGTAACATGTTTAAACACACAGTGATATTGTTGCCACGAAAATGATTATGAGTGTGCATTAACAGGGAGAAAGTGAGCACTGCAGATGCTGGAGATCAGAGTCAAAAAGTGTGGTTCTGAAAAAGCACACCCGTTCAGGGATCATCTGAGGAGCAGGAGAGTCAACTATTTGTTCACAATATTAATATAAGGGAAAATAGTTGTATATTTTCAAAGTCCTCGTACTGAATGATAATGTGGTCTTGGTAGTGGTAATGGGACTCATCATTTCAATGTTCCTTACTGTGAGTTGGGCACTGTTTTCATGATATTGTTGTTATAAAAGTGAACTGAATAAGGCGGGGGGGGGTATATAATGTTTATTGGACAATCTAAAAGTTGGTATTAATAAAGGCTATCGAAACTTCAGCAAAGAGACTTTACTGTTCAATGTGAGAACAATGCTGCAAACATTTACACAGAGATTTCCAGCTCAAATCACACACAAGAATGTTGGGCTGGGATCATACTGTCCATTAATGGAGCTGCACAATTCTATTTGGATACTGACATTGTAGGGCTAACATACACTGGATATGGTTTATGAGGGATTCAATGTAAGATGCCATGTGCTGCAGGAGCCTTTATAACACCTTCATTCAGGATCGGGTCTAAGGTATAGTATTACAGAATTTAGGTGGCACACAGAAGAGATATATTTGCAAGACATCGTTGTTTACAGGTCATTGTTACAAATGGTGGACTGCGTCTGAACCAGCGCCATGTGCTAGTCCATTGACCAGTTTACCCCACTCATATCTCCCCATTGTTCAGGTATGTCTCTAACCGGTCTGTTGTGAGGCATTGTGTGAGTAACAGCCCAGCTCCAGTTTGGAAGCTCTCTGAACAGATTGTGAAGATGGCCAGTGTTTTGGAGGTCATGATGAGGCTCAATAACTGTGTCTGAATTCAGGCTTTTTTCTCAAAGTCATTTTCGACAGCTTTGCTGCCTGCAAGATGGTGTGTTCATTGATCTGAAAATGAATTGGCTGTTTACTACAGTCACTGAATTGTGATGAGTTAGGTGTGCACTCTGGTAATTCGAATATTCAACGGAAAAACAATGATGTTTGGTTTATTTTAAAATATGTAAGAAATAAAGTGATATTAACTCTTCATCACACAAAATGTAAAAGTGACCTGCAGTATATTTCCCTCAGACTAATCAAGCAAAAGTTAACTATTGCCTCTGAAGCAGGATTCTGTGAACAGGACTATGTCCCAGGCAACTTCACCATCTTCTCTGGTAGGGTCTGTCCCCCTGACAGGGCACAGCCAGGCTGAGGGGGCAGCTCCTTGGCATACAGTCAATACAGTGCTCAGCATTGATGCTGGATCCTATGGCTGCTAGACTGCTCTGTGGCAGGCTATGGGGAAATCAATTAAAGGGAAACATATCATTGACAACATCAACACCGATCTGCCTGCTGCAGAGACACTTCTACATTTCATATACTTTATAAGAATGGATACTGCACAATGGGAAGCAAGGGCAATGACTGGGACAAACTTTAAACAAATTGAGCAACAAATGATGAGGCATCCATGAGATGCAATGGGCCATTGGCAGCAGAAGAATCGTGCTCAGTACAACTCATACAGTCTGCACCTCCACGGCGCAACATACCGTCTAGTGTACAGTATCGATCTTGGCTCGACATACCAACATCAGTACAATAACCACCATGGCCCGACATACCTCTCACTGTCCAATAACCATCACAGCCCGACATACCTCCCGCTGTAGAGTAACCAACACAGGACGAAATACCTCTCACTGTACAATAACGACCACAGCCCGACATACCTCCCACTGTGCTGTAACCATCACACCCCGACATACCTCCCACTGTACAGTAACCATCACGGACCGACATACCTCCCACTGTACAGTAACCATCACACCCCAACATACCTCCCACTGTACAGTAACCATCATACCCCAACATACCTCCCACTGTACAGTAACCATCACGGCCCGACATTCCTCTCACTGTACAGTAATCATCGCAATCCGACATACCTCCCACTGAACAATAAGCATCACGGCCAGACATACCTCCCACTGTACAGAATCCATCACAGCCCGAAATACCTCTCACTGTACAGTAACCATCACGGCCTCAAAAAACTCCCACTGTACAGTAACCATCACAGCCCAACGTACCTCTCAATGGACAGTAACCATCATACCCCAACATACCCTCCTCTGTACAGTAACCATCACGGCCCGAAATACCTCTAACTGTACAGTAAACATCGCAGTCCGACATACCTCCCACTGAACAATAAGCATCACGGCCCCAAATACCTCCCAATGTACAGTAACCATCCCACCCCGACATACCTCACACTGTACAGTAATCATCACGACCCCAAATACCTCCCACTGTACAGTAACCATCACGGCCCGACATACCTCCCACTGTACAGTAACCATCACGACCCCAAATACCTCCCACTGTACAGTAACCATCACGGCCCAACGTACCTCTCACTGTACAGTAACCATCCCACCCCGACATACCTCCCACTGTACAGTAACCATCACGGCCCTAAATAACTCCCACTGTACAGTAACCATCACGGCCCAACGTACCTCTCACTGTACAGTAACCATCACGGCCCAACGTACCTCTAACTGGACAGCAACCATCATACCCCAACATACCCTCCACTGTACAGTAACCATCACGGGCCGAAAAACCTCCCACTGTACAGTAACCATCACACACCAACATACCTCGCACTATACAGTATCCATCACACCCCGGCATACCACTGTAAAGTAACCATCATGGCCTGATATACCTCCCACTGTACAGTAACCATCACGGCCCGACATACCTCCCACTGTACAGTAACCATCACGGTCCGACATAACTCCCACTGTACAGTAACCATCACGCCCCGACATGCCTCCCACTGTACAGTCACCATCACAGCCCGACATACCTCCCACTGTACAGTAACCATCACGGTCTGACATACTTCCCACTGTACAGTAACCATCACACCTTGACATACCTCCCACTGTACAGTAACCATCACACCCCGACATACCTCCCATTGTATAGTAACCATCACACCACGACATACCTCCCACTGTACAGTAATCATCACATCCCGATATACCTCCCACTGTACAGTAACCATCACGGTCTGACATACCTCCCACTGTACAGTAACCATCACACCCCGACATACCTCCCATTGTAAAGTAACCGTCACGGCCTGTTTTACCTCCCATTGTACAGTAACCATCATGGCCCGACATACCTCCCACTGTACAGTAACGATCATGGCTTGACATACCTCCCCCTGCACAGTAACTGCAAAGCCCGGCATACCTCCCACTGTACAGTAACCATCACGGCCCGAAATACCTCCCACTGAACAGAAACTGTCACGGCGTGACATACCTCCCACTGTACAGCATACATCACGGCCCGACATACCTCTCACTTTACAGTAACCATCACAACCCGTCATACCTCCAACTGTACCGTAACCATCACGGCCCGACATACCTCGCACTGAACAGTAACCATCACGGCCCGACATACCTCCCACTGTACAGTAACCATCACGGCCCGACATACCTCACACTGTACAGTAACCATCACGGCCCGACATCCCTCCCACTGTACAGTAACCATCACAGCCCGACATACCTCCCACTGTACAGTAACCATCACAGCCCGACATGCCTCTCACTGTACAGTAACCATCACACCCCGACATACCCCCCACTGTACAGTAACCATCACGGCCCGACATACCTCCCACTGTACAGTAACCATCACGGACAAACATACCTCCCACTGTACAGCAACCATCACACCCCGACATACCTCCCACTGTACAGTAACCATCACACCCCGACATACCTCCTACTGTGCAGTAACCATCACGGACAAACATACCTCCCACTGCACAGTTACCATCACGGACCGACATACCCCCCACTGTACAATAACCATCACAGCCCCAAATACCCCTCACTGTACAGTAAGCATCACGGCCCAAAATACCCCTTACTGTACAATAACCATCACGGTCAGACTTACCTCCCACTGTACAGTAACCACCAAGGCCCGACATATCTCCCACTGTACAGTAACCATCACACCCCGACATACCTCCCACTGTACAGTAACCGTCACTGCTTGACATACCTCCCACTGCACAGTAACCATCACAGCCCATCATACCTCACACTGTACAGTAACCATCCTGTCCTGACATACGTCCCACTGTTCAGTAACCATCATGACCTGATATTCCTTCCAATGTACAGTAACCAACCAGGCCTGACATACCACCCACTACACAGTAACCATTAAAGCCCAGCATACGTCTCACTGTACAGTAACCATCACGGCCTGATATTTCTCCCACTGTACAGGAACTATCACGGCCCGACATACTTCCCATTGAACAGTAATGATCACGGCTTGACATACCTCCCACTGCACAGTAACTGTCAAAGCCCGACATCCCTCCCACTGTACAGTAACCATCACGGTCCGACATACTTCCCACTGTACAGTATCCATCACACCCCGACATACCCCCCACTGTACAGTAACCATCACGGTCCGACATACCTCCCACTGTACAGTAACCATCACACCCCGACATACCTCCCACTGTACAGTAACCATCACACCCCGACATACCTCCCACTGTGCAGTAACCATCACACCCCGAAATACCTCTCACTGTACAGTAACCATCACACCCCGACATACCTCCCACTGTAAAGTAACCATTACGGTCCGACATACCTCCAAGTGTACATTAACCATCACACCACGACATACCTCAAACTATACAGTAACTATCACGGACCGACATATCTCCCACTGTACAGTAACCATCACGGCCCGACGTACCTCTGACTGTACAGTAACCATCATACCCCGATATACCCTCCACTGTACAGTAACCATCACAGCCCGACATACCTCCCACTGTAGAGTAAACATCACGGCCCAACATACCTCCCACTGTACGGTAACAGTCACGGCCTCTAATACCTCACACTGTACAGTAACCACCACACCCCGACATACCTCACACTGTACAGTAACCATTCACAGTCCGATATACCTCTCACTGTACAGTAACCGGCACTGCCCAAAATACCTCCCACAGTACAGTAACCATCACGGTCTGACATAGATCCCACTGTACAATAACCATCACAGTCCCAAATACCTCTCACTGTACAGTAATCATCATAGGCCGAAATGCCTCCCACTGTACAGTAACCGTCACGGCCTGACATACCTCCCACTGTACAGTAACCATCACACCCTGACATACCTCCCACCGTACAGTAACCATGCCGGCCCGACATACTGTGCACTGTACAGTAACCATCACGGCCTGGTATTCCTTTCACTGTACAGTAACCATCACGGCCAGACATACCTCCCACTGTACAGTAACCATCACGGCCCGACATTCCTCCCACTGTACAGTAACCATCACACCCTGACATACCCTCCACTGTACAGTAACCATCACAGCACAAAATAACTCTCGCTGTACAGTAATTTTCACAGTCCGACATACCTCCGACTAAACAATAACCATCACGGCCCCAAATACCTCAAACTGTACAGAAACCATCACGGGCCGAAATACCTCCCACTGTACAGAAACCATCACACCCCGACATACCTCGCACTGTACAGTAACCATCACGGCCCGACATACCTCCCACTGTACAGTAACCATCACGGCCCGACATACCTCCCACTGTACTGTAACCATCACGGCCCGACATACCTTCCACTGTACAATAACCATCACAACCCGTCATACCTTCAACTGTACCGTAAACATCAGGGCCCGACATACCTCGCACTGTACCATAACCATCACGGCTTGATATTCCTCCCACTGTACAGAAACCATCATGGCCAGACTTACCTCCCACTTTACATTAACCACCAAGGCCCGACATACCTCCCACTGTACAGTAACCATCACGGCCCGACATATGTCCAATGTACAATAACCATCACACCCCGACAGACCTCCCACTGTACAGTAACCATCACGGTGGGGCATACCTCCCACTGTACAGTAACCATCTTTGCCCGACCTACCTCCCACTGTACAGTAACCATCACGGCCTGACATACCCTCCACTGCACAGTAACCATCACGGCCCGACATACCTCCCACTGCACAGTAACCATCACGGCCCGACATACCTCCCATTGTACAGGGACCATCTTTCCCCGACATACCTCCCACTGTGCAGTAACCATCACGGCCTGACATACCCTCCACTGTACAGATACCATCACGGCCCGATATACCTCCCACTGTAGAGTAACCATCACGACCCGATATACGTCCCACTGTACAGTAAACATCATGGACCGACATACCTCCCATTGTACAGTAACCATCACGGCCTGACATATCTCCCACTGTACAGTAACCATCACGGCCTGACATATCACCCACTGCACAGTTACCATCACGGACTGACATACCTCCCACTGTCGAGTAACCATCACGGTCTGACATAGATCCCAGTACACAATAACCATCACGGCCAGAAATTCATCACACTGTACAGTAACCATCACAGTCTGACATACCCCCCACTGTACAATAACCATCACAGCCCCAAATACCTCTCACTGTACAGTAAGCATCACGGCCCAAAATACCTCTCACTGTACAATAATCATCACGGTCAGACTTACCTCCTACTGTACAGTAACCACCAAGGCCCGACATATCTCCCACTGTACAGTAACCATCACACCCCGACATACCTCCCACTGTACAGTAACAGTCACGGCTTGACATACCTCCCACTGTACAGTAACGATCACAACCCATCATACCTTCCACTGTATAGTAACCATCACGCGCGACATACCTCCCACTGTACCGCAACCATCACGGCCCGACACGCCTCTCACTGTCCTGTAACCATCACAGCCCGACATACCTCCCACTGTACAGTAACCATCCCGGCCTGACATACCTCACACTGTACAGTAACCATCCTGGCCTGACATATGTCCCACTGTTCAGTAACCATCACGGTCGGACCTACCTCCCACTGTACAGTAACCATCACACCCAGAATTACCTCCAACTGTACAGTAACCATTACGGCCCGACATACCTCCCACTGTGCAGTAACCATCACGGCTTGATATTCCTCCCACTGTACAGAAACCATCATGGCCAGACTTACCTCCCACTTTACAATAACCACCAAGGCCCGACATACCTCCCACTGTACAGTAACCATCACGGCTTGACATACCTCCCACTGTACAGTAACCATCACGGCCTGACATACGTCCCGCTGTACAGTAACCATCACGGACCGACATACATCCCACTGTACAGTAACCATCACACCCAGACATACCTCCAACTGTACAGTAACCATTACGGCCCGACATACCTCACACTGTGCAGTAACCATCACGGCACGACACACCTCCCACTGTACAGTAACCATCACACCCCGACATACCTCCCACTGTACAGTAACCATCACACCCCGATAAACCTCCCACTGTATCGTAAACATCACGGCCTGATATACCTCCAATTGTACAACAACCATCCCGGCCCGACATACCGACCACTGTACAGTATGAATCGCAGCCCGACATACCTCCCACTGTACAGTAACCATCCGGGCCTGACATACCTCCCACTGTACAGTAACCGTCACTGCCCGATATACCTCCCACTGTACAGTAACCATCACAGCCCCAAATATCTCTCACTGTACAGTAACCATCACGGCCCGACATACTTCACACTGTACAGTAATAATCACATCCCGACATACCTCCCACTGTACAGTAAACATCACACCCTGACATACCTCCCATTGTACAGTAACCATCATGGCCCGACATACCTCCCACAGTACAGTAACCATCACGGCCCGACATACCTCCCACTGTACAGTAACCACCAAGGCCCGACATACCTCCCACTGTACAGTAACCATCATGGCCCGACATACCTCCCACTGTACAGTAACCACCAAGGCCCGACATACCTCCCACTGTACAGTAACCATCACAGCCCGACATACCTCCCACTGTACAGTAACCACCAAGGCCCGACATACCTCCCACTGTACAGTAACCATCACAGCCCGACATATCTCCCACTGTACAGTAACCATCACACCCCGACATACCTCCCACTGTACAGTAACGGTCACGGCTTGACAGACCTCCCACTGTACAGTAACCATCACACCCCGACAGACCTCCCACTGTACAGTAACCATCACACCCCGACATACCTCCCACTGTACAGTAACCATCACACCCCGACATACCTCCTACTGTACAGTAACCATCACGGCCTGACATACCTCCCACAGTACAGTAACCATCACACCCCGACATACCTCCTACTGTACAGTAACCATCACGGCCCGACATACCTCCCACTGTACAGTAACCATCACGGCCCGACATACCTCCCACTGTACAGTAACCATCACGGCCCGACATACCTCCCACTGTACAGTAACCATCACGGCCCGACATACCTCCCACTGTACAGTAACCATCACGGCCCGACATACCTCCCACTGTACAGTAACCATCACACCCTGACATACCTCCCATTGTACAGTAACCATCACACCCCAACATACCTCACACTGTACAGTAACCATCACGGGCCGACATACCTCTCACGGTGCAGTAACCATCACGGCCTGACATACCCTACACTGTACAGTAACCATCGCGGCCCGATATACCTCCCACTGTACAGTAACCATCACGGCCTGATATACCTCCCACTGTACAGTAAACATCACGATACAAAATACATACCACTGTACATTAACCACCACACCCCACATACCTCCCACTGTACAGTAAACATCACGGCCTGACATACCTCCCATTGTACAACAATCATCACGGCCTGACATACCTCCCAATATACAGTAACCATCACGGTCTGATATTCCTTCCACTGTACAGTAACCGTCACGGCCCAACATACCTCCCACTGTACAGTAACCATCACGGCCCGGCATACCTACCACTGTACAGTAAACATCACACCCCGACATACCTCCCATTGTAGAGGAAACATCACGGCCCGACTTACCCTCCACTGCACAGTAACCATCACGGCCCGACATACCTCCCACTGTGTAGTAACCATCACACCCCGACATACCTCCCACTGTACAGTAACCATCACCGCCCGACATACCTCCCACTGTAATGTAACCGTCACGGCCTGACATACCTCCCACTGTACAGAAACCAGCACAGCCCGACATACCTCCCACTGTACAGTAACCGTCACGGCCTGGCATACCTCCCACTGTACAGAAACCATCACGGCCCGACATACCTCCCACTATACAGTAACCATCACAGACCGGCATACCTCCCACTGTACAGTAACCATCACAGCCCGACATACCTCCCACTGTACAGTAACCAACACGGCCCGGCATACCTACCACTGTACAGTAAACATCACGGCCCGACTTACCTCCCACTGTAAAGTAACCATCACAGCCTGACATACCTCCCATTGTACAGTAACCATCATGGCCCGACATACCTCCCACTGTACAGTAGCCATCACGGCCAGACGTACCTCCCACTGCACAGTAACCACCAAGGCCCGACATACCTCCCACTGTACAGTAACCATCACGGCCTGATATACTTCCCACTGTACAGTAACCATCACGCCCTGACATACCTCCCATTGTACAGTAACCATCACACTGTTGACATCCCTCCCACTGTACAGTAACCATCACAGCCCGACATACCTCCCACTGCACAGTAACCATCACTCCCCATCATACCTCCCATTGTATAGTAACCATCATACCCCGACATACCTCCCAATGTACAGTAACCATCACGGCCCGACATACCTCCCACTGTACAGTAACCATCACGGCCCGACTCACCTCTCACTGTCCTGTAGCCATCACAGCCCGACATCCCTCCCACTGTACTGTAACCGTCCCGGCCTGACATACCTCACACTGTACAGTAACCATCCTGGCCTGATATACGTCCCACTGTAGAGTAACCATCACGGACCGACATACCTCCCACTGCACAGTTACCATCACGGACCGACATACCTCCCACTGTCGAGTAACCATCACGGTCTGACATAGATCCCAGTATACAATAAAGATCACGGCCAGAAATTCCTCACAATGTACAGTAACCATCACAGTCTGACATACCTTCCACTGTACAGCAACCATCACGGCCCGACACACCTCTCACTGTCCTGTAACCTTCACAGAACGACATCCCTACCACTGTACTGTAACCATCCCGGCCTGACATACCTCACACTGTACAGTAACCATCCTGGCCTGACATACGTCCCACTGTACAGTAACCATCACGGCCCGACGTACCTCCCACTGTACTGTAACCATGACAGCCCGACATTCCTCCCACTGTACAGTAAACATCACACCCTGACATACCTCCCATTGTACAGTAACCATCATGGACCGACATACCGCCAAATGTACAGTAACCACCAAGGCCCGACATAACTCCCACTTGTACAGTAACCATCACAGCCCGACATACCTCCCATTGTACAGTAACCATTATGGACCGACATACCTCCCACTGTACAGTAACCACCAAGGCCCGACATACCTCCCACTGTACAGTAACCATCACAGACCGACATACCTCCCACTGTACAGTAACCACCAAGGCACGACATACCAACCATTGTTCAGTAACGGTCACGGCTTGACAGACCTCCCACTGTACAGTAACCATCACAGCCCGACATACCTCACATTGTACAACAACCATCACGGCCTGACATACCTCCCAATATACAGTAACCATCACGGCCTGATATTCCTTCCACTGTACAGTAACCATCCCGGCCTGACTTACCTCACACTGTACAGTAACCATCACGGCCCGACATACCTCCCACTGTACAGTCACCATCACGGCCCGACATACCTCCCACTGTACATTAACCATCACGGCCCGACATACGTCCCACTGTACAGTAACCATCACACACTGACATACATCCCACTGTACAGTAACCATCACGGACCGACATACCTCCCACTGTACATTAACCATCACGGCCCGACATACCTCCCACTGTGCAGTAACCATCACACCCCGACATACCTCCCACTGTACATTAACCATCACGGCCCGACATACCTCCCACTGCACAGTAATCATCACGGTCCGACATACCTCCCACTGTACAGTAACCATCACATAGCGACATACCTCCCACTGTACATTAACCATCACGGCCCGACATACCTCCCACTGTACAGTAAACATCACGGCCTGACATACCTCCCACTGTACAGTAACCATCACACCCCGACATACCTCCCACTGTACAGTAACCATCATGGCCCGACATACCGCCCACGGTACAGTAACCACCAAGGCCCGACATACCTCCCACTGTACAGTAACCATCACAGCCCGACATACCTCCCACTGCACAGTAACCATCACGGCCCGACATACCTCCCACTGTACAGTAACCATCACAGCCCGACATACCTCACACCGTACAGTAACCATCACGGCCCGACCTACCTCCAACTGTGCAGTAACCATCACACCCCGACATACCTCCCACTGTACAGTAACCATCACACCCCGACATACCTCCCACTGTACAGTAACCATCCCGGACCGACATAACCCCCACTGTACAGTAACCATCGCACCCCGACATACCTCCCGCTGTACAGTAACCATCACACCCCGACATACCTCCCACTGTACAGTAACCATCACGGCCCGACATAAGTCCCACTGTACAGTAACCATCACAGACCGGCATACCTCCCACTGTACAGTAACCATCACAGCCCGACATACCTCCCACTATACAGTAACCATCACGGCCCGGCATACCTCCCATTGTAGAGGAAACATCACGGCCCGACTTACCCTCCACTGCACAGTAACCATCACAGCCCGATAGACCTCCCACTGTACAGAAACCATCACGGCCCGATATACCTCCCACTGTACAGTAACCATCACGGCCCGACATACCTCCCACTGCAATGTAACCGTCACGGCCTGACATACCTCCCACTGTACAGAAACCAGCACAGCCCGACATACCTCCCACTGTACAGTAACCGTCACGGCCTGACATACCTCCCACTGTACAGTAACCATCACGGACCGACATACCTCCCACTATACAGTAACCATCACAGATCGGCATACCTCCCACTGTACAGTAACCATCACAGCCCGACATACCTCCCACTGTACAGTAACCATCACGGCCCGGCATACCTACCACTGTACAGTAAACATCACGGCCCGACTTACCTCCCACTGTACAGTAACCATCCCGGTCTGACATACCCCCCACTGTACAGTAACCATCGCACCCCGACATACCTCCCGCTGTACAGTAACCATCACACCCCGACATACCTCCCACTGTACAGTAACTATCACAGCCCGACATACCTCCCACTGTACAGTAACCATCACAGACCGGCATACCTCCCACTGTACAGTAACCATCACAGCCCGACATACCTCCCACTGTACAGTAACCATCACGGCCCGGCATACATACCACTGTACAGTAAACATCACACCCCGACATACCTCCCATTGTAGAGGAAACATCACGGCCCGACTTACCCTCCACTGCACAGTAACCATCACAGCCCGATAGACCTCCCACTGTACAGAAACCATCACGGCCCGATATACCTCCCACTGTACAGTAACCATCACCGCCCGACATACCTCCCACTGTAATGTAACCGTCACGGCCTGACATACCTCCCACTGTACAGAAACCAGCACAGCCCGACATACCTCCCACTGTACAGTAACCGTCACGGCCTGGCATACCTCCCACTGTACAGAAACCATCACGGCACGACATACCTCCCACTATACAGTTACCATCACAGACCGGCATACCTCCCACTGTACAGTAACCATCACAGCCCGACATACCTCCCACTGTACAGTAACCATCACGGCCCGGCATACCTACCACTGTACAGTAAACATCACGGCCCGACTTACCCTTCACTGCACAGTAACCATCACAGCCCGATAGACCTCCCACTGTACAGTAACAATCACGGCCCGACATACGTCCCACTGTACAGTAACCATCACGGCCCGGCATACCTACCACTGTACAGTAAACATCACGGCCCGACTTACCCTCCACTGCACAGTAACCATCACAGCCCGATAGACCTCCCACTGTACAGTAAACATCACGGCCCGACTTACCCTTCACTGTACAGTAACCATCACAAACCGATAGACCTCCCACTGTACAGAAACCATCACGGACCGATATACCTCCCACTGTACAGTAACCATCACCGCCCGACATACCTCCCACTGTAATGTAACCGTCACGGCCTGACATACCTCCCACTGTACAGTAACCAGCACAGCCCGACATATCTCCCACTGTACAGTAACCATCACAGCATGACATACCTCCCATTGTACAACAACCATCACGGTCTGACATTCCTCCCAAAATACAGTAACCATCATGGCCTGATATTCCTTCCACTGCACAGTAACCATCCCGGCCTGACTTACCTCACACTGTACAGTAACCATCACGGCCCGACATACCTCGCACTGTACATTAACCATCACGGCCCGACATACCTCTCACTGTACATTAACCATCACGGCCCGACATACCTCCCACTGTGCAGTAACCATCACGGCCTGATATAACTCGCACTGAACAGTAACCATCACGGCCCGACATACCTCCCACTGTACAGTAACCATCACACACCGACATACCTCAAACTGAACATTAACCATCACGGCCCGACATACCTCCCACTGTACAGTAACCATCACGGCCTGACATACCTCCCACTGTACAGTAACCATCACACACCGACATACCTCCCACTGTACAGTAACCATCACGGCCCGACATACCTCCCACTGTACAGTAACCATCACGGCCCGACATACCTCCCACTGTACATTAACCAACAAGGCCCGACATACCTCCCACTGTACAGTAACCATCACAGCCCGACATACGTCCCACGGTACAGTAACCATCACGGTCCGACATTCCTCCCACTGTACAGTAACCATCACGGCCCGACATACCTCCCACTGTACAGTAACCATCACGGCCTGACATACCTCCCACTGTACAGTAACCATCACACACCGACATAACTCCCACTGTACAGTAACCATCACGGCCCGACATACCTCCCACTGTACAGTAACCGTCATGGCCCGACATACCTCCCACTGTACAGTAACCACCAAGGCACGACATACCTCCCACTGTACAGTAACCATCACAGCCCGACATACGTCCCACTGTACAGTAACCATCACGGTCCGACATACCTCCCACTGTACAGTAACCATCACGGCCTGACATACCTCCCACAGTATAGTAACCATCACACCGTGACATACCTCCCATTGTACAGTAACCATCACACCCCAACATACCTCCCACGGTGCAGTAACCATCACGGCCTGACATACCCTCCACTGTACAGTTACCATCACGGCCCGATATACCTCCCACTGTACAGTACCCATTACTGCCCGACATACCTCCCACTGTACAGTAACCATCACGGCCTGATATACCTCCCACTGTACAGTAAACATTACGACACAAAATACCTACCACTGTACAGTAACCAACACACCCCGACATACCTTCCACTGTACAGTAACCATCCGGCCCGATATACCTCCCACTGTACAGTACCCATTACTGCCCGACATACCTCCCACTGTACAGTAACCATCACGGCCTGATATACCTCCCACGGTGCAGTAACCATCACGGCCTGATATTCCGTCCATTGTACAGTAACCATCGCGGCCCGATATACCTCCCACTGTACAGTAACCATCACGGCCTGATATACCTCCCACTGTACAGTAAACATCACGGCCTGACATACCTCCCATTGTACAACAACCATCACGGCCTGACATAACTCCCAATATACAGGAACCATCACGGCCTGATATTCCTTCCATTGTACAGTAACCATCGCGGCCTGACTTACCTCTCACTGTACAGTAACCATCACAGCCCGACATACCTCCCACTGTACAGTAAGCATCAAACCCGACATGCCTCCCACTGTACAGTAACCATCACGGCTCGACATACCTCCCACTGCACAGTAACCATCACGGCCCGACATACCTCCCACTGTACAGTAACCATCACGGCCCGACATACCTCCCACTGTACAGTAACCATCACACCCCGAAATACCTCCCACTGTACAGTAGCCATCACAGACCGACATACCTCCCACTGTACAGTATCCATCACAGACCGACATATCTCCCACTGTACAGTAACCATCACAGACCGACATACCTCCCACTGTACAGTAACCATCACACCCCGACATACCTCCCACTGTGCAGTAACCATCACACCCCGACATACCTCCCACTGTACAGTAACCATCACACCCCGACATACCTCCCACTGTACAGTTACCATCACAGCCCGACATACCTCCCACTGTGCAGTAACCATCACACCCCGACATACCTCCCACTGTGCAGTAACCATCACACCCCGACATACCTCCCACTGTACATTAACCATCGCACCCCGATATACCTCACTCTGTACAGTTACCATCACAGCCCGACATAACTCCCACTGTACAGTAACCATCACACCCCGACATACCTCCCACTGTACAGCAACCATCACGGTCCGACATACCTCCCACTGCACAGTAACCATCACACCCCGACATACCTCCCACTGTACAGTAACCATCACAGCCCGGCATACCTCCCACTGTACAGCAACCATCACGGACCGACATACCTCCCACTGCACAGTAACCATCACGACACGACATACCTCCCACTGCACAGTAACCATCACGGCCGGACATACCTCCCACTGTACAGTAACCATCACGGCCTGATATACCTCCCACGGTGCAGTAACCATCACGGCCTGATATTCCGTCCACTGTACAGTAACCATCGCGGCCCGATATACCTCCCACTGTACAGTACACATTACTGCCCGACATACCTCCCACTGTACAATAACCATCACGGCCTGATATACCTCCCACGGTGCAGCAACCATCACGGCCTGATATTCTGTCCACTGTACAGTAACCATCGCGGCCCGATATACCTCCCACTGTACAGTAACCATCACGGCCTGATATACCTCCCACTGTACAGTAAACATCACGACACGAAATACATACCACTGTACAGTAACCATCACACCCCGACATACCTCCCACTGTACAGTAATCATCAGGGCCTGACATACCTCCCACTGTACAGTAACCATCATGGCCCGACATACCTCCCACTGTACAGTAACCAACACGACCTGATATTCCGTCGACTGTACAGTAACCATCGCGGCCCGATATACCTCTCACTGTACAGTAACCATCACGGCCTGATATACCTCCCAATGTACAGTAAACATCACGACAGGAAATACCTACCACTGTACAGTAACCATCACAGCCCGACATACCTACCACTGTACAGTAAACATCACACCCCGACATACCTCCCACTGCACAGTAAACATCACGGCCCGACATACCTCCCACTGTACAGTAACCATCACGGCCCGACATAACTCCCACTGTACAGTAACCATCACACCCCGACATACCTCCCACTGTACAGTAGCCATCACAGACCGACATACCTCCCACTGTACAGTATCCATCACAGACCGACATATCTCCCACGGTACAGTTACCATCACAGCCCGACATAACTCCCACTGTACAGCAACCATCACGGCCCGACATACCTCCCACTGCACAGTAACCATCACACCCCGACATTCCTCCCACTGTACAGTAACCATCACGGCTCGACATATCTCCCACTACACAGTAACCATCACGGCCCGACATACCTCCCACTGTACAGTAACCATCACGGCCCGACATACCTCCCACTGTACAGTAACCATCACGGCCTGATATACCTCCCACGGTGCAGTAACCATCACGGCCTGATATTCCGTCCACTGTACAGTAACCATCGCGGCCCGATATACCTCCCACTGTACAGTACACATTACTGCCCGACATACCTCCCACTGTACAGTAACCATCACGGCCTGATATACCTCCCAAGGTGCAGCAACCATCACGGCCTGATATTCTGTCCACTGTACAGTAACCATCGCGGCCCGATATACCTCCCACTGTACATTAACCATCACGGCCTGATATACCTCCCACTGTACAGTAAACATCACGACACGAAATACATACCACGGTACAGTAACCATCACACCCCGACATACCTCCCACTGTACAGTAATCATTAGGGCCTGACATACCTCCCACTGTACAGTAACCATCATGGCCCGACATACCTCCCACTGTACAGTAACCAACACGACCTGATATTCCGTCGACTGTACAGTAACCATCGCGGCCCGATATACCTCTCACTGTACAGTAACCATCACGGCCTGATATACCTCCCACTGTACAGTAAACATCACGACAGGAAATACCTACCACTGTACAGTAACCATCACAGCCGGACATACCTACCACTGTACAGTAAACATCACACCCCGACATACCTCCCACTGCACAGTAAACATCACGGCCCGACATACCTCCCACTGTACAGTAACCATCACGGCCCGACATAACTCCCACTGTACAGTAATCATCACACCCCGACATACCTCCCACTGTACAGTAGCCATCACAGACCGACATACCTCCCACTGTACAGTATCCATCACAGACCGACATATCTCCCACTGTACAGTTACCATCACAGCCCGACATAACTCCCACTGTACAGCAACCATCACGGCCCGACATACCTCACACTGCACAGTAACCATCACACCCCGACATACCTCCCACTGTACAGTAACCATCACAGCCCGACATACCTCCCACTGTACAGCAACCATCACGGTCCGACATACCTCCCACTGCACAGTAACCATCGCACCCCGACATACCTCCCACTGTACAGTAACCATCACGGCCCGACATACCTCCCACTGTACAGTAACCATCACAGCCCGACATACCTCCCACTGTACAGTAACCATCACAGCCCGACTTACCTCCCACTGTACATTAATCATCACGGCCCGACATACCTCCCACTGTGCAGTAACCATCACGGCATGACATAACTCGCACTGAACAGTAACCATCACGGCCCGACATACCTCCTACTGTACAGTAACCATCACACACCGACATACCTCCCACTGTACAGTAACCATCACAGACCGACATACCTCCCATTGTACAACAACTATCACGGTCTGACATACCTCCCAATATACAGTAACCATCACGGCCTGATATTCCTTCCACTGTATAGTAACTATCCCGGCCTGCCTTACCTCACACTGTACAGTAACCATCACGGCCCGACATACCTCCCACTGTACAGTTACCATTACGGCCCGACATACGTCCCACTGTACAGTAACCATCACACACCGATATACCTCCCACTGTACAGTAACCATCACGGACCACATACCTCCCACTGTACATTAAACATCACGGCCCGACATACCTCCCACTGTGCAGTAACCATCACGGCATGACATAACTCGCACTGAACAGTAACCATCACGGCCCGATATACCTCCCACTGTACAGTAACCATCACACACCGACATACCTCCCACTGCACATTAACCATCACGGCCCGACATACCTCCCACTGTACAGTAACCATCACAGCCCGACATACCTCCCACTGTACAGTAACCATCACAGCCCGACATACCTCCCACTGTACAGTAACCATCCCGGCCTGACTTACCTCTCACTGTACAGTAACCATCACAGCCCGACATACCTCCCACTGCACAGTAACCATCACGGCCCGACATACCTCCCACTGTACAGTAACCATCACGGCCCGACATACCTCCCACTGTACAGTAACCATCACACCCCGACATACCTCCCACTGTACAGTAGCCATCACAGACCGACATACCTCCCACTGTACAGTATCCATCACAGACCGACATATCTCCCACTGTACAGTAACCATCACAGACCGACATACCTCCCACTGTACAGCAACCATCACGGCCCGACATACCTCCCACTGCACAGTAACCATCACACCCCGACATACCTCCCACTGTACAGTAACCATCACAGCCCGACATACCTCCCACTGTACAGCAACCATCACGGTCCGACATACCTCCCACTGCACAGTAACCATCGCACCCCGACATACCTCCCACTGTACAGTAACCATCACGGCCCGACATACCTCCCACTGTACAGTAACCATCACAGCCCGACATACCTCCCACTGTACAGTAACCATCACAGCCCGACTTACCTCCCACTGTACAGTAACCAACACACCCCGACATACCTCCCACTGTACAGTAACCAACACACCCGGACATACCTCCCACTATACATTAATCATCACGGCCCGACATACCTCCCACTGTGCAGTAACCATCACGGCCTGACATAACTCGCACTGAACAGTAACCATCACGGCCCGAAATACCTCCCACTGTACAGTAACCATCACACACCGACATACCTCCCACTGTACATTAACCATCACGGCCCGACATACCTCCCACTGTACAGTAACCATCACGGCCTGACATACCTCCCACTGTACAGTAACCATCGCACCCCGACATACCTCCCACTGTACAATTACCATCACAGCCCGACATAAATCCCACTGTACAGCAACCATCACGGCCCGACATTCCTCCCACTGCACAGTAACCATCGCACCCCGACATACCTCCCATTGTACAGTAACCATCACACCCCAACATACCTCCCACTGTGCAATAACAATCACGGGCTGACATACCTACCACTGTACAGTAACCATCACACCCCGACATACCTCCCACTGTACAGTAACCATCACGGCTCGACATACCTCCCACTGCACAGTAACCATCACGGCCCGACATACCTCCCACTGTACAGTAACCATCACGGCCCGACATACCTCCCACTGTACAGTAACCATCACACCCCGACATACCTCCCACTGTACAGTATCCATCACAGACCCACATATCTCCCACTGTACAGTAACCATCACAGACCGACATACCTCCCATTGTACAACAACTATCACGGTCTGACATACCTGCCAATATACAGGAACCATCACGGCCTGATATTTCTTCCACTGTACAGTAACCATCCCGGCCTGACTTACCTCACAGTGTACAGTTACCATCACGCCCCGACATACCTCCCACTGTACATTAACCATCACGGCCCGACATACGTCCCACTGTACAGTAACCATCACACACCGACATACCTCCCACTGTACAGTAACCATCACGGACCGACATACCTCCCACTGTACATTAACCATCACGGCCCGACATACCTCCCACTGTGCAGTAACGATCACGGCCTGATATAGCTCGCACTGAACAGTAACCATCACGGCCCGACATACCTCCCACTGTACAGTAACCATCACACACCGACATATCTCCCACTGTACATTAACCATCACGGCCCGACATACCTCCCACTGTACAGTAACCATCACGGCCTGACATACCTCCCACTGTACAGCAACCACCAAGGCCCGACATACCTCCCACTGTACAGTAACCATCACAGCCCGACATACCTCCCACTGTACAGAAACCACCAAGGCCCGACATACCACCCATTGTTCAGTAACGGTCACGGCTTGACAGACCTCCCACTGTACAGTATCCATCATGGCCCGACATACCTCCCACTGTACAGTAACCATCACAGCCCGACATACCTCCCATTGTACAGTAACCATCACAGCCCGACTTACCTCCCACTGTACATTAACCAACACACCCCGACATACCTCCCACTGTACAGTAACCATCACGGCCTGACATACCTCCCACTGTACAGCAACCACCAAGGCCCGACATACCTCCCACTGTACAGTAACCATCACAGCCCGACATACCTCCCACTGTACAGAAACCACCAAGGCCCGACATACCACCCATTGTTCAGTAACGGTCACGGCTTGACAGACCTCCCACTGTACAGTATCCATCATGGCCCGACATACCTCCCACTGTACAGTAACCATCACAGCCCGACATACGTTCCACTGTACAGTAACCATCACGGTCCGACATACCTCCCACTGTACAGTAACCATCACGGCCTGAAATACCTCCCACAGTACAGTAACCATCACACCCTGACATAGCTCCCATTGTACAGTAACCATCACACCCCAACATACCTCCCACGGTGCAATAACCATCACGGCCTGACATACCCTCCACTGTACAGTAACCATCACACCCCGACATACCTCCCACTGTACAGTACCCATTACTGCCCGACATACCTCCCACTGTACAGTAACCATCACGGCCTGATATACCTCCCACTGTACAGTAAACATCACGACACAAAATACCTACCACTGTACAGTAACCATCACACCCCGACATACCTTCCACTGTACAGTAACCTTCACGGCCTGATATTCCGTCCACTGTACAGTAACCATCGCGGCCCGATATACCTCCCACTGTACAGTAACCATCACGGCCTGATATACCTCCCACTGTACAGTAAACATCACGACACGAAATACCTACCACTGTACAGTAACCATCACACCCCGACATACCTCCCACTGTACAGTAATCATCACGGCCTGACATACCTCCCATTGTACAACAACCATCACGGCCTGACACACCTCCCAATATACAGGAACCATCACGGCCTGATATTCCTTCCACTGTACAGTAACCATCCCGGCCTGACTTACCTCTCACTGTACAGTAACCATCACGGCTCGACATACCTCCCACTGCACAGTAACCATCACGGCCCGACATACCTCCCACTGTACAGTAACCATCACACCCCGACATATCTCCCACTGTACAGTAACCATAACAGACCGACATACCTCCCACTGTACAGTAACCATCACGGCCCAACATACCTCCCACTGTGCAGTAACCATCACACACCGACATACCTCCCACTGTACAGTAACCTTCACACCCCGACATACCTCCCACTGTACAGTAACAATCACGGACCGACATACCTCCCACTGTACAGTAACCATCGCACCCCGACATACCTCCCACTGTACAGTTACCATCACAGCCCGACATAACTCCCACTGTACAGCAACCATCACAGCCCGACATACCTCCCACTGCACAGTAAACATCACACCCCGACAGACCTCCCACTGTACAGCAACCAGCACGTTCCGACATACCTCCCACTGCACAGTAACCATCACACCCCAACATACCTCCCACGGTGCAATAACCATCACGGCCTGACATACCTCCCATTGTACAACAACCATCACGGCCTGACACACCTCCCAATATACAGGAACCATCACGGCCTGATATTCCTTCAACTGTACAGTAACCATCCCGGCCTGACTTACCTCTCACTGTACAGTAACCATCACAGCCCGACATACCTCCCACTGTACAGTAACCATCACGGCTCGACATACCTCCCATTGCACAGGAACCATCACGGCCCGACATACCTCCCACTGTACAGTAACCATCACACCCCGACATACCTCCCAATGTACAGTAGCCATCACAGGCCGACATACCTCCCACTGTACAGTATCCATCACAGACCGACATATCTCCCACTGTACAGTAACCATAACAGACCGACATACCTCCCACTGTACACTAACCATCACGGCAAAACATACCTCCCACTGTGCAGTAACCATCACACCCCGACATACCTCCCACTGTACAGTAACCATCACACCCCGACATACCTCCCACTGTACAGTAACCATCGCACCCCGACCTACCTCCCACTGTACAGTTACCATCACAGCCCGACATAACTCCCACTGTACAGCAACCATCACATCCCGACATACCTCCCACTGCACAGTAACCATCACAGCCCGACATACCTCCCACTGTACAGTAACCATCACAGCCCGACATACCTCCCACTGTACAGCAACCATCACGGTCCGACATACCTCCCACTGCACAGTAACAATCGCACCCCGACATACCTCCCACTGTACAGTAACCATCACGGCCCGACATACCTCCCACTGTACAGTAACCATCACAGCCCGACATACCTCCCACTGTACAGTAACCATCACAGCCCGACATACCTCCCACTGTACAGTAACCAACACACCCGGACATACCTCCCACTATACATTAATCATCACGGCCCGACATACCTCCCACTGTGCAGTAACCATCACGGCCTGACATAACTCGCACTGAACAGTAACCATCACGGCCCGAAATACCTCCCACTGTACAGTAACCATCACACACCGACATACCTCCCACTGTACATTAACCATCACGGCCCGACATACCTCCCACTGTACAGTAACCATCACGGCCTGACATACCTCCCACTGTACAGTAACCATCGCACCCCGACATACCTCCCACTGTACAGTTACCATCACAGCCCGACATAAATCCCACTGTACAGCAACCATCACGGCCCGACATTCCTCCCACTGCACAGTAACCATCGCACCCCGACATACCTCCCATTGTACAGTAACCATCACACCCCAACATACCTCCCACTGTGCAATAACAATCACGGGCTGACATACCTACCACTGTACAGTAACCATCACACCCCGACATACCTCCCACTGTACAGTAACCATCACGGCTCGACATACCTCCCACTGCACAGTAACCATCACGGCCCGACATACCTCCCACTGTACAGTAACCATCACGGCCCGACATACCTCCCACTGTACAGTAACCATCACACCCCGACATACCTCCCACTGTACAGTATCCATCACAGACCCACATATCTCCCACTGTACAGTAACCATCACAGACCGACATACCTCCCATTGTACAACAACTATCACGGTCTGACATACCTCCCAATATACAGGAACCATCACGGCCTGATATTTCTTCCACTGTACAGTAACCATCCCGGCCTGACTTACCTCACACTGTACAGTTACCATCACGCCCCGACATACCTCCCACTGTACATTAACCATCACGGCCCGACATACGTCCCACTGTACAGTAACCATCACACACCGACATACCTCCCACTGTACAGTAACCATCACGGACCGACATACCTCCCACTGTACATTAACCATCACGGCCCGACATACCTCCCACTGTGCAGTAACGATCACGGCCTGATATAGCTCGCACTGAACAGTAACCATCACGGCCCGACATACCTCCCACTGTACAGTAACCATCACACACCGACATATCTCCCACTGTACATTAACCATCACGGCCCGACATACCTCCCACTGTACAGTAACCATCACGGCCTGACATACCTCCCACTGTACAGCAACCACCAAGGCCCGACATACCTCCCACTGTACAGTAACCATCACAGCCCGACATACCTCCCACTGTACAGAAACCACCAAGGCCCGACATACCACCCATTGTTCAGTAACGGTCACGGCTTGACAGACCTCCCACTGTACAGTATCCATCATGGCCCGACATACCTCCCACTGTACAGTAACCATCACAGCCCGACATACGTTCCACTGTACAGTAACCATCACGGTCCGACATACCTCCCACTGTACAGTAACCATCACGGCCTGAAATACCTCCCACAGTACAGTAACCATCACACCCTGACATAGCTCCCATTGTACAGTAACCATCACACCCCAACATACCTCCCACGGTGCAATAACCATCACGGCCTGACATACCCTCCACTGTACAGTAACCATCACACCCCGACATACCTCCCACTGTACAGTACCCATTACTGCCCGACATACCTCCCACTGTACAGTAACCATCACGGCCTGATATACCTCCCACTGTACAGTAAACATCACGACACAAAATACCTACCACTGTACAGTAACCATCACACCCCGACATACCTTCCACTGTACAGTAACCTTCACGGCCTGATATTCCGTCCACTGTACAGTAACCATCGCGGCCCGATATACCTCCCACTGTACAGTAACCATCACGGCCTGATATACCTCCCACTGTACAGTAAACATCACGACACGAAATACCTACCACTGTACAGTAACCATCACACCCCGACATACCTCCCACTGTACAGTAATCATCACGGCCTGACATACCTCCCATTGTACAACAACCATCACGGCCTGACACACCTCCCAATATACAGGAACCATCACGGCCTGATATTCCTTCCACTGTACAGTAACCATCCCGGCCTGACTTACCTCTCACTGTACAGTAACCATCACGGCTCGACATACCTCCCACTGCACAGTAACCATCACGGCACGACATACCTCCCACTGTACAGTAACCATCACACCCCGACATATCTCCCACTGTACAGTAACCATAACAGACCGACATACCTCCCACTGTACAGTAACCATCACGGCCCAACATACCTCCCACTGTGCAGTAACCATCACACACCGACATACCTCCCACTGTACAGTAACCTTCACACCCCGACATACCTCAAACTGTACAGTAACCATCACGGACCGACATACCTCCCACTGTACAGTAACCATCGCACCCCGACATACCTCCCACTGTACAGTTACCATCACAGCCCGACATAACTCCCACTGTACAGCAACCATCACAGCCCGACATACCTCCCACTGCACAGTAACCATCACACCCCGACAGACCTCCCACTGTACAGCAACCAGCACGTTCCGACATACCTCCCACTGCACAGTAACCATCACACCCCAACATACCTCCCACGGTGCAATAACCATCACGGCCTGACATACCTCCCATTGTACAACAACCATCACGGCCTGACACACCTCCCAATATACAGGAACCATCACGGCCTGATATTCCTTCAACTGTACAGTAACCATCCCGGCCTGACTTACCTCTCACTGTACAGTAACCATCACAGCCCGACATACCTCCCACTGTACAGTAACCATCACGGCTCGACATACCTCCCACTGCACAGGAACCATCACGGCCCGACATACCTCCCACTGTACAGTAACCATCACACCCCGACATACCTCCCAATGTACAGTAGCCATCACAGGCCGACATACCTCCCACTGTACAGTATCCATCACAGACCGACATATCTCCCACTGTACAGTAACCATAACAGACCGACATACCTCCCACTGTACACTAACCATCACGGCAAAACATACCTCCCACTGTGCAGTAACCATCACACCCCGACATACCTCCCACTGTACAGTAACCATCACACCCCGACATACCTCCCACTGTACAGTGACCATCGCACCCCGACCTACCTCCCACTGTACAGTTACCATCACAGCCCGACATAACTCCCACTGTACAGCAACCATCACATCCCGACATACCTCCCACTGCACAGTAACCATCACAGCCCGACATACCTCCCACTGTACAGTAACCATCACAGCCCGACATACCTCCCACTGTACAGCAACCATCACGGTCCGACATACCTCCCACTGCACAGTAACCATCGCACCCCGACATACCTCCCACTGTACAGTAACCATCACGGCCCGACATACCTCCCACTGTACAGTAACCATCACAGCCCGACATACCTCCCACTGTACAGTAACCATCACAGCCCGACTTACCTCCCACTGTACAGTAACCAACACACCCCGACATACCTCCCACTGTACAGTAACCAACACACCCGGACATACCTCCCACTATACATTAATCATCACGGCCCGACATACCTCCCACTGTGCAGTAACCATCACGGCCTGACATAACTCGCACTGAACAGTAACCATCACGGCCCGAAATACCTCCCACTGTACAGTAACCATCACACACCGACATACCTCCCACTGTACATTAACCATCACGGCCCGACATACCTCCCACTGTACAGTAACCATCACGGCCTGACATACCTCCCACTGTACAGTAACCATCGCACCCCGACATACCTCCCACTGTACAGTTACCATCACAGCCCGACATAAATCCCACTGTACAGCAACCATCACGGCCCGACATTCCTCCAACTGCACAGTAACCATCGCACCCCGACATACCTCCCATTGTACAGTAACCATCACACCCCAACATACCTCCCACTGTGCAATAACAATCACGGGCTGACATACCTACCACTGTACAGTAACCATCACACCCCGACATACCTCCCACTGTACAGTAACCATCACGTCTCGACATACCTCCCACTGCACAGTAACCATCACGGCACGACATACCTCCCACTGTACAGTAACCATCACGGCCCGACATACCTCCCACTGTACAGTAACCATCACACCCCGACATACCTCCCACTGTACAGTATCCATCACAGACCCACATATCTCCCACTGTACAGTAACCATCACAGACCGACATACCTCCCATTGTACAACAACTATCACGGTCTGACATACCTCCCAATATACAGGAACCATCACGGCCTGATATTTCTTCCACTGTACAGTAACCATCCCGGCCTGACTTACCTCACACTGTACAGTTACCATCACGCCCCGACATACCTCCCACTGTACATTAACCATCACGGCCCGACATACGTCCCACTGTACAGTAACCATCACACACCGACATACCTCCCACTGTACAGTAACCATCACGGACCGACATACCTCCCACTGTACATTAACCATCACGGCCCGACATACCTCCCACTGTGCAGTAACGATCACGGCCTGATATAGCTCGCACTGAACAGTAACCATCACGGCCCGACATACCTCCCACTGTACAGTAACCATCACACACCGACATATCTCCCACTGTACATTAACCATCACGGCCCGACATACCTCCCACTGTACAGTAACCATCACAGCCCGACATACCTCCCACTGTACAGAAACCACCAAGGCCCGACATACCACCCATTGTTCAGTAACGGTCACGGCTTGACAGACCTCCCACTGTACAGTATCCATCATGGCCCGACATACCTCCCACTGTACAGTAACCATCACAGCCCGACATACGTTCCACTGTACAGTAACCATCACGGTCCGACATACCTCCCACTGTACAGTAACCATCACGGCCTGAAATACCTCCCACAGTACAGTAACCATCACACCCTGACATAGCTCCCATTGTACAGTAACCATCACACCCCAACATACCTCCCACGGTGCAATAACCATCACGGCCTGACATACCCTCCACTGTACAGTAACCATCACACCCCGACATACCTCCCACTGTACAGTACCCATTACTGCCCGACATACCTCCCACTGTACAGTAACCATCACGGCCTGATATACCTCCCACTGTACAGTAAACATCACGACACAAAATACCTACCACTGTACAGTAACCATCACACCCCGACATACCTTCCACTGTACAGTAACCTTCACGGCCTGATATTCCGTCCACTGTACAGTAACCATCGCGGCCCGATATACCTCCCACTGTACAGTAACCATCACGGCCTGATATACCTCCCACTGTACAGTAAACATCACGACACGAAATACCTACCACTGTACAGTAACCATCACACCCCGACATACCTCCCACTGTACAGTAACCATCACACCCCGACATACCTCCCAATGTACAGTAGCCATCACAGGCCGACATACCTCCCACTGTACAGTATCCATCACAGACCGACATATCTCCCACTGTACAGTAACCATAACAGACCGACATACCTCCCACTGTACACTAACCATCACGGCAAAACATACCTCCCACTGTGCAGTAACCATCACACCCCGACATACCTCCCACTGTACAGTAACCATCACACCCCGACATACCTCCCACTGTACAGTAACCATCGCACCCCGACCTACCTCCCACTGTACAGTTACCATCACAGCCCGACATAACTCCCACTGTACAGCAACCATCACATCCCGACATACCTCCCACTGCACAGTAACCATCACAGCCCGACATACCTCCCACTGTACAGTAACCATCACAGCCCGACATACCTCCCACTGTACAGCAACCATCACGGTCCGACATACCTCCCACTGCACAGTAACCATCGCACCCCGACATACCTCCCACTGTACAGTAACCATCACGGCCCGACATACCTCCCACTGTACAGTAACCATCACAGCCCGACATACCTCCCACTGTACAGTAACCATCACAGCCCGACATACCTCCCACTGTACAGTAACCAACACACCCGGACATACCTCCCACTATACATTAATCATCACGGCCCGACATACCTCCCACTGTGCAGTAACCATCACGGCCTGACATAACTCGCACTGAACAGTAACCATCACGGCCCGAAATACCTCCCACTGTACAGTAACCATCACACACCGACATACCTCCCACTGTACATTAACCATCACGGCCCGACATACCTCCCACTGTACAGTAACCATCACGGCCTGACATACCTCCCACTGTACAGTAACCATCGCACCCCGACATACCTCCCACTGTACAGTTACCATCACAGCCCGACATAAATCCCACTGTACAGCAACCATCACGGCCCGACATTCCTCCCACTGCACAGTAACCATCGCACCCCGACATACCTCCCATTGTACAGTAACCATCACACCCCAACATACCTCCCACTGTGCAATAACAATCACGGGCTGACATACCTACCACTGTACAGTAACCATCACACCCCGACATACCTCCCACTGTACAGTAACCATCACGGCTCGACATACCTCCCACTGCACAGTAACCATCACGGCCCGACATACCTCCCACTGTACAGTAACCATCACGGCCCGACATACCTCCCACTGTACAGTAACCATCACACCCCGACATACCTCCCACTGTACAGTATCCATCACAGACCCACATATCTCCCACTGTACAGTAACCATCACAGACCGACATACCTCCCATTGTACAACAACTATCACGGTCTGACATACCTCCCAATATACAGGAACCATCACGGCCTGATATTTCTTCCACTGTACAGTAACCATCCCGGCCTGACTTACCTCACACTGTACAGTTACCATCACGCCCCGACATACCTCCCACTGTACATTAACCATCACGGCCCGACATACGTCCCACTGTACAGTAACCATCACACACCGACATACCTCCCACTGTACAGTAACCATCACGGACCGACATACCTCCCACTGTACATTAACCATCACGGCCCGACATACCTCCCACTGTGCAGTAACGATCACGGCCTGATATAGCTCGCACTGAACAGTAACCATCACGGCCCGACATACCTCCCACTGTACAGTAACCATCACACACCGACATATCTCCCACTGTACATTAACCATCACGGCCCGACATACCTCCCACTGTACAGTAACCATCACGGCCTGACATACCTCCCACTGTACAGCAACCACCAAGGCCCGACATACCTCCCACTGTACAGTAACCATCACAGCCCGACATACCTCCCACTGTACAGAAACCACCAAGGCCCGACATACCACCCATTGTTCAGTAACGGTCACGGCTTGACAGACCTCCCACTGTACAGTATCCATCATGGCCCGACATACCTCCCACTGTACAGTAACCATCACAGCCCGACATACGTTCCACTGTACAGTAACCATCACGGTCCGACATACCTCCCACTGTACAGTAACCATCACGGCCTGAAATACCTCCCACAGTACAGTAACCATCACACCCTGACATAGCTCCCATTGTACAGTAACCATCACACCCCAACATACCTCCCACGGTGCAATAACCATCACGGCCTGACATACCCTCCACTGTACAGTAACCATCACACCCCGACATACCTCCCACTGTGCAGTACCCATTACTGCCCGACATACCTCCCACTGTACAGTAACCATCACGGCCTGATATACCTCCCACTGTACAGTAAACATCACGACACAAAATACCTACCACTGTACAGTAACCATCACACCCCGACATACCTTCCACTGTACAGTAACCTTCACGGCCTGATATTCCGTCCACTGTACAGTAACCATCGCGGCCCGATATACCTCCCACTGTACAGTAACCATCACGGCCTGATATACCTCCCACTGTACAGTAAACATCACGACACGAAATACCTACCACTGTACAGTAACCATCACACCCCGACATACCTCCCACTGTACAGTAATCATCACGGCCTGACATACCTCCCATTGTACAACAACCATCACGGCCTGACACACCTCCCAATATACAGGAACCATCACGGCCTGATATTCCTTCCACTGTACAGTAACCATCCCGGCCTGACTTACCTCTCACTGTACAGTAACCATCACGGCTCGACATACCTCCCACTGCACAGTAACCATCACGGCACGACATACCTCCCACTGTACAGTAACCATCACACCCCGACATATCTCCCACTGTACAGTAACCATAACAGACCGACATACCTCCCACTGTACAGTAACCATCACGGCCCAACATACCTCCCACTGTGCAGTAACCATCACACACCGACATACCTCCCACTGTACAGTAACCTTCACACCCCGACATACCTCAAACTGTACAGTAACCATCACGGACCGACATACCTCCCACTGTACAGTAACCATCGCACCCCGACATACCTCCCACTGTAGTTACCATCACAGCCCGACATAACTCCCACTGTACAGCAACCATCACAGCCCGACATACCTCCCACTGCACAGTAACCATCACACCCCGACAGACCTCCCACTGTACAGCAACCAGCACGTTCCGACATACCTCCCACTGCACAGTAACCATCACACCCCAACATACCTCCCACGGTGCAATAACCATCACGGCCTGACATACCTCCCATTGTACAACAACCATCACGGCCTGACACACCTCCCAATATACAGGAACCATCACGGCCTGATATTCCTTCAACTGTACAGTAACCATCCCGGCCTGACTTACCTCTCACTGTACAGTAACCATCACAGCCCGACATACCTCCCACTGTACAGTAACCATCACGGCTCGACATACCTCCCACTGCACAGGAACCATCACGGCCCGACATACCTCCCACTGTACAGTAACCATCACACCCCGACATACCTCCCAATGTACAGTAGCCATCACAGGCCGACATACCTCCCACTGTACAGTATCCATCACAGACCGACATATCTCCCACTGTACAGTAACCATAACAGACCGACATACCTCCCACTGTACACTAACCATCACGGCAAAACATACCTCCCACTGTGCAGTAACCATCACACCCCGACATACCTCCCACTGTACAGTAACCATCACACCCCGACATACCTCCCACTGTACAGTAACCATCGCACCCCGACCTACCTCCCACTGTACAGTTACCATCACAGCCCGACATAACTCCCACTGTACAGCAACCATCACATCCCGACATACCTCCCACTGCACAGTAACCATCACAGCCCGACATACCTCCCACTGTACAGTAACCATCACAGCCCGACATACCTCCCACTGTACAGCAACCATCACGGTCCGACATACCTCCCACTGCACAGTAACCATCGCACCCCGACATACCTCCCACTGTACAGTAACCATCACGGCCCGACATACCTCCCACTGTACAGTAACCATCACAGCCCGACATACCTCCCACTGTACAGTAACCATCACAGCCCGACTTACCTCCCACTGTACAGTAACCAACACACCCCGACATACCTCCCACTGTACAGTAACCAACACACCCGGACATACCTCCCACTATACATTAATCATCACGGCCCGACATACCTCCCACTGTGCAGTAACCATCACGGCCTGACATAACTCGCACTGAACAGTAACCATCACGGCCCGAAATACCTCCCACTGTACAGTAACCATCACACACCGACATACCTCCCACTGTACATTAACCATCACGGCCCGACATACCTCCCACTGTACAGTAACCATCACGGCCTGACATACCTCCCACTGTACAGTAACCATCGCACCCCGACATACCTCCCACTGTACAGTTACCATCACAGCCCGACATAAATCCCACTGTACAGCAACCATCACGGCCCGACATTCCTCCAACTGCACAGTAACCATCGCACCCCGACATACCTCCCATTGTACAGTAACCATCACACCCCAACATACCTCCCACTGTGCAATAACAATCACGGGCTGACATACCTACCACTGTACAGTAACCATCACACCCCGACATACCTCCCACTGTACAGTAACCATCACGGCTCGACATACCTCCCACTGCACAGTAACCATCACGGCCCGACATACCTCCCACTGTACAGTAACCATCACGGCCCGACATACCTCCCACTGTACAGTAACCATCACACCCCGACATACCTCCCACTGTACAGTATCCATCACAGACCCACATATCTCCCACTGTACAGTAACCATCACAGACCGACATACCTCCCATTGTACAACAACTATCACGGTCTGACATACCTCCCAATATACAGGAACCATCACGGCCTGATATTTCTTCCACTGTACAGTAACCATCCCGGCCTGACTTACCTCACACTGTACAGTTACCATCACGCCCCGACATACCTCCCACTGTACATTAACCATCACGGCCCGACATACGTCCCACTGTACAGTAACCATCACACACCGACATACCTCCCACTGTACAGTAACCATCACGGACCGACATACCTCCCACTGTACATTAACCATCACGGCCCGACATACCTCCCACTGTGCAGTAACGATCACGGCCTGATATAGCTCGCACTGAACAGTAACCATCACGGCCCGACATACCTCCCACTGTACAGTAACCATCACACACCGACATATCTCCCACTGTACATTAACCATCACGGCCCGACATACCTCCCACTGTACAGTAACCATCACGGCCTGACATACCTCCCACTGTACAGCAACCACCAAGGCCCGACATACCTCCCACTGTACAGTAACCATCACAGCCCGACATACCTCCCACTGTACAGAAACCACCAAGGCCCGACATACCACCCATTGTTCAGTAACGGTCACGGCTTGACAGACCTCTCACTGTACAGTATCCATCATGGCCCGACATACCTCCCACTGTACAGTAACCATCACAGCCCGACATACGTTCCACTGTACAGTAACCATCACGGTCCGACATACCTCCCACTGTACAGTAACCATCACGGCCTGAAATACCTCCCACAGTACAGTAACCATCACACCCTGACATAGCTCCCATTGTACAGTAACCATCACACCCCAACATACCTCCCACGGTGCAATAACCATCACGGCCTGACATACCCTCCACTGTACAGTAACCATCACACCCCGACATACCTCCCACTGTACAGTACCCATTACTGCCCGACATACCTCCCACTGTACAGTAACCATCACGGCCTGATATACCTCCCACTGTACAGTAAACATCACGACACAAAATACCTACCACTGTACAGTAACCATCACACCCCGACATACCTTCCACTGTACAGTAACCTTCACGGCCTGATATTCCGTCCACTGTACAGTAACCATCGCGGCCCGATATACCTCCCACTGTACAGTAACCATCACGGCCTGATATACCTCCCACTGTACAGTAAACATCACGACACGAAATACCTACCACTGTACAGTAACCATCACACCCCGACATACCTCCCACTGTACAGTAATCATCACGGCCTGACATACCTCCCATTGTACAACAACCATCACGGCCTGACACACCTCCCAATATACAGGAACCATCACGGCCTGATATTCCTTCCACTGTACAGTAACCATCCCGGCCTGACTTACCTCTCACTGTACAGTAACCATCACGGCTCGACATACCTCCCACTGCACAGTAACCATCACGGCCCGACATACCTCCCACTGTACAGTAACCATCACACCCCGACATATCTCCCACTGTACAGTAACCATAACAGACCGACATACCTCCCACTGTACAGTAACCATCACGGCCCAACATACCTCCCACTGTGCAGTAACCATCACACACCGACATACCTCCCACTGTACAGTAACCTTCACACCCCGACATACCTCCCACTGTACAGTAACCATCACGGACCGACATACCTCCCACTGTACAGTAACCATCGCACCCCGACATACCTCCCACTGTACAGTTACCATCACAGCCCGACATAACTCCCACTGTACAGCAACCATCACAGCCCGACATACCTCCCACTGCACAGTAACCATCACACCCCGACAGACCTCCCACTGTACAGCAACCAGCACGTTCCGACATACCTCCCACTGCACAGTAACCATCACACCCCAACATACCTCCCACGGTGCAATAACCATCACGGCCTGACATACCTCCCATTGTACAACAACCATCACGGCCTGACACACCTCCCAATATACAGGAACCATCACGGCCTGATATTCCTTCAACTGTACAGTAACCATCCCGGCCTGACTTACCTCTCACTGTACAGTAACCATCACAGCCCGACATACCTCCCACTGTACAGTAACCATCACGGCTCGACATACCTCCCACTGCACAGGAACCATCACGGCCCGACATACCTCCCACTGTACAGTAACCATCACACCCCGACATACCTCCCAATGTACAGTAGCCATCACAGGCCGACATACCTCCCACTGTACAGTATCCATCACAGACCGACATATCTCCCACTGTACAGTAACCATAACAGACCGACATACCTCCCACTGTACACTAACCATCACGGCAAAACATACCTCCCACTGTGCAGTAACCATCACACCCCGACATACCTCCCACTGTACAGTAACCATCACACCCCGACATACCTCCCACTGTACAGTAACCATCGCACCCCGACCTACCTCCCACTGTACAGTTACCATCACAGCCCGACATAACTCCCACTGTACAGCAACCATCACATCCCGACATACCTCCCACTGCACAGTAACCATCACAGCCCGACATACCTCCCACTGTACAGCAACCATCACGTTCCGAAATACCTCCCACTGCACAGTAACCATCGCACCCCGACATACCTCCCACTGTACAGTATCCATCACAGACCGATATATCTCCCACTGTACAGTAACCATAACAGACCGACATACCTCCCACTGTACACTAACCATCACGGCAAAACATACCTCCCACTGTGCAGTAACCATCACACCCCGACATACCTCCCACTGTACAGTAACCATCACACCCCGACATACCTCCCACTGTACAGTAACCATCGCACCCCGACCTACCTCCCACTGTACAGTTACCATCACAGCCCGACATAACTCCCACTGTACAGCAACCATCACATCCCGACATACCTCCCACTGCACAGTAACCATCACAGCCCGACATACCTCCCACTGTACAGCAACCATCACGTTCCGAAATACCTCCCACTGCACAGTAACCATCACAGCCCGACATACCTCCCACTGTACAGCAACCATCACGTTCCGAAATACCTCCCACTGCACAGGAACCATCGCACCCCGACATATCTCCCACTGTACAGTAACCATCACAGACCGACATACCTCCCACTGTACAGTAACCATCACGGCCCGACATATCTCCCACTGTGCAGTAACCATCACACCCCGACATACCTCCCACTGTACAGTAACCATCACGGACCGACATACCTCCCACTGTACAGTAACCATCGCACCCCGACATACCTCCCACTGTACAGTTACCATCACAGCCCGACATAACTCCCACTGTACAGCAACCATCACGGCCCGACATACCTCCCACTGCACAGTAACCATCACACCCCGACATACCTCCCACTGTACAGTAACCATCACAGACCGACATACCGCCCACTGTACAGCAACCATCACGGTCCGACATACCTCCCACTGCACAGTAACCATCGCAACCCGACATACCTCCCACTGTACAGTAACCATCACACACCGACATACCTCCCACTGTACAGTAACCATCACACCCCGACATACCTCCCACTGTACAGTAACCATCACACCCCGACGTACCTCCCACTGTACATTAACCATCACGGCCCGACATACCTCCCACTGTGCAGTAACCATAACGGCCTGACATAACTCGCACTGAACAGTAACCATCACGGCCCGACATACCTCCCACTGTACAGTAACCATCACACACCGACATACCTCCCACTGTACATTAACCATCACGGACCGACATACCTCCCACTGTACAGTAACCATCATTGCCCGACATACCTCCCACTGTACAGTAACCACCAAGGCCCGACATACCTCCCACTGTACAGTAACCATCACGGACCGACATACCTCCCACTGTACATTAACCATCACGGCCCGACATACCTCCCACTGTGCAGTAACCATCACGGCCTGACATAACTCGGACTGAACAGTAACCATCACGGCCCGACATACCTCCCACTGTACAGTAACCATCACAGCCCGACATAACTCCCACTGTACAGCAACCATCACGGCCCGACATACCTCCCACTGCACAGTAACCATCACACCCCGACATACCTCCCACTGTACAGTAACCATCACAGCCCGACATACATCCCACTGTACAGCAACCATCACGGTCCGACATACCTCCCACTGTACATTAACCATCACAGCCCGACTTACCTCCCACTGTACAGAAACCAACACACCCCGACATACCTCCCACTGTACAGTAACCAACACACCCCGACATACCTCCCACTGTACATTAATCATCACGGCCCGACATACCTCCCACTGTGCAGTAACCATCACGGCATGACATAACTCGCACTGAACAGTAACCATCACGGCCCGACATAGCTCCTACTGTATAGTAACCATCACACACCGACATACCTCCCACTGTACATTAACCATCACAGCCCGACATACCTCCCATTGTACAACAACTATCACGGTCTGACATACCTCCCAATATACAGTAACAATCACGGCCTGATATTCCTTCCACTGTACAGTAACCATCCCGGCCTGACTTACCTCACACTGTATAGTAACCATCACGGCCCGACATACCTCCCACTGTACAGTTACCATCACGGCCCGACATACCTCCCACTGTACAGTAACCATCACACCCCGACATACCTCCCACTGTACAGTAGCCATCACAGGCCGACATACCTCCCACTGTACAGTATCCATCACAGACCGATATATCTCCCACTGTACAGTAACCATCACGGCCCGACATACCTCCCACTGTACATTAACCATCACGGCCCGACATACCTCCCACTGTACAGTTACCATCACGGCCCAACATACCTCCCACTGTACATTAACCATCACGGCCCGACATACGTCCCACTGTACAGTAACCATCACACACCGACATACCTCCCACTGTACAGTAACCATCACGGACCGACATACCTCCCACTGTACATTAACCATCACGGCCCGACATACCTCCCACTGTGCAGTAACCATCACGGCCTGACATAACTCGCACTGAACAGTAACCATCACGGCCCGACATACCTCCCACTGTACATTAATCATCACGGCCCGACATACCTCCCACTGTGCAGTAACCATCACGGCCTGACATAACTCGCACTGAACAGTAACCATCACGGCCCGACATAGCTCCTAATGTATAGTAACCATCACACACCGACATACCTCCCACTGTACATTAACCATCACAGCCCGACATACCTCCCATTGTACAACAACTGTCACGGTCTGACATACCTCCCAATATACAGTAACCATCACGGCCTGATATTCCTTCCACTGTACAGTATCCATCACGGCCCGACATACCTCCCACTGAACAGTTACCATCACGGCCCGACCTACCTCCCACTGTACATTAACCATCACGGCCCGACATACGTCCCACTGTACAGTAACAATCACACACCGACATACCTCCCACTGTACAGTATCCATCACGGACCGACATACCTCCCACTGTACATTAACCATCACGGCCCGACATACCTCCCACTGTGCAGTAACCATCACGGCCTGACATAACTCGCACTGAACAGTAACCATCACGGCCCGACATACCTCCCACTGTACAGTAACCATCACACACCGACATACCTCCCACTGTACAGTAACCATCACGGCCCGACATACCTCCCACTGCACAGTAACCATCATGGCCCGACATACCTCCCACTGTACAGTAACCACCAAGGCCCGACATACCTCCAACTGTACAGTAACCATCACAGCCCGACATACCTCCCACTGTACAGTAACCACCAAGGCCCGACATACCTCCAACTGTACAGTAACCATCACAGCCCGACATACCTCCCACTGTACAGTAACCATCACAGCCCGACATACGTCCCACTGTACAGTAACCATCACGGTCCGACATACCTCCCACTGTACAGTAACCATCACGGCCTGACATACATCCCACAGTACAGTAACCATCACACCCTGACATAGCTCCCATTGTACAGTAACCATCACACCCCAACATACCTCCCACGGTGCAATAACCATCACGGCCTGACATACCCTCCACTGTACAGTAACCATCGCGGCCCGATATACCTCCCACTGTACAGTAACCATCACGGCCTGATATACCTCCCACTGTACAGTAAACATCACGACACAAAATACCTACCACTGTACAGTAACCATCACACCCCGACATATCTCCCACTGTACAGTAATCATCACGGCTTGACATACCTCCCATTGTACAACAACCATCACGGCCTGACACACCTCCCAATATACAGGAACCATCACGGCCTGATATTCCTTCCACTGTACAGTAACCATCCCGGCCTGACTTACCTCTCACTGTACAGTAACCATCACAGCCCGACATACCTCCCACTGTACAGTAACCATCACACCCCGACATACCTCCCACTGTACAGTAACCATCACGGCTCGACATACCTCCCACTGCACAGTAACCATCACGGCCCGACATACCTCCCACTGTACAGTAACCATCACGGCCCGACATACCTCCCACTGTACAGTAACCATTACACCCCGACATACCTCCCACTGTACAGTAGCCATCACAGGCCGACATACCTCCCACTGTACAGTATCCATCACAGACCGACATATCTCCCACTGTACAGTAACCATCACAGACCGACATACCTCCCACTGTACAGTAACCATCACGGCCCGACATACCTCCCACTGTGCAGTAACCATCACACCCCGACATACCTCCCACTGTACAGTAACCATCACACCCCGACATACCTCCCACTGTACAGTAACCATCACGGACCGACATACCTCCCACTGTACAGTAACCATCGCACCCCGACATACCTCCCACTGTACAGTTACCATCACAGCCCGACATAACTCCCACTGTACAGTAACCATCACACCCCGACATACCTCCCACTGTACAGTAACCATCGCACCCCGACATACCTCCCACTGTACAGTAACCATCGCACCCCAACATACCTCCCACTGTACAGCAACCATCACGTTCCGACATACCTCCCACTGCACAGTAACCATCGCACCCCGACATACCTCCCATTGTACAGTAACCATCACACCCCAACATACCTCCCACGGTGCAATAACCATCACGGCCTGACATACCTCCCATTGTACAACAACCATCACGGCCTGACACACCTCCCAATATACAGGAACCATCACGGCCTGATATTCCTTCCACTGTACAGTAACCATCCCGGCCTGACTTACCTCTCACTGTACAGTAACCATCACAGCCCGACATACCTCCCACTGTACAGTAACCATCACACCCCGACATACCTCCCACTGTACAGTAACCATCACGGCTCGACATACCTCCCACTGCACAGTAACCATCACGGCCCGACATACCTCCCACTGTACAGTAACCATCACACCCCGACATACCTCCCAATGTACAGTAGCCATCACAGGCCGACATACCTCCCACTGTACAGTATCCATCACAGACCGACATATCTCCCACTGTACAGTAACCATAACAGACCGACATACCTCCCACTGTGCACTAACCATCACGGCCCAACATACCTCCCACTGTGCAGTAACCATCACAACCCCGACATACCTCCCACTGTACAGTAACCATCACACCCCGACATACCTCCCACTGTACAGTAACCATCACGGACCGACATACCTCCCACTGTACATTAACCATCACGGACCGACATACCTCCCACTGTACAGTAACCATCATTGCCCGACATACCTCCCACTGTACAGTAACCACCAAGGCCCGACATAACTCGCACTGAACAGTAACCATCACGGCCCGACATAGCTCCTACTGTATAGTAACCATCACACACCGACATACCTCCCACTGTACATTAACCATCACAGCCCGACATACCACCCATTGTACAACAACTATCACGGTCTGACATACCTCCCAATATACAGTAACAATCACGGCCTGATATTCCTTCCACTGTACAGTAACCATCCCGGCCTGACTTACCTCACACTGTACAGTAACCATCACGGCCCGACATACCTCCCACTGTACAGTTACCATCACGGCCCGACATACCTCCCACTGTACAGTAACCATCACACCCCGACATACCGCCCACTGTACAGTAGCCATCACAGGCCGACATACGTCCCACTGTACAGTATCCATCACAGACCGATATATCTCCCACTGTACAGTAACCATCACGGCCCGACATACCTCCCACTGTACATTTACCATCACGGCCCGACATACCTCCCACTGTACAGTTACCATCACGGCCCGACATACCTCCCACTATACATTAACCATCACGGCCCGACATACGTCCCACTGTACAGTAACCATCACACACCGACATACCTCCCACTGTACAGTAACCATCACGGACCGACATACCTCCCACTGTACATTAACCATCACGGCCCGACATACCTCCCACTGTGCAGTAACCATCACGGCCTGACATAACTCGCACTGAACAGTAACCATCACGGCCCGACATAGCTCCTACTGTATAGTAACCATCACACACCGACATACCTCCCACTGTACATTAACCAACACAGCCCGACATACCTCCCATTGTACAACAACTATCACGGTCTGACATACCTCCCAATATACAGTAACCATCACGGCCTGATATTCCTTCCACTGTACAGTATCCATCACGGCCCGACATACCTCCCACTGTACAGTTACCATCACGGCCCGACATACCTCCCACTGTACATTAACCATCACGGCCCGACATACGTCCCACTGTACAGTAACAATCACACACCGACATACCTCCCACTGTACAGTAACCATCACGGACCGACATACCTCCCACTGTACATTAACCATCACGGCCCGACATACCTCCCACTGTGCAGTAACCATCACGGCCTGACATAACTCGCACTGAACAGTAACCATCACGGCCCGACATACCTCCCACTGTACAGTTACCATCACACACCGACATACCTCCCACTGTACATTAACCATCAGGGCCCGACATACCTCCCACTGTACAGTAACCATCACGGCCTGACATACCTCCCACTGTACAGTAACCATCACACACCGACATACCTCCCACTGTACAGTAACCATCACGGCCCGACATACCTCCCACTGCACAGTAACCATCATGGCCCGACATACCTCCCACTGTACAGTAACCACCAAGGCCCGACATACCTCCCACTGTACAGTAACCATCACAGCCCGACATACCTCCCACTGTACAGGAACCACCAAGGCCCGACTTACCACCCATTGTTCAGTAACGGTCACGGCTTGACAGACCTCCCACTGTACAGTAACCATCATGGCCCGACATACCTCCCACTGTACAGTAACCATCACAGCCCGACATACGTCCCACTGTACAGTAACCATCACGGTCCGACATACCTCCCACTGTACAGTAACCAACACGGCCTGACATACATCCCACAGTAGAGTAACCATCACACCCTGACATAGCTCCCATTGTACAGTAACCATCACACCCCATCATACCTCCCACGGTGCAATAACCATCACGGCCTGACATACCCTCCACTGTACAGTAACCATCACACCCCGACATACCTCCCACTGTACAGTACCCATTACTGCCCGACATACCTCCCACTGTACAGTAACCATCACGGACTGATATACCTCCCACTGTACAGTAAACATCACGACACAAAATACCTACCACTGTACAGTAACCATCACACCCCGACATACCTTCCACTGTACAGTAACCATCACGGCCTGATATTCCGTCCACTGTACAGTAACCATCGCGGCCCGATATACCTCCCACTGTACAGTAACCATCACGGCCTGATATACCTCCCACTGTACAGTAAACATCACGACACGAAATACCTACCACTGTACAGTAACCATCACACCCCGACATACCTCCCACTGTACAGTAATCATCACGGCCTGACATACCTCCCATTGTACAACAACCATCACGGCCTGACACACCTCCCAATATACAGGAACCATCACGGCCTGATATTCCTTCCACTGTACAGTAACCATCCCGGCCTGACTTACCTCTCACTGTACAGTAACCATCACAGCCCGACATACCTCCCACTGTACAGTAACCATCACACCCCGACATACCTCCCACTGTACAGTAACCATCACGGCTCGACATACCTCCCACTGCACAGTAACCATCACGGCCCGACATACCTCCCACTGTACAGTAACCATCACGGCCCGACATACCTCCCAATGTACAGTAACCATTACACCCCGACATACCTCCCACTGTACAGTAGCCATCACAGGCCGACATACCTCCCACTGTACAGTATCCATCACAGACCGACATACCTCCCACTGTACAGTAACCATCACGGCCCGACATACCTCCCACTGTGCAGTAACCATCACACCCCGACATACCTCCCACTGTACAGTAACCATCACACCCCGACATACCTCCCACTGTACAGTAACCATCACGGACCGACATACCTCCCACTGTACAGTAACCATCGCACCCCGACATACCTCCCACTGTACAGTTACCATCACAGCCCGACATAACTCCCACTGTACAGCAACCATCACAGCCCGACATACCTCCCACTGCACAGTAACCATCACACCCCGACAGACCTCCCACTGTACAGTAACCATCACAGCCCGACATACCTCCCACTGTACAGCAACTCTCACGGTCCGACATACCTCCCACTGCAAAGTAACCATCGCACCCCGACATACCTCCCATTGTACAGTAACCATCACACCCCAACATAACTCCCACGGTGCAATAACCATCACGGCCTGACATACCCTCCACTGTACAGTAACCATCACACCCCAACATACCTCCCACGGTGCAATAACCATCACGTCCTGACATACCTCCCACTGTACAGTACCCATTACTGACCGACATATCTCCCACTGTACAGTCAACATCACGACACAAAATACCTACCACTGTACAGTAACCATCACACCCCGACATACCTCCCACTGTACAGTAACCATCACGGCTCGACATACCTCCCACTGCACAGTAACCATCACGGCCCGACATTCAACCCATCGTTCAGTAACGGTCACGGTCCGACATACCTCCCACTGTAATGTAACCATCACGGCCTGACATACATCCCACAGTACAGTAACCATCACACCCTGACATAGCTCCCATTGTACAGTAACCATCACACCCCAACATACCTCCCACGGTGCAATAACCATCACAGCCCGATATACGTCACACTGTAAAGTAACCATCACGGTCCGACATACCTCCCACTGTACAGTAAACATCACGGCCTGACATACATCCCACAGTACAGTAACCATCACACCCTGACATACCTCCCATTGTACAGTAACCATCACACCCCAACATACCTCCCACGGTGCAATAACCATCACGGCCTGACATACCCTCCACTGTACAGTAACCATCACACCCCGACATACCTCCCACTGTTCAGTAACCATCACGGCTCGACATACCTCCCACTGCACAGGAACCATCACGGCCCGACATACCTCCCACTGTACAGTAACCATCACGGCTCGACATACCTCCCACTGTACAGTAACCATCACATCCCGACATACCTCCCACTGTACAGTATCCATCACAGACCGACATATCTCCCACTGTACAGTAACCATCACAGACCGACATACCTCCCATTGTACAACAACTATCACGGTCTGACATACCTCCCAATATACAGGAACCATCACGGCCTGATATTTCTTCCACTGTACAGTAACCATCCCGGCCTGACTTATCTCACACTGTACAGTAACCATCACGGCCGGACATACCTCCCACTGTACAGTTACCATCACGGCCCGACATACCTCCCACTGTACATTAACCATCACGGCCCGACATACGTCCCACTGTACAGTAACCATCACACACCGACATACCTCCCACTGTACAGTAACCATCACGGACCGACATACCTCCCACTGTACATTAACCATCACGGCCCAACATACCTCCCGCTGTGCAGTAACCATCACGGCCTGACATAACTCGCACTGAACAGTAACCATCACGGCCCGACATACCTCCCACTGTACAGTAACCATCACACACCGACATACCTCCCACTGTACATTAACCATCACGGCCCGACATACCTCCCACTGTACAGTAACCATCACGGCCTGACATACCTCCCACTGTACAGTTCCCATCACACACCGACATACCTCCCACTGAACAGTAACCATCACGGCCCGACATACCTCCCACTGCACAGTAACCATCATGGCCCGACATACCTCCCACTGTACAGCAACCACCAAGGCCCGACATACCTCCCACTGTACAGTAACCATCACAGCCCGACATACCTCCCACTGTACAGTAACCATCACGGACTGATATACCTCCCACTGTACAGTAAACATCACGACACAAAATACCTACCACTGTACAGTAACCATCACACCCCGACATACCTTCCACTGTACAGTAACCATCACGGCCTGATATTCCGTCCACTGTACAGTAACCATCGCGGCCCGATATACCTCCCACTGTACAGTAACCATCACGGCCTGATATACCTCCCACTGTACAGTAAACATCACGACACGAAATACCTACCACTGTACAGTAACCATCACACCCCGACATACCTCCCACTGTACAGTAATCATCACGGCCTGACATACCTCCCATTGTACAACAACCATCACGGCCTGACACACCTCCCAATATACAGGAACCATCACGGCCTGATATTCCTTCCACTGTACAGTAACCATCCCGGCCTGACTTACCTCTCACTGTACAGTAACCATCACAGCCCGACATACCTCCCACTGTACAGTAACCATCACACCCCGACATACCTCCAACTGTACAGTAACCATCACGGCTCGACATACCTCCCACAGCACAGTAACCATCACGGCCCGACATACCTCCCACTGTACAGTAACCATCACGGCCCGACATACCTCCCACTGTACAGTAACCATTACACCCCGACATACCTCTCACTGTACAGTAGCCATCACAGGCCGACATACCTCCCACTGTACAGTATCCATCACGGCCCGACATACCTCCCACTGTACAGTATCCATCACGGCCCGACATAACTCCCACTGTACAGCAACCATCACGGCCCGACATACCTCCCACTGTACAGTAACCATCACACCCCAACATACCTCCCACTGTACAGTACCCATTACTGCCCGACATACCTCCCACTGTACAGTAAACATCACGACACAAAATACCTACCACTGTACAGTAACCATCACACCCCGACATACCTTCCACTGTACAGTAACCATCACGGCCTGATATTCCGTCCACTGTACAGTAACCATCGCGGCCCGATATACCTCCCACTGTACAGTAACCATCACGGCCTGATATACCTCCCACTGTACAGTAAACATCACGACACGAAATACCTACCACTGTACAGTAACCATCACACCCCGACATACCTCCCACTGTACAGTAATCATCACGGCCTGACATACCTCCCATTGTACAACAACCATCACGGCCTGACACACCTCCCAATATACAGGAACCATCACGGCCTGATATTCCTTCCACTGTACAGTAACCATCCCGGCCTGACTTACCTCTCACTGTACAGTAACCATCACAGCCCGACATACCTCCCACTGTACAGTAACCATCACACCCCGACATACCTCCAACTGTACAGTAACCATCACGGCTCGACATACCTCCCACAGCACAGTAACCATCACGGCCCGACATACCTCCCACTGTACAGTAACCATCACGGCCCGACATACCTCCCACTGTACAGTAACCATTACACCCCGACATACCTCCCACTGTACAGTAGCCATCACAGGCCGACATACCTCCCACTGTACAGTATCCATCACGGCCCGACATACCTCCCACTGTACAGTATCCATCACGGCCCGACATAACTCCCACTGTACAGCAACCATCACGGCCCGACATACCTCCCACTGTACAGTAACCATCACACCCCAACATACCTCCCACTGTACAGTACCCATTACTGCCCGACATACCTCCCACTGTACAGTAACCATCACGGTCTGATATACCTCCCACTGTACAGTAAACATCACGACACAAAATACCTACCACTGTACAGTAACCATCACACCCCGACATACCTCCCACTGTACAGTAACCATCACGGCTCGACACACCTCCCACTGCACAGTAACCATCACGGCCCGACATACCACCCATCGTTCAGTAACGGTCACGGTCCGACATACCTCCCACTGTACAGTAACCATCACGGCCTGACATACATCCCACAGTACAGTAACCATCACACCCTGACATAGCTCCCATTGTACAGTAACCATCACACCCCAACATACCTCCCACGGTGCAATAACCATCACAGCCCGATATACGTCCCACTGTAAAGTAACCATCACGGTCCGACATACCTCCCACTGTTCAGTAACCATCACGGCTCGACATACCTCCCACTGCACAGTAACCATCACAGCCCGACATACGTCCCACTGTACAGTAACCATCACGGTCCGACATACCTCCCACTGTACAGTAACCATCACGGCCCGACATACCTCCCACTGTACAGTAACCATCACACCCCGACATACCTCCCACTGTACAGTATCCATCACAGACCGACATATCTCCCACTGTACAGTAACCATCACAGACCGACATACCTCCCACGGTGCAATAACCATCACGGCCTGACATACCCTCCACTGTACAGTAACCATCACACCCCGACATACCTCCCACTGTACAGTAACCATCACGGCTCGACATACCTCCCACTGCACAGTAACCATCACAGCCCGACATACGTCCCACTGTACAGTAACCATCACGGTCCGACATACCTCCCACTGTACAGTAACAATCACGGCCTGACATACATCCCACAGTACAGTAACCATCACACCCTGACATAGCTCCCATTGTACAGTAACCATCACACCCCAACATACCTCCCACTGTACAGTAACCATCGCGGCCCGATATACCTCCCACTGTACAGTAACCATCACGGCCTGATATACCTCCCACTGTACAGTAAACATCACGACACGAAATACCTACCACTGTACAGTAACCATCACACCCCGACATACCTCCCACTGTACAGTAATCATCACGGCCTGACATACCTCCCATTGTACAACAACCATCACGGCCTGACACACCTCCCAATATACAGGAACCATCACGGCCAGATATTCCTTCCACTGTACAGTAACCATCCCGGCCTGACTTACCTCTCACTGTACAGTAACCATCACAGCCCGACATACGTCCCACTGTACAGTAACCATCACGGTCCGACATACCTCCCACTGTACAGTAACCATCACGGCCTGACATACATCCCACAGTACAGTAACCAGCACACCCTGACATAGCTCCCATTGTACAGTAACCATCACACCCCAACATACCTCCCACGGTGCAATAACCATCGTGGCCTGACATACCCTCCACTGTACAGTAACCATCGCGGCCCGATATACCTCCCACTGTACAGTACCCATTACTGCCCGACATACCTCCCACTGTACAGTAACCATCACGGCCTGATATACCTCCCACAGTACAGTAAACATCACAACACGAAATACCTACCACTGTACAGTAACCATCACACCCCGACATACCTCCCACTGTACAGTAATCATCACGGCCTGACATACCTCCCATTGTACAACAACCATCACGGTCTGACACACCTCCCAATATACAGGAACCATCACGGCCTGATATTCCTTCCACTGTACAGTAACTATCCCGGCCTGACTTACCTCTCACTGTACAGTAACCATCACAGCCCGACATACCTCCCACTGTACAGTAACCATCACGGACCGACATACCTCCCACTGTACAGTAACCATCGCACCCCGACATACCTCCCACTGTACAGTAACCATCACAGCCCGACATAACTCCCACTGTACAGCAACCATCACGGCCCGACATACCTCCCACTGTACAGTAACCATCACACCCCGACATACCTCCCACTGTACAGTACCCATTACTGCCCGACATACCTCCCACTGTACAGTAACCATCACGGTCTGACATACCTCCCACTGTACAGTAAACATCACGACACAAAATACCTACCACTGTACAGTAACCATCACACCCCGACATACCTCCCACTGTACAGTAACCACAACGGCTCGACATACCTCCCACTGCACAGTAACCATCACGGCCCGACATACCACCCATCGTTCAGTAACGGTCACAGTCCGACATACCTCCCACTGTACAGTAACCATCACGGCCTGACATACATCCCACAGTACAGTAACCATCACACCCTGACATAGCTCCCATTGTACAGTAACCATCACACCCCAACATACCTCCCACGGTGCAATAACCATCACAGCCCGATATACGTCCCACTGTAAAGTAACCATCACGGTCCGACATACCTCCCACTGTTCAGTAAACATCACGGCCTGACATACATCCCACAGTACAGTAACAATCACACCCTGACATAGCTCCCATTGTACAGTAACCATCACACCCCAACATACCTCCCACGGTGCAATAACCATCACGGCCTGACATACCCTCCACTGTACAGTAACCATCACACCCCGACATACCTCCCACTGTACAGTAACCATCACGACTCGACATACCTCCCACTGCACAGTAACCATCACAGCCCGACATACGTCCCACTGTACAGTAACCATCACGGTCCGACATACCTCCCACTGTACAGTAACCATCACGGCCTGACATACATCCCACAGTACAGTAACCATCACGGCCTGACATACCCTGCACTGTACAGTAACCATCACACCCCGACATACCTCCCACTGTACAGTACCCATTACTGCCCGACATACCTCCCACTGTACAGTAACCATCACGGCTCGACATACCTCCCACTGCACAGTAACCATCACGGCCCGACATACCTCCCACTGTACAGTAACCATCACGGCCCGACATACCTCCCACTGTACAGTAACCATCACACCCCGACATACCTCCCACTGTACAGTATCCATCACAGACCGACATATCTCCCACTGTACAGTAACCATCACAGACCGACATACCTCCCATTGTACAACAACTATCACGGTCTGACATACCTCCCAATATACAGGAACCATCACGGCCTGATATTTCTTCCACTGTACAGTAACCATCCCGGCCTGACTTACCTCACACTGTACAGTAACCATCACGGCCCGACATACCTCCCACTGTAGAGTTACCATCACGGCCCGACATACCTCCCACTGTACATTAACCATCACGGCCCGACATACGTCCCACTGTACAGTAACCATCACACACCGACATACCTCCCACTGTACAGTAACCATCACGGACCGACATACCTCCCACTGTACATTAACCATCACGGCCCAACATACCTCCCGCTGTGCAGTAACCATCACGGCCTGACATAACTCGCACTGAACAGTAACCATCACGGCCCGACATACCTCCCACTGTACAGTAACCATCACACACCGACATACCTCCCACTGTACATTAACCATCACGGCCCGACATACCTCCCACTGTACATTAACCATCACGGTCTGACATACCTCCCACTGTACAGTAACCATCACACACCGACATACCTCCCACTGAACAGTAACCATCACGGCCCGACATACCTCCCACTGCACAGTAACCATCATGGCCCGACATACCTCCCACTGTACAGCAACCACCAAGGCCCGACATACCTCCCACTGTACAGTAACCATCACAGCCCGACATACCTCCCACTGTACAGTAACCACCAAGGCCCGACATACCACCCATTGTTCAGTAACGGTCACGGCTTGACAGACCTCCCACTGTACAGTAACCATCATGGCCCGACATACCTCCCACTGTACAGTAACCATCACAGCCCGACATACGTTCCACTGTACAGTAACCTTCACGGTCCGACATACCTCCCACGGTGCAATAACCATCACGGCCTGACATACCCTCCACTGTACAGTAACCATCACACCCCGACATACCTCCCACTGTACACTACCCATTACTGCCCGACATACCTCCCACTGTACAGTAACCATCACGGCCTGATGTACCTCCCACTGTACAGTAAACATCACGACACAAAATACCTACCACTGTACAGTAACCATCACGGCCTGATATTCCGTCCACTGTACAGTAACCATCGCGGCCCGATATACCTCCCACTGTACAGTAACCATCACGGCCTGATATACCTCCCACTGTACAGTAAACATCACGACACGAAATACCTACCACTGTACAGTAACCATCACACCCCGACATACCTCCCACTGTACAGTAATCATCACGGCCTGACATACCTCCCATTGTACAACAACCATCACGGCCTGACACACCTCCCAATATACAGGAACCATCACGGCCTGATATTCCTTCCACTGTACAGTAAACATCCCGGCCTGACTTACCTCTCACTGTACAGTAACCATCACAGCCCGACATACGTCCCACTGTACAGTAACCATCACGGTCCGACATACCTCCCACTGTACAGTAACCATCACGGCCTGACATACATCCCACAGTACAGTAACCAGCACACCCTGACATAGCTCCCATTGTACAGTAACCATCACACCCCAACATACCTCCCACGGTGCAATAACCATCATGGCCTGACATACCCTCCACTGTACAGTAACCATCGCGGCCCGATATACCTCCCACTGTACAGTACCCATTACTGCCCGACATACCTCCCACTGTACAGTAACCATCACGGCCTGATATACCTCCCACTGTACAGTAAACATCACAACACGAAATACCTACCACTGTACAGTAACCATCACACCCCGACATACCTCCCACTGTACAGTAATCATCACGGCCTGACATACCTCCCATTGTACAACAACCATCACGGTCTGACACACCTCCCAATATACAGGAACCATCACGGCCTGATATTCCTTCCACTGTACAGTAACCATCCCGGCCTGACTTACCTCTCACTGTACAGTAACCATCACAGCCCGACATACCTCCCACTGTACAGTAACCATCACACCCCGACATACCTCCCACTGTACAGTAACCATCACGGCTCGACATACCTCCCACTGCACAGTAACCATCACGGCCCGACATACCTCCCACTGTACAGTAACCATCACGGCCCGACATACCTCCCACTGTACAGTAACCATCACACCCCGACATACCTCCCACAGTACAGTAGCCATCACAGGCCGACATACCTCCCACTGTACAGTATCCATCACAGACCGTCATATCTCCCACTGTACAGTAACCATCACAGAACGACATACCTCCCACTGTACAGTAACCATCACGGCCCGACATACCTCCCACTGTACAGTAACCATCACACCCCGACATACCTCCCACTGTACAGTAACCATCACGGCCTGATATACCTCCCACTGTACAGTAAACATCACGACACAAAATATCTACCACTGTACAGTAACCATCACACCCCGACATACCTTCCACTGTACAGTAACCATCACGGCCTGATATTGCGTCCACTGTACAGTAACCATCGCGGCCCGATATACCTCCCACTGTACAGTAACCATCACGGCCTGATATACCTCCCACTGTACAGTAAACATCACAACACGAAATACCTACCACTGTACAGTAACCATCACACCCCGACATACCTCCCATTGTACATTAACCATCACGGCCCAACATACCTCCCGCTGTGCAGTAACCATCACGGCCTGACATAACTCGCACTGAACAGTAACCATCACGGCCCGACATACCTCCCACTGTACAGTAACCATCACACACCGACATACCTCCCACTGTACATTAACCATCACGGCCCGACATACCTCCCACTGTACAGTAACCATCACGGCCTGACATACCTCCCACTGTACAGTTCCCATCACACACCGACATACCTCCCACTGAACAGTAACCATCACGGCCCGACATACCTCCCACTGCACAGTAACCATCATGGCCCGACATACCTCCCACTGTACAGCAACCACCAAGGCCCGACATACCTCCCACTGTACAGTAACCATCACAGCCCGACATACCTCCCACTGTACAGTAACCATCACGGACTGATATACCTCCCACTGTACAGTAAACATCACGACACAAAATACCTACCACTGTACAGTAACCATCACACCCCGACATACCTTCCACTGTACAGTAACCATCACGGCCTGATATTCCGTCCACTGTACAGTAACCATCGCGGCCCGATATACCTCCCACTGTACAGTAACCATCACGGCCTGATATACCTCCCACTGTACAGTAAACATCACGACACGAAATACCTACCACTGTACAGTAACCATCACACCCCGACATACCTCCCACTGTACAGTAATCATCACGGCCTGACATACCTCCCATTGTACAACAACCATCACGGCCTGACACACCTCCCAATATACAGGAACCATCACGGCCTGATATTCCTTCCACTGTACAGTAACCATCCCGGCCTGACTTACCTCTCACTGTACAGTAACCATCACAGCCCGACATACCTCCCACTGTACAGTAACCATCACACCCCGACATACCTCCAACTGTACAGTAACCATCACGGCTCGACATACCTCCCACAGCACAGTAACCATCACGGCCCGACATACCTCCCACTGTACAGTAACCATCACGGCCCGACATACCTCCCACTGTACAGTAACCATTACACCCCGACATACCTCCCACTGTACAGTAGCCATCACAGGCCGACATACCTCCCACTGTACAGTATCCATCACGGCCCGACATACCTCCCACTGTACAGTATCCATCACGGCCCGACATAACTCCCACTGTACAGCAACCATCACGGCCCGACATACCTCCCACTGTACAGTAACCATCACACCCCAACATACCTCCCACTGTACAGTACCCATTACTGCCCGACATACCTCCCACTGTACAGTAAACATCACGACACAAAATACCTACCACTGTACAGTAACCATCACACCCCGACATACCTTCCACTGTACAGTAACCATCACGGCCTGATATTCCGTCCACTGTACAGTAACCATCGCGGCCCGATATACCTCCCACTGTACAGTAACCATCACGGCCTGATATACCTCCCACTGTACAGTAAACATCACGACACGAAATACCTACCACTGTACAGTAACCATCACACCCCGACATACCTCCCACTGTACAGTAATCATCACGGCCTGACATACCTCCCATTGTACAACAACCATCACGGCCTGACACACCTCCCAATATACAGGAACCATCACGGCCTGATATTCCTTCCACTGTACAGTAACCATCCCGGCCTGACTTACCTCTCACTGTACAGTAACCATCACAGCCCGACATACCTCCCACTGTACAGTAACCATCACACCCCGACATACCTCCAACTGTACAGTAACCATCACGGCTCGACATACCTCCCACAGCACAGTAACCATCACGGCCCGACATACCTCCCACGGTACAGTAACCATCACGGCCCGACATACCTCCCACTGTACAGTAACCATTACACCCCGACATACCTCCCACTGTACAGTAGCCATCACAGGCCGACATACCTCCCACTGTACAGTATCCATCACGGCCCGACATACCTCCCACTGTACAGTATCCATCACGGCCCGACATAACTCCCACTGTACAGCAACCATCACGGCCCGACATACCTCCCAATGTACAGTAACCATCACACCCCAACATACCTCCCACTGTACAGTACCCATTACTGCCCGACATACCTCCCACTGTACAGTAACCATCACGGTCTGATATACCTCCCACTGTACAGTAAACATCACGACACAAAATACCTACCACTGTACAGTAACCATCACACCCCGACATACCTCCCACTGTACAGTAACCATCACGGCTCGACACACCTCCCACTGCACAGTAACCATCACGGCCCGACATACCACCCATCGTTCAGTAACGGTCACGGTCCGACATACCTCCCACTGTACAGTAACCATCACGGCCTGACATACATCCCACAGTACAGTAACCATCACACCCTGACATAGCTCCCATTGTACAGTAACCATCACACCCCAACATACCTCCCACGGTGCAATAACCATCACAGCCCGATATACGTCCCACTGTAAAGTAACCATCACGGTCCGACATACCTCCCACTGTTCAGTAAACATCACGGCTTGACATACATCCCACAGTACAGTAACCATCACACCCTGACATAGCTCCCATTGTACAGTAACCATCACACCCCAACATACCTCCCACGGTGCAATAACCATCACGGCCTGACATACCCTGCACTGTACAGTAACCATCACACCCCGACATACCTCCCACTGTACAGTACCCATTACTGCCCGACATACCTCCCACTGTACAGTAACCATCACGGCTCGACATACCTCCCACTGCACAGTAACCATCACGGCCCGACATACCTCCCACTGTACAGTAACCATCACGGCCCGACATACCTCCCACTGTACAGTAACCATCACACCCCGACATACCTCCCACTGTACAGTATCCATCACAGACCGACATATCTCCCACTGTACAGTAACCATCACAGACCGACATACCTCCCATTGTACAACAACTATCACGGTCTGACATACCTCCCAATATACAGGAACCATCACGGCCTGATATTTCTTCCACTGTACAGTAACCATCCCGGCCTGACTTACCTCACACTTTACAGTAACCATCACGGCCCGACATACCTCCCACTGTAGAGTTACCATCACGGCCCGACATACCTCCCACTGTACATTAACCATCACGGCCCGACATACGTCCCACTGTACAGTAACCATCACACACCGACATACCTCCCACTGTACAGTAACCATCACGGACCGACATACCTCCCACTGTACATTAACCATCACGGCCCAACATACCTCCCGCTGTGCAGTAACCATCACGGCCTGACATAACTCGCACTGAACAGTAACCATCACGGCCCGACATACCTCCCACTGTACAGTAACCATCACACACCGACATACCTCCCACTGTACATTAACAATCACGGCCCGACATACCTCCCACTGTACAGTAACCATCACGGCCTGACATACCTCCCACTGTACAGTAACCATCACACACCGACATACCTCCCACTGAACAGTAACCATCACGGCCCGACATACCTCCCACTGCACAGTAACCATCACAGCCCGACATACCTCCCACTGTACAGTAACCACCAAGGCCCGACATACCACCCATTGTTCAGTAACGGTCACGGCTTGACAGACCTCCCACTGTACAGTAACCATCATGGCCCGACATACCTCCCACTGTACAGTAACCATCACAGCCCGACATACGTTCCACTGTACAGTAACCATCACGGTCCGACATACCTCCCACGGTGCAATAACCATCACGGCCTGACATACCCACCACTGTACAGTAACCATCACACCCCGACATACCTCCCACTGTACACTACCCATTACTGCCCGACATACCTCCCACTGTACAGTAAACATCACGGCCTGATATACCTCCCACTGTACAGTAAACATCACGACACAAAATACCTACCACTGTACAGTAACCATCACACCCCGACATACCTTCCACTGTACAGTAACCATCACGGCCTGATATTCCGTCCACTGTACAGTAACCATCGCGGCCCGATATACCTCCCACTGTACAGTAACCATCACGGCCTGATATACCTCCCACTGTACAGTAAACATCACGACACGAAATACCTACCACTGTACAGTAACCATCACACCCCGACATACCTCCCACTGTACAGTAATCATCACGGCCTGACATACCTCCCATTGTACAACAACCATCACGGCCTGACACACCTCCCAATATACAGGAACCATCACGGCCAGATATTCCTTCCACTGTACAGTAACCATCCCGGCCTGACTTACCTCTCACTGTACAGTAACCATCACAGCCCGACATACGTCCCACTGTACAGTAACCATCACGGTCCGACATACCTCCCACTGTACAGTAACCATCACGGCCTGACATACATCCCACAGTACAGTAACCAGCACACCCTGACATAGCTCCCATTGTACAGTAACCATCACACCCCAACATACCTCCCACGGTGCAATAACCATCGTGGCCTGACATACCCTCCACTGTACAGTAACCATCGCGGCCCGATATACCTCCCACTGTACAGTACCCATTACTGCCCGACATACCTCCCACTGTACAGTAACCATCACGGCCTGATATACCTCCCACAGTACAGTAAACATCACAACACGAAATACCTACCACTGTACAGTAACCATCACACCCCGACATACCTCCCACTGTACAGTAATCATCACGGCCTGACATACCTCCCATTGTACAACAACCATCACGGTCTGACACACCTCCCAATATACAGGAACCATCACGGCCTGATATTCCTTCCACTGTACAGTAACTATCCCGGCCTGACTTACCTCTCACTGTACAGTAACCATCACAGCCCGACATACCTCCCACTGTACAGTAACCATCACGGACCGACATACCTCCCACTGTACAGTAACCATCGCACCCCGACATACCTCCCACTGTACAGTAACCATCACAGCCCGACATAACTCCCACTGTACAGCAACCATCACGGCCCGACATACCTCCCACTGTACAGTAACCATCACACCCCGACATACCTCCCACTGTACAGTACCCATTACTGCCCGACATACCTCCCACTGTACAGTAACCATCACGGTCTGACATACCTCCCACTGTACAGTAAACATCACGACACAAAATACCTACCACTGTACAGTAACCATCACACCCCGACATACCTCCCACTGTACAGTAACCACCACGGCTCGACATACCTCCCACTGCACAGTAACCATCACGGCCCGACATACCACCCATCGTTCAGTAACGGTCACGGTCCGACATACCTCCCACTGTACAGTAACCATCACGGCCTGACATACATCCCACAGTACAGTAACCATCACACCCTGACATAGCTCCCATTGTACAGTAACCATCACACCCCAACATACCTCCCACGGTGCAATAACCATCACAGCCCGATATACGTCCCACTGTAAAGTAACCATCACGGTCCGACATACCTCCCACTGTTCAGTAAACATCACGGCCTGACATACATCCCACAGTACAGTAACAATCACACCCTGACATAGCTCCCATTGTACAGTAACCATCACACCCCAACATACCTCCCACGGTGCAATAACCATCACGGCCTGACATACCCTCCACTGTACAGTAACCATCACACCCCGACATACCTCCCACTGTACAGTAACCATCACGACTCGACATACCTCCCACTGCACAGTAACCATCACAGCCCGACATACGTCCCACTGTACAGTAACCATCACGGTCCGACATACCTCCCACTGTACAGTAACCATCACGGCCTGACATACATCCCACAGTACAGTAACCATCACGGCCTGACATACCCTGCACTGTACAGTAACCATCACACCCCGACATACCTCCCACTGTACAGTACCCATTACTGCCCGACATACCTCCCACTGTACAGTAACCATCACGGCTCGACATACCTCCCACTGCACAGTAACCATCACGGCCCGACATACCTCCCACTGTACAGTAACCATCACGGCCCGACATACCTCCCACTGTACAGTAACCATCACACCCCGACATACCTCCCACTGTACAGTATCCATCACAGACCGACATATCTCCCACTGTACAGTAACCATCACAGACCGACATACCTCCCATTGTACAACAACTATCACGGTCTGACATACCTCCCAATATACAGGAACCATCACGGCCTGATATTTCTTCCACTGTACAGTAACCATCCCGGCCTGACTTACCTCACACTGTACAGTAACCATCACGGCCCGACATACCTCCCACTGTAGAGTTACCATCACGGCCCGACATACCTCCCACTGTACATTAACCATCACGGCCCGACATACGTCCCACTGTACAGTAACCATCACACACCGACATACCTCCCACTGTACAGTAACCATCACGGACCGACATACCTCCCACTGTACATTAACCATCACGGCCCAACATACCTCCCGCTGTGCAGTAACCATCACGGCCTGACATAACTCGCACTGAACAGTAACCATCACGGCCCGACATACCTCCCACTGTACAGTAACCATCACACACCGACATACCTCCCACTGTACATTAACCATCACGGCCCGACATACCTCCCACTGTACAGTAACCATCACGGCCTGACATACCTCCCACTGTACAGTAACCATCACACACCGACATACCTCCCACTGAACAGTAACCATCACGGCCCGACATACCTCCCACTGCACAGTAACCATCATGGCCCGACATACCTCCCACTGTACAGCAACCACCAAGGCCCGACATACCTCCCACTGTACAGTAACCATCACAGCCCGACATACCTCCCACTGTACAGTAACCACCAAGGCCCGACATACCACCCATTGTTCAGTAACGGTCACGGCTTGACAGACCTCCCACTGTACAGTAACCATCATGGCCCGACATACCTCCCACTGTACAGTAACCATCACAGCCCGACATACGTTCCACTGTACAGTAACCTTCACGGTCCGACATACCTCCCACGGTGCAATAACCATCACGGCCTGACATACCCTCCACTGTACAGTAACCATCACACCCCGACATACCTCCCACTGTACACTACCCATTACTGCCCGACATACCTCCCACTGTACAGTAACCATCACGGCCTGATATACCTCCCACTGTACAGTAAACATCACGACACAAAATACCTACCACTGTACAGTAACCATCACGGCCTGATATTCCGTCCACTGTACAGTAACCATCGCGGCCCGATATACCTCCCACTGTACAGTAACCATCACGGCCTGATATACCTCCCACTGTACAGTAAACATCACGACACGAAATACCTACCACTGTACAGTAACCATCACACCCCGACATACCTCCCACTGTACAGTAATCATCACGGCCTGACATACCTCCCATTGTACAACAACCATCACGGCCTGACACACCTCCCAATATACAGGAACCATCACGGCCTGATATTCCTTCCACTGTACAGTAACCATCCCGGCCTGACTTACCTCTCACTGTACAGTAACCATCACAGCCCGACATACGTCCCTCTGTACAGTAACCATCACGGTCCGACATACCTCCCACTGTACAGTAACCATCACGGCCTGACATACATCCCACAGTACAGTAACCAGCACACCCTGACATAGCTCCCATTGTACAGTAACCATCACACCCCAACATACCTCCCACGGTGCAATAACCATCATGGCCTGACATACCCTCCACTGTACAGTAACCATCGCGGCCCGATATACCTCCCACTGTACAGTACCCATTACTGCCCGACATACCTCCCACTGTACAGTAACCATCACGGCCTGATATACCTCCCACTGTACAGTAAACATCACAACACGAAATACCTACCACTGTACAGTAACCATCACACCCCGACATACCTCCCACTGTACAGTAATCATCACGGCCTGACATACCTCCCATTGTACAACAACCATCACGGTCTGACACACCTCCCAATATACAGGAACCATCACGGCCTGATATTCCTTCCACTGTACAGTAACCATCCCGGCCTGACTTACCTCTCACTGTACAGTAACCATCACAGCCCGACATACCTCCCACTGTACAGTAACCATCACACCCCGACATACCTCCCACTGTACAGTAACCATCACGGCTCGACATACCTCCCACTGCACAGTAACCATCACGGCCCGACATACCTCCCACTGTACAGTAACCATCACGGCCCGAAATACCTCCCACTGTACAGTAACCATCACACCCCGACATACCTCCCACAGTACAGTAGCCATCACAGGCCGACATACCTCCCACTGTACAGTATCCATCACAGACCGTCATATCTCCCACTGTACAGTAACCATCACAGAACGACATACCTCCCACTGTACAGTAACCATCACGGCCCGACATACCTCCCACTGTACAGTAACCATCACACCCCGACATACCTCCCACTGTACAGTAACCATCACGGCCTGATATACCTCCCACTGTACAGTAAACATCACGACACAAAATATCTACCACTGTACAGTAACCATCACACCCCGACATACCTTCCACTGTACAGTAACCATCACGGCCTGATATTGCGTCCACTGTACAGTAACCATCGCGGCCCGATATACCTCCCACTGTACAGTAACCATCACGGCCTGATATACCTCCCACTGTACAGTAAACATCACAACACGAAATACCTACCACTGTACAGTAACCATCACACCCCGACATACCTCCCATTGTACAGTAATCATCACGGCCTGACATACCTCCCATTGTACAACAACCATCACGGCCTGACACACCTCCCAATATACAGGAACCATCACGGCCTGATATTCCTTCTACTGTACAGTAACCATCCCGGCCTGACTTACCTCTCACTGTACAGTAACCATCACAGCCCGACATACCTCCCACTGTACAGTAACCATCACACCCCGACATACCTCCCACTGTACAGTAACCATCACGGCTCGACATACCTCCCACTGCACAGGAACCATCACGGCCCGACATACCTCCCACTGTGCAGTAACCATCACACCCCGACATACCTCCCACTGTACAGTAACCATCACACCCCGACATACCTCCCACTGTACAGTAACCATCACGGACCGACATACCTCCCACTGTACAGTAACCATCGCACCCCGACATACCTCCCACTGTACAGTTACCATCACAGCCCGACATAACTCCCACTGTACAGCAACCATCACAGCCCGACATACCTCCCACTGTACAGCAACTATCACGGTCCGACATACCTCCCACTGCACAGTAACCATCGCACCCCGACATACCTCCCATTGTACAGTAACCATCACACCCCAACATACCTCCCACGGTGCAATAACCATCACGACCTGACATACCCTCCACTGTACAGTAACCATCACACCCCGACATACCTCCCACTGTACAGTACCCATTACTGCCCGACATACCTCCCACTGTACAGTAACCATCACGGCCTGATATACCTCCCACTGTACAGTAAACATCACGACACAAAATACCTACCACTATACAGTAACCATCACACCCCGACATACCTCCCACTGTACAGTAACCATCACGGCTCGACATACCTCCCACTGCACAGTAACCATCACGGCCCGACATACCACCCATTGTTCAGTAACGGTCACGGCTTGACAGACCTCCCACTGTACAGTAACCATCATGGCCCGACATACCTCCCACTGTACAGTAACCATCACAGCCCGACATACGTCCCACTGTACAGTAACCATCACGGTCCGACATACCTCCCACTGTAGAGTAACCATCACGGCCTGACATACATCCCACAGTACAGTAACCATCACACCCTGACATAGCTCCCCTTGTACAGTAACCATCACACCCCAACATACCTCCCACGGTGCAATAACCATCACGGCCTGACATACCCTCCACTGTACAGTAACCATCATACCCCGACATACCTCCCACTGTACAGTAACCATTACTGTCCGACATACCTCCCACTGTACAGTAACCATCACGGCTCGACATACCTCCCACTGCACAGTAACCATCACGGCCCGACATACCTCCCACTGTACAGTAACCATCACGGCCCGACATACCTCCCACTGTACAGTAACCATCACACCCCGACATACCTCCCACTGTACAGTATCCATCACAGACCGACATATCTCCCACTGTACAGTAACCATCACAGACCGACATACCTCCCATTGTACAACAACTATCACGGTCTGACATACATCCCAATATACAGGAACCATCACGGACTGATATTTCTTCCACTGTACAGTAACCATCACGGCCTGACTTACCTCACACTGTACAGTAACCATCACGGCCCGACATACCTCCCACTGTACATTAACCATCACGGCCCGACATACATCCCACTGTACAGTAACCATCACACACCGACATACCTCCCACTGTACAGTAACCATCACGGACCGACATCCCTCCCACTGTACATTAACCATCACGGCCCGACATACCTCCCGCTGTGCAGTAACCATCACGGCCTGACATAACTCGCACTGTACAGTAACCATCACACACCGACATACCTCCCACTGTACATTAACCATCACCGCCCGACATACCTCCCACTGTACAGTAACCATCACGGCCCGACATACCTCCCACTGTACAGTAACCATCACACACCGACATACCTCCCACTGAACAGTAACCACCACGGCCCGACAAACCTCCCAGTGTACAGTAACCATCATGGCCCGACATACCTCCCACTGTACAGAAACCACCAAGGCCCGACATACCTCCCACTGTACAGTAACCATCACAGCCCGACATACCTCCCACTGTACAGTAACCATCACGGCCCGACAAACCTCCCACTGCACAGTAACCATCATGGCCCGACATACCTCCCACTGTACAGAAACCACCAAGGCCCGACATACCTCCCACTGTACAGTAACCATCACAGCCCGACATACCTCCCACTGTACAGTAACCACCAAGGCCCGACATACCAACCATTGTTCAGTAACGGTCACGGCTTGACAGACCTCCCACTGTACAGTAACCATCATGGCCTGACATACCTCCCACTGTACAGTAACCATCACAGCCCGACATACGTTCCACTGTACAGTAAACATCACGGTCCGACATACCTCCCACTGTACAGTAACCATCACGGCCTGACATACCTCCCACAGTACAGTAACCATCAAACCCTGACATAGCTCCCATTGTACAGTAACCATCACACCCCAACATACCTCCCACGGTGCAATAACCATCACGGCCTGACATACCCTCCACTGTACAGTAACCATCACACCCCGACATACCTCCCACTGTACAGTACCCATTACTGCCCGACATACCTCCCACTGTACAGTAACCATCACGGCCTGATATACCTCCCACTGTACAGTAAACATCACGACACAAAATACCTACCACTGTACAGTAACCATCACACCCCGACATACCTTCCACTGTACAGTAACCATCACGGCCTGATATTCCGTCCACTGTACAGTAACCATCGCGGCCCGATATACCTCCCACTGTACAGTAACCATCACGGCCTGATATACCTCCCACTGTACAGTAAACATCACGACACGAAATACCTACCACTGTACAGTAACCATCACACCCCGACATACCTCCCACTGTACAGTAATCATCACGGCCTGACATACCTCGCATTGTACAACAACCATCACGGCCTGACGCACCTCCCAATATACAGGAACCATCACGGCCTGATATTCCTTCCACTGTACAGTAACCATCCCGGCCTGACTTACCTCTCACTGTACAGTAACCATCACAGCCCGACATACGTCCCACTGTACAGTAACCATCACGGTCCGACATGCCTCCCACTGTACAGTAACCATCACGGCCTGACATACATCCCACAGTACAGTAACCATCACGCCCTGACATAGCTCCCATTGTACAGTAACCATCACACCCCTACATACCTCTCACGGTGCAAGAACCATCACGGCCTTACATACCCTCCACTGTACAGTAACCATCACACCCCGACATACCTCCCACTGTACCGTACCCATTACTGCCCGACATACCTCCCACTGTACAGTAACCATCACGGCCTGATATACCTCCCACTGTACAGTAAACATCACGACACAAAATACCTACCACTGTACAGTAACCATCACACCCCGACATACCTTCCACTGTACAGTAACCATCACGGCCTGATATTCCGTCCACTGTACAGTAACCATCGCGGCCCGATATACCTCCCACTGTACAGTAACAATCACGGCCTGATATACCTCCCACTGTACAGTAAACATCACAACACGAAATACCTACCACTGTACAGTAACCATCACACCCCGACATACCTACCACTGTACAGTAATCATCACGGCCTGACATACCTCCCATTGTACAACAACCATCACGGCCTGACACACCTCCCAATATACAGGAACCATCACGGCCTGATATTCCTTCCACTGTACAGTAACCATCCCGGCCTGACTTTCCTCTCACTGTACAGTAACCATCACAGCCCGACATACCTCCCACTGTACAGTAACCATCACACCCCGACATACCTCCCACTGTACAGTAACCATCACGGCTCGACATACCTCCCACTGCACAGTAGCCATAACGGCCCGACATACCTCCCACTGTACAGTAACCATCACGGACCCACATACCTCCCACTGTACAGTAACCATCACACCCCGACATACCTCCCACTGTACAGTAGCCATCACAGGCCGACATACCTCCCACTGTACAGTATCCATCACAGACCGACATATCTCCCACTGTACAGTAACCATAACAGACCGACATACCTCCCACTGTACAGTAACCATCACGGCCCGACATACCTCCCACTGTGCAGTAACCATCACACCCCGACATACCTCCCACTGTACAGTAACCATCACATCCCGACATACCTCCCACTGTACAGTAACCATCACGGACCGACATACCTCCCACTGTACAGTAACCAGCGCACCCCGACATACCTCCCACTGTACAGTTACCATCACAGCCCGACATAACTCCCACTGTACAGCAACCATCACATCCCGACATACCTCCCACTGCACAGTAACCATCACACACCAAAGACCTCCCACTGTACAGTAACCATCACAGCCCGACATACCTCCCACTGTACAGCAACCATCACGGTCCGACATACCTCCCACTGCACAGTAACCATCGCACCCCGACATACCTCCCATTGTACAGTAACAAGCACAGCCCAACATACCTCCCACGGTGCAATAACCATCACGGCCTGACATACCCTCCACTGTACAGTAACCATCACACCCCGACATACCTCCCACTGTACAGTACCCATTACTGCCCGACATACCTCCCACTGTACAGTAACCATCACGGCCTGATATACCTCTCACTATACAGTAAACATCACGACACAAAATACCTACCACTGTACAGTAAGCATCACACCCCGACATACCTCCCTCTGTACAGTAACCATCACGGCTCGACATACCTCCCACTGCACAGTAACCATCACGGCCCGACATACCTCCCACTGTACAGTAACCATCACGGCCCGACATACCTCCCACTGTACAGTAACCATCACACCCCGACATACGTCCCACTGTACAGTAGCCATCACAGGCCGACATACCTCCCACTGTACAGTATCCATCACAGACCGTCATATCCCCCACTGTACAGTAACCATCACAGACCGACATACCTCCCACTGTACAGTAACCATCACGGCCCGACATACCTCCCACTGTGCAGTAGCCATCACACCCCGACATACCGCCCACTGTACAGTAACCATCACACCCCGACATACCTCCCACTGTACAGTAACCATCACGGTCCGACATACCTCTCACTGTACAGTAACCATCGCACCCCGACATACCTCCCACTGTACAGTTACCATCACAGACCGACATACCTCCCACTGTACAGCAACCATCACGGTCCGACATACCTCCCACTGCACAGTAACCATCGCACCCCGACATACCTCCCACTGTACAGTAATCATCACGGCCTGACATACCTCCCATTGTACAACAACCATCACGGCCTGACACACCTCCCAATATACAGGAACCATCACGGCCTGATATTCCTTCCACTGTACAGTAACCATCCCGGCCTGACTTACCTCACACTGTACAGTAACCATCACGGCCCGACATACCTCCCACTGTAGAGTTACCATCACGGCCCGACATACCTCCCACTGTACATTAACCATCACGGCCCGACATACGTCCCACTGTACAGTAACCATCACACACCGACATACCTCCCACTGTACAGTAACCATCACGGACCGACATACCTCCCACTGTACATTAACCATCACGGCCCAACATACCTCCCGCTGTGCAGTAACCATCACGGCCTGACATAACTCGCACTGAACAGTAACCATCACGGCCCGACATACCTCCCACTGTACAGTAACCATCACACACCGACATACCTCCCACTGTACATTAACCATCACGGCCCGACATACCTCCCACTGTACAGTAACCATCACGGCCTGACATACCTCCCACTGTACAGTAACCATCACACACCGACATACCTCCCACTGAACAGTAACCATCACGGCCCGACATACCTCCCACTGCACAGTAACCATCATGGCCCGACATACCTCCCACTGTACAGCAACCACCAAGGCCCGACATACCTCCCACTGTACAGTAACCATCACAGCCCGACATACCTCCCACTGTACAGTAACCACCAAGGCCCGACATACCACCCATTGTTCAGTAACGGTCACGGCTTGACAGACCTCCCACTGTACAGTAACCATCATGGCCCGACATACCTCCCACTGTACAGTAACCATCACAGCCCGACATACGTTCCACTGTACAGTAACCTTCACGGTCCGACATACCTCCCACGGTGCAATAACCATCACGGCCTGACATACCCTCCACTGTACAGTAACCATCACACCCCGACATACCTCCCACTGTACACTACCCATTACTGCCCGACATACCTCCCACTGTACAGTAACCATCACGGCCTGATATACCTCCCACTGTACAGTAAACATCACGACACAAAATACCTACCACTGTACAGTAACCATCACGGCCTGATATTCCGTCCACTGTACAGTAACCATCGCGGCCCGATATACCTCCCACTGTACAGTAACCATCACGGCCTGATATACCTCCCACTGTACAGTAAACATCACGACACGAAATACCTACCACTGTACAGTAACCATCACACCCCGACATACCTCCCACTGTACAGTAATCATCACGGCCTGACATACCTCCCATTGTACAACAACCATCACGGCCTGACACACCTCCCAATATACAGGAACCATCACGGCCTGATATTCCTTCCACTGTACAGTAACCATCCCGGCCTGACTTACCTCTCACTGTACAGTAACCATCACAGCCCGACATACGTCCCTCTGTACAGTAACCATCACGGTCCGACATACCTCCCACTGTACAGTAACCATCACGGCCTGACATACATCCCACAGTACAGTAACCAGCACACCCTGACATAGCTCCCATTGTACAGTAACCATCACACCCCAACATACCTCCCACGGTGCAATAACCATCATGGCCTGACATACCCTCCACTGTACAGTAACCATCGCGGCCCGATATACCTCCCACTGTACAGTACCCATTACTGCCCGACATACCTCCCACTGTACAGTAACCATCACGGCCTGATATACCTCCCACTGTACAGTAAACATCACAACACGAAATACCTACCACTGTACAGTAACCATCACACCCCGACATACCTCCCACTGTACAGTAATCATCACGGCCTGACATACCTCCCATTGTACAACAACCATCACGGTCTGACACACCTCCCAATATACAGGAACCATCACGGCCTGATATTCCTTCCACTGTACAGTAACCATCCCGGCCTGACTTACCTCTCACTGTACAGTAACCATCACAGCCCGACATACCTCCCACTGTACAGTAACCATCACACCCCGACATACCTCCCACTGTACAGTAACCATCACGGCTCGACATACCTCCCACTGCACAGTAACCATCACGGCCCGACATACCTCCCACTGTACAGTAACCATCACGGCCCGAAATACCTCCCACTGTACAGTAACCATCACACCCCGACATACCTCCCACAGTACAGTAGCCATCACAGGCCGACATACCTCCCACTGTACAGTATCCATCACAGACCGTCATATCTCCCACTGTACAGTAACCATCACAGAACGACATACCTCCCACTGTACAGTAACCATCACGGCCCGACATACCTCCCACTGTACAGTAACCATCACACCCCGACATACCTCCCACTGTACAGTAACCATCACGGCCTGATATACCTCCCACTGTACAGTAAACATCACGACACAAAATATCTACCACTGTACAGTAACCATCACACCCCGACATACCTTCCACTGTACAGTAACCATCACGGCCTGATATTGCGTCCACTGTACAGTAACCATCGCGGCCCGATATACCTCCCACTGTACAGTAACCATCACGGCCTGATATACCTCCCACTGTACAGTAAACATCACAACACGAAATACCTACCACTGTACAGTAACCATCACACCCCGACATACCTCCCATTGTACAGTAATCATCACGGCCTGACATACCTCCCATTGTACAACAACCATCACGGCCTGACACACCTCCCAATATACAGGAACCATCACGGCCTGATATTCCTTCTACTGTACAGTAACCATCCCGGCCTGACTTACCTCTCACTGTACAGTAACCATCACAGCCCGACATACCTCCCACTGTACAGTAACCATCACACCCCGACATACCTCCCACTGTACAGTAACCATCACGGCTCGACATACCTCCCACTGCACAGGAACCATCACGGCCCGACATACCTCCCACTGTGCAGTAACCATCACACCCCGACATACCTCCCACTGTACAGTAACCATCACACCCCGACATACCTCCCACTGTACAGTAACCATCACGGACCGACATACCTCCCACTGTACAGTAACCATCGCACCCCGACATACCTCCCACTGTACAGTTACCATCACAGCCCGACATAACTCCCACTGTACAGCAACCATCACAGCCCGACATACCTCCCACTGTACAGCAACTATCACGGTCCGACATACCTCCCACTGCACAGTAACCATCGCACCCCGACATACCTCCCATTGTACAGTAACCATCACACCCCAACATACCTCCCACGGTGCAATAACCATCACGACCTGACATACCCTCCACTGTACAGTAACCATCACACCCCGACATACCTCCCACTGTACAGTACCCATTACTGCCCGACATACCTCCCACTGTACAGTAACCATCACGGCCTGATATACCTCCCACTGTACAGTAAACATCACGACACAAAATACCTACCACTATACAGTAACCATCACACCCCGACATACCTCCCACTGTACAGTAACCATCACGGCTCGACATACCTCCCACTGCACAGTAACCATCACGGCCCGACATACCACCCATTGTTCAGTAACGGTCACGGCTTGACAGACCTCCCACTGTACAGTAACCATCATGGCCCGACATACCTCCCACTGTACAGTAACCATCACAGCCCGACATACGTCCCACTGTACAGTAACCATCACGGTCCGACATACCTCCCACTGTAGAGTAACCATCACGGCCTGACATACATCCCACAGTACAGTAACCATCACACCCTGACATAGCTCCCCTTGTACAGTAACCATCACACCCCAACATACCTCCCACGGTGCAATAACCATCACGGCCTGACATACCCTCCACTGTACAGTAACCATCATACCCCGACATACCTCCCACTGTACAGTAACCATTACTGCCCGACATACCTCCCACTGTACAGTAACCATCACGGCTCGACATACCTCCCACTGCACAGTAACCATCACGGCCCGACATACCTCCCACTGTACAGTAACCATCACGGCCCGACATACCTCCCACTGTACAGTAACCATCACACCCCGACATACCTCCCACTGTACAGTATCCATCACAGACCGACATATCTCCCACTGTACAGTAACCATCACAGACCGACATACCTCCCATTGTACAACAACTATCACGGTCTGACATACATCCCAATATACAGGAACCATCACGGACTGATATTTCTTCCACTGTACAGTAACCATCACGGCCTGACTTACCTCACACTGTACAGTAACCATCACGGCCCGACATACCTCCCACTGTACAGTTACCATCACGGCCCGACATACATCCCACTGTACATTAACCATCACGGCCCGACATACATCCCACTGTACAGTAACCATCACACACCGACATACCTCCCACTGTACAGTAACCATCACGGACCGACATCCCTCCCACTGTACATTAACCATCACGGCCCGACATACCTCCCGCTGTGCAGTAACCATCACGGCCTGACATAACTCGCACTGTACAGTAACCATCACACACCGACATACCTCCCACTGTACATTAACCATCACCGCCCGACATACCTCCCACTGTACAGTAACCATCACGGCCTGACATACCTCCCACTGTACAGTAACCATCACACACCGACATACCTCCCACTGAACAGTAACCATCACGGCCCGACAAACCTCCCAGTGTACAGTAACCATCATGGCCCGACATACCTCCCACTGTACAGAAACCACCAAGGCCCGACATACCTCCCACTGTACAGTAACCATCACAGCCCGACATACCTCCCACTGTACAGTAACCATCACGGCCCGACAAACCTCCCACTGCACAGTAACCATCATGGCCCGACATACCTCCCACTGTACAGAAACCACCAAGGCCCGACATACCTCCCACTGTACAGTAACCATCACAGCCCGACATACCTCCCACTGTACAGTAACCACCAAGGCCCGACATACCAACCATTGTTCAGTAACGGTCACGGCTTGACAGACCTCCCACTGTACAGTAACCATCATGGCCTGACATACCTCCCACTGTACAGTAACCATCACAGCCCGACATACGTTCCACTGTACAGTAAACATCACGGTCCGACATACCTCCCACTGTACAGTAACCATCACGGCCTGACATACCTCCCACAGTACAGTAACCATCAAACCCTGACATAGCTCCCATTGTACAGTAACCATCACACCCCAACATACCTCCCACGGTGCAATAACCATCACGGCCTGACATACCCTCCACTGTACAGTAACCATCACACCCCGACATACCTCCCACTGTACAGTACCCATTACTGCCCGACATACCTCCCACTGTACAGTAACCATCACGGCCTGATATACCTCCCACTGTACAGTAAACATCACGACACAAAATACCTACCACTGTACAGTAACCATCACACCCCGACATACCTTCCACTGTACAGTAACCATCACGGCCTGATATTCCGTCCACTGTACAGTAACCATCGCGGCCCGATATACCTCCCACTGTACAGTAACCATCACGGCCTGATATACCTCCCACTGTACAGTAAACATCACGACACGAAATACCTACCACTGTACAGTAACCATCACACCCCGACATACCTCCCACTGTACAGTAATCATCACGGCCTGACATACCTCGCATTGTACAACAACCATCACGGCCTGACGCACCTCCCAATATACAGGAACCATCACGGCCTGATATTCCTTCCACTGTACAGTAACCATCCCGGCCTGACTTACCTCTCACTGTACAGTAACCATCACAGCCCGACATACGTCCCACTGTACAGTAACCATCACGGTCCGACATGCCTCCCACTGTACAGTAACCATCACGGCCTGACATACATCCCACAGTACAGTAACCATCACGCCCTGACATAGCTCCCATTGTACAGTAACCATCACACCCCTACATACCTCTCACGGTGCAAGAACCATCACGGCCTTACATACCCTCCACTGTACAGTAACCATCACACCCCGACATACCTCCCACTGTACCGTACCCATTACTGCCCGACATACCTCCCACTGTACAGTAACCATCACGGCCTGATATACCTCCCACTGTACAGTAAACATCACGACACAAAATACCTACCACTGTACAGTAACCATCACACCCCGACATACCTTCCACTGTACAGTAACCATCACGGCCTGATATTCCGTCCACTGTACAGTAACCATCGCGGCCCGATATACCTCCCACTGTACAGTAACAATCACGGCCTGATATACCTCCCACTGTACAGTAAACATCACAACACGAAATACCTACCACTGTACAGTAACCATCACACCCCGACATACCTACCACTGTACAGTAATCATCACGGCCTGACATACCTCCCATTGTACAACAACCATCACGGCCTGACACACCTCCCAATATACAGGAACCATCACGGCCTGATATTCCTTCCACTGTACAGTAACCATCCCGGCCTGACTTTCCTCTCACTGTACAGTAACCATCACAGCCCGACATACCTCCCACTGTACAGTAACCATCACACCCCGACATACCTCCCACTGTACAGTAACCATCACGGCTCGACATACCTCCCACTGCACAGTAGCCATAACGGCCCGACATACCTCCCACTGTACAGTAACCATCACGGACCCACATACCTCCCACTGTACAGTAACCATCACACCCCGACATACCTCCCACTGTACAGTAGCCATCACAGGCCGACATACCTCCCACTGTACAGTATCCATCACAGACCGACATATCTCCCACTGTACAGTAACCATAACAGACCGACATACCTCCCACTGTACAGTAACCATCACGGCCCGACATACCTCCCACTGTGCAGTAACCATCACACCCCGACATACCTCCCACTGTACAGTAACCATCACATCCCGACATACCTCCCACTGTACAGTAACCATCACGGACCGACATACCTCCCACTGTACAGTAACCAGCGCACCCCGACATACCTCCCACTGTACAGTTACCATCACAGCCCGACATAACTCCCACTGTACAGCAACCATCACATCCCGACATACCTCCCACTGCACAGTAACCATCACACACCAAAGACCTCCCACTGTACAGTAACCATCACAGCCCGACATACCTCCCACTGTACAGCAACCATCACGGTCCGACATACCTCCCACTGCACAGTAACCATCGCACCCCGACATACCTCCCATTGTACAGTAACAAGCACAGCCCAACATACCTCCCACGGTGCAATAACCATCACGGCCTGACATACCCTCCACTGTACAGTAACCATCACACCCCGACATACCTCCCACTGTACAGTACCCATTACTGCCCGACATACCTCCCACTGTACAGTAACCATCACGGCCTGATATACCTCTCACTATACAGTAAACATCACGACACAAAATACCTACCACTGTACAGTAAGCATCACACCCCGACATACCTCCCTCTGTACAGTAACCATCACGGCTCGACATACCTCCCACTGCACAGTAACCATCACGGCCCGACATACCTCCCACTGTACAGTAACCATCACGGCCCGACATACCTCCCACTGTACAGTAACCATCACACCCCGACATACGTCCCACTGTACAGTAGCCATCACAGGCCGACATACCTCCCACTGTACAGTATCCATCACAGACCGTCATATCCCCCACTGTACAGTAACCATCACAGACCGACATACCTCCCACTGTACAGTAACCATCACGGCCCGACATACCTCCCACTGTGCAGTAGCCATCACACCCCGACATACCGCCCACTGTACAGTAACCATCACACCCCGACATACCTCCCACTGTACAGTAACCATCACGGTCCGACATACCTCCCACTGTACAGTAACCATCGCACCCCGACATACCTCCCACTGTACAGTTACCATCACAGACCGACATACCTCCCACTGTACAGCAACCATCACGGTCCGACATACCTCCCACTGCACAGTAACCATCGCACCCCGACATACCTCCCACTGTACAGTAATCATCACGGCCTGACATACCTCCCATTGTACAACAACCATCACGGCCTGACACACCTCCCAATATACAGGAACCATCACGGCCTGATATTCCTTCCACTGTACAGTAACCATCCCGGCCTGACTTACCTCTCACTGTACAGTAACCATCACAGCCCGACATACCTCCCACTGTACAGTAACCATCACACCCCGACATACCTCCCACTGTATAGTTACCATCACGGCTCGACATACCTCCCACTGCACAGTAACCATCACGGCCCGACATACCTCCCACTGTACAGTAACCATCACGGCCCGACATACCTCCCACTGTACAGTAACCATCACACCCCGACATACCTCCCACTGTACAGTAGCCATCACAGGCCGACATACCTCCCACTGTACAGTATCCATCACAGACCGAAATATCTCCCACTGTACAGTAACCATAACAGACCGACATACCTCCCACTGTACAGTAACCATCACGGCCCGACATACCTCCCACTGTGCAGTAACCATCACACCCCGACATACCTCCCACTGTACAGTAACCATCACACCCCGACATACCTCCCACTGTACAGTAACCATCACGGACCGACATACCTCCCACTGTACAGCAACCATCACGGTCCGACATACCTACCACTGCACAGTAACCATCGCACCCCGACATACCTCCCACTGTACAGTAATCATCACGGCCTGACATACCTCCCATTGTACAACAACCATCACGGCCTGACACACCTCCCAATATACAGGAACCATCACGGCCTGATATTCCTTCCACTGTACAGTAACCATCCCGGCCTGACTTACCTCTCACTGTACAGTAACCATCACAGCCCGACATACCTCCCACTGTACAGTAACCATCACTCCCCGACATACTTCCCACTGTACAGTAACCATCACGGCTCGACATACCTCCCACTGCACAGTAACCATCACGGCCCGACATACCTCCCACTGTACAGTAACCATCACGGCCCGACATACCTCCCTCTGTACAGTAACCATCACACCCCGACATTCCTCCCACTGTACAGTAGCCATCACAGGCCGACATACCTCCCACTGTACAGTATCCATCACAGACCGACATATCTCCCACTGTACAGTAACCATAACAGACCGACATACCTCCCACTGTACAGTACCCATCACGGCCCGACATACCTCCCACTGTGCAGTAACCATCACACCCCGACATACCTCCCACTGTACAGTAACCATCACACCCCGACATACCTCCCACTGTACAGTACCCATTACTGCCCGACATACCTCCCACTGTACAGTAACCATCACGGCCTGATATACCTCCCACTGTACAGTAAACATCACGACACAAAATACCTACCACTGTACAGTAACCATCACACCCCGACATACCTTCCACTGTACAGTAACCATCACGGCCTGATATTCCGTCCACTGTACAGTAACCATCGCGGCCCGATATACCTCCCACTGTACAGTAACCATCACGGCCTGATATACCTCCCACTGTACAGTAAACATCACGACACGAAATACCTACCACTGTACAGTAACCATCACACCCCGACATACCTCCCACTGTACAGTAATCATCACGGCCTGACTTACCTCGCATTGTACAACAACCATCACGGCCTGACGCACCTCCCAATATACAGGAACCATCACGGCCTGATATTCCTTCCACTGTACAGTAACCATCCCGGCCTGACTTACCTCTCACTGTACAGTAACCATCACAGCCCGACATACGTCCCACTGTACAGTAACCATCACGGTCCGACATGCCTCCCACTGTACAGTAACCATCACGGCCTGACATACATCCCACAGTACAGTAACCATCACGCCCTGACATAGCTCCCATTGTACAGTAACCATCACACCCCTACATACCTCTCACGGTGCAAGAACCATCACGGCCTTACATACCCTCCACTGTACAGTAACCATCACACCCCGACATACCTCCCACTGTACAGTACCCATTACTGCCCGACATACCTCCCACTGTACAGTAACCATCACGGCCTGACATACATCCCACAGTACAGTAACCATCACACCCTGACATAGCTCCCATTGTACAGTAACCATCACACCCCTACATACCTCTCACGGTGCAAGAACCATCACGGCCTTACATACCCTCCACTGTACAGTAACCATCACACCCCGACATACCTCCCATTGTACAGTACCCATTACTGCCCGACATACCTCCCACTGTACAGTAACCATCACGGCCTGATATACCTCCCACTGTACAGTAAACATCACGACACAAAATACCTACCACTGTACAGTAACCATCACACCCCGACATACCTTCCACTGTACAGTAACCATCACGGCCTGATATTCCGTCCACTGTACAGTAACCATCGCGGCCCGATATACCTCCCACTGTACAGTAACCATCGCGGCCCGATATACCTCCCACTGTACAGTAACCATCATGGCCCGACATACCTCCCACTGTACAGAAACCACCAAGGCCCGACATACCTCCCACTGTACAGTAACCATCACAGCCCGACATACCTCCCACTGTACAGTAACCATCACGGCCCGACATACCTCCCACTGTACAGTAACCATCACGGTCCGACATGCCTCCCACTGTACAGTAACCATCACGGCCTGACATACATCCCACAGTACAGTAACCATCACACCCTGACATAGCTCCCATTGTACAGTAACCATCACACCCCTACATACCTCTCACGGTGCAAGAACCATCACGGCCTTACATACCCTCCACTGTACAGTAACCATCACACCCCGACATACCTCCCATTGTACAGTACCCATTACTGCCCGACATACCTCCCACTGTACAGTAACCATCACGGCCTGATATACCTCCCACTGTACAGTAAACATCACGACACAAAATACCTACCACTGTACAGTAACCATCACACCCCGACATACCTTCCACTGTACAGTAACCATCACGGCCTGATATTCCGTCCACTGTACAGTAACCATCGCGGCCCGATATACCTCCCACTGTACAGTAACCATCACGGCCTGATATACCTCCCACTGTACAGTAAACATCACAACACGAAATACCTACCACTGTACAGTAACCATCACACCCCGACATACCTCCCACTGTACAGTAATCATCACGGCCTGACATACCTCCCATTGTACAACAACCATCACGGCCTGACACACCTCCCAATATACAGGAACCATCACGGCCTGATATTCCTTCCACTGTACAGTAACCATCCCGGCCTGACTTTCCTCTCACTGTACAGTAACCATCACAGCCCGACATACCTCCCACTGTACAGTAACCATCACACCCCGACATACCTCCCACTGTACAGTAACCATCACGGCTCGACATACCTCCCACTGCACAGTAACCATCACGGCCCGACATACCTCCCACTGTACAGTAACCATCACGGCCCGACATACCTCCCACTGTACAGTAACCATCACACCCCGACATACCTCCCACTGTACAGTAGCCATCACAGGCCGACATACCTCCCACTGTACAGTATCCATCACAGACCGACATATCTCCCACTGTACAGTAACCATAACAGACCGACATACCTCCCACTGTACAGTAACCATCACGGCCCGACATACCTCCCACTGTGCAGTAACCATCACACCCCGACATACCTCCCACTGTACAGTAACCATCACGGACCGACATACCTCCCACTGTACAGTAACCAGCGCACCCCGACATACCTCCCACTGTACAGTTACCATCACAGCCCGACATAACTCCCACTGTACAGCAACCATCACATCCCGACATACCTCCCACTGCACAGTAACCATCACACACCAAAGACCTCCCACTGTACAGTAACCATCACAGCCCGACATACCTCCCACTGTACAGCAACCATCACGGTCCGACATACCTCCCACTGCACAGTAACTATCGCACCCCGACATACCTCCCATTGTACAGTAACAAGCACACCCCAACATACCTCCCACGGTGCAATAACCATCACGGCCTGACATACCCTCCACTGTACAGTAACCATCACACCCCGACATACCTCCCACTGTACAGTACCCATTACTGCCCGATATACCTCCCACTGTACAGTAACCATCACGGCCTGATATACCTCTCACTGTACTGTAAACATCACGACACAAAATACCTACCACTGTACAGTAAGCATCACACCCCGACATACCTCCCTCTGTACAGTAACCATCACGGCTCGACATACCTCCCACTGCACAGTAACCATCACGGCCCGACATACCTCCCACTGTACAGTAACCATCACGGCCCGACATACCTCCCACTGTACAGTAACCATCACACCCCGACATACGTCCCACTGTACAGTAGCCATCACAGGCCGACATACCTCCCACTGTACAGTATCCATCACAGACCGTCATATCTCCCACTGTACAGTAACCATCACAGACCGACATACCTCCCACTGTACAGTAACCATCACGGCCCGACATACCTCCCACTGTGCAGTAGCCATCACACCCCGACATACCGCCCACTGTACAGTAACCATCACACCCCGACATACCTCCCACTGTACAGTAACCATCATGGTCCGACATACCTCCCACTGTACAGTAACCATCGCACCCCGACATACCTCCCACTGTACAGTTACCATCACAGACCGACATACCTCCCACTGTACAGCAACCATCACGGTCCGACATACCTCCCACTGCACAGTAACCATCGCACCCCGACATACCTCCCACTGTACAGTAATCATCACGGCCTGACATACCTCCCATTGTACAACAACCATCACGGCCTGACACACCTCCCAATATACAGGAACCATCACGGCCTGATATTCCTTCCACTGTACAGTAACCATCCCGGCCTGACTTACCTCTCACTGTACAGTAACCATCACAGCCCGACATACCTCCCACTGTACAGTAACCATCACACCCCGACATACCTCCCACTGTACAGTTACCATCACGGCTCGACATACCTCCCACTGCACAGTAACCATCACGGCCCGACATACCTCCCACTGTACAGTAACCATCACGGCCCGACATACCTCCCACTGTACAGTAACCATCACACCCCGACATACCTCCCACTGTACAGTAGCCATCACAGGCCGACATACCTCCCACTGTACAGTATCCATCACAGACCGAAATATCTCCCACTGTACAGTAACCATAACAGACCGACATACCTCCCACTGTACAGTAACCATCACGGCCCGACATACCTCCCACTGTGCAGTAACCATCACACCCCGACATACCTCCCACTGTACAGTAACCATCACACCCCGACATACCTCCCACTGTACAGTAACCATCACGGACCGACATACCTCCCACTGTACAGCAACCATCACGGTCCGACATACCTACCACTGCACAGTAACCATCGCACCCCGACATACCTCCCACTGTACAGTAATCATCACGGCCTGACATACCTCCCATTGTACAACAACCATCACGGCCTGACACACCTCCCAATATACAGGAACCATCACGGCCTGATATTCCTTCCACTGTACAGTAACCATCCCGGCCTGACTTACCTCTCACTGTACAGTAACCATCACAGCCCGACATACCTCCCACTGTACAGTAACCATCACACCCCGACATACTTCCCACTGTACAGTAACCATCACGGCTCGACATACCTCCCACTGCACAGTAACCATCACGGCCCGACATACCTCCCACTGTACAGTAACCATCACGGCCCGAAATACCTCCCTCTGTACAGTAACCATCACACCCCGACATTCCTCCCACTGTACAGTAGCCATCACAGGCCGACATACCTCCCACTGTACAGTATCCATCACAGACCGACATATCTCCCACTGTACAGTAACCATAACAGACCGACATACCTCCCACTGTACAGTAACCATCACGGCCCGACATACCTCCCACTGTGCAGTAACCATCACACCCCGACATACCTCCCACTGTACAGTAACCATCACACCCCGACATACCTCCCACTGTACAGTAACCATCACGGACCGACATACCTCCCACTGTACAGTAACCATCGCACCCCGACATACCTCCCACTGTACAGTTACCATCACAGCCCGACATAACTCCCACTGTACAGCAACCATCACATCCCGACATACCTCCCACTGCACAGTAACCATCACACCCCAAAGACCTCCCACTGTACAGTAACCATCACAGCCCGACATACCTCCCACTGCACAGTAACCATCGCACCCCGACATACCTCCCACTGTACAGTAACCATCACAGACCGACATACCTCCCACTGTACAGCATTCATCACGGTCCGACATACCTCCCACTGCACAGTAACCATCGCACCCCGACATACCTCCCACTGTACAGTAACCATCACACACCGACATACCTCCCACTGTACAGTAACCATCACACCCCGACATACCTCCCACTGTACAGTAACCATCACACCCCGACATACCTCCCACTGTACATTAACCATCACACCCCGACATACCTCCCACTGTACAGTAGCCATCACAGGCCGACATACCTCCCACTGTACAGTATCCATCACAGACCGACATACCTCCCACTGTACAGTAACCATCACAGACCGACATACCTCCCAATGTACAGTAACCATCACGGCCCGACATACCTCCCACTGTACTGTTACCATCACAGCCCAAAGACCTTCCACTGTACAGTAACCATCACATCCCGACATACCTCCCACTGCACAGTAACCATCACACCCCAATAAGACCTTCCACTGTACAGTAACCATCACAGCCCGACATACCTCCCACTGTACAGCAACCATCACGGTCCGACATAACTCCCAATGTACAGCAACCATCACATCCCGACATACCTCCCACTGCACAGTAACCATCACACACCAAAGACCTCCCACTGTACAGTAACCATCACAGCCCGACATACCTCCCACTGTACAGCAACCATCACGGTCCGACATACCTCCCACTGCACAGTAACCATCGCACCCCGACATACCTCCCATTGTACAGTAACCAGCACACCCCAACATACCTCCCACTGTACAGTACCCATTACTGCCCGACATACCTCCCACTGTACAGTAACCATAACGGCCTGATATACCTCTCACTGTACAGTAATCATCACGACACAAAATACCTACCACTGTACAGTATTCATCACACCCCGACATACCTCCCTCTGTACAGTAACCATCACGGCTCGACATACCTCCCACTGCACAGTAACCATCACGGCCCGACATACCTCCCACTGTACAGTAACCATCACGGCCCGACATACCTCCCACTGTACAGTAACCATCACACCCCGACATACCTCCCACTGTACAGTAGCCATCACAGGCCGACATACCTCCCACTGTACAGTATCCATCACAGACCGACATATCTCCCACTGTACAGTAACCATCACAGACCGACATACCTCCCACTGTACAGTAACCATCACAGACCGACATACCTCCCACTGTACAGTAACCATCACGGCCCGACATACCTCCCACTGTGCAGTAACAATCACACCCCGACATACCGCCCACTGTACAGTAACCATCACACCCCGACATACCTCCCACTGTACAGTAACCATCACGGTCCGACATACCTCCCACTGTACAGTAACCATCGCACCCCGACATACCTCCCACTGTACAGTTACCATCACGGCCCGACATAACTCCCACTGTACAGCAACCATCACGGCCCGACATACCTCCCACTGCACAGTAACCATCACACCCCGACATATCTCCCACTGTACAGTAACCATCACAGACCGACATACCTCCCACTGTACAGCAACCATCACGGTCCGACATACCTCCCACTGCACAGTAACCATCGCACCCCGACATACCTCCCACTGTACAGTAATCATCACGGCCTGACATACCTCCCATTGTACAACAACCATCACGGCCTGACACACCTCCCAATATACAGGAACCATCACGGCCTGATATTCCTTCCATTGTACAGTAACCATCCCGGCCTGACTTACCTCTCACTGTACAGTAACCATCACAGCCCGACATACCTCCCACTGTACAGTAACCATCACACCCCGACATACCTCCCACTGTACAGTTACCATCACGGCTCGACATACCTCCCACTGCACAGTAACCATCACGGCCCGACATACCTCCCACTGTACAGTAACCATCACGGCCCGACATACCTCCCACTGTACAGTAACCATCACACCCCGACATACCTCCCACTGTACAGTAGCCATCACAGGCCGACATACCTCCCACTGTACAGTATCCATCACAGACCGACATATCTCCCACTGTACAGTAACCATAACAGATCGACATACCTCCCACTGTACAGTAACCATCACGGCCCGACATACCTCCCACTGTGCAGTAACCATCACACCCCGACATACCTCCCACTGTACAGTAACCATCACACCCCGACATACCTCCCACTGTACAGTAACCATCACGGACCGACATACCTCCCACTGTACAGCAACCATCACGGTCCGACATACCTACCACTGCACAGTAACCATCGCACCCCGACATACCTCCCACTGTACAGTAATCATCACGGCCTGACATACCTCCCATTGTACAACAACCATCACGGCCTGACACACCTCCCAATATACAGGAACCATCACGGCCTGATATTCCTTCCACTGTACAGTAACCATCCCGGCCTGACTTACCTCTCACTGTACAGTAACCATCACAGCCCGACATACCTCCCACTGTACAGTAACCATCACACCCCGACATACCTCCCACTGTACAGTAACCATCACGGCTCGACATACCTCCACACTGCACAGTAACCATCACGGCCCGACATACCTCCCACTGTACAGTAACCATCACGGCCCGACATACCTCCCACTGTACAGTAACCATCACACCCCGACATTCCTCCCACTGTACAGTAGCCATCACAGGCCGATATACCTCCCACTGTACAGTATCCATCACAGACCGACATATCTCCCACTGTACAGTAACCATAACAGACCGACATACCTCCCACTGTACAGTAACCATCACGGCCCGACATACCTCCCACTGTGCAGTAACCATCACACCCCGACATACCTCCCACTGTACAGTAACCATCACACCCCGACATACCTCCCACTGTACAGTTACCATCACGGCTCGACATACCTCCCACTGCACAGTAACCATCACGGCCCGACATACCTCCCACTGTACAGTAACCATCACGGCCCGACATACCTCCCACTGTACAGTAACCATCACACCCCGACATACCTCCCACTGTACAGTAGCCATCACAGGCCGACATACCTCCCACTGTACAGTATCCATCACAGACCGACATATCTCCCACTGTACAGTAACCATAACAGACCGACATACCTCCCACTGTACAGTAACCATCACGGCCCGACATACCTCCCACTGTGCAGTAACCATCACACCCCGACATACCTCCCACTGTACAGTAACCATCACACCCCGACATACCTCCCACTGTACAGTAACCATCACGGACCGACATACCTCCCACTGTACAGCAACCATCACGGTCCGACATACCTACCACTGCACAGTAACCATCGCACCCCGACATACCTCCCACTGTACAGTAATCATCACGGCCTGACATACCTCCCATTGTACAACAACCATCACGGCCTGACACACCTCCCAATATACAGGAACCATCACGGCCTGATATTCCTTCCACTGTACAGTAACCATCCCGGCCTGACTTACCTCTCACTGTACAGTAACCATCACAGCCCGACATACCTCCCACTGTACAGTAACCATCACGGACCGACATACCTCCCACTGTACAGTAACCATCACGGCTCGACATACCTCCCACTGCACAGTAACCATCACGGCCCGACATACCTCCCACTGTACAGTAACCATCACGGCCCGACATACCTCCCACTGTACAGTAACCATCACACCCCGACATTCCTCCCACTGTACAGTAGCCATCACAGGCCGATATACCTCCCACTGTACAGTATCCATCACAGACCGACATATCTCCCACTGTACAGTAACCATAACAGACCGACATACCTCCCACTGTACAGTAACCATCACGGCCCGACATACCTCCCACTGTGCAGTAACCATCACACCCCGACATACCTCCCACTGTACAGTAACCATCACACCCCGACATACCTCCCACTGTACAGTAACCATCACGGACCGACATACCTCCCACTGTACAGTAACCATCGCACCCCGACATACCTCCCACTGTACAGTTACCATCACAGCCCGACGTAACTCCCACTGTACAGCAACCATCACATCCCGACATACCTCCCACTGCACAGTAACCATCACACCCCAAAGACCTCCCACTGTACAGTAACCATCACAGCCCGACATACCTCCCACTGTACAGCAACCATCACGGTCCGACATACCTCCCACTGCACAGTAACCATCGCACCCCGACATACCTCCCACTGTACAGTAACCATCACAGACCGACATACCTCCAACTGTACAGCAACCATCACGGTCCGACATACCTCCCACTGCACAGTAACCATCGCACCCCGACATACCTCCCACTGTACAGTAACCATCACACACCGACATACCTCCCACTGTACAGTAACCATCACACCCCGACATACCTCCCACTGTACAGTAACCATCACACCCCGACATACCTCCCACTGTACATTAACCATCACACCCCGACATACCTCCCACTGTACAGTAGCCATCACAGGCCGACATACCTCCCACTGTACAGTATCCATCCCAGACCGACATATCTCCCACTGTACAGTAACCATCACAGACCGACATACCTCCCAATGTACAGTAAACATCACGGCCCGACATACCTCCCACTGTGCAGTAACCATCGCACCCGGTCATACCTCCCACTGTACAGTTACCATCACAGCCCGACATAACTCCCACTGTACAGCAACCATCACATCCCGACATACCTCCCACTGCACAGTAACCATCACACCCCAAAGACCTTCCACTGTACCGTAACCATCACAGCCCGACATACCTCCCACTGTACAGCAACCATCACGGTCCGACATACCTCCCACTGCACAGTAACCATCGCACCCCGACATACCTCCCATTGTACAGTAACCATCACACCCCAACATACCTCCCACGGTGCAATAACCATCACGGCCTGACATACCCTCCGCTGTACAGTAACCATCACAGCCCGACATACCTCCCACTGTACAGTAACCATCACGGCCTGATACACCTCTCACTGTACAGTAAACATCACGACACAAAATACCTACCACTGTACAGTAAGCATCACACCCCGACATACCTCCCTCTGTACAGTAACCATCACGGCTTGACATACCTCCCATTGCACAGTAACCATCACGGCCCGACATACCTCCTACTGCACAGTAACCATCACACACCGACATACCTCCCACTGTACAGTAACCATCACACCCCGACATACCTCCCACTGTACAGTAGCCATCACAGGCCGACATACCTCCCACTGTACAGTATCCATCACAGACCGACATATCTCCCACTGTACAGTAACCATCACAGACCGACATACCTCCCAATGTACAGTAACCATCACGGCCCGACAAAACCTCCCACTGTGCAGTAACCATCACACCCCGTCATACCTCCCACTGCACAGTAACCATCACACCCCGACATACCTCCCACTGTACAGTAACCATCACGGACCGACATACCTCCCACTGTACAGTAACCATCGCACCCCGACATACCTCCCACTGTACAGTTACCATCACAGCCCGACATAACTCCCACTGTACAGCAACCATCACGGCCCGACATACCTCCCTCTGCACAGTAACCATCACACCCCGACATACCTCCCACTGTACAGTAACCATCACAGCCCGACATACCTCCCACTGTACAGCAACCATCACGGTCCGACATACCTCCCACTGCACAGTAACCATCGCACCCCGACATACCTCCCACTGTACAGTAACCATCACACACCGACATACCTCCCACTGTACAGTAACCATCACACCCCGACATACCTCCCACTGTACAGTAACTATCACACCCCGACATACCTCCCAATGTACATTAACCATCACGGCCCAACATACCTCCCACTGTGCAGTAACCATCACGGCCTGACATAACTCGCACTGAACAGTAACCATCACGGCCCGACATACCTCCCACTGTACAGTAACCATCACACACCGACATACCTCCCACTGTACATTAACCATCACGGACCGACATACCTCCCACTGTACAGTAACCATCATGGCCCGACATACCTCCCACTGTACAGTAACCACCAAGGCCCGACATACCGCCCACTGTACAGTAACCATCACGGACCGACATACCTCCCACTGTACATTAACCATCACGGCCCGACATACCTCCCACTGTGCAGTAACCATCACGGCCTGACATAACTCGCACAGAACAGTAACCATCACGGCCCGACATACCTCCCACTGTACAGTAACCATCACAGACCGACATAACTCCCACGGTACAGCAACCATCACGGCCCGACATACCTCCCACTGCACAGTAACCATCACACCCCGACATACCTCCCACTGTACAGTAACCATCACAGCCCGACATACCTCCCACTGTACAGCAACCATCACGGTCCGACATACCTCCCACTGCACAGTAACCATCGCACCCCGACATACCTCCCACTGTACAGTAACCATCACGGCCCGACATACCTCCCACTGTACAGTAACCATCACAGCCCGACATACCTCCCATTGTACAGTAACCATCACAGCCCGACTTACCTCCCACTGTACATTAACCAACACACCGCGACATACCTCCCACTGTACAGTAACCAACACACCCCGACATACCTCCCACTGTACATTAATCATCACGGCCCGACATACCTCCCACTGTGCAGTAACCATCACGGCCTGACATAACTCGCACTGAACAGTAACCATCACGGCCCGACATACCTCCCACTGCACAGTAACCATCACACACCGACATACCTCCCACTGTGCAGTAACCATCACGGCCCGACATACCTCCCACTGCACAGTAACCATCATGGCCCGACATACCTCCCACTGTACAGTAACCACCAAGGCCCGACATACCTCCCACTGTACAGTAACCATCACAGCCCGACATTCCTCCCACTGTACAGTAACCACCAAGGCCCGACATATCTCCCACTGTACAGTAACCATCACGGCCCGACATACCTCCCACTGTACAGTAACCATCACGGTCCGACATACCTCCCACTGTACAGTAACCATCACGGCCTGACATACATCCCACAGTACAGTAACCATCACACCCTGACATAGCTCCCATTGTACAGTAACCATCACACCCCAACATACCTCCCACGGTGCAATAACCATCACGGCCTGATATTCCGTCCACTGCACAGTAACCATCGCGGCCCGATATACCTCCCACTGTACAGTAACCATCACGGCCTGATATACCTCCCACTGTACAGTAAACATCACGACACAAAATACCTACCACTGTACAGTAACCATCACACCCCGACATACCTCCCACTGTACAGTAATCATCACGGCCTGACATACCTCCCATTGTACAACAACCATCACGGCCTGACACACCTCCCAATATACAGGAACCATCACGGCCTGATATTCCTTCCACTGTACAGTAACCATCCCGTCCTGACTTACCTCTCACTGTACAGTAAGCATCACAGCCCGACATACCTCCCACTGTACAGTAACCATCACACCCCGACATACATCCCACTGTACAGTAACCATCACGGCTCGACATACCTCCCACTGCACAGTAACCATCACGGCCCGAAATACCTCCCACTGTACAGTAACCATCACGGCCCGACATACCTCCCACTGTACATTAACCATCACGGCCCGACATACGTCCCACTGTACAGTAACAATCACACACCGACATACCTCCCACTGTACAGTAACCATCACGGACCGACATACCTCCCACTGTACATTAACCCTCACGGCCCGACATACCTCCCACTGTGCAGTAACCATCACGGCCTGACATAACTCGCACTGAACAGTAACCATCACGGCCCGACATACCTCCCACTGTACAGTAACCATCACACACCGACATACCTCCCACTGTACAGTAACCATCACGGCCCGACATACCTCCCACTGCACAGTAACCATCACACACCGACATACCTCCCACTGTACAGTAACCATCACGGCCCGACATACCTCCCACTGCACAGTAACCATCATGGCCCGACATACCTCCCACTGTACAGTAACCACCAAGGCCCGACATACCTCCCACTGTACAGTAACCATCACAGCCCGACATTCCTCCCACTGTACAGTAACCACCAAGGCCCGACATATCTACCACTGTACAGTAACCATCACGGCCCGACATACCTCCCACTGTACAGTAACCATCACGGTCCGACATACCTCCCACTGTACAGTAACCATCACGGCCTGACATATATCCCACAGTACAGTAACCATCACACCCTGACTTAGCTCCCATTGTACAGTAACCATCACACCCCAACATACCTCCCACGGTGCAATAACCATCACGGCCTGACATACCCTCCACTGTACAGTAACCATCACGGCCCGACATACCTCCCACGGTGCAGTAACCATCACGGCCTGATATTCCGTCCACTGTACAGTAACCATCGCGGCCCGATATACCTCCCACTGTACAGTAACCATCACGGCCTGATATACCTCCCACTGTACAGTAAACATCACGACACGAAATACCTACCACTGTACAGTAACCATCACACCCCGACATACCTCCCACTGTACAGTAATCATCACGGCCTGACATACCTCCCATTGTACAACAACCATCACGGCCTGACACACCTCCCAATATACAGGAACCATCACGGCCTGATATTCCTTCCACTGTACAGTAACCATCCCGTCCTGACTTACCTCTCACTGTACAGTAAGCATCACAGCCCGACATACCTCCCACTGTACAGTAACCATCACACCCCGACATACATCCCACTGTACAGTAACCATCACGGCTCGACATACCTCCCACTGCACAGTAACCATCACGGCTGGAAATACCTCGCACTGTACAGTAACCATCACGGCCCGACATACCTCCCACTGTACAGTAACCATCACACCCCGACATACCTCCCACTGTACAGTAGCCATCACAGGCCGACATACCTCCCACTGTACAGTATCCATCACAGACCGACATATCTCCCACTGTACAGTAACCATCACAGACCGACATACCTCCCACTGTACAGTAACCATCACGGCCCGACATACCTCACACTGTGCAGTAACCATCACACCCCGACATACCTCCCACTGTACAGTAACCATCACACCCCGACATAACTCCCACTGTACAGTAACCATCGCACCCCGACATACCTCCCACTGTACAGTTACCATCACAGCCCGATAAACTCCCACTGTATAGCAACCATCACGGCCCGACATACCTCCCACTGCACAGTTACCATTGCACCCCGACATACCTCCCACTGTACAGTAACCATCACGGCCCGACATACCTCCCACTGTACAGTAAACATCACACCCCGACATACCTCCCACTGTACAGTAACCATCACACCCCGACATACCTCCCACTGTACATTAACCATCACGGCCCGACAAACCTCCCACTGTGCAGTAACCATCACGGTCTGACATAACTCGCACTGAACAGTAACCATTACGGCCCGACATAGCTCCCACTGTACAGTAACCATCACACACCGACTTAACTCCCACTGTACATTAACCATCACGGACCGACATACCTCCCACTGTACAGTAACCATCATGGCCCGACATACCTCCCACTGTACAGTAACCACCAAAGCCCGACATACCTCCCACTGTACATTAACCATCACGGACCGACATACCTCCCACTGTACAGTAACCATCATGGCCCGACATACCTCCCACTGTACAGTAACCACCAAAGCCCGACATACCTCCCACTGTACAGTAACCATCACGGCTCGACATACCTCCACACTGCACAGTAACCATCACGGCCCGACATACCTCCCACTGTACAGTAACCATCACGGCCCGACATACCTCCCACTGTACAGTAACCATCACACCCCGACATTCCTCCCACTGTACAGTAGCCATCACAGGCCGATATACCTCCCACTGTACAGTATCCATCACAGACCGACATATCTCCCACTGTACAGTAACCATAACAGACCGACATACCTCCCACTGTACAGTAACCATCACGGCCCGACATACCTCCCACTGTGCAGTAACCATCACACCCCGACATACCTCCCACTGTACAGTAACCATCACACCCCGACATACCTCCCACTGTACAGTTACCATCACGGCTCGACATACCTCCCACTGCACAGTAACCATCACGGCCCGACATACCTCCCACTGTAAAGTAACCATCACGGCCCGACATACCTCCCACTGTACAGTAACCATCACACCCCGACATACCTCCCACTGTACAGTAGCCATCACAGGCCGACATACCTCCCACTGTACAGTATCCATCACAGACCGACATATCTCCCACTGTACAGTAACCATAACAGACCGACATACCTCCCACTGTACAGTAACCATCACGGCCCGACATACCTCCCACTGTGCAGTAACCATCACACCCCGACATACCTCCCACTGTACAGTAACCATCACACCCCGACATACCTCCCACTGTACAGTAACCATCACGGACCGACATACCTCCCACTGTACAGCAACCATCACGGTCCGACATACCTACCACTGCACAGTAACCATCGCACCCCGACATACCTCCCACTGTACAGTAATCATCACGGCCTGACATACCTCCCATTGTACAACAACCATCACGGCCTGACACACCTCCCAATATACAGGAACCATCACGGCCTGATATTCCTTCCACTGTACAGTAACCATCCCGGCCTGACTTACCTCTCACTGTACAGTAACCATCACAGCCCGACATACCTCCCACTGTACAGTAACCATCACACCCCGACATACCTCCCACTGTACAGTAACCATCACGGCTCGACATACCTCCCACTGCACAGTAACCATCACGGCCCGACATACCTCCCACTGTACAGTAACCATCACGGCCCGACATACCTCCCACTGTACAGTAACCATCACACCCCGACATTCCTCCCACTGTACAGTAGCCATCACAGGCCGATATACCTCCCACTGTACAGTATCCATCACAGACCGACATATCTCCCACTGTACAGTAACCATAACAGACCGACATACCTCCCACTGTACAGTAACCATCACGGCCCGACATACCTCCCACTGTGCAGTAACCATCACACCCCGACATACCTCCCACTGTACAGTAACCATCACACCCCGACATACCTCCCACTGTACAGTAACCATCACGGACCGACATACCTCCCACTGTACAGTAACCATCGCACCCCGACATACCTCCCACTGTACAGTTACCATCACAGCCCGACGTAACTCCCACTGTACAGCAACCATCACATCCCGACATACCTCCCACTGCACAGTAACCATCACACCCCAAAGACCTCCCACTGTACAGTAACCATCACAGCCCGACATACCTCCCACTGTACAGCAACCATCACGGTCCGACATACCTCCCACTGCACAGTAACCATCGCACCCCGACATACCTCCCACTGTACAGTAACCATCACAGACCGACATACCTCCAACTGTACAGCAACCATCACGGTCCGACATACCTCCCACTGCACAGTAACCATCGCACCCCGACATACCTCCCACTGTACGGTAACCATCACACACCGACATACCTCCCACTGTACAGTAACCATCACACCCCGACATACCTCCCACTGTACAGTAACCATCACACCCCGACATACCTCCCACTGTACATTAACCATCACACCCCGACATACCTCCCACTGTACAGTAGCCATCACAGGCCGACATACCTCCCACTGTACAGTATCCATCACAGACCGACATATCTCCCACTGTACAGTAACCATCACAGACCGACATACCTCCCAATGTACAGTAACCATCACGGCCCGACATACCTCCCACTGTGCAGTAACCATCACACCCCGTCATACCTCCCACTGTACAGTTACCATCACAGCCCGACATAACTCCCACTGTACAGCAACCATCACATCCCGACATACCTCCCACTGCACAGTAACCATCACACCCCAAAGACCTTCCACTGTACAGTAACCATCACAGCCCGACATACCTCCCACTGTACAGCAACCATCACGGTCCGACATACCTCCCACTGCACAGTAACCATCGCACCCCGACATACCTCCCATTGTACAGTAACCATCACACCCCAACATACCTCCCACGGTGCAATAACCATCACGGCCTGACATACCCTCCACTGTACAGTAACCATCACAGCCCGACATACCTCCCACTGTACAGTAACCATCACGGCCTGATATACCTCTCACTGTACAGTAAACATCACGACACAAAATACCTACCACTGTACAGTAAGCATCACACCCCGACATACCTCCCTCTGTACAGTAACCATCACGGCTTGACATACCTCCCATTGCACAGTAACCATCACGGCCCGACATACCTCCTACTGCACAGTAACCATCACACACCGACATACCTCCCACTGTACAGTAACCATCACACCCCGACATACCTCCCACTGTACAGTAGCCATCACAGGCCGACATACCTCCCACTGTACAGTATCCATCACAGAAAGACATATCTCCCACTGTACAGTAACCATCACAGACCGACATACCTCCCAATGTACAGTAACCATCACGGCCCGACATACCTCCCACTGTGCAGTAACCATCACACCCCGTCATACCTCCCACTGCACAGTAACCATCACACCCCGACATACCTCCCACTGTACAGTAACCATCACGGACCGACATACCTCCCACTGTACAGTAACCATCGCACCCCGACATACCTCCCACTGTACAGTTACCATCACAGCCCGACATAACTCCCACTGTACAGCAACCATCACGGCCCGACATACCTCCCTCTGCACAGTAACCATCACACCCCGACATACCTCCCACTGTACAGTAACCATCACAGCCCGACATACCTCCCACTGTACAGCAACCATCACGGTCCGACATACCTCCCACTGCACAGTAACCATCGCACCCCGACATACCTCCCACTGTACAGTAACCATCACACACCGACATACCTCCCACTGTACAGTAACCATCACACCCCGACATACCTCCCACTGTACAGTAACTATCACACCCCGACATACCTCCCAATGTACATTAACCATCACGGCCCAACATACCTCCCACTGTGCAGTAACCATCACGGCCTGACATAACTCGCACTGAACAGTAACCATCACGGCCCGACATACCTCCCACTGTACAGTAACCATCACACACCGACATACCTCCCACTGTACATTAACCATCACGGACCGACATACCTCCCACTGTACAGTAACCATCATGGCCCGACATACCTCCCATTGTACAGTAACCACCAAGGCCCGACATACCTCCCACTGTACAGTAACCATCACGGACCGACATACCTCCCACTGTACATTAACCATCACGGCCCGACATACCTCCCACTGTGCAGTAACCATCACGGCCTGACATAACTCGCACAGAACAGTAACCATCACGGCCCGACATACCTCCCACTGTACAGTAACCATCACAGACCGACATAACTCCCACGGTACAGCAACCATCACGGCCCGACATACCTCCCACTGCACAGTAACAATCACACCCCGACATACCTCCCACTGTACAGTAACCATCACAGCCCGACATACCTCCCACTGTACAGCAACCATCACGGTCCGACATACCTCCCACTGCACAGTAACCATCGCACCCCGACATACCTCCCACTGTACAGTAACCATCACGGCCCGACATACCTCCCACTGTACAGTAACCATCATAGCCCGACATACCTCCCATTGTACAGTAACCATCACAGCCCGACTTACCTCCCACTGTACATTAACCAACACACCCCGACATACCTCCCACTGTACAGTAACCAACACACCCCGACATACCTCCCACTGTACATTAATCATCACGGCCCGACATACCTCCCACTGTGCAGTAACCATCACGGCCTGACATAACTCGCACTGAACAGTAACCATCACGGCCCAACATACCTCCTACTGTACAGTAACCATCACACACCGACATACCTCCCACTGTACATTAACCATCACAGCCCGACATACCTCCCATTGTACAACAACTATCACGGTCTGACATACCTCCCAATATACATTAACCATCACGGCCTGATATTCCTTCCACTGTACAGTAAGAACCCGGCCTGACGTACCTCACACTGTACAGTAACCATCACGGCCCGACATACCTCCCACTGTACAGTTACCATTACGGCCCTACTTACCTCCCACTGTACAGTAACCATCACACCCCGACATACCTCCCACTGCACAGTAGCCATCACAGGCCGACATACCTCCCACTGTACAGCATCCATCACGGCCCGACATACCTCCCACTGTACATTAACCATCACGGCCCGACATACCTCCCACTGTACAGTTACCATCACGGCCCGACATACCTCCCACTGTACATTAACCATCACGGCCCGACATACGTCCCACTGTACAGTAACCATCACACACCGACATACCTCCCACTGTACAGTAACCATCACGGACCGACATACCTCCCACTGTACATTAACCATCACGGCACGACATACCTCCCACTGTGCAGTAACCATCACGGCCTGACATAATTCGCACTGAACAGTAACCATCACGGCCGGACATAGCTCCTACTGTACAGTAACCATCACACACCGACATACCTCCCACTGTACATTAACCATCACAGCCCGACATACCTCCCATTGTAAAACAACTATCACGGTCTGACATACCTCCCAATATACAGTAACCATCACGGCCTGATATTCCTTCCACTGTACAGTATCCATCACGGCCCGACATACCTCCCACTGTACAGTTACCATCACGGCCCGACATACCTCCCACTGTACATTAACCATCACGGCCCGACATACGTCCCACTGTACAGTAACAATCACACACCGACATACCTCCCACTGTACAGTAACCATCACGGACCGACATACCTCCCACTGTACATTAACCCTCACGGCCCGACATACCTCCCACTGTGCAGTAACCATCACGGCCTGACATAACTCGCACTGAACAGTAACCATCACGGCCCGACATACCTCCCACTGTACAGTAACCATCACACACCGACATACCTCCCACTGTACAGTAACCATCACGGCCCGACATACCTCCCACTGCACAGTAACCATCACACACCGACATACCTCCCACTGTACAGTAACCATCACGGCCCGACATACCTCCCACTGCACAGTAACCATCATGGCCCGACATACCTCCCACTGTACAGTAACCACCAAGGCCCGACATACCTCCCACTGTACAGTAACCATCACAGCCCGACATTCCTCCCACTGTACAGTAACCACCAAGGCCCGACATATCTCCCACTGTACAGTAACCATCACGGCCCGACATACCTCCCACTGTACAGTAACCATCACGGTCCGACATACCTCCCACTGTACAGTAACCATCACGGCCTGACATACATCCCACAGTACAGTAACCATCACACCCTGACATAGCTCCCATTGTACAGTAACCATCACACCCCAACATACCTCCCACGGTGCAATAACCATCACGGCCTGACATACCCTCCACTGTACAGTAACCATCACGGCCCGACATACCTCCCACGGTGCAGTAACCATCACGGCCTGATATTCCGTCCACTGTACAGTAACCATCGCGGCCCGATATACCTCCCACTGTACAGTAACCATCACGGCCTGATATACCTCCCACTGTACAGTAAACATCACGACACGAAATACCTACCACTGTACAGTAACCATCACACCCCGACATACCTCCCACTGTACAGTAATCATCACGGCCTGACATACCTCCCATTGTACAACAACCATCACGGCCTGACACACCTCCCAATATACAGGAACCATCACGGCCTGATATTCCTTCCACTGTACAGTAACCATCCCGTCCTGACTTACCTCTCACTGTACAGTAAGCATCACAGCCCGACATACCTCCCACTGTACAGTAACCATCACACCCCGACATACATCCCACTGTACAGTAACCATCACGGCTCGACATACCTCCCACTGCACAGTAACCATCACGGCCCGAAATACCTCCCACTGTACAGTAACCATCACGGCCCGACATACCTCCCACTGTACAGTAACCATCACACCCCGACATACCTCCCACTGTACAGTAGCCATCACAGGCCGACATACCTCCCACTGTACAGTATCCATCACAGACCGACATATCTCCCACTGTACAGTAACCATCACAGACCGACATACCTCCCACTGTACAGTAACCATCACGGCCCGACATACCTCACACTGTGCAGTAACCATGACACCCCGACATACCTCCCACTGTACAGTAACCATCACACCCCGACATAACTCCCACTGTACAGTAACCATCGCACCCCGACATACCTCCCACTGTACAGTTACCATCACAGCCCGATAAACTCCCACTGTATAGCAACCATCACGGCCCGACATACCTCCCACTGCACAGTTACCATCGCACCCCGACATACCTCCCACTGTACAGTAACCATCACGGCCCGACATACCTCCCACTGTACAGTAAACATCACACCCCGACATACCTCCCACTGTACAGTAACCATCACACCCCGACATACCTCCCACTGTACATTAACCATCACGGCCCGACATACCTCCCACTGTGCAGTAACCATCACGGTCTGACATAACTCGCACTGAACAGTAACCATTACGGCCCGACATAGCTCCCACTGTACAGTAACCATCACACACCGACTTACCTCCCACTGTACATTAACCATCACGGACCGACATACCTCCCACTGTACAGTAACCATCATGGCCCGACATACCTCCCACTGTACAGTAACCACCAAAGCCCGACATACCTCCCACTGTACAGTAACCATCACGGACCGACATACCTCCCACTGTACTTTAACCATCACAGCCCGACATAACTCCCACTGTACAGCAACCATCACGGCCTGACATAACTCGCACTGAACAGTAACCATCACGGCCCGACATACCTCCCACTGTACAGTAACCATCACACACCGACATACCTCCCACTGTACATTAACCATCACGGACCGACATACCTCCCACTGTACAGTAACCATCATGGCCCGACATACCTCCCATTGTACAGTAACCACCAAGGCCCGACATACCTCCCACTGTACAGTAACCATCACGGACCGACATACCTCCCACTGTACATTAACCATCACGGCCCGACATACCTCCCACTGTGCAGTAACCATCATGGCCTGACATAACTCGCACAGAACAGTAACCATCACGGCCCGACATACCTCCCACTGTACAGTAACCATCACAGACCGACATAACTCCCACGGTACAGCAACCATCACGGCCCGACATACCTCCCACTGCACAGTAACCATCACACCCCGACTTACCTCCCACTGTACAGTAACCATCACAGCCCGACATACCTCCCACTGTACAGCAACCATCACGGTCCGACATACCTCCCACTGCACAGTAACCATCGCACCCCGACATACCTCCCACTGTACAGTAACCATCACGGCCCGACATACCTCCCACTGTACAGTAACCATCACAGCCCGACATACCTCCCATTGTACAGTAACCATCACAGCCCGACTTACCTCCCACTGTACATTAACCAACACACCCCGACATACCTCCCACTGTACAGTAACCAACACACCCCGACATACCTCCCACTGTACATTAATCATCACGGCCCGACATACCTCCCACTGTGCAGTAACCATCACGGCCTGACATAACTCGCACTGAACAGTAACCATCACGGCCCAACATACCTCCTACTGTACAGTAACCATCACACACCGACATACCTCCCACTGTACATTAACCATCACAGCCCGACATACCTCCCATTGTACAACAACTATCACGGTCTGACATACCTCCCAATATACATTAACCATCACGGCCTGATATTCCTTCCACTGTACAGTAAGAACCCGGCCTGACGTACCTCACACTGTACAGTAACCATCACGGCCCGACATACCTCCCACTGTACAGTTACCATTACGGCCCTACTTACCTCCCACTGTACAGTAACCATCACACCCCGACATACCTCCCACTGCACAGTAGCCATCACAGGCCGACATACCTCCCACTGTACAGCATCCATCACGGCCCGACATACCTCCCACTGTACATTAACCATCACGGCCCGACATACCTCCCACTGTACAGTTACCATCACGGCCCGACATACCTCCCACTGTACATTAACCATCACGGCCCGACATACGTCCCACTGTACAGTAACCATCACACACCGACATACCTCCCACTGTACAGTAACCATCACGGACCGACATACCTCCCACTGTACATTAACCATCACGGCACGACATACCTCCCACTGTGCAGTAACCATCACGGCCTGACATAATTCGCACTGAACAGTAACCATCACGGCCGGACATAGCTCCTACTGTACAGTAACCATCACACACCGACATACCTCCCACTGTACATTAACCATCACAGCCCGACATACCTCCCATTGTAAAACAACTATCACGGTCTGACATACCTCCCAATATACAGTAACCATCACGGCCTGATATTCCTTCCACTGTACAGTATCCATCACGGCCCGACATACCTCCCACTGTACAGTTACCATCACGGCCCGACATACCTCCCACTGTACATTAACCATCACGGCCCGACATACGTCCCACTGTACAGTAACAATCACACACCGACATACCTCCCACTGTACAGTAACCATCACGGACCGACATACCTCCCACTGTACATTAACCCTCACGGCCCGACATACCTCCCACTGTGCAGTAACCATCACGGCCTGACATAACTCGCACTGAACAGTAACCATCACGGCCCGACATACCTCCCACTGTACAGTAACCATCACACACCGACATACCTCCCACTGTACAGTAACCATCACGGCCCGACATACCTCCCACTGCACAGTAACCATCACACACCGACATACCTCCCACTGTACAGTAACCATCACGGCCCGACATACCTCCCACTGCACAGTAACCATCATGGCCCGACATACCTCCCACTGTACAGTAACCACCAAGGCCCGACATACCTCCCACTGTACAGTAACCATCACAGCCCGACATTCCTCCCACTGTACAGTAACCACCAAGGCCCGACATATCTCCCACTGTACAGTAACCATCACGGCCCGACATACCTCCCACTGTACAGTAACCATCACGGTCCGACATACCTCCCACTGTACAGTAACCATCACGGCCTGACATACATCCCACAGTACAGTAACCATCACACCCTGACATAGCTCCCATTGTACAGTAACCATCACACCCCAACATACCTCCCACGGTGCAATAACCATCACGGCCTGACATACCCTCCACTGTACAGTAACCATCACGGCCCGACATACCTCCCACGGTGCAGTAACCATCACGGCCTGATATTCCGTCCACTGTACAGTAACCATCGCGGCCCGATATACCTCCCACTGTACAGTAACCATCACGGCCTGATATACCTCCCACTGTACAGTAAACATCACGACACGAAATACCTACCACTGTACAGTAACCATCACACCCCGACATACCTCCCACTGTACAGTAATCATCACGGCCTGACATACCTCCCATTGTACAACAACCATCACGGCCTGACACACCTCCCAATATACAGGAACCATCACGGCCTGATATTCCTTCCACTGTACAGTAACCATCCCGTCCTGACTTACCTCTCACTGTACAGTAAGCATCACAGCCCGACATACCTCCCACTGTACAGTAACCATCACACCCCGACATACATCCCACTGTACAGTAACCATCACGGCTCGACATACCTCCCACTGCACAGTAACCATCACGGCCCGAAATACCTCCCACTGTACAGTAACCATCACGGCCCGACATACCTCCCACTGTACAGTAACCATCACACCCCGACATACCTCCCACTGTACAGTAGCCATCACAGGCCGACATACCTCCCACTGTACAGTATCCATCACAGACCGACATATCTCCCACTGTACAGTAACCATCACAGACCGACATACCTCCCACTGTACAGTAACCATCACGGCCCGACATACCTCACACTGTGCAGTAACCATGACACCCCGACATACCTCCCACTGTACAGTAACCATCACACCCCGACATAACTCCCACTGTACAGTAACCATCGCACCCCGACATACCTCCCACTGTACAGTTACCATCACAGCCCGATAAACTCCCACTGTATAGCAACCATCACGGCCCGACATACCTCCCACTGCACAGTTACCATCGCACCCCGACATACCTCCCACTGTACAGTAACCATCACGGCCCGACATACCTCCCACTGTACAGTAAACATCACACCCCGACATACCTCCCACTGTACAGTAACCATCACACCCCGACATACCTCCCACTGTACATTAACCATCACGGCCCGACATACCTCCCACTGTGCAGTAACCATCACGGTCTGACATAACTCGCACTGAACAGTAACCATTACGGCCCGACATAGCTCCCACTGTACAGTAACCATCACACACCGACTTACCTCCCACTGTACATTAACCATCACGGACCGACATACCTCCCACTGTACAGTAACCATCATGGCCCGACATACCTCCCACTGTACAGTAACCACCAAAGCCCGACATACCTCCCACTGTACAGTAACCATCACGGACCGACATACCTCCCACTGTACTTTAACCATCACAGCCCGACATAACTCCCACTGTACAGCAACCATCACGGCCTGACATAACTCGCACTGAACAGTAGCCATCACGGCCCCACTTACCTCCCACTGTACAGTAACCATCACAGCCCGACATAACTCCCACTGTACAGCAACCAACACGGCCCGACATACCTCCCACTGCACAGTAACCATCACACCCCGACATACCTCCCACTGTACAGTAACCATCACAGCCCGACATACCTCCCACTGTACAGCAACCATCACGGTCCGACATACCTCCCACTGCACAGTAACCATCGCACCCCGACATACCTCCCACTGTACAGTAACCATCACGGCCCGACATACCTCCCACTGTACAGTAACCATCACAGCCCGACATACCTCCCACTGTACAGTAACCATCACAGCCCGACTTACCTCCCACTGTACAGTAACCAACACACCCCGACATACCTCCCACTGTACAGTAACCAACACACCCCGACATACCTCCCACTGTACATTAATCATCACGGCCCGACATACCTCCCACTGTGCAGTAACTATCACGGCCTGACATAACTCGCACTGAACAGTAACCATCACGGCCCGACATACCTCCTACTGTACAGAAACCATCACACACCGACATACCTCCCACTGTACATTAACCATCACAGCCCGACATACCTCCCATTGTACAACAACTATCACGGTCTGACATACCTCCCAAAATACAGTAACCATCACGGCCTGATATTTCTTACACTGTACAGTAACCATCCCGGCCTGACTTACCTCACACTGTACAGTAACCATCACGGCCCGACATACCTCCCACTGTACAGTTACCATCACGGCTTGACATACCTCCCACTGTACATTAACCATCACGGCCCGACATACGTCCCACTGTACAGTAACCATCACACACCGACATACCTCCCACTGTACAGTAACCATCACGGACCGACATACCACCCACTGTACATTTACCATCACGGCCCGACATACCTCCCACTGTGCAGTAACCATCACGGCCTGACATAACTCGCACTGAACAGGAACCATCACGGCCCGACATACCTCCCACTGTACAGTAACCATCACACACCGACATACCACCCACTGTACATTTACCATCCCACCCCAACATACCTCCCACGTTGCAATAACCATCACGGCCTGACATACACTCCTCTGTACAGTTACCATCACACCCCGACATACCTCCCACTGTACAGTACCTATTACTGCCCGACATACCTCCCACTGTACAGTAACCATCACAGCCTGATATACCTCCCACTGTACAGTAAACATCACGACACAAAATACCTACCACTGTACAGTAAGCATCACACCCCGACATACCTTCCACTGTACATTAACCATCACGGCCCGACATACCTCCCACGGTGCAGTAACCATCACGGCCTGATATTCCGTCCACTGTACAGTAACCATCGCGGCCCGATATACCTCCCACTGTACAGTAACCATCACGGCCTGATATACCTCCCACTGTACAGTAAACATCACGACACGAAATACCTACCACTGTACAGTAAACATCACACCTCGACATACCTCCCACTGTACAGTAATCATCACGGCCTGACATACCTCCCATTGTACAACAACCATCACGGCCTGACACACCTCCCAATATACAGGAACCATCACGGCCTGATATTCCTTCCACTGTACAGTAACCATCCCGGCCTGACGTACCTCTCACTGTACAGTAACCATCACAGCCCGACATACCTCCCACTGTACAGTAACCATCACACCCCGACATACCTCCCACTGTACAGTAACTATCACGGCTCGACATCCCTCCCACTGCACAGTAACCATCACGGCCCGACATACCTCCCACTGTACAGTAACCATCACGGCCCGACATACCTCCCACTGTACAGTAACCATCACACCCCGACATACCTCCCACTGTACAGTAGCCATCACAGGCCGACATACCTCCCACTGTACAGTATCCATCACAGACCGACATATCTCCCACTGTACAGTAACCATCACAGACCGACATACCTCGCACTGTACAGTAACCATCACGGCCCGACATGCCTCCCACTGTACAGTAACTATCACACCCCGTTATACCTCCCACTGTACAGTAACCATCACACCCCGACATACCTCCCACTGTACAGTAACCATCGCACCCCGACATACCTCCCACTGTACAGTTACCATCATAGCCCGACATAACTCCCACTGTACAGCAACCATCACGGCCCGACATACCTCCCACTGCACAGTAACCATCACACCCCGACATACCTCCCACTGTACAGTAACCATCACAGCCCGACATACCTCCCACTGTACAGCAACCATCACGGTCCGACATACCTCCCACTGCACAGTAACCATCGCACCCCGACATACCTCCCACTGTACAGTAACCATCACGGCCCGACATACCTCTCACTGTACAGTAACCATCACACCCCGACATACCTCCCACTGTACAGTAACCATCACACCCCGACATACCTCCCACTGTACATTAACCATCACGGCCCGACATACCTCCCACTGTGCAGTAACCATCACGGCCTGACATAACTCGCACTGAACAGTAACCATCACGGCCCGACATACCTCCCACTGTACAGTAACCATCACACACCGACATACCTCCCACTGTACATTAACCATCACGGACCGACATACCTCCCACTGTACAGTAACCATCATGGCCCGACATACCTCCCACTGTACAGTAACCACCAAAGCCCGACATACCTCCCACTGTACAGTAACCATCACGGACCGACATACCTCCCACTGTACATTAACCATCACGGCCCGACATACCTCCCAGTGTGCAGTAACCATCACGGCCTGACATAACTCGCACTGAACAGTAACCATCACGGCCCGACATACCTCCCACTGTACAGTAACCATCACAGCCCGACATAACTCCCACTGTACAGCAACCATCACGGCCCGACATACCTCCCACTGCACAGTAACCATCACACCCCGACATACCTCCCACTGTACAGTAACCATCTTAGCCCGACATACCTCCCACTGTACAGCAACCATCACGGTCCGACATACGTCCCACTGCACAGTAACCATCGCACCCCGACATACCTCCCACTGTACAGTAACCATCACGGCCCGACATACCTCCCACTGTACAGTAACCATCACAGCCCGACATACCTCCCACTGTACAGTAACCATCACAGCCCGACTTACCTCCCACTGTACAGTAACCAACACACCCCGACATACCTCCCACTGTACAGTAACCAACACACCCCGACATACCTCCCACTGTACATTAATCATCACGGCACGACATACCTCCCACTGTGCAGTAACCATCACGGCCTGACATAACTCGCACTGAACAGTAACCATTACGGCCCGACATACCTCCTACTGTACAGTAACCATCACACACCAACATACCTCCCACTGTACATTAACCATCACAGCCCGACATACCTCCCATTGTACAACAACTATCACGGTCTGACATACCTCCCACTGTGCAGTAACCATCACACACCGACATACCTCCCACTGTACATGAACCATCACGGCCCGACATGCGTCCCACTGTACAGTAACCATCACACACCGACGTACCTCCCACTGTACAGTAACCATCACAGACCGACATACCTCCCACTGTACATTAACCATCACGGCCCGACATACCTCCCACTGTGCAGTAACCATCACGGCCTGACATAACTCGCACTGAACAGTAACCATCACGGCCCGACATACCTCCCACTGTACAGTAACCATCACACACCGACATACCTCCCACTGTACATGAACCATCACGGCCCGACATACGTCCCACTGTACAGTAACCATCACACACCGACATACCTCCCACTGTACAGTAACCATCACAGACCGACATACCTCCCACTGTACATTAACCATCACGGCCCGACATACCTCCCACTGTGCAGTAACCATCACGGCCTGACATAACTCGCAATGAACAGTAACCATCACGGCCCGACATACCTCCCACTGTGCAGTAACCATCACGGCCTGACATAACTCGCACTGAACAGTAACCATCACGGCCCGACATACCTCCCACTGTACAGTTACCATCATAGCCCGACATAACTCCCACTGTACAGCAACCATCACGGCCCGACATACCTCCCACTGCACAGTAACCATCACACCCCGACATACCTCCCGCTGTACAGTAACCATCACAGCCCGACATACCTCCCACTGTACAGCAACCATCACGGTCCGACATACCTCCCACTGCACAGTAACCATCGCACCCCGACATACCTCCCACTGTACAGTAACCATCACGGCCCGACATACCTCTCACTGTACAGTAACCATCACACGCCGACATACCTCCCACTGTACAGTAACCATCACACCCCGACATACCTCCCACTGTACATTAACCATCACGGCCCGACATACCTCCCACTGTGCAGTAACCATCACGGCCTGACATAACTCGCACTGAACAGTAACCATCACGGCCCGACATACCTCCCACTGTACAGTAACCATCACACACCGACATACCTCCCACTGTACATTAACCATCACGGACCGACATACCTCCCACTGTACAGTAACCATCATGGCCCGACATACCTCCCACTGTACAGTAACCACCAAAGCCCGACATACCTCCCACTGTACAGTAACCATCACGGACCGACATACCTCCCACTGTACATTAACCATCACGGCCCGACATACCTCCCAGTGTGCAGTAACCATCACGGTCTGACATAACTCGCACTGAACAGTAACCATCACGGCCCGACATACCTCCCACTGTACAGTAACCATCACAGCCCGACAATACTCCCACTGTACAGCAACCATCACGGCCCGACATACCTCCCACTGCACAGTAACCATCACACCCCGACATACCTCCCACTGTACAGTAACCATCTTAGGCCGACATACCTCCCACTGTACAGCAACCATCACGGTCCGACATATGTCCCACTGCACAGTAACCATCGCACCCCGACATACCTCCCACTGTACAGTAACCATCACGGCCCGACATACCTCCCACTGTACAGTAACCATCACAGCCCGACATACCTCCCACTGTACAGTAACCATCACAGCCCGACTGACCTCCCACTGTACAGTAACCAACACACCCCGACATACCTCCCAGTGTACAGTAACCAACACACCCCGACATACCTCCCACTGTACATTAATCATCACGGCCCGACATAACTCCCACTGTGCAGTAACCATCACGGCCTGACATAACTCGCACTGAACAGTAACCATTACGGCCCGACATACCTTCTACTGTACAGTAACCATCACACACCGACATACCTCCCACTGTACATTAACCATCACAGCCCGACATACCTCCCATTGTACAACAACTATCACGGTCTGACATACCTCCCAATATACAGTAACCATCACGGCCTGATATTTCTTCCACTGTACAGTACACATCCCCGCCTGACTTACCTCACTCTGTACAGTAACCATCACGGCCCGACATACCTCCCACTGTACAGTTACCATCACGGCCCGACATACCTCCCAATGTACATGACCCATCACGGCCCGACATACGTCCCACTGTACAGTAACCATCACACACCGACATACCTCCCACTGTACAGTAACCATCACAGACCGACATACCTCCCACTGTACATTAACCATCACGGCCCGACATACCTCCCACTGTGCAGTTACCATCACGGCCTGACATAACTCGCACTGAACAGTAACCATCACGGCCCGACATACCTCCCACTGTACAGTAACCATCACACACCGACATACCTCCCACTGTACATTAACCATCACGGCCCGACATACCTCCCACTGTACAGTAACCATCACGGCCCGACATACCTCCCACTGCACAGTAACCATCATGGCCCGACATACCTCCCACTGTACAGTAACCATCTCACACCGACATACCTCCCACTGTACAGTAACCATCACGGCCCGACATACCTCCCACTGCACAGTAACCATCATGGCCCGACATACCTCCCACTGTACAGTAACCACCAAGGCCCGACATACCTCCCACTGTACAGTAACCATCACAGCCCGACATACCTCCCACTGTACAGTAACCACCAAGGCCCGACATACCACCCATTGTTCAGTAACGGTCACGGCTTGACAGACCTCCCACTGTACAGTAACCATCACACCCCGACATACCTCCCACTGTACAGTAACCATCACACCCTGACATAGCTCCCATTGTACAGTAACCATCACACCCCAACATACCTCCCACGGTACAATAACCATCACGGCCTGACATGCCATCCACTGTACAGTTACCATCACACCCCGACTCACCTCCCACTGTACAGTACCCATTACTGCCCGACATACCTCCCACTGTACAGTAACCATCACTGCCTGATATACCTCCCACTGTACAGTAAACATCACGTCACAAAATACCTACCACTGTACAGTAACCATCACACCCCGACATACCTCCCACGGTGCAGTAACCATCACGGCCTGATATTCCGTCCACTGTACAGTAACCATCGCGGCCCGATATACCTCCCACTGTACAGTAACCATCACGGCCTGATATACCTCCCACTGTACAGTAAACATCACGACACGAAATACCTACCACTGTACAGTAACCATCACACCCCGACATACCTCCCACTGTACAGTAATCATCACGGCCTGACATACCTCCCATTGTACAACAACCATCACGGCCTGACACACCTCCCAATATACAGGAACCATCACGGCCTGATATTCCTTCCACTGTACAGTAACCAATCCGGCCTGACTTACCTCTCACTGCACAGTAACCATCACAGCCCGACATACCTCCCACTGTACAGTAACCATCACACCCCGACATACATCCCACTGTACAGTAACCATCACGGCTCGACATACCTCCCACTGCACAGTAACCATCACGGCCCGACATACCTCCCACTGCACAGTAACCATCACGGCCCGAGATACCTCCCACTGTACAGTAACCATCACAACCCGACATACCTCCCACTGTACAGTAGCCATCACAGGCCGACATACCTCCCACTGTACAGTATCCATCACAGAACGACATACCTCCCACTGTACAGTAACCATCACGGCCCGACATACCTCCCACTGTGCAGTAACCATCACGGCCCGACATACCTGCCACTGTACAGTAACCATCAGGGACCGACATACCTCCCACTGTACGGTCACCATCGCACCCCGACATACCTCCCACTGTACAGTTACCATCACAGTTAGACATAACTCCCACTGTACTGCAACCATCACGGCCCGACATACCTCCCACTGCACAGTAACCATCACACCCCGACTGACCTCCCACTGTACAGTAACCATCACAGCCCGACATACCTCCCACTGTACAGCAACCATCACGGTCCGACATACCTCCCACTGCACAGTAACCATCACGGCCCTACATACCTCCCACTGTACAGTAACCATCACGGCCCGACATACCTCCCACTGTACAGTAACCATCACACCCCGACATACCTCCCACTGTACAGTAACCATCACACCCCGACATACCTCCCACTGTACATTAACCATCACGGCCCGACATACCTCCCACTGTGCAGTAACCATCACGGCCTGACATAACTCGCACTGAACAGTAACCATCACGGCCCGACATACCTCCCACTGTACAGTAACCATCACACACCGACATACCTCCCACTGTACATTAACCATCACGGACCGACATACCTCCCACTGTACAGTAACCATCATGGCCCGACATACCTCCCACTGTACAATAACCACCAAGGCCTGACATACCTCCCACTGTACAGTAACCATCACGGACCGACATACCTCCCACTGTACATTAACCATCACGGCCCGACATACCTCCCACTGTGCAGTAACCATCACGGCCTGACATAACTCGCACTGAACAGTAACCATCACGGCCCGACATACCTCCCACTGTACAGTAACCATCACACACCGACATACCTCCCAATGTACAGTAACCATCACGGACCGACATACCTCCCACTGTACAGTAACCATCACAGTCCGACATACCTCCCTCTGTACAGTAACCATCACACACCGACATACCTCCCACTGTACAGTAACCATCACACACCGACATACCTCCCACTGTACAGTAACCACCAAGGCCCGACATACCTCCCACTGTACAGTAACCATCACAGCCAAACATACCTCCCTCTGTACAGTAACCATCACACCCCGACAGACATCCCACTGTACAGTAACCATCACAGCCCAACATACCTCCCACTGTACAGCAACCATCACGGTCCGACATACCTCCCACTGCACAGTAACCATCGCACCCCGACATACCTCCCATTGTACAATAACCATCACACCCCAACATACATCCCACGGTGCAATAACCATCACGGCCTGACATACCCTCCACTGTACAGTAACCATCACACCCCGACATACCTCCCACTGTACAGTACCCATTACTACCCGACATACCTCCCACTGTACAGTAACCATCACGGCCTGATATACCTCCCACTGTACAGTAAACATCACGACACAAAATACCTTACACTGTACAGTAACCATCACACACCGACATACCTCCCACTGTACATTAACCATCACGGACCGACATACCTCCCACTGTACAGTAACCATCATGGCCCGACATACCTCCCACTGTACAGTAACCACCAAAGCCCGACATACCTCCCACTGTACAGTAACCATCACGGACCGACATACCTCCCACTGTACATTAACCATCACGGCCCGACATACCTCCCAGTGTGCAGTAACCATCACGGTCTGACATAACTCGCACTGAACAGTAACCATCACGGCCCGACATACCTCCCACTGTACAGTAACCATCACAGCCCGACATAACTCCCACTGTACAGCAACCATCACGGCCCGACATACCTCCCACTGCACAGTAACCATCACACCCCGACATACCTCCCACTGTACAGTAACCATCTTAGGCCGACATACCTCCCACTGTACAGCAACCATCACGGTCCGACATACGTCCCACTGCACAGTAACCATCGCACCCCGACATACCTCCCACTGTACAGTAACCATCACGGCCCGACATACCTCCCACTGTACAGTAACCATCACAGCCCGACATACCTCCCACTGTACAGTAACCATCACAGCCCGACTGACCTCCCACTGTACAGTAACCAACACACCCCGACATACCTCCCAGTGTACAGTAACCAACACACCCCGACATACCTCCCACTGTACATTAATCATCACGGCCCGACATAACTCCCACTGTGCAGTAACCATCACGGCCTGACATAACTCGCACTGAACAGTAACCATTACGGCCCGACATACCTCCTACTGTACAGTAACCATCACACACCGACATACCTCCCACTGTACATTAACCATCACAGCCCGACATACCTCCCATTGTACAACAACTATCACGGTCTGACATACCTCCCAATATACAGTAACCATCACGGCCTGATATTTCTTCCACTGTACAGTACACATCCCCGCCTGACTTACCTCACTCTGTACAGTAACCATCACGGCCCGACATACCTCCCACTGTACAGTTACCATCACGGCCCGACATACCTCCCAATGTACATGACCCATCACGGCCCGACATACGTCCCACTGTACAGTAACCATCACACACCGACATACCTCCCACTGTACAGTAACCATCACAGACCGACATACCTCCCACTGTACATTAACCATCACGGCCCGACATACCTCCCACTGTGCAGTTACCATCACGGCCTGACATAACTCGCACTGAACAGTAACCATCACGGCCCGACATACCTCCCACTGTACAGTAACCATCACACACCGACATACCTCCCACTGTACATTAACCATCACGGCCCGACATACCTCCCACTGTACAGTAACCATCACGGCCCGACATACCTCCCACTGCACAGTAACCATCATGGCCCGACATACCTCCCACTGTACAGTAACCATCACACACCGACATACCTCCCACTGTACAGTAACCATCACGGCCCGACATACCTCCCACTGCACAGTAACCATCATGGCCCGACATACCTCCCACTGTACAGTAACCACCAAGGCCCGACATACCTCCCACTGTACAGTAACCATCACAGCCCGACATACCTCCCACTGTACAGTAACCACCAAGGCCCGACATACCACCCATTGTTCAGTAACGGTCACGGCTTGACAGACCTCCCACTGTACAGTAACCATCACACCCCGACATACCTCCCACTGTACAGTAACCATCACACCCTGACATAGCTCCCATTGTACAGTAACCATCACACCCCAACATACCTCCCACGGTACAATAACCATCACGGCCCGACATACCTCCCACTGTACAGTAACCATCACTGCCTGATATACCTCCCACTGTACAGTAAACATCACGTCACAAAATACCTACCACTGTACAGTAACCATCACACCCCGACATACCTCCCATGGTGCAGTAACCATCACGGCCTGATATTCCGTCCACTGTACAGTAACCATCGCGGCCCGATATACCTCCCACTGTACAGTAACCATCACGGCCTGATATACCTCCCACTGTACAGTAAACATCACGACACGAAATACCTACCACTGTACAGTAACCATCACACCCCGACATACCTCCCACTGTACAGTAATCATCACGGCCTGACATACCTCCCATTGTACAACAACCATCACGGCCTGACACACCTCCCAATATACAGGAACCATCACGGCCTGATATTCCTTCCACTGTACAGTAACCAATCCGGCCTGACTTACCTCTCACTGCACAGTAACCATCACAGCCCGACATACCTCCCACTGTACAGTAACCATCACACCCCGACATACATCCCACTGTACAGTAACCATCACGGCTCGACATACCTCCCACTGCACAGTAACCATCACGGCCCGACATACCTCCCACTGCACAGTAACCATCACGGCCCGAGATACCTCCCACTGTACAGTAACCATCACAACCCGACATACCTCCCACTGTACAGTAGCCATCACAGGCCGACATACCTCCCACTGTACAGTATCCATCACAGAACGACATACCTCCCACTGTACAGTAACCATCACGGCCCGACATACCTCCCACTGTGCAGTAACCATCACACCCCGACATACCTGCCACTGTACAGTAACCATCAGGGACCGACATACCTCCCACTGTACGGTCACCATCGCACCCCGACATACCTCCCACTGTACAGTTACCATCACAGTTAGACATAACTCCCACTGTACTGCAACCATCACGGCCCGACATACCTCCCACTGCACAGTAACCATCACACCCCGACTGACCTCCCACTGTACAGTAACCATCACAGCCCGACATACCTCCCACTGTACAGCAACCATCACGGTCCGACATACCTCCCACTGCACAGTAACCATCACGGCCCTACATACCTCCCACTGTACAGTAACCATCACGGCCCGACATACCTCCCACTGTACAGTAACCATCACACCCCGACATACCTCCCACTGTACAGTAACCATCACACCCCGACATACCTCCCACTGTACATTAACCATCACGGCCCGACATACCTCCCACTGTGCAGTAACCATCACGGCCTGACATAACTCGCACTGAACAGTAACCATCACGGCCCGACATACCTCCCACTGTACAGTAACCATCATGGCCCGACATACCTCCCACTGTACAATAACCACCAAGGCCTGACATACCTCCCACTGTACAGTAACCATCACGGACCGACATACCTCCCACTGTACATTAACCATCACGGCCCGACATACCTCCCACTGTGCAGTAACCATCACGGCCTGACAAAACTCGCACTGAACAGTAACCATCACGGCCCGACATACCTCCCACTGTACAGTAACCATCACACACCGACATACCTCCCAATGTACAGTAACCATCACGGACCGACATACCTCCCACTGTACAGTAACCATCACAGTCCGACATACCTCCCTCTGTACAGTAACCATCACACACCGACATACCTCCCACTGTACAGTAACCATCACACACCGACATACCTCCCACTGTACAGTAACCACCAAGGCCCGACATACCTCCCACTGTACAGTAACCATCACAGCCAAACATACCTCCCTCTGTACAGTAACCATCACACCCCGACAGACATCCCACTGTACAGTAACCATCACAGCCCAACATACCTCCCACTGTACAGCAACCATCACGGTCCGACATACCTCCCACTGCACAGTAACCATCGCACCCCGACATACCTCCCATTGTACAGTAACCATCACACCCCAACATACATCCCACGGTGCAATAACCATCACGGCCTGACATACCCTCCACTGTACAGTAACCATCACACCCCGACATACCTCCCACTGTACAGTACCCATTACTACCCGACATACCTCCCACTGTACAGTAACCATCACGGCCTGATATACCTCCCACTGTACAGTAAACATCACGACACAAAATACCTTACACTGTACAGTAACCATCACACCCCGACATACCTCCCACTGTACAGTAACCATCACACCCCGACATACCTCCCACTGTACAGTAACCATCATGGCCCGACATACCTCCCACTGTACAGTAACCACCAAGGCCTGACATACCTCCCACTGTACAGTAACCATCACGGACCGACATACCTCCCACTGTACATTAACCATCACGGCCCGACATAACTCCCACTGTGCAGTAACCATCACGGCCTGACATAACTCGCACTGAACAGTAACCATCACGGCCCGACATACCTCCCACTGTACAGTAACCATCACACACCGACATACCTCCCAATGTACAGTAACCATCACGGACCGACATACCTCCCACTGTACAGTAACCATCACAGTCCGACATACCTCCCTCTGTACAGTAACCATCACACCCCGACAGACATCCCACTGTACAGTAACCATCACAGCCCAACATACCTCCCACTGTACAGCAACCATCACGGTCCGACATACCTCCCACTGCACATTAACCATCGCACCCCGACATACCTCCCATTGTACAGTACCCATTACTGCCCGACATACCTCCCACTGTACAGTAACCATCACGGCCTGATATACCTCCCACTGTACAGTAAACATCACGACACAAAATACCTTGCACTGTACAGTAACCATCACACCCCGACATACCTCCCACTGTACAGTAACCATCACGGCTCGACATACCTCCCACTGCACAGTAACCATCACGGCCCGACATACGTCCCACTGTACAGTAACAATCATACACCGACATACCTCCCACTGTACATTAACGATCACGGCCCGACATACGTCCCACTGTACAGTAACCATAACACACCGACATACCTCCCACTGTACAGTAACCATCACGGACCGACATACCTCCCACTGTACATTAACCATCACGGCCCGACATACCTCCCACTGTGCAGTAACCATCACGGACTGACATAACTCGCACTGAACAGTAACCATCACGGCCCGACATACCTCCCACTGTACAGTAACCATCGCACCCCGACATACATCCCACTGTACAGTAACCATCACGGCCCGACATACCTCCCACTGTACAGTAACCATCACACCCCGACATACCTCCCACTGTACAGTAACCATCACACCCCGACATACCTCCCACTGTACATTAACCATCACGGCCCGACATACCTCCCACTGTGCAGTAACCATCACGGCCTGACATAACTCGCACTGAACAGTAACCATCTCGGCCCGACATACCTCCCACTGCGCAGTAACCATCACGGCCTGACATAACTCGCACTGAACAGTAACCATCACGGCCCGAAATACCTCCCACTGTACAGTAACCATCACAGCCCGACATACCTCCCACTGTACAGTAACCATCGCACCCCGACATACCTCCCACTGTACAGTTACCATCACAGCCCGACGTAACTCCCACTGTACAGCAACCATCACGGTCCGACATACCTCCCACTGCACAGGAACCATCACACCCCGACATACCTCCCACTGCACAGTAACCATCACAGCCCGACATACCTCCCACTGTACAGCAACCATCACGGTCCGACATACCTCCCACTGCACAGTAACCATCGCACCCCGACATACCTCCCACTGTACAGTAACCACCAAGGCCCGACATACCTCCCACTGTACAGTAACCATCACGGACCGACATACCTCCCACTGTACATTAACCATCACGGCCCGACATACCTCCCACTCTGCAGTAACCATCACGGCCTGACATAACTCGCACTGAACAGTAACCATCACGGCCCGACATACCTCCCTCTGTACAGTAACGATCACAGCCCGACATAACTCCCAATGTACAGCAACCATCACGGCCCGACATAACTCCCACTGCACAGTAACCATCACACCCCGACATACCTCCCACTGTACAGTAACCATCACAGCCCGACATACCTCCCACTGTACAGCAACCATCACGGTCCGACATACCTCCCACTGCACAGTAACCATCGCTCCCCGACATACCTCCCACTGTACAGTAACCATCACGGCCCGACATACCTCCCACTGTACAGTAACCATCACAACCCGACATACCTCCCACTGTACAGTAACCGTCACACCCCGACATACCTCCCACTGTACATTAACCATCACGGCCCGACATACCTCCCACTGTGCAGTAACCATCACGGCCTGACATAACTCGCACTGAACAGTAACCATCACGGCCCGACATACCTCCCACTGTACAGTAACCATCACACACCGACATACCTCCCACTGTACATTAACCATCACGGACCGACATACCTCCCACTGTACAGTAACCATCATGGCCCGACATACCTCCCACTGTACAATAACCACCAAGGCCTGACATACCTCCCACTGTACAGTAACCATCACGGACCGACATACCTCCCACTGTACATTAACCATCACGGCCCGACATACCTCCCACTGTACAGTAACCATCACGGACCGACATACCTCCCACTGTACATTAACCATCACGACAGGAAATACCTACCACTGTTCAGTAAACATCACACCCCGACATACCTCACACTGTACAGTAAACATCACGGCCTGACATACCTCCCATTGTACAACAACCATCACGGCCTGACATACGTCCCACTGCACAGTAACCATCGCACCCCGACATACCTCCCACTGTACAGTAACCATCACGGCCTGACATACCTCCCACAGTACAGTAACCATCACACCCTGACATACCTCCCACGGTGCAGTAACCATCACCGCCTGACATACCCTCCACTGTACCGTAACCATTGCGGCCCGATATACCTCCCACTGTACAGTACCCATTACTGCCCGACATACCTCCCACTGTACAGTAACCATCACGGCCTGATATACCTCCCACTGTACAGTAAACATCACGACACAAAATACCTACCACTGTACAGTAACCTCACACCCCGACATACCTCCCATTGTACAACAACCATCACGGCCTGACATACCGCCCAATATACAGTAACCATTACAGCCTGATATTCCTTCCACTGTACAGTAACCATCACGGCCCGACATACCTCCCACGGTGCAATAACCATCACGGCCTGATACTTCGTCCACTGTACAGTAACCTCACACCCCGACATACCTCCCATTGTACAACAACCATCACGGCCTGACATACCGCCCAATATACAGTAACCATTACAGCCTGATATTCCTTCCACTGTACAGTAACCATCAGGGCCCGACATACCTCCCACTGTACAGTATCCATCACAGACCGACATATCTCCCACTGTACCGTAGCCATCACGGCCAGACGTACCTCCCACTGTACAGTAACCATCGCACCCCGACATACCTCCCACTGTACAGTAACCATCACAGCCCGACATACCTCCCACTGTACAGCAACCATCACGGCCCGACATACCTCCCACTGCACAGTAACCATCACACCCCGACATACCTCCCACTGTACAGTAACCATCACAGCCCGACATACCTCCCACTGTACAGCAACCATCACGGTCAGACATACCTCCCACTGCACAGTAACCATCGCACCCCGACATACCTCCCACTGTACAGTAACCATCACGGCCCGACATACCTCCCACTGTACAGTAACCATCACACCCCGACATACCTCCCACTGTACAGTAACCATCACGGCCCGACATACATACCACTGTACAGTAAACATCACACCCCGACATACCTCCCATTGTACAGTAAACATCACGGCCTGACTTACCCTCCACTGCACAGTAACCATCACAGCCCGATAGACCTCCCACTGTACAGTAACCATCACACCCTGACATACCTCCCACTGTACAGTTACCATCACCGCCTGACATACCTCCCACTGTAAAGTAACCGTCATGGCCTGACCTACCTCCCATTGTACAGTAACCATCACTGCCAGACGTACCTCCCACTGCACAGTAACCACCAAGGCCCGACATACATCCCACTGTACACTAACCATCACGGCCTGATATACTTCCCACTGTACAGTAACCATCACAGCCCGACATACCTCCCACTGCACAGTAACCATCACTCCCCGACATACCTCCCACTGTACAGTAACAATCACGGCCCGACACACCTCTCACTGTCCTGTAGCCATCACAGCCCGACATCCCTCCCACTATATTGTAACCATCCCGGCCTGACATACCTCCCACTGTACAGTAACCATCATACCCCGACATACCTCCCAATGTACAGTAACCATTACAGCCCGACATACCTCCCACTGTACAGTAACCACCAAGGCCCGACATACTACCCATTGTACAGTAACCATCACAGCCCGACATACCTCCCATTGTACAACAACCATCACGGCTTGACATACCGCCCAATATACAGTAACCATCGCACCCCGACATACCTCCCACTGTACAGTAACCATCACACGCTGACATACCTCCCACTGTACAGTAACCACGAAGGCCCGACATACCTCCCTCTCTACAGTAACCATCACAGCCCGACATACCTCCCACTGTACAGTAACCACCAAGGCCCGAAATACCTCCCACTGTACAGTAACCATCACAGCCCGACATACCTGCCACTGTACAGTAACCATCACGTCCCGACATAACTCCCACAGTACAGTAACCATCACACCCTGACATACCTCCCACTATACAGTAACCATCACGGCCTTATATTCCTTCCACTGTACAGTAACCATCACGTCCCGACATACCTCCCACGGTGCAGTAACCATCACGGCCTGATATTCCTTCCACTGTACAGCAACCATCGTGGCCCGATATACCTCCCACTGTACAGTAACCATCCCAGCCTGACTTTCCTCACACTGTACAGTAACCATCACGGCCCGACATACCTCCCACTGTACAGTAACCATCACACCCCGACCTACCTCCCACTGTACAGTAACCATCACGGACCGACATACCTCCCACTGTACAGTAACCATCGCACCCCGACATACCTCCCACTGTACAGTAACCATCACAGCCCGACATACCTCCCACTGTACAGCAACCATCACGGCCCGACATACCTCCTACTGTACAGTAACCATCACAGCCGGAGATACCTCCCACTGTACAGTAACCATCAAGAACTCAGTGCTTTGCACTGCTTTCTCACCTAAGTCCGAGGTTCCATTCTGGCTTTGGGTGACTGTCTTTGTGGAGTTTTCATGCATTAGTCAGGGTTCAATATCGTGCAGGGGAATGGGTCTGGGTGGGTTACTCTTCTGAGGGTTGATGTAGACTGGTTGGGCTGAAGGGCCTATTTCCACACTGTAGGGAATCTCGTCTAACCTCCAAGGTTCAAGTCAGGAATGTGATGGAATTAGCACTTATCTGAATGAATGCAGCTTCAACAGTATTCTTGTATGGACTTACTAGCAACAGGCAACACAGTTTTGTGAGGAATATCCTGTCTTACAAACTTGATTATTTTGGGGAAGTGAGACAATTGATTGATGAGGGGATGTGGCTGGATGTTGGCCGTCTGGACCGTAGCAAGGCCTTTGATATTGTTCCTTATGGCAGGCTCATACAGAAGTTGAAGTGAAATGGGATCAGCGGACAGTTAGTAAGATGGATAGAGAACTGCTTGGTCATAGAAGACAGAGTTGTGGTGGAACAGTGTTTTTCTGACTGGAGATCTGTAAATAGATTGGCGGAGTTGCAGATTGTGAGGATGATTGCCAGAGAATACAGCGGGATATAGGTCAGCTGCAGACTTGGATAGAGAAAACACAGATATCACTTTATCTGGACAGTTGCAACATGATGCGTTTTAGAAGGTCTAATGCAGGAGAGAAGTATAAAGTGGAACGAAAAACTAGTGATTGCATCAACATCCGAAGGGACCTAGGTGTACAGCTCCTCAGTTCCCTGAAAGTGGTAACACGGGTGGATAGGGTGATCAAGAAGACTGACGGTAAACTTGCAGACAGGCATCGGAGCATACAGTATGAAAATTAGCAGGGCATATTGCAGCTGTAGAGAAACTTAGTTCAGGCACATTTAGAATATCGTGTACAGTACTGGTTGCCACACCAGCAGAACGATGTGGAAGTGTTGGTGAGGGTTTGGAAATGTTTTGCCAGGATGTTGTCTGGTTTGGAGGGTATTAGCCAGAAGGAGAAATTGAACAAACATGGTTTTTGTGCAGCTGGACATCATTGGCTATGGGGCTACGTGATAGATATTTACAAAATTATCAGAGACATTGAGAGAAGGACAGTTAAAGACTTTCCCAGAGTAGAAATATCAATTACTCAGGACCATGGGTTTTAGGTAAAGGAGAAAGTTCAGGAGATATACTCGGCAAGTTTTTTGTTGCTTTTCCAGATAGAATGTGAAAGTGACTGGAATACACTGATAAGAGGGGAAGAAGCTAACATAGCAAGGTTTAAGAGGCATCTTGTCATAAAGAGACAGCAACAAATAGAATTACATAGAATGTGTCGAAGCAAAAACCTACGTTTTAACTTTAGAAGGGCATCATGTGTCAGTGCGGGCTTGCTGGGCTGAAGGGCCTGTTCCTGTGCTGGACTGTTCGTTGAGTCAAGATTTGTATGCAGCAGTGGCGAGATGCTCAGTGAATGATTACTGATGATCAATAACCACACTATTGTTGATCTCTCGTCATCAACTTGCAGGTTCATGTCCTCCCTTCCACTGTCGGGGAACTCAATACGGAGAATCTGACGTGAAAGTCTGAGCTGGTAACTGGTAACTCCAACTCACCCCTCGCTCCTACGGCCTTCGATCTTGGACACCAATGTCTCAGGGGACACTACACTAACAGAAGCTGCACGTATGCCACATCCCCGTCGTTGGCATCTGTCACATGCCAGCCTCACCATGCCATCTCAGTACATCTCTGACCCACTGATAGTACACGTGTACTTCAATGCTGCAGTTCATGGTGCACTGACAACTCTCATTGCAATGCTGCTGCAAGGACACTGTGCTCAGGGACCCACACCCAGCTCATGGCCTGCCCCTCTGGGCCTGCTCACTCCGTGTTTGTACACACTCAATGCTGCTGCAATGACACTGTGCTCAGGGACACACACCCAACTCATGGTCTGCCCCTCTGGGCCTGCTCACTCCGTGTTTGTACACACTCAATGCTGCTGCAAGGACACTGTGCTCAGGGACACCCATCCAGCTCATGGCCTGCCCCTCTGGGCCTGCTCACTCCGTGTTTGTACACACTCAATGCTGCTGCAAGGACACTGTGCTCAGGGACACCCATCCAGCTCATGGCCTGCCCCTCTGGGCCTGCTCACTCCGTGTTTGTACACACTCAATGCTGCTGCAAGGACACTGTGCTCAGGGACACCCATCCAGCTCATGGCCTGCCCCTCTGGGCCTGCTCACTCCGTGTTTGTACACAGTCAATGCTGTTGCAATGACACTGTGCTCAGGGACACACCCCCAGCTCATGGGCTGCTCAGTTCTTGTTCGTACACATTCACTTTGAGCTGACTTGAATGCTCAAAGAATTATTGCCTTGCCTTACCCTGTCTTTAGCAGTGTTTCTCCTCAGCCAGAGCTACCAGGCTCACACGCCTGCTGTATTGTCATGGTGTGTAGCACAGACACAAACCAGGAAGCTTGATATCATTGTCCACAGTCAGTCACAGTGCCCAGCACAGTGTGTCAGGGGAAGTATCAGATCCCAGTGCGGGAGCTTGGACACGGTCAGTCAGCCTCTCGTGGTTGTTAGGGTCAGGATCCTTCCCCTGTGATGGGGTGAGGAGCTGAATGTTGGAGAGACCCTTAATCCTCTTGGCTCTATCTCTCCTATTGTGGGATGGTTCCATCTGGAATGTGAAAATTAGCAAGAGGTATGAAGGGAGATGGAAAAGGTTGGTACAGCTGTTAGTGCTGGGACAGCTGAGGGAAAGGTGGGGAGGTGTCCTGAGTGAGTGAGTGGGCAGCACAGACACCAGGCAGAGTTGGGGAGAGGGACCAATAAGAGGTTAGAGAGAGACCGAGAGAAAGTGCTGCATTTAGGGAGAGTGGGAGAACATGCACCTTGGTGTGAGGTGGGTGCAGTAACAGAGAGAGAGTGAGGGAGAGGGCACGAAGTGCAGATGGTTGCACTTACCCTGGTGGAGGGGAGAAGGTCACTGACCTCCTTCCTACACTGCTGGGCATTCACCCAGAAGGCTGGCACCTCACTGACCCAGGGGTCAGCTTCGGACCAAGCAGGCAGGGTGTGGTGTCGTGGCCTCCGCTGCCAGTCCTGGAGGAAGATAATGTCCCTCTCCTGGACCATGCAATCCACCAGAACCTCAGGGGCTTGGCAACAAAGTGGGGCCCCAGGTTTACCATGTCTGCCATGTCCAGGCCAGTTTTGGCTTGCCAATCTAAGATTGTACTGTCATTTTAATAATGGCCCCTGGAGCAGGAAGGCCGGTGCATTCTGAGATATCCAGGCAGTGGGCAGTTGTTATGATGAAGGGGATAATCATCGTGTTCGTGTCAGTTGAGAAGATAACCACATGTGCAGTGAGGGTAATTAATGAGGCAGATTGGGGATGGTATCATGAGAAAATGCACTTCACCTTGTGGAGAGAAACCCTCCATGAAACTGGACTAAAATGAGACTTGAACAAATCGTAAGATGGTTCAGGCCTCTGTCTGTCTGAATCAAAATAGGGATGCAGTGTGAAATATTGGGAGCGACAATCTTGGAGTGGAGATTTTTACAGGAGATTCAAATCCTTAAAATGGGGTAACACCATGTTCCAGACTGTGAAAAGAAGCCGGAAAAATTTGCTTCCTTCTAGTTACGCACATTATCCAATCCTCACTGGATGCAGGGATGGTGCCGGAGGACTGGAGAACGGCTAACACCTCAGCTTTGTTTAATGTAGAGCAAGGGACTGACTGAAAATATTGAGGGTGGAATTCTGATACAGTGGATAAATGGTCACTGAGGAAGTCCCAGGGACTCCAGGACAGTCGGTCTCGATTTATTTAAGGAAGATCGTGTGTAATTAATCTGACTGTGTCGGTTTGAGGCACTAACCTGAAACTGCATGTGACTGACTTGGATTTAACGAGAGAGCCCATGGCAGGCTGCTTAAAAACAGAAAGTATGGGGTCCAGGTGAATGGAGCATACAACCCAGAGAGGTGCAAGGCAAGGCATTTGGGGACATCAACAATAGAGAGGAATGGACAATAAAAATGAGAATATGGTCAGTGTGGGCAGGTAAACGAAGGTAGCTGAAACATCAATAATCTTGTTAATGTAGGAAATGACATTATTTTCTCTATCAGACAAAATAATGAACTTGAGAGCAGGAAGCTTATGCAGGAACTGTATAAGTAATGAGCTCAGTCACAGCTTGGGGACTGTTTGCAGTTCTGGTCACTCTATCACATGGAAGGATGGGATTGGACTGGAGAGGGTACAGAGGAGATTCTCCACCCTGTGACAGTGGAAGTGCAGTTATGAGGTAAAATTGGAACGGAGGATGCTGAGAGGAGATTTAATTGGGGTGCACATATTGTCAGGGACATGGGTAGAAAGGGAGACAATATCTTGTTGCTGTTAGAGAGCTCAATTACCAGCGATGAATCTTTAATGTAATTGGATGAAATATGAGAGAATTGGTGAGGAAAGTTGTTATTTCACTCAGAGCATGGTAGGGACCTGGGAGTCACACATGGAAGCGGAGTAGATGCAGAAATTCACAAACCATTTTAAAAAGGTGCCGGGATCTGCACCTGAAGTCCTACACTGTCTGGGGAGACAGAACTAGCGCTTTAAAAAACGTTACATCTTGTCCAATGCAGACAGTGGACAGAGTCATCTCCTCTATACTGTGCTATTTTCTGAAGTTTTCAAAGATTACAAATATCTGATAGGATCAATACGCAGTGATGAGGGATGAGGACAGGGAGGAGCAGTGTGTGAATTGATTAGCATCACAATAATACTGATCCCATCCTTTATACATAATACTACTTCACTGTGTTGGCCTACTTATCCTTCCTGTAGAAATGGGGAAAACCTTTGATTATCCATTTCTCAGTCGTGGTCACACTGCAGCCACATCTCCACAATCCCAGCTCCATCTGACCTAGCTATTTAAAGCTACAATTTCACTGGCTTTGTTGACAAGTTCCCAGCTTCATTCTTGCCTTATTGAAGGCTGCTCTCAGTCAACTAATGTTTCTCACTGTCAATTATTGCATACCATTCTCTACCATCATTCTGAACTTTTCAAAAAAAAATTATCGCTGCACCCCAAAACGTTCCCCTACTGACACTGGATCCACTTGTCCCACCTCTTTTCCAAGGACCAGGTCCAACAGTACATGCTGTCTTGGGCTGGACACATACTCTTGAAATGTGCTCTCCTCCATATAATCCAGGGATACTGGCCCCTCATGACCCTGCACCACCAATAGCCCAGTCAATATCTGGATAAATTAAGTTTCTCAGTATAACTAATCTGTAGTATTATCATCGCTCTCAAATGCTCCTGCATATTTATTGTCTCCATCCTTTCCAATGGTTGCTGGCTGATAGACTGTACCTCACAGTTTAATTGTACACTTCTTGTTCTGTAGCTCCAACCAACTTCATTCTGTCCTTGGATGGATCCTCTTTCTTTTAGACTCCTTAACTAACACTAATCTCAACCAATACTTCTACCTTCATCCTTTCTCTTCCCTTTTATCATTTTGGAATTCTTTATCCCCAGCAATATTTAACATCCAGTCTGGCTATTCCTTGAGCCAGCTCTCGGTGATCAGTACATCAGATTTCCACACACCAAACTGCATCTGGAACTCCCCACATTCTGAGTATTCATGTCCATGCAGAATACCTCAAATTAAGGCTTTCTTTCTCACTCCATCTTCCACTGATAAACTTGTTGTTGTAAATTAGTACCAACTGTATCTCCCATTATTTTGAGAATCCTGGTAATCTCCTCCACTATTCCTTTTTGGATCCCATACACACGCCAAGTTATTTTCAATTCCACCCACACATCCCAGAAGGAATTCAGTCCCAGCTCTGTCACATGTTAGCCCATCCAGTTTGTACAGTTGCTGTTTTCCCCAGAGTAAGTCCCAATGACACAGGAATCTGAAGCCCTTCCTGCTGCACCATCGTTCCAGTCACACTCTCATCTACCTGAAACTCTGAGTCCTGTTCTCACTTGGACACACCCTGGGAGTATTCCAGGGATTGATACATTTGAGTTCCCATTTGCTAACCATCCACCTAGCTCCCTAAATTCTGATTCCCAGACCACTTCACTTTTCCTACCCATGCCATCCCTACCAACGTGGACATGATCTTTGACTGCTCACTGGCCACTAGACGATTGTCGTGCAGACACAGTAACATTCTTAACCCCACTATCCTGGAATTACAGACATACTGACACCTTCTTCACTTTCCTGACACCTCTGTGACTATTGCTCCTCTTTCCTTCTCCCTCCACTCCTATACAGTCAGGCTGCTTGTGGGGCCACAGACATGGCTCTGACTGCACCTTCATCAGCTTCCGAAAGGGGAAACTGAATTGGGAGGGAGACGTCAGGCTATACCTGGATTTCCTGGCTGTTTCTCTTCGATTGCCTAGACCTTATCCCTTACTTATACCAGGCTGTCATGTCTGCAGGGTGGTCTGTTCTGTGTGTGTGCAATCCCCATAACTCTCAGCATGACAGAGTCTCTCGTCACTGTCTGAGCTCCACGACCCAGTGTTCATCAAGGACATGAGCAGGTGCTCTGACTTCCCAATGTAACAGAACACATTTTCCATTTGACAAACATGCCTTGCCATGTCTTAAAATGCAACATGTCTAGAGTAACTTACTTAATTACTTAGAATTAAGTTAACAACAGGGACATCGTAATATGTTAAGTCCCTTATTACACTGTGGCTTACTGAGCGTAATTTATTATAATGGCTCAGAATTTCACATCCCCCTCATATTTCTGAGATCAATCTTTACTTCAGAAGTTAAAAAATAAATTTGCTGACTTACAGCAATTAACTGACAGTCAGTAATAATGGTGTATTTATTAGCCAATGAACATACAGCCTTTTCTGTGATAGCTCTTGCACTTCATTCAAACTCGGTGCAGGCAGGTCCCAGCAGCAGAAGGTTTTCTCCATGACTCCCAGATACGTGCAATCCTCCAGCTCCCGCTCCACTCTGCTCCCTCACAGCGTCACCGTCTCTGTGACTCCCAGGGATGTGTAATCCTCCCACTCCCACTGCACTCTGCTCCCTCACAGGGTCACCATCTCTGTGACTCTCAGGGACGTGTAATCCTCCAGCTCCCACTCCACTCTGCTCCCTCACAGCGTCACCGTCTCGGTGACTCACAGGGACGTGTAATCCTCCAGCTCCCACTCCACTCTGCTCCCTCACTTGGTCACCTTCTCTGTGAATCCCAGGCATGACTAGGCCTCGATCCTCAGTGCTGATTTATATCATCCCATGTTGGTGCATTCACCTCCTAGACATGAGTGAGCCTCATGCTCCTGCTCCAAGTTGCTCCCTGACATGGTCACTCGCTCTGTGACTCGGTGTTGATTTCAAGCCTCCTGCTCTGCTGTTTCTCCAACTCCAAGTCCCAGTCGGCCTTGATCCTCACTGGTGGTTAATATTCTACTGCTCGCTCTCAGGGTCTCTCCCCTTGTGACTCCGAGGTAATGGTAGGCCTCAAGCCTCAGCTGAGATTTATAACATCCCATTCCGCACTGCTCTCTTGCAGGATCGCTGTTGTGCCTGGAAGACAGTGGGAAAGAGGAGGATTAGACAGAGCAGAGGGTGTTACAGTGATTAAGCAAGCTGTATGGGATGGAACAGGCTATCGAGGAGCTAGGGAGACCTGCAGCAACTAAAGAGGTTTACTGGAAGATAGTGTGAGAGTTGAAGACACCGAAGAAGGCAAAGGTAATAGAAAGATAGTGTCGTATTTATGATGGAGCTTTGTAGAGTCTAAAGGGCTTTTCCTGAGCTGCTTACAGAGATGTGTAGGCTTCAAAAAATGCAAATTGAGAGCCAGCAAGTGTTGCATGGTAGTGGAGACTGTTGGATGTTACAGAGTTAGAAGACTCGCAGTAACCGGGTGGAATAGAAACTTTCAAGCACTGGTGGTGTTCAAGGACCCTCAGGACATGAGGAGGTGCAGAGAATGGAAGCATTCCAAATAGTGGGATTATAGGGACTGGAAGTCATGAGATGGATAAAGAGGACGGAAACTGCCAATTTAGCACACGCTACCATTGTAATTATCGAGATTTAGGAAGGGAATCTGTGCTGTCATTGATTACAGTTATATGGAGTGTTCAAGAAGCTGAAGGGGTGACAAATTTTAAAAGGGAGAGATTTTAGGTGATCAGAATTTCCAATGACTCGTGAAGTGGCTCAGGAAGGCAGCTCACCACCTTCTCAGGAACAACACAAAATCAACAAGAACTGCTGACTCAGCCATCAAAGTTCATGTCCGTGAATGAGCGAAGGAATAAAACATCTACAAGTAGCACTGAGGTCACTCGGGCAGGCCCTTTCAACACTACTTCACAAACCCGGGACCACTATACCCTGGAAAGACAGGAGCTCCAGGTGCACGGGAACACCAGCATTTCCAAGGTGCCCTCCAAGCCACGCTCCATCCTCCCAGCACTGTGTCTGTCCCTACACCCAAAGGACTGCAATGGGTCAGGAAGGCAGCTCCCCACCACGTTCTCCAGGGAATTACAGATGGGAAGGAAATGGTGAAACTCTGCTGTTTACAGCCAGACAGAAAAATAAATCCAGCAGTGCGTGTGAAATGACATTTCCGTTTCAGAACAACATGCTGAGCATGGAGAGAGGATTTGTCTGATTGGCACAAGGCAGAGAGTATGAAGAAAGGGGTCTTTTTCACGATGGAAACTGGTGATGGGGGGAGCTCCACAGGGGTCAGTGTTGGGACTACACTCTACACGTAATTCGTTCAGAGTCTGGACAAAGGTTGTGAAGGGGTACGAGAAATGGGTTTCCAAGAAAGTTCTCAGGGATGAAATTCATGTCATATGAGGAGCAGGTGAAGTCTCTGGGTCTGCACTTGATGAAGATTCAGAGGCAGCGGCAGAATATCATTCAAACTATCAGAATACTGAGGGGCCTGGATGGAGTGGGCAAGATGTTTCCAAGAGCAGGAGAGACTAGGTGCCAAGGGCACAGCTTCAGAGTGAAGGGAATACCCTTTAGAATAGAGATGTGGAGGAATTTATTCAGCCAGAGGGTGATGGATTCATTGAACTCACTACCTCATGGGGCTGTGGGTGCTAAGTGATTGAACATATCTAACTCAGAGATAGCCAGGATCTTGATAAGTAAGGAGGTCAATGGTTACAGGGAGTAAGTGAGAGAATGGGGTTGAGAAACAATTTAGCCATAATCAAATAGTGGAATAGACCCTTTGGACCGAATGGCCTAATTCTCCTCCTATAAATGGACTGCGCTTTTTCCATAGGTTTTTAACTGTCCAGTTATAATTTCTGGCAGATAGTTTACCACACATTCCAACACTTTTCTGATTATTGCTGTCACTTCTTGGTTTCAGATCAACTGCAGAAAGCTACACCACGGAGTAACGTGGGAGTCCTGGTGTATAAATCTCAGAAAGGTAGCATACAGGGACAGCAGGATATAGAGAAGGTAAATGGAATGCTGGCATTGATTCCAAAGGGAATGGAGAAATAAATTAGGAAGGCTTGTAACAACTATAGAGGACTCCAATCAGCTCACACTGAGAATACTGTGAAGGGGTTTGGTCCCCTATCTGGAGGGAAAATGTCCTTGCATTGGAGGCAGCCCAGAGAAGGTTCACCAGGCTGGTCTTCAAAATGGAGGGATATTGATGAGAAGAGATGGAGAAGGTTGAACTTGCAGTCGTTAAAATGTAGAAAATAACGCATATTTATTGAAACACCAAAGATTCTTGTGTTCTTACAGATTCGGTACTGAGATATTGTTTCCCTGAGCAAAGGATCTGTAACTGGAGATAAAGGGGAATACAGACACCACAGAAGCTAACAGAGAAAAGCTGGGCTGTAGAAACTGGAGGATGTTCCAGTGTTTGGGTGGTTTGACATCACTGTTGGTGGTTAGAGGTCAGGTAGATTGTCATGTTGAAAGATGTCAGGGAGAGTTACAGGGTTATCAGCCCTGAAGGAGTTACAGAGATCAGGAGGAATATAGGGACTAGAGATTACACAGATGGGATGGTCATTGGAGCTACAGGAGATACAGAGAGGGTGGATTGTCAAGTCTGGAGATTACAGAGGTATTGGTGGTAGTTGGAGCTACAGGACTTTATAGAGACTGGGAGGATTGGACGGACTGGAGATTACACAGATTTGGGTGGTAGTTGGAGCTGCAGGAGTTTATAGAGACCGGGAGGATTGTTGGTGCTGTGAATTACACTGACATGGACAATAGTTGGAGCTGCAGGAGTAAGATAGGGAGGGTTGAAGGAGTTGGTTCAGTTCACACAGCCAGGGAGAAGTGTCAGGATTGGAGGAGCCAGAGATGCTGAGGGTTCTCGGGCTGCTGTAGATCAGAGAGCTAGAGAGGACTTTGAAGGCAGGTTTGCAGCATTCCCATCAGTTAAACAGAGATGTGGAGTGCTGTTCTGGAGGAGGATACAGAAATCGACAGTTACTGGAAGATATTACAAAGACAGTGAGCTGTAGTATTTGAGGAGGTTACAGCAACAGGAGATATTGAGGAGTTGGAGGCTGTTATAGGTGTTAAACATGCTGCAAGGAATAAATAACCTGACATCGATCAGGGGGATTGGAAGCTCTGGAGATACAGAATGAGAATTGCAGTAACTGAAGAATATCACAGAGATGGGGAGTAAAATATGAGTTAGAGGAGTTATAACATGAGATGAGCTGTATTCAATGGAGTCAGGAAAGATACAGGGAGATCTGAAGAGACTACAGGTGATCAAAATGACAGTGAGGCTTCTCAGTGTAGGATTGGGGTAGTTTACACAGACAGGGAGTATTTTATGCAATGTTGCTATTTACAGAGATTTTGAAGCTGTATGGAATTGAGGAACGAACAAAGATAAGGAAGGCTGTAGTTAATGAAAACATTTGCTGATGTCAGATGCTGAGGTTCTGGAAATTATATGGACCGAAAAGCTGGACAATCTGTCAGAGCTTACAGAGACAGGAACAGCAATACAGCGCGGAGACACTAACACAGATAGGGAGCATTGCACTCACTGCTTTAGGGATGGTAGAAAGGGAGTGTAAAGTTTACACAGATGGGGGTGTAAGAGCTGGAGAAGGTTATGGCGATGATTAGACTGATGGAGAGACAAGAGGAGCTGACATTGACAGGGCTGGTGATAGCGACGGCAGAATGTTACATAGATAGTAAGTCTTGTAGAAACTGATCGGGAGAGTCACAAGCATTGGAGTTGGTTCCACAGATCGGGGGTGTTGCATGGACCTGAGAGGATTACGCAGTTAGCGAGGATTGTAGGATGCCCACATTTTCAGAGTGTATCAGGACTGGAAAAGTTTACACGGTTAAGGAGGGATGTTGGAGCTGTGGGCGTTCACAGAGACTTGGAGGTTTTAAGGGTTTGGGGCTGTTAATGGATAGAGGGATACATTTAGGGAAAGTAAAATGGAACGCAGAGGGAGAGTTTAGATTAGATTCCTTACAGCATGGGAACAGGTACTTCGGCACAACATGTCCACACCGACCCTCCTAAGGGTAACCCATCCAGACCCACTTCTCGCTGACAATGCACCTAACACTACGGGCAATTTAGAATGACCAATCCGCCTGACCTGCACATCTTTGGACTGTGGGAGAAAACCGGAGCACCCAGAGGAAATTCACGCAGACATAGGGAGAATGTGAAAACTCCACACAGAGAGTCACCAAATTCTGGAATCGAACCTGGGTTCCCTGGCGCTGTGAGGCACCATTGCTCACCACTGAGCCACCGTGCTTCCCCAAATTGCAGAATTACATGAAGAGATATTGTTTGAGGTGCTAGGAGGGCTGTCGGGAGTGGAGGAGCGAACAGAGATGTGGAATGCTGTTGCGGCTTAAAAAGGGTCTGGACGTGTTAATACAGATAAGGAGGTCGGTAGGGATGGGAGAAGTTTACTGAGGTCGTGTGGCGCTATAGGCCAGGAGTGTTTTAGGGCCTGCAGAAGGGTACAGTGATATCATGCTTTCTTGGAGATTAACGAAGTTACACAGTTGGTACATTGGTCCAGGCTGGAGGATTTTACAGCGACGGGGGCACTGTAAGTATTGTGCAAGATTACAGAAATTGGGATTATTGTACAGAGATTAGTGAAATTGGGCATGTTATCGTCACTGGAGCAATTTACACATAGGGAGAGTCATCAGCATTGGAGTAGATTTCAAATATACAGCGGGAATATGGGAGGGGCGGAGGTTACAGAAATAGGAAAATTTCTGGGAATAACAAGCATTCAAGACAATAAGTCTAGTTAGAGCAGCTGTGGGTGCCATTGCTCCAGGAAATCAAAACACGGGCTTTCCTCGTCCTGTTCAGGAAGGCCAAGCAACCGAATAGGTTTCCGACGACCTGGATTTCGAGGTCATCAATAGGTTCCTCTAAGTTTGGGACTCGACTTTTCAGAGCACAGACCTGACCCATGGATGACTCAGCACTGGTCTTGGAGGTCACGGCCTGTTACCCTGCTCTCCACGACACACTGCCCGAGTTTCTAGATCTCTGAGTCATATTTCTGAAGCATGACCAAGACTGACTCCCACCTGGACTGGGTCTCTTTAATGGATGCATCAATCTTCTCTCGGAGTTTAACAAGCTCCGAGATCAGGCTCACCCCTGCAGGTGAGTCGCCCGGGGCGGCGGCAGACGTCTGTCTTGCTGCGGGGTGGGGGGAGGGATCCCTCTCCGTTGTGAACTGCGAGAACCTTTGCCTTCGGTTATTTTAAAAAGCATCAAATTCTAAAGTTTGATATAGAATGGCCAAGGCTGCTGGGCAAAAATTGGTTTAAACAATTTAACAGGCGAGGTATGGATGGGTACCCCACTTTGCCCGAGTCTTGGGCAGAGCTATGCAGTCTCATACCTACTGGGTCACCGCCCTTTTGCATCTCCCTGACACCCTGTTTCAAAAAAGGAATAAGGCAAAAGAGAGAAAATCACCTCGGTCATGGGTACGTTCCTGGAATCCATTGTGAAGGATGAGATTTCTGAATACTTGCCAGTGCGTTCTAAAGTAGGGCGAAGTCAGTATGGTTTTGTCAAGGAGAGGTCATACTCATGAATCTGTTAGAATTCTTTGAGGATGGAACAAGCAGGTTAGACCAAGGAGAGCTAATGGATACTATCTGTCAGGACTTCAAGAAGGACGTTGACAATGTGCATCACAGGAGGCTGCTGAGTGTCAGGAGGCCCATGGTGTCAGAGACAAGGTACTGGCGTGTACAGAAGCTCAGCTGCCTGGCAGAAAGTACAGAGTGGGAATATAAGGGTCCTTCTCTGGATAGCAGACGATGGCAACTGGTGTTCCGGAAGGAAACCACAACTTTTTCCTTTGAACATTAAGGATCTAGATGAAGGAACTGAGGGCATTCCGGCGAGGCTTTTAGATGTCACAAAGGTAGGTCGAAGGACAGGTATCATTGAGGAGGCAGAAGGATTTAGATAGGGTAGGAGAATGGGCAACGAAGTGGTAGATGGAGTTCAACCTGAGAAAGTGCGCGGTGATGCTCTTTATAGGATAGAACAGAGGCATGGACTATTTTATAACTGGGGAGAAAATTCAGAAATCTGAAGTACAAATAGATTTTCGAGGTCCAGTCCGGGATTGTCTCAAGGTAAATGTGCAAGTTGAGTCAGTATTTAGGAAGGTGTTATATCTGCCACACAGTGTGTTGGAAATCTTACATTCAGAAAAAGAACTGAGTCAACTCTTATAAACAATAATATTTGTTTATTGAACACATTTAATATTAGAACAATAAAATGCATTATAATGTAACGAAAAACACTACAAACTAACATACTTCGGATGATCACATCCCACCCCACGAGAAGGTGACCGGATTCCATGTGGTGAAGTCTTTTTTGTTCTTCTGATAGTCTCTGGGAGGGGTCTTCTCTTCAAGTGGTTATCATCGAGGGGTTTTGCAGTAATTCATATCCTTCCAAGTCTTCACGCCATTTTTGGAGGATATGGAGCATTTGACAATGGAATGATCAGGTTCATTTACCCTGATCAATCAGAGTCAACCTGGGGTTGTCACATTGATGGCCCAAGGACGGCATTCCATTGTCCCATTCAGGTCCAAATTCATGCAGGTGTTCCAGGTCTGTAGCTGTCAAGCTTGTTGGCATTTGTAGGGAGATGCAGCCTGTCTGGATTCTGTAAAATGTGCATTGCTACAGAGACTTTAGTCAAGGCTGGGTTCTACTGCCCAGCATGCATTAATCATTGTTCATTTTTGTAACTCTATGGTAAATTAATTATTGTCCATCGAAAGATTATTATTTCAGGTGGTCCATCTGGTCAAAAAGGCAAATACAGTGATGACATTTACTTTCAGAGGGCTTGAATATTAAAGCAGCATGGAGTATTGTCTACCGTTTTGGGCCCCATAACTCAGGAAAGATGTACTGCCCACTGCAGTGTTCAGAGGAGCTTCATAAGAATGGTCTTAGGAATGAAACGCTTAACAGATGAGGTCTCTGTGTCTATACTCGCTGGAGTTTTGAAGGGTGAAGGTGGATCTAATTGAAACTTACAGAATACTGGTTGCCTGGTCAGAGTAGATGTTGGGAAGAATCTTCCACTGTTAGGAGAGAAGGGACTCAAGGACATAGCCTGAGAGTCAAGAGAAGATCTTTTAGAACAGAGTTAAGGAGAAATACCTTCAGCCTGACAGTGGTAGAATGGCAGTTTCATTCCCTAAAGGACATCAGTGAACCAGGTGAGTTTTTCTTGACAATCGATTCATAGCCACCATCAGTTTCTTAATTCCAGATTTGAAGTCAAGCTCCGTGACTTGCTGTGGCAGCATTTGAAGCCAGGTCACTCGAACATTATCTGGGTTTATCACATACGAATTCAGTGATAACACCACAAGGCCACGCCACTAATTTTTCCAATCCTCCACAGTGTGACTAACATGCGCAGTTTGACATGTCCTGTGATTTGCCTTCATGTTAACTTTGACTTCCTTATCAAGATATGGATGATTTTTCCCCATTATGCAATTCCTCTTCCGTCTTCAGTATCTCCCTAGTTATTTGCCAAATTTCTTCATCTGTCCTGCTTTTTACTGTTCTTTTCTCCCCCAGTCCACCCAGGACAAATCCTTCCTTACGTCAGTATAATTACCATTGCCTAACACTAAAACTCTCATGTATGACTCAGTCTTCACTCTTTCAATCTGAATGTGAAACTCCAGCAAGTTGTGGTTCCTCTTTCCAAGGCAAAGCTCATCCACCAATCCTTCCTTGTTACATAATATCAAATCTAAAATAGCCCATTCTCTGGTTGGTTCCATGACGTCCTGCTCTTAGAAATAATCTCTCATACACTCTATGAATCTTTATTCGAGGCTATTACTGTTAAGTTGATTAATTGAGTCAATTTGCATGTTCAAACCATCCATAGTTACTGTTGTGCCCTTGTTACAAACCCTCACTCTTTTCAACCTCAGAAGTACTTTGGGGCAGAGAGGCTGAAAATTACCCTTCCCAAGAAGTTTCTTCCCATGTTTTTTATTTACACTGAGACGGATTTCAAACATGTTTTGACACAAAACAGTTTGAAAGGGTCTGAGTTCCCACTTGCACAAACAAATGTTTATTTTCATTACACTAACCACATTTCACAGTAAATATTGAGGAATTAACAGAGCTACAAGTGGTCATGAGATATCTTTAGCAAACACGGTTGAGGAAAATCCCAAAGCCTTTGTTTGCATAAAAAAGGAGCAAAAGTGTAACTAGAGAAATGTTTGGCCAACACAAGGACAAAGGAAGAAAGTTATGCGTTGTGTCAGAGAAAATGGGTGAGATTCTTAACGAGTACTTTGCATCTGTATTCACCAAGGAGAGGGACATGACGGATGTTGAGGTTAGGGATAGATCTTTGAGTATTCTGGGTCAAGTCGACATAAAGAGGGAGGAGGTTTTGGATATTCTAAGGGGTATTAATGGAGACAAGCCCCCACATCTGGATGGGATCTACCACACGTTACGAAAGGAATTGAGAGAAGAAAGAAGTGGGGCTTTAACTTATATCTTTGCAGGATTCTTGAACATTGGTGAGGTCCTGGAAGACTGGAGAATTGCTAATGATGCCCCTTTGTTTAAGAAGGGGAGCGGGGGTAATCCAGGTAATTATAGACCGGCAAGCCTAACATCAATGGTAGGGAAACTGCTGGACAAGCTACTGAGGGACTTGAGTAAGGTGTTTTGTTCAGTTCCACATAGTAGGCTGATGGAGTAGGTGAAGTCGCATGGACCTCAGGGTGTTCTACCGAGATGGAAAGAGAACTGGCTGGGCAACATGAGACAGAGAGTAGTAATAGAAGAGGATTTCTCAAAATGGTGCTTGGACCACTGTTGTTTGTGATATATATTAATGATTTGGAAGAAGGTATCGTTTGCCTGATTAGCACGTTTGCAGATGTTAAAAAATGTGTTGCTGGAAAAGCGAATGGAACCAGCTCCAATGCTTGTGACTCTCCCGATCAGTTTTTTTATAAGACTTACTATCTCTGTAACATCCTCCCGTCGCTATCACCCGCCCTGTCAATGTAAGCTCCTCCAGTCCCCCCATCAATCTAATCATCTCCATAACCTTCTCCAGCTCTTACACACATATCTGTGTAAACGTTACACTCCTCTACAACCATCCCTAAAGCAGAAACCTCCTGCGGTGTCTGCAATACTCCATATCTGTGTTTGTGTCTCCAAGATCTATTGCTGTTCCTGTCTCTGTAAGCTCTGATAGATTGGACAGCTTGCCGGTCCATATTCTTTCCAGAACCTCAGCATCTGACATCAACAAAAGTCTTCATTAACTACAGCCTTCCATATCTCTTTTCTTTCTTCAATTCTATACAACTCTCTTAATCTCTGTAAGTAGCACAATTACAAAAAATACCCCATGCCTGCGTAAACTGACCCAATCCGACAGTGAGAAGCCTCACTGTCCTTTTGATCACCTGTAGTCCCTTCAGATCTCCCTGTATCTTTCCTGACTCCATTGAATACAGCCCATCTTATGTTATAACTTCTCTAACTCATATGTTTCTCCCCATCTCTGTGATATTCTTCAGTAACTGCAATTCTCATTCTTTATCTCCAGAGCTTCCAACCCCCCTATTCAATGTAAGGTTAATGATCCCTTGCAGCATGTTTAATACCTGTAGCAGCCTCCAACTCCTCAACGCATCCTGTCGCTGTAACCTCCTCAAATACTACAGCTCACTGTCTTTGTAATATATTCTAGTATCTGCCACCCTCTAGATTTTTGTAACCCCCTCCAGAACAGCACTCCACATCTCTGTGTAACTGATGGGAATGCTATAAACCTGCCTTCACAGTCCTCAGTAACTCTCTGAACTTCTGCAGCCCTACAACCCTCAGCATCTCTGGCTCCTCCAATCCCTACACTTCTCCCTGGCTGTGTGAACTGATCCAGTCCCTTCAAACCTCCCTATCTCACTCACCCCTGCAGCTCCAACTCTTGTCCATGTCAGTGTAATTACCATCACCAACAATCCTCCCAGTCTCTGTAAACTCCTGCAGCTCCAACTACCACCCCTACCTGTGTACTCTCCAGTCCCTCAAATCCTCCTTTTCTCTATAAACTCCTGTAGCTCCAAATACCACCCCATCTGTCTACTCTCCAGTGTCTATAACCCTCCCTTTCACTAAAAATTCTGTAGCTCCAACTACTACTGTGTAATCTCTAGTCCCTATATTCCTCCCGGTCTCTGGAAATCCTTCAGAACTGATAATGCTGTAACTCTACTTGACATCTTTCAGCCCGACAACCACCTGATCTCTAACCACCAACAGTGATCTCAAACCACCGAACTCTGTAACATCCTCCAGTCTCTACAGCCCAGCTTTTCTCTGTTAGCTTCTCTGGTAACTGTATTCCCCTTCATCTCCGGTTACAGATCCTTGCTCAGTGAAACAATGCCTCAGTACCGAATCTGTCAGAACACAAGAATCTTTGGTGTATCAATAAGTTTGCCTCATTTTCTAAATTTTAACGACGGCAAGTTCAACCTTCTCCACCTCTTCTCATCAATATCCCTCCATTTTGAAGATCAGCCTGGTGAACCTTCTCTGGGCTGCCTCCAATGCAAGGACATTTTCCCTCCAGATAGGGGACCAAACCTGTTCACAGTATTCTCAGTGCAGGCTGACAGGAGTCCTCTATATTTATTACAAGCCTTCCCTATTTTTATTCTCCATTCCCTTTGAAATCAATGCCAGCATTCCATTGACCTTCTCTATGTCCTGCTGGCCCTGTATGCTACCTTTCTGAGATTTACACGCCAGGATTCCCACGTTACACCATAGCGTAGCTTTCTGCAGTTGATCTGAAACCAAGCGCTGACAGCAATAATCATGAAAGTGCTTGAATGTATGTTAAACGATATGCCAGAAATACTAACTGCACACTTAGAAACCTATGGAATAAGCACAGTCCATAAGACCATCATGTATAGGGGTAGAATTAGGCCATTCAATCCATCAGGTCTATTCCACTATTCGAGTGTGTATGAATTGTTTCTCAACCCCACTCCCTCACTCCCTGTAACCCTTGATCTCCTTATTCATCCAGAACCTGCTTATCTCTGAGTAAGATATACTGAATCACTTAGCATCCACAGCCCCATGAGGCAGTGAGTTCCACAGATCCATCACACTCTGGCTGAATAAATTCCTCCACATCTCTATTCTAAAGGGTCGTCCCTTCACTCTGAAGCTGTGCCCTTGGCCCCTAGTCTCTCCTGCTCGTGGAAACATCTTGCCCCATCCACTCTATCCAGGCCCCTCTGTATTCTGTAAGATTGAATGAGATTCTGCCGCTGCCTCTGGAACTTCATCAAGTGCAGACCCAGAGACTTCACCTGCTCCTCATATGTCACAAATGTCATCCCTGAAATCTTTCTTGGAAACCCATTTCTCGTACCCCTTCACATCCTTTGTTCAGACTCTTAATGTATAACGTGTAGCGTGTAGTCCCAACACTGACCCCTGCGGAGCTCCCCCATCACCAGTTCCCATCGTGAAAAAGACCCCTTTCTTCACACTCTCTGCCTTGTGCCAATCAGACAAATCCTCTCTCCATGCTCAGCATGTTGATCTGAAAAGGAAATTTCATTTCACACCCACTGCTGGATTTATTTTTCTGTCTGGCTGTAAACAGCAGAGTTACACCATTACCTTCCCATCTGTAACCCTAACCCACTGCAGTCCTTTGTGTGTAGGGACAGGCACAGTGCTGGGAGGATGGAGCGTGCCTTGGAGGGCACCTTGGAAATGCTGGTATTCCCGTGCACCTGGAGCTCCTGTCCTTCCAGGGTATAGTGGTTCCGGGTTTATGAAGTGCTGTTGAAAGACCCTGCCTGAGTGATCTCAGTGCTACTTGAAGATCTTTTATTCCTTTATTCATTAATGAACATGAGCTTTGTTGGCTGAGCCAGCATTTATTGTTGAGTTTGAGTTGTCCCTGAGAAGGTGGTGGTGAGCTGCCTTCCTGAACCACTGCTGTTGTTATCTGTGTCCCCTCCAGCAGGCGCTACAACACTCCTCATGTCCGTAACTGCATCGATAGAATGCAGCTCTCCCTTTCACATCTGACATCCTCCCCGCCATATAAATCTGACAGTTCCTCACCATATCTCACCTCCTCCATTCCCATCTGTGTTAGAGATCACTAAAATTACTTTATTCTTGTTTAAACTTCTGATCACCCAAAATCTCTCCCTATTTATATTTGTAACTCCTTCAGTTTCTGTTACTCTCCATATAACTGTAATCAATGATAGCACAGGTTCCCTTCCTTAAATCTCTATAATTACAATGGTTGGATGTGTTAAATTGGCACTTTTCTTCCTCCCTATCCATCTCAGGACTTCCAGCCTCTACAATCCCACTATTTGGAATGCTCCCATTCTCTGCATATCCTCATGCCCTGGGGGTCCTTGAAAACCACCAGTGCCCTAAAGGTTCATATTCCCCCCAGTTACTGCAAGTCTTCTCACTCTGTCACATCCAAGTCTGTCACATCCAAGTCTCCATCCAAGTCTCCAGGACCAGACAACACTTGCTGGATGTCAATTTCCTTTTATTGAAGTCTACACATCACCGTAACTAGTTCAGAAAAAGCCCTTTAGACTTTACGTAGCTCTGTCATGAACAAGCCACAAGGTCTCTATTTCCTTTGCCTTCTTCAGTCTCTGAAACTCTCACTGTATCTTCCAGTAAACGTCTTCAGTTACTGCAGGTCTGCCTAGCTCCCCAAATATCCTGTTCCATCCATATAGTTCGCTCAATCTATGTAACGCCCTCTGCTCTGTCTAATCTTCCTCTTTCCCACTGTCTTCCAGGCACAATGGCAATTCTGTAAGGCAGCAGTGCAGAATGGGATGTTATAAATCTCAGCTGAGGCTTGAGGCCTACCATTACCTGGGAGTCACAAGGACAGAGAACGTGAGAGAGATCAGCACAGAGCGGGAGAATATAAATCAGCAGCGAGGATCAAGGCCGAATAGGACTTGGAGTTGGAGAAGCAGCAGAGCAGGAGGCTCGAAATCAGCACCGAGTCACAGAGGGAGTGACCATGTGAGGGAGCAACTTGGAGCAGGAGCATGAGGCTCACTCACACCTGGGAGTTACAGAGGCAGCAAAGTGGGAGGATATAAATCAGCACTGAGGATCGAGGCCTAGTCATACCTGTAAATCACAGAGACAGTGACCCTGTGAGGGAACGGAATGGAGGTGGAGCTGGAGGGTTACATGTACCTGGGAGTCAGAGAGATGGTGACCCTGTGAGGGAGCAGAGTGGAGTTGGACCTAGAGGAGGACATGTACGTGGGAGTCACAGAGACGGATACCCTGTGAGGGAGCAGGGTAGAGTGGGAGCTGGAGGATTACACGTACCTGGGAGTCACAGAGATAACTTTCTGCTGCTAGGACGGGCCTGCACCGAGTTTGAAAGAAATGCAAAAGCCATCACAGAAAAGGCTGTAAAGTCACTGGCTGATAAAAACACTGTTATTAGTGATTGTCAGTTAATTGTTGTAAGTCAGCAAATTTATTTTTTTCGACTTCTGAAATAAAGGTTGAACACAGAAATAAGAGGGACAAGTGAAATTGTGAGCCAATATAATAAATTACCCTCAGTAAGCCACAGTTGAATAAGGGACTTAACCATATTGCTATTTCCCGAATGTTAACTTCATTCTAAGTAATTAATTAAGTTATTTCCAGACATGTTGTATTTTAAGACATGGTAAGACATACTTGTCAGATGGAAAATGTGTTCTGTTACATTGGGAAGTCATACCCCCTGCTCGTGTCCTGGATGGACACTCGGTCAGGGAGCTCAGACAGTGACTCGAGACTCTATAGGAGACCTGTGATGCTGAGAGTTAGGTGGATAGCACACACGCAGAGCAGATCACCCTGCAGACATGACGGTCTGGAGGAAGGAAGGGTCTGGGGAACTAAGCAATCGGAGAGAAACAGTCAGGGAATACAAGAATATCCTGGTGTCTCCCTCCAAGTCAGTTTCCCAGTTGGGAAGCTGATGAAGGTATAGACTGCTCAAGCGAGGTAGTCAGAGCCATGTCGGTGGCCCCACAAGCAGCCTGACTGTACAGGAGGGGAGGGAGAAGGAAGGAGGAGCAATAGTCACAGGGGAGACAGGAAAGTGAAGAAGGTGTGAGTGTCTCTGTAATTCCAGGATAGTGGGGTTAAGAATCACGGTGTGGCTGGAGGATATTCGTCTGGGGGACAGTGAGCAGTCAAAGGTCATGCCCATTTTGGTTGGAATGACCTGGGTAGGAAGGGTGATGTGGTGTTGGAGTCAGAATTTTGGGAGCTCGGTGGATGGTTAGCAAGCCGGTCTGAAAATGCAGCAATCCCTGGAATACTCCCAGTTCCGTGTCCAAGTGAGAACAGGACTCGGACTTTGAGGTAGATGAGAGTGTAATTGAAACGATAGTGCAGCAGGATGGGCTTCAGATTCCAGGGACATTGGGACTGGTTCTGGGGAAGGCAGCAACTGTACAAGCTGGATGGATTAACGTGACAGAGCTGGGACTGAATTTCTTACGGGTGTTTGGGAGGGATTGAACATAACTTGGTGTGTGCTTAGGATACAAAAAGGAATAGTAGAGGAGACCACCAGGATTCTCAAAATAATGGGAAATGCAGTTGGTATTAATTTACAACAACACGTTTATCAGTGGAAGATGGAGTAAGAAAGAAAGCCTTAATCTGAGGTACTCTGCATGCACATGAATACTCGGAGTGTGGGGAGTTCCAGATGCAGATTGGTGTGTGGAAATCTGATGGACTGATCACCGAGAGCTGGCTCAAGGAATGGCAGGACTGGGTGTTAAATATTGCTGAGTATAAAGGATTCCAAACTGATAGAAGAGAAGCGAAAGGATGAAGATAGAAGTATTGGTAGAGATTAGCATTAGTTAAGGAGTCCAAGAGAAAGAGGATCCGTCAAAGGACAGAATGAATTTGGCTGGAGCTACACAACAAGTATACAGTTGCATCTTCAGGTGCAGTCTGTCGGCCAGCAACCAAAGAAATGATGGAGAATAAATATGCAGGATCATATGAGAGCGATGACAATACTACAGATTAGTTATGCTGAGAAACCTAATGTTTCCAGATACAGACAGATATACTGGTGGTGAAGGATCACGAGGGTCAAGTGTTCCTGGATTACATGGAGGAGAACTGACTGCAGGAGTATGTATCCAGCCGAAGAGAGCATGTGCTATTGGATCTGGTCCTTGGGAAAGAGGTGGGGCAAGTGGATCCAGTGTCAGGCGGGGATGGTTTTGCGCCGCAGCAATCATTGTATTGTAAAGTTCAGGATAGTGGTAGAGAATGAAATGCAATAATTGAGAGTGAGAAACAATTAGTTGACTGACAGCAGCCTTCAATGGGGCAGGAATGAAGCTGGGAACTTTTCAACAAGGCCAGTGAAATGGTAGCGTTAAATAGTGTGAACCAGGTCAGATTGAGCTGGGATTATGGAGATATGGCTGCAGTGTGACCAAGACAGACCTGGATAATCAAAAATTTTCCCCATTTCTACAGGAAGGATAAACATGCCAACACAGTGCAGTAGCATTGTGTATAAAGGATGGGGTCAGTATTATTGTGATGTTAATCAATTCACACACTGCTCCTCCCTGCCCTCACCCCTCATCCCTGCATATTGATCCTATCAGATATTGGTAACCTTTGAAAACTTCAGAAAATAGCACAGTACAGAGGAGTTGACTCTGTCCACTTTCTGCATTGGACAAGATGTAACGTTGTTTTTTAAAGCTCTCGTTCTCTCTCAGCGGACAGTGTAGGCCTTCAGGTGCCGATCCCGGCACCTTTTTAAAATGGTTTGAGAGTTTCTGCCTCTACTCCACTTCCAAGCGTGACTCCCAGATCCCAACCATAAACTGCGTAAAATATCTTTCCTCATCACTTCTCTAATATTTCAATCAATTACATTAAATATTTGCCACTGGTAACTGAGGTCTCCAATTGGAACAAGGTATTCTCTCCCTTTCTACCCAGGCTTCTGACAATATGTGCACCCCAATCTAATCTCCTATCAGCACCCTCCGTTCCAATCTTTCCCCATAACTACACTTCCACTGTCACAGGGTGAAGAATCTCCTCTGTACCCTCTCCAGTCCAATTCCATCCTTCCATGTGATGGAGTGACCAGAACTGCAAACAGTCCCCAAGCCGCGACTGAATTCATTCTTTATACAGTTCCAGCATAAGCTTCCTGCTCTGAAATTCTGCCCTTTGGCTGACAGAGGAAATGATGCCATTTGCTACATTAACAAAATTATTGATGTTTCCAGCTACTTTCATTTACCTGCCCACACTGACCATACTCTCATTTATTGTCCATTCTTCCCTGTTGTTGATGTCCCCAAATGCCTTGCCTTGCACTTCTCTGGGTTGTTTGCTCCATTCACCTGGACCCCATAGTTTCTGTTTTTAAACAATCTGCCATGCGATCTCTTGTCAAATCCGAGTAATTCACATGATGTTACAAGCTACTGCCTCAAACCGGCAGTCAGATTAATTACACATGATCTTCCTTGAACAAATCCTGACTGACTGTCCTGGAGTCCCTGGGACTTCCTCAGTGACCGTTTATCAAATGTCTCAGAAATCCAGCCTCGACCTATTCAGTCATTCCCTTGCTTCACATTAAACAAAGTTGCGGTATTAGCTGTTCTCCAGGCCTCCGGCACCATCCCTGCATCCAGTGAGGATTGGAGATTTTTCCCCGGCTCCATTGAACAGTCTGGAACATTGTATTACCCTGTTTTAAGGATTTGAATCTCCTGTATAATTCTCCGCTCCAAGTTTGTTGCTCCCAATGGTTCATCCCTATTTTGATTCAGACAGACAGACAGAGGCCTTACCCATCTTATGATTTGTCATTTTATTCAGGTTTCATGGAGGGTTACTCTCCACAAGGTGAATTGCATTTTCTCATGATGCCATCCCCAATATGTCTCATTAACTACTCTCCCTGCCCGCGTGGCCTTCGTCTCCTCTGACATTAACACGATGATTTTCCCCTTTGTCAGAACAACTGCCCTGTACCTGGATATCCCAGAATGCACCGGCCTCCCTGTTTCCAGGAGCCATCTTTAAAAAGTCATTTTACTCTTGGATTGTGAATCTAAATTTGGCCTGGACATGGCAGAGGGCCCCACTTTGTGCCCGAGCCCCTGGTCCTGGTGTATGACATGGTGCATGAGAGGGTCATTATTTTCCTCCAGGGCTGGCAGGGGAAGCTATGACACCAGACCCTTCCAGCTTGGTCCGAGGCTGACCCCTCGGTCAGTGCGGTGCCAGCCTTCTGGGTGAATGCCCAGTAGTGTAGAAAGGAGGATCAGTGACCTTCTCCACTCCACCAGGTAAGTGGAACCATCTGCACTTTGTGACCTCTCCCTCACTCTATCTCTGTTACAGCACCCACCTCGCAACAAGGCTCATGTTCTCCCACCCTCAGTGAATGCAGCACCTTCTTTCAGTCTTTCTGTAAACTCTTCTCTGCCCCTCTGCCCAACTATGCCTGGTGTCTATGCTGCCCACTCGACAGAACACCTCGACAACTTTCCCCCAACTGTCCCAGCACTAACAGCTGTACCAACCACTTCCATTTCCCTAATCTTTCTTGTTAATTCTCACATTCCAGAAGGAACCATCCCACACTAGGGCACAAAGAGCGAAGAGAGATATGGGGCAGCCTAACACACATCTCCTCACCACCTCACAGGGGAATGACCCTGACCCTGACAAACATGAGAGGCTGACAGACCGTGACCAAGCTCCCGGACTGGGATCTGAGACTCCCTCTGACTCACTGTGCTGGGCATCGTGACTGAATGTGGACAATGATATCAAGCTTCTTGGATTTGTGTCTGTGCTAAGCACCAAGACAATACAGCAGGAGGGTGTGCCTGGTAGCTCTGGCTTATAGGAAGCTCTGCTAAAGGCAGAGTCAGGCAAGGCTATAATTCTTTGAGCGTTTAAGTCCGTTGAAAGTGAGTGTGTACAAACACGGAGTGAGCAGCCCAGAGAGACAGCCCATGAGCTGGGTGTGTGTCCCTGAGCACAGTGTCCATGCAGCAGCATTGCATTGAGAGCTGTCTGTGCACCCAGAGGTGCAGCATTGAAGTACAGAAGCGTACTGTCAGTGGGTCGGAGATGTGCTGGGATGGCATGGTGAGGTTGGCATGTGTCAGATGACAGCATTGGTGGGTGTGGAGTACATGCATCATTTGTCTGTGCAGTGTCCCGAGACGTTGGTGTCCAAGATAGAAGGCCGCAGGAGCGAGGGTCATGATGGCGTCACCAGGTAAGCTCTGACATTCATGTCAAATTCTCAATATCGAGCTTGCCTACAGTGGGGATGGATATGAAGCTGCAAGTTGATGAGGGGAGGGATCCACAATAATATGGCTGTTGGTAATCAGTAATCATTCAGTGAGCATCTTGCCACTCCCGCGCTCAAATCTTGTCTTAAAGAACAGTACGGTACAGGAAAAGGTCCTTCAGCCCACCAAGCCCACACTGACACATAAAGTAAAAACAAAAGTTTTTACTCCGATACTTTCTATGTCATTCTATTCCCTACTTACTCACACTTGTGTCAAGATCCCCCTGAAACCTTGCTATATTGGCTTCTTCTCCTCTATCAGTGCATTCCAGGCACTTTCACATTCTGTCTGGAACAGCAGAAAAAAATACCTATCACATCTCCTGAACTTTCTCCCTTTTACCTAAAACCTACGGTCCTGAGTAATTGATATTTCTACTCTGGGAAAAAGCCTCTAACTGTCCTTCTATCTATGCCTCTGACAGTTTTGTAAATATCTATCAGGGAGCCCCATAGCCAATGATGGCCAGGTGCAAACAAACCATGTGTGTTCAATTTCTCCTTCTGGCTAATACCCTCCAAACCAGACAACATTCTGGTAAAACTTTTCCGTACCCTCTCCAACACTTCCACATCGTGTGGCAACCAGTACTGTACACGATATTCCAACTGTACCACGAACTAGGTTTATCTACAGCTGCAACATGACCTGCTAATTTTCATACTGCATGCTCTGATGCCTGTCTGCAAGTTTGCTGTCAGTCTTCTTGATCACCCTATCCACCCGTGTTACCACTTTCAGGGAACTGTGGAGCTGTACACCTAGATCCCTTCAGATGTTGATGCAATCAGTAGTTTTTCCATCCACTGTTTACTGCTCTCCTGCATTAGACCTACCAAAATGAATCACGTCACAATTGTCCAAATAAAGTTGCATCTGTGTTTTCTCTGTCCAAGTCTGCAGCTGACCTATATCCTGCTGTATTCTCTGGCAATCATCCAAACAATCTGCAACGCCGCCAATCAATTTACACATCTCCATTCACAAAAACACTGTTCCACCACTCCTGTCTTCTATGGCCAAACAGGTCTCTATCAACGTTACTAACTGACCGCTGATCCCACTTCACTTCACCTAACCTTCTGTATGAGCCTGCCATAAGAAAACATATCAAAGGCCTTGCCAAGGTCCAGACAGCCAGCATCCAGCCCCGCGCGCCAATCAATCAATTTTGTCACTTTCTCAAAACATTCAATCAAGTTTGTGAGACATGATCCTCCCCACGCAACTGTGTTGCCTGTTGCTAGTAAATCCATACTAAAGTACTGTTGGAGCTGCACTCATTCAGACAAGTGATTATTCCATCATACTCCTGACATGAACCATGGAGAATAGATTAGATTCCTTACAGTGTGGAAACAGGCCCTTCGGCCTAACCTGTCCACATCACCCCTGCGAAGAGTAACCCACTCACACCCGTTTCCCTCTGAATAAGATACTTAACAATTTAGTATGGCCAATTCAATTGGATCCTGCACATCTTTGGATTGTGGGAAGAAACCCATGCAGACACGGGGTGAACGTGCAAACTCCACACACTTATCTCCCAAGGCCGGAATCGAACCCAGGGCCTTGGACCTGTGAGGTAGCAGTACTAAACACTGAGCCACCATGCCGCTCATGATTGCGCCTGTAGAGTGGGAAGTATGTTGGGTCGAGCCGGTTACTGTACAGTGAGAAGTACGTTGGGTCGAGCCGGTTCTATACAGTGGGAGGTATGTCGGGCCGTGATGGTTACTGCACAGTGGGAGGTAATTCGGGCTGTGATGGTTACTGTACATTGGGAGGCATGTTGGGGTGTGATGGTTACTGTACACGTACACTGGGAGGTATGTCGGGCTGTGATGGTTACTGTACAGTGGGAGGTATGTCAGGCCGTGATGGTTACTGTACAGTGGGAGGTATGTCGGGCTGTGATGGTTACTGTATAGTGGGAGGTATGTCGGGCTGTGATGGTTACTGTACATTGGGAGGTATGTTGGGGTGTGATGGTTACTGTACATTGGGAGGCATGTTGGGGTGTGATGGTTACTGTACACGTACACTGGGAGGTATGTCGGGCTGTGATGGTTACTGTACAGTGGGAGGTATGTCAGGCCGTGATGGTTACTGTACAGTGGGAGGTATGTCGGGCTGTGATGGTTACTGTATAGTGGGAGGTATGTCGGGCTGTGATGGTTACTGTACAGTGGGAGGTATGTCGGGCCGTGATGGTTACTGTACAGTGGGAGGTATGTCGCTCCAGGAAGTTGCAGATTGTATGAGTTGTACAGAATACGATGCTGCTGCAGCCGCCAAAGGGCCATTGTACCTCATGGATGCATCGTCATTAGTTGCTTAACCTGTTTAAAGTCTGTACCATACTGCAAAATGTGAAGATAGCCTTTTGCTCGCTGTAAGGACTGTGTCGTGACAATTCTTACAGATATGAAATGAAGAGGTGTATCTGCAGCAGGCAGATTGGTGACAATGTAGACAATTATAGGTTTCCCTTTTATAGATTCCCGCAAAACCTGCTGCAGAGCAGACTTGCAGCCACAGGATCCAGCATTAATGCTGAGCACTATGATTAGAATAGATTCCCTCAGTGTGGGAACAGATCCTTCGGCCCAACCAGTTCACACTAACCCTCCAAAGAGCAACCCACCACCATGGGCAATTCACCTGAACTGCACATATTTGGACTGTGGGACGAAACCCACACAGACACGGGGCGAATGTGTAAACTCCACACAGGCAGTTGCTCAAGGCTGGAATCAAACCTGGATCGCTGGTGCTGTAAGGCAGCAGTGCTAACCACTGAGCCGCCATGTTGCCCTATATGCCCAGGACCTGCCCGCTTCTGCCTGGCTGTGCTCTTTCAGTGGGACAGAACCTCCCAGAGAGGATGGTGATGTTGCATGGGACATAGTTCTGTTCACATAATCCTGCTTTACAGACAATATTGATTGTTGCTTGACTAGTCTGTGGGAAATTTGCAACAGGTCAATTTTACAGTTTGTATAGTGAAGAGTTAATATCACTTTATTTCTTACATATTTAAAAATAAACCAAACATCAATATTTTTCATTTGAAAACAATTGAAGAGAACAATACTTGAAATACCAGAGCGCACACCTAAATATTACACAATTCAGTGACTGTAGTAAACAGCAGATTCATGTTCAGATTAGTGAATACACCATCTTGCAGGCAGCAAAGCTGTTGGAAATGATTTTGAGGAAATGCCTGAATTCAGACACAGTGTTACTGGACCTCACCATGACCTCCAAAATACTGACCATCTCCAAAATCTGTCCAGAGAGCTTCCAAACTGGAGCTGGGAAGTTACTCACACACATCCTCACAAAAAACTGATTAGAGACATACCTGAACAACAGGGAGATGTGTGTGGGCCAGACTGTTCAATGGATTCACACATGGTGCTGGTCCAGACGCAGTTCAATATTTATAACAATGACCTGTGAACAGCCATGTCTTGCAAGTATATTTCTTCTGGTGTGTCCCTAAACTCTGTAATTCTGAACCTTGGAACCGATCCTGAATGACGGTGTTGTAAAGGTGATGGTCTCCCGCAGCACTTGGCAGCTTACACTGGATTTGGTTTATGATTGATTCAATGTATGTTAGCCCCACAATGTTAATATCGAAACAGAATTGTGCAGCTCCATTGATGGCCAGCATCATCCCAGCCCAAACGTCCTTGTGTGTGACTTGAGCTGGAAATCTCTGTGTAAATGTTTACAGCATTGTTCTAATCATTAACAGCAAAGTCTCTTCACTGAAGTCCCGACATCCTTTCATAATACCAGCTTTTAGATTGTCCAATAAGCACAAAATCCACCCATTTATACTGTTCACTTTTATAACAACAATATGATGAAAACAATGCCCAATTCACAGTAAGGAACATTGAAATGATGAATGTCATTCCCACACCCAAGACCATATTATTATTAAGTGCAAGAATTTTGTTATTATGCAATTATTTTCCTTTGTATTAATGTTGTGAACTAATAGTCGACTCTCCTGCTCCTCAGATGCTGCCTGATTGGCTGTGCTTTTTCAGAAGCACATTTTTTTACTCTGATCTTCAGCATCTGCAGTCCTCACTTTCTCCCTGGTAATATTCAATCATAATCATTTTTTGATAACAATTTCACTGTGTGTTTAAGCATGTTAGTCAGATATGAATATATTTTGCATTGCTTATGTCTATCTCAGAGCTCAGTGATGTTGGGTGTGAATGTCAATGTCTGTGTGATGCTCGGTATGTAGGCCATGCCTCTGAGAGACTGACGAGTTATCCCTTCAGCTGTTCACAACAAGCAAGTTACGGACTGAACCCAACCAGCATGAGCTCACAAAACCCAAAGCATAGTGTCCAGCATTGGGCATGTTTGGACAATATTTTTCATTTTAATTTATTCATAGAATATGATTGGGCCAGTATTTATTGTCCGTCTCTTGTTGCCTTTGAGAAGGTGGTGGTGAGCTGCCGCACTGAACCACTGCAGTCCATGTGTTGTAGTTAGACTTCTAATACCATTCGGGACGGCCCTTGAAACAGTAACACTGAAGGAACAGCAATATACTTCCCAATCATAATGGTGAATGGCTTGGAAAAGAACGCGAACATGGTGGGGGTCCCATGTATCTGCTTCCCTTGTCCTTCTTGATGGTCGGGCTTCAGAAAAACGTTGTAAGGAGCCTTGGTAAATTTCTGCAGAGCGCCGTGTCGATGGCAGGTGTTGCTACGACTGAGTATCAGTGACTGAAGGGTGAAGCTGCACTCACCAAAGGAAATGGGGGGGTGGGGGTGGTATTTCATCAAACCCATATTCAACATGTGTCTTATCGGTGGGGTACAGGCTTTCGGAGATCATGAAGTGAGTTATTTCAGCAGGATTCCAAGCCCTTGGCGTATTCTTGTGGCCAATTAATTTTCATACGTCAAAGTGTGGCGCTGGTAAAGCATAACAGGTCAGGCCACATCTGCGGTACAGGAGACTCGATGTTTTAGCATCAGCCTTTCACAGGAATGGGTAATGGTATCATATGGTGAGTCCAGTTCTGGTTAACGGTAATCCCCAGGATATTGCTAGTTGGGTGTTCAGTGATGGTGGTGGCATTGAACGTTAGACCATACGGTTCAATTTTGTATTGTTAGAGGAAATCGTTGTCTGGCATATTTATAATGGAAATGGTACTTGTCACTTTTAGGGAAACGCCTGCATATGTCCAGGTGTTGTTGCATTTAGACAAGGACTGCTTCAGTATCTGAGTAAATCATGAATGGCATTGAACATTGGCAAACATCAATGACAAACATCCCCAATTGTGAATTTACACTGTTGGGATGGTCATTTATGATTGGGCCGAGGGCAGAGATCACTCTTATAGCTCACTGATACTGTCACTCCCTCTGATTTAGGAAGTTTGCTTCTAGTTCCTCCTGCTTCCGAGATGTTTAATAACATATCTGAATGGAATAATATTACAATATCTACCACAAGGAGCTGAGTGAGGACTCGGTTAGCTCAACCAGTTGGACGGCTAGGTATTAATGCCAACAACGTGGGTTCAATTCCTGCACTGACTGGGGTGACTAAAGGACTGTCCTACTCAACCTCTCCCTCACTTAAGGCATGATGACTGTCCAGCTAAATTACTACCAGTTGTCTCTGTCTAACGAGAGAGCAGCCCGATCATCCTGTAGGAGTATGGTGCCTTACATTTCCATTTCTGATTTATAGGCTTACCCAGAAACCCCTCCCCTGGGGAACTGCTGCTGAGATGGCTGCTCTCCACCAACCCCAACCACCGTCATTTGTGCCAGGTATAACTTCAGCCAGTGCAGACGAGACTTATTTGCTCTCGTTTTGCCGTTAATTCTGGATACGACACTTGGTCAAATGCAGTTATGATAATGTTAAAAATGCAGTCACTGTCGCCTCACGTGTAGAATTCAGTTGTGTGTTTTCTTGTTGTACATCGTTAAACCAAGTTTTCAATGTGCCCAAGGGATGAGTGGCCCTGGCAGAGCCTAAACTGAGTTACAGTGAGCAGGTTTGTGCTGAGGAAGTGCGACTTGATCCCACTGTAGATTCCAATAACATTGCAACACTTTATTAGTGATATGGATTAGAGCAATGGGGCGTCATTGATTGTCTGATGTTTTGTCTGTTTGTGTACAGGACCCACCTGGATAGTTTCCCACATTGTCAGGTAGGTCCCAGTGCAATATCCCTGCAAGAGCAGCTTGAATGGAATGTTCTCAGGGCTGACAGCTTTTGCATTATCCCATCCCTCCAGCCACTTGGAGATATCATACAAAAAATGAATTGAATTAGCTGACGACTTCCATCTGGAGGAGACTAAAATAGATCATCCCATCGATACTTCTGTCTGAACATTGTTGTGAATGTTTCAGCCTTATCTTTACTATAGTTGTGTTGGCCTCTTCCATCACTGAGGAAGGTGATATTTTTGGATCCTCCTCTTCCAGTGAGTTGTTTGATTGACCACACAATTCACCCTGATTTCATGTGATAGGATTGCAGAGACGAGATCTGATTTGTTGGTTAGATCTGTCTGTCACTGGCTGTTTATGCTAGCTGGTCAGTAAGTGGTCTTGTTTGTTAATGTCACCTTATTGTGAGGTGTAGCTGGTGCTGCTTTTGGCAGGCCCTCATGTATTCTCCATTGAACAAGGGTTTATCCCCTGGCCTGAAGGGCAGGGTAAAGTGGAGCATATGCCAGGTAAGTGACATGGAAATTGTTCGAGAGCGCAATTTTGTTGCTGTTGGTAATGATCCGTACCACCTCACATAGGCCAGTTATGAGTTCTAGATCTATTCGAAATCTGTCCCGTTTAGCATGGTGATAGTTAGTATCTCTCACATGTGCGTGCACATATGTGTGACCTTGTCTCCCGGAATACTGTGTAAGGTAGTAACCGTTCCCAATATGGTCATCATCAATGTGTCTGCAGCAGTAGGTTGGTGAAGATGAGGTCAAGAGTGTTTCTCCCTCTCCGTCGTTCCCCCCTGCCCCGGTGCAGACTCAGTCTCGAAGATACGTCCTTTTGGACACGACCATCTCGATCAGCAATGCTGCTGCTGATCCCCTCTTGGTGAGGTTGAAATGTCCCACCCAGTATACATTCTCCAGCTCTGTCACCCTCTCAGTGCGTCCTCCGCGTATTGTTCAATGTGGAGGGACACTGATTCATCAGCTGAGGGAGGGAGGTCAGCAGGAGGTTTCCGTGTCAGTGTTTGATCTGCCCCCGTGAGGCTGAGGGAAGGGAGTCAGCAGGAGGTTTCTGTGTCAGCGTTTGATCTGACACAATGATGTGTTGTTATGTCACATTGTTATTTGAGCAGTCTATAGGACACCTCTCCCAAATCTAGCCCTTGCCCCCAGACGTTAGGAAGGAGGGGTTTCCAGTGTCTGCAGGGCTTTTTATTTGTGTCGCTGCCAATCGAAGGGCCTGTCCTGTGCTGTATGACACTGACTCTATTTCTCTCGTGATTGGACAATCCAAGGTCTCACCCCTTCAGTTCCTCCCAGTGCCTTGTCTATTCCAAAGATTTCTATAATGTTTTCTCTATTACGACATCGCTCAATTCCATTTTTAAACTATCTACGTGTATGTCTGTATCTTTCCCTGTCATCTCCTCCACTCACTGCATCCAACTCTATCTCAGTAACCCTCCATATCTCCACAATCTTTATCTCAAACTCCAGACCCATCTATCGCTATAACTTCTGCCAGCCCCTGCACCTCTCCCTATCTCTATAACGTTCAGCTGCTACACCTCTCCCTATATCCTGTGATTGAATTTAAAATACCTCACTAACCTGTTCTAGAATGCGCAGGCCACGCTATCACTCGGCCATCTCCAGCCATGTTTTCCTATCTCTGAAACATCTGCAGCTTGCTTTCCTATCACTGTAACATCTCTAGTCTTGCTTTCCTATCTCTTTAACATCTCCGGCCTTGCTTCCCTATCTCTGTAACATCTCCAGCCTTCCTTTCCTACATCTATAACATCTCCAACCTTGCTTTCCCATCTCTGTTAAATCTCTGGCCTTGCTTTCCTATCGATGTAACATCTCTAGCCTTGCTTCCCTCTCTCTGTAACATCTGCAAACTTGCTTTCCTATCTCTGCAACATCTCCAGCCTGGATTTCCTATCTCTGTAACATCACCAGCCTTGCTTTCTTATCTCTGTAACATCTCTAGCCTTGCTTTCCTATCTCTGTAACATCACCAGCCTTGCTTTCGTACACACCTCAGTGAATTGGTTATATATCTTCTCCTGTATTTTCATCTTTCTGGGGCTCTATAAAATATCCCCAGCAGTGTGTTTTGTCATCGTTTTGATTCTAACCTCAGCCCATAAACCTTGATTTGAAGAAACGTCGAGGATATCATCCCTCCTTAATGTAGTAACTGACTCATTAATTAATAATACAACACCACCTTCTATTCAACAGCATCTCCTGTCCTGCCCATATTTTACAATATAATAGAATGTTGAGTTGTTGGCCGTGACCTCCCTCAAACACGTCTCTGTGATGGCAAAAATGTCAAACCTCCACATATCAATTCATTCCCTTACAAAGTCAGTCTGTCTGATAATATTCCCAGCATTAACGTAAACTGGAATATAATACGTGGAATTCTCTGTACCTCGGAGTTCTTCAGTCATTCACTACTTCTTATCAGGCTGCTCAAACCATGAACCAAAATTATAACTCTGGCACTGAATGAACATTTGTTGAACTGTAATTTCCTTTTTTTAAAAAAAATATATTCATCAAGTGCAACTTTCCAGAACTCAGCTTTCAGCTCCACATACAATGAAGTTCTGATGGCTAATTCCCCGCTCAGTGTGCAGAGGGGACAGCCCTTAGTAATGGAGAAAGTGAGGACTGCAGTTGATAGAGATCTGAGTCGAAAAGTGTGGTGCTCGAAAGCACAGCAGGTCAGGCAGCACCCGAGGAGTAGGAGAGTTGATGATTCGGGCGTAAGCCCTTCATCAGGCAGGCATTGGCCTATTCCATCTTTTCATTCTGTTATTCAGAGGACATTGGGAACCGTACTTATCAGGCAGGCAGCACTCTATATAGCATTGAAATGGAAACAGTCAATCAGTTGGTTGGACAGGGTGTAGAAAAGTTGATAATAAGTACACACTGATTGAAGTACAAACATAATGATAGAAAAATAACCTTTGCTTCGTCATTGTCCACTGGAGTAGTGCCAGATGATTGAAGGATGGCAAATGTTATTCCCATCTTCAGGAAAGGGAATAGGGATAACGCAGGGAATGACAGAACTGTCAGTCTTACATCCGTGGTGGGCAAAGTATTGGAGACGCTTCTGAGAGGCAGGATTTACAATTGCTGAGAAAATCATAGTTTGATCAGAGATAGTCAGCATGGCTTTGTGAGGAGCAGAAACCTTATTGAATTCTTTGAAGATGTGAAAAAACACACTGATGAAGGTAGACTAGTAGATGTGGTGAACAACAATTTTAACAAGGCGTTTGATGAGGTTCCCCATTGTAGGCGCATTCAGAAGTTAAGGAGGCATGGGACACAGGGACATTTGGATGTGTGGATATGGATTTGGCTGGCCCATAGAAGACAGAGGGTAGTAGCAGATGGAAAGTATTCAGCCTGGACATCAGTGACCTATGATGTTTCACAGGGATCCGCTCTGGGACCTGTGCTCTTTGTGATTTTTATAGATGACTTTAATGAGTAAGTGGAATGCTGGGTTTATAAGTTTGCCGATTACATGAAGATTGGTGGAGTTGTGGATAGTGTAGAGGGTTGGTAGAGGTTACCAGACGACATTGACAGGATGCAGAGCTGGGATGATAAGTGGCAGATAGAGTTGCACCTTAAAAATTGTGAAGCGATTTATTTTGGAAGGTCGTATTTGCATACACCACACAGAGTTAAAGGCAAACTTCTTGGCAGTGTGGAGTGACAGAAGGATCTTTGGATCCATGTCCATAGATCCGACAAAGTTGCCACTCAAGTTGGCAGGGTTGTTCAGAAGATGTATGGTGTGTTGGCTTTCATTAACAGGGGGATTGAGATTAAGAGCGGGGAGGTTAATGCTTAGCTCTATAAAGTTGTGGTTCAACCACACTTGGAATATTGGGTTCAGTTCTGGTTGCCTCATTATGGGAAACAGGTGGAAGCCTCAGAGACTGTGCAGAGCAGATCTACCAGGATGCTGCCTGGATGGAGGACATGTCTTAGGAAGAAAGGTTGAGAGAGCTAGGGCTTTTCTCACTGGAGCGAAGAAGGATGACAGGTGACATAATAGAGGTGTACAAGATGTTGAGAGAATAGACAGAGTGGATAGACAGTGCCTTTTCCCAGGGGCAGAACTGGCTATCAACAAAGGGCATAACTTTAAGGTGATTGGTGGAAGGTTTAGAGAAGATGTCAGAGGTAGGTTCTTTATTCAGAGAGTGGTGGGTGGGTGGACGGTATGCACCCCCAGCGGTGGTAGTAGAATCAGATACATTAGGGATAGTTATGAAGACTCTTGGATAGGAACATGGAAGTTAGTACATTGAAGAGTATGTTTGTTAGTCTGATCTAAGATTAGGATAAAAGGCCAGCAAAACATTGAGGGCTGAAGGGCTCTTAATTTGCTGGACTGTTCTGTGTTCCAAGTTTCACTCAGTTTGTGGATTCTCATTAATTGGTAATTGTTTGAGGGAGTGAGGTGAGCGAGGGAGTGAGGTGGACGAGGGAGAGAGGTGTGCAAGGGAGAGCGATGTGTGAGGTCAGGAAGCTGGGGTAGGACGTTAGACCAAGACTTCCAGTTTTGATGTGCATTGTTACATTCACCTAAATGCCAGCACAATATGCATGGTTTCCTAGACCAGACAAAATCCAACAAGTTCAGTTATTAAAACGATTCTTGGCTTGCTGTTAACTCCTGGTTTCTACAAATACATTCTGTTGGGTGACCTATTAATTAGTATCTGACCAACCACATACATGTACACTTTTATTTTGATACTGTTGAATATGAAGGTGCATATTGGATACAGTTTCAGATGGTTCACTGTGAGACAAAGAATGCTGCAATAGACTGCCAGTTGTGAACATTTTCACCCAGTGTCTGGTCTACGGGACAAATGTATGGAGTCTGGGCGACATGCCAGATTTCATCATCATATGTAACTTGTGCGATGTGATTTTGACACTCCATGTCCATTCATCTGCTCCATGGGCCAGGCTCTGACTGAGGATAAATTTTTAAGACTTGTTTCCTGGTCAGTCGCTGGTATCTAATTTAGACAGCATTTATACCTAAACTGAGAGCAGTGATAGCCTGTTGGCTAGTTTCCTGCTGCTGAAGGTGGATTCCAAATGATTCTCTGTGAGGGAATATTTGAATTACTGCCCTGAGTCAGGTTGGAAACTCTCTGGACAGATTCAGGAGCAGGCCAGTGTCTCACTCAGTGCCACAGGCAGCTGTGAGGTCCAGTAGCACTGTACCCGAATTCAGGCCTTTTGGAATCCACTTTTAATGTCGGTCTTGCGGTAAAGTGATGGGTTTACTGACCTGAACAATGATCAGGAGTTTGCCATGTTTGTGAATTGGGATACAATAAGGTATGAGCTACAATTATTCAACTGCACAATAACTGCACCATCTCTGAAAACAATTAAGTTGATTCTACATTGATGGAATTAAATTATAAACACCAAATAACCTTTTATGATACAAAAGTAAAAAATGCACATTTTGTTTTGTATCGAAAAAGAACATGTTGTCTGACTATTTTGGTGATCACAATTACACATTGAATCTCCGTATTCAAATGCATACATTGTTGCTCTGTCATTTGCAAAGTGGTTGATCTCTGACTGATTGCATATTCAGAGTGAGCAAATGATTGAACAATCAAATCGACGTATCATTCTCACACAATTAAATATAATCATTTGATTTAATTTCTCACTGAAATGTGTGACCTCCAGCTATTTGCCAACAATTCTAATAGTTTCAAAATAACAATGGAAAAGGACAAAGAAGAACTTAATGTTGAAGTTCTAAATTGGAGAAAGGACAATTTCGACGTTATTAGGCAAGAACGTTTAAAAGCTGATGGCGGCCGATGTTCGCGGGGAAAGGGATGGCTGGAAAATAGAAAGCGTACAGAAATGAAATAACGAGAGTTCAGAGACAGTATATTCTTGTGAGGGGGAAAGGAAAGGCTGGTAGGTATAAAGAGTGTTGAATGACTAAAGAAATTGAAGGTCTAGTTAAGAAAAAGAAGGAAGCATATGTCAGGTACAGGCAGGATAGATCGAGTGAATCCTTAGATGAGTATAAAGGCAGTAGGAGCATACAAAAGAGGGAAATCAGGAAGGGAAAAAGGCGATATGAGATATCTTTGGTGAATTGAGTTAAGAAGAATCCAAAAGGATTTTACAAATACATTGAGGACAAAAGGATAAATAGGGAGAGAATAGAGCCCTCAATGATCAGCAAGGTGCCTTTGTGTGGAGCCGCAGTAGATGGGGTAGATACTAAACGAGTATTTTGTTTCAGTGTTTACTCAGGAGAAGACATGGGAGATGTAGATGTACAGAGAAATAGATGGTAACATCTTGTAAAAATGTCCTTATTAAAGGGGAGGCCGTGTTGATGTCTTGAAACGCATAAAAGTGGATAAATCCCCAGGATCTGATCGATCAGGTTTACCCTACAACTCAGTGCGAAGCTAGGGAAGTGATTGCTATGCCTCTTACTGAGATACTTGTACCATTGATAGTCACAGCTGAGGTCTCAGAAGAATGGAGGTTGGCGAACGTGGTGTCACTGTTTAAGAAAGGTGGTAAGGACAAGCCAGGGAACTATAGACCATTGAGCCTGACGTCAGTGGAGGGCAAGTTGTTGGAGGCAATCCTGAGGGATAGGTTGTACATTTACTTGGGAAGGCAAAGACTGATTAGGAAGAGTCAACATGGCTTTGTGCGTGGGAAATCATGTCTCATAAACCTGATTGAGTTTTTTTACAGAAGTAACAAAACGAATTGATGAGGGCAGAGCAGTGGACGTGATCTATAAGGACTTCAGTATGGCATTCTAGGTTTGCAAGGGTAGATCTATTGGAATACAGGGATTACTAGCCATTTTGATACAGAGCTGACTTGAGGTAGAACGCAGATGGTAGTGGTGCAGAGTTGTTTTTCAGATTGTTGGCATGTGACCAGTGGAGTGTCACAAGGTTTGGTGCTGGGTCCACTACTTTTAGTCATTCATATAAACGATTTGCATGCGAGTATAAATGGTATAGTTAGTAAATTTGCTGATGACAAGCAAATTGGAGGTGTAGAGGACAGCGAAGAATTTTACCTCACATTAAGATGGGATTTTGATCAGATGGGTCAATGGGCTGAGGAGTGATAGATGGAGTTTAATTTAGGTAAATGCGAGATGCTGCATTTTGGGAAAGCAAGTCTTAACAGGAGTTATACTCTTAATGGTGAGGTCCAAGGGAGTGTTGCTGAACAAAGAGAATTTGGAGTGCAGGTTCATTGTTCGTTGAAAGTAGAGTTACAGATCGATAAGACAGTGAAGAACACATTTGGTATGTTTTTCTTAATTGGTCAGAGCATTGAGTACAGTGGTTGGAAGGTCGTATTGCGGCTGTACAGGAGTTTAGTTAGGCCACTTTTGGAATATTATGTGCAATTCTGGTCTCCAACCTATCGGTAGGATGTTGTGAAACTTGAAACGGTTCTGAAAAGATTTACAAGAATGTTACTAAGTTGGAGGCTTTGAGCTCTAGGTGGAGGTTGAATAGGCTGGGGCTGTTTTCCCTGGAACTTTGGTGGCTGAGGGGTGACCTTATAGAGGTCTATAAAACCATGAGGAGCATGAATGGGGAAATAGGCAAGCTATTTTCCCTGGTGTGGGGGAGTCCAGAACTAGAGGGTATAGGTTTAGATTGGGATGGAAAAAACTAAAAGTGATGTAAGGCGCAACATTTTCACACACAGGGTGGTACATGTATGGAATGAACTGCCAGAGGAAGTGATGAAGGCTGGTACAATTGCAACATTGAGACGGCGTCTGGATGGGTATATGCATAGAAAGTGTTTCGAGGGATATGGATTGAGTGCTGGCAGGTGGGACTAGATTGGGTTGGGATATATGGTCAGCATGGACGAGTTGGACAGAAGGTTGTACATCTGTATGACTCTGTGTCTGAAATTTAACAATGACAATAATTTGACATGCACTGCCAAATAAATAAATTGTTTGTATTATTAAATTGTAGCATACAATAAGTTGAAAAATTGCTATTTTTAGAATGAATGATAAAGATCAAAGATCATTCCAACACAGGAACAGTACCTTCGGCCCTCCAAGCCTGCGCTGATCCAGATCGTCTATTTTCCAAACCTGCCACCTATTTTCTAAGGGCCTGTATCCCTCTGTTCCCCGCCCATTCATGTATCTGGCAGATACATCTTAGATGACACTATCGTTCCTGCCCCTACCACCTCCGAGCTTCCCACATATATCAGGACCTAAACCTTTCCCTCTCACTTTGGAACTCAATTACTAGGGGTCATGAGTTCACAATTTGTGGTAAAGCTTCTTGGTCTCTACTCTGTCTATCTCTCTCTTGATTCTGTAGACTTCAATCAGGTCCCCCCTCAACCTTTGTGCTTATAATTAAAATAATCCTAATCTACTCAACCTCTTTCCATAACCAGCACCCTCCATCCCAGGCAACACCCTGATGAACCTACTCTGCACTCTATTCAATCATCCACATCCTTTTGGTAATGAAGTGACCAGAACTATATGCAGTATTCCAAATGCTGCCAAACCAAAGTCCTAGGCAACCGTAAGATGACCTGCCAGCGCTTGTACTCAACAACTGATCCAATCAAGGAAAGCATGCCAAATGTCTTATTGACCACTTTACTGACCTGCCTTGCCAGATTCAGGAAACAATGAACAGAACACCCAGATCAGTCTGTATGTCAATTTTCCCCAGGACTTCTCCATTTAATGCACAGTTCGCTCTAGAATTGGATCCTCCAAAATGCATCACCTCGCATTTGCACAGATTGAACTCCATCTGCCATATCTGTGCTCATTTCTCCAATCTATCGATATTCTGCTGCATTCTCGGGCAGTCCTCTTCATTATCTGCTACTCCAACAATCTTGGTATCTTCTGCAAACTAGGAGAAAGTGAGGGCTGCAGATGTTGGGGATCTGACCTTAAAAATGTTTTGCTGGAAAAGCGCAGCAGGTCAGGCAGCATCAAAGGAGCAGTAGAATCGACGCTTATGCCCTTTTGAGAAATACCCTTCTATTATTACTCTCTGTCTCTTGTTGCCCAGCCAGTTCTCTTTCCATCTAGATAGAACAATCTGAGGCCCATGCGACTTCACCTCCTCCATCAACTTACTATGAGGAACCGAATAAAACACCTAACTCAAGTCCCTCTGTAACTTCTCCAGCAGCTTCCCTACCATTGATATCAGGCTCGCCGGTCTATAATTACCTGGATTATCCCCGCTCCCCTTCTTAAACAAGGGGGCGTCATTAGCAATTCTCCAGTCTTCCAGGACCTCACCAATGTTCACGGATCCTGCAAAGATATAAGTTAAAGCCCCATTTATTTCTTCTCTCAAATCCCTGAGTAACGTGTGGTAGATCCCATCCAGGTCTGGGGGCTTGTCTACATTAATACCTTTTAGAATATCCAAAACCTTCTCCCTCTTTTTGGCGACTTGACCCAGAATACTCAAAGAGCTATCCTTAACCTCAACATCCGTCATGTCCCTCTCCTTTGTGAATACAGATGCAAAGTACTCGTTAAGAATCTCACCCATTTTCTCTGACACAACGCATAACTTTCTTCCTTTGTCCTTGTGTTGGCCAAACATTTCTCTCGTTACCCTTTTGCTTCTTATATATAAAAAGAAAGGCTTTGGGATTTTCCTCAACCCTGTTTGCGAAAAATATCTCATGACGACTTTTTGCTCTGTTAATTCCTTAACATTTACTGTGAAATGTGGTTAGTGTAAAGAAAATAAACATTTGTTTGTGCAAGTGGGTACTCAGATCTTTTCAAAGTGTTTTGTGTCAAAACATGTTTGAAATCCGTCTCAGTGCAAATAAAAAGCAAGAGAAGAAACCTCTTGGGAAGGGTAATTTTCATCGTCTCTGCCACAAAGTACTTCTGAGATTGAAAAGAGTGAGGGTTTGTTAAAAAGGCACAACAGTAACTATGGGGGATTTGAACATGCAAATTGAAACAATTAATGAACTTAACAGTGATAGCCTCGAATAAAGATTCATAGAGTGTATGAGAGATTATTTTTGAGAGCAGGACGTCATGGAATCAACCAGAGAATGGGCAAATTTAGATTTGATATTATGTTACATGGGAGGATTGGTGGATGAGCTTTGCCTTGGAAAGAGCAACCACAACTTGCTGGAGTTTCACATTCAGATTGAAAGAGTGAAAGCTGAGTCATACATGAGAGTTTTAGTGTTAGGCAATAGTAATTATACTAGGCTAAGGAAGGATTTGGCCTGGATGGACTGGGGGAGAAAAGAACAGTCAAAGGCAGGACAGATGAAGAAATTTGGCAAATAACGAGGGAGATTCTAAAGACCGAAGAGGAATTGCATAACGGGGAAAAATCATCCATATCTTGATAAGGAAGTCAAAGTTAACATGAAGGCAAATCACAGGACATGTCATACTGCGCATGTTAGTCACACTGTGGAGGAATGGACAAGTTAGTGGCCTCGTGGTGTTATCACTGAATTAGTATGTGCTAAACCGAGATAATGTTCGAATGACCTGTGTTCAAATGCTGCCACAGCAATTGCAGAGCTTGACATCAAATTTGGAATTAAGAGACTGATGGTGGTCATGAATCGATTGTCAATAAAAACTCACCTGGTTAACTGATGTCCTTTAGGGAATGACACTGCCATTCTACCATAGATTCACCACTCTCAGGCTGAAGGCATTTCTCCTTATCTCCGTTCTAAAAGATCTTCTCTTGACTCTCAGGCTATCTCCTTGACTCCCTTCTCTCCTAACAGTGGAAGCATCTTCCCAATATCTACTCTGACCAGGTACCCAATATTCTGTATATTTCAATTAGATCCACCTTCATCCTTCTCAACTCCATCGAGTATAGACACAGAGACCTCATATGTTAAGCTTTTCATTCTTAAGACCATTCTTATGAACCTCCTCTGAATACTGTCCGGGGCGGTACATCTTTCCTGAGTTATGAGGCCCAAAACAGTAGACAATACTCCATGCTGCTTTAATATTCGAGCCCTATGAAAATAAATGCCATCACTGTATTTGCCTTTCTGACCAGATGGACCACCTGAAAGAATAATCTTACGATGGACAACAATAAATTTACCATGGAGTTACAAAAATGAACAATGATTAAAGCATGCTGAGCAGTAGAACCCAGCCTTGACTAAAGTCTCTGTGGTAATCCACAAATTACAGAATCCAGACAGGCTGCATCTCCCTACAAATGCCAACAAACTTGACAGCTGTAGGACCTGTAATACCAACATGAAGTTGGACCTGAATGGGATAATGCAATGCCGTCCTTGGACCATCAATGTGACAACCCCAGGTTGGGACTGATTGATCAGTGTAAATGAACCTGATCATTCCATTCGCAGACCCTCCACACCCTCCCAAAAAGGCGTGAAGACTTGGAAGGATATGAATCACCATAAAACTCCTCAGAGAGTGGTAACTCAAGAATAATCACTTGAAGAGAAGACACCTCCAAGACCATCAGAAGAACAAAAAGACTTCACCACGTGGAATCTGGTCAACTTCTCGTGGGGTGGTATGTGAGCATCCAAAGTCAAGTTAAATCATAAGATAGTTTGTAGTGTTTTTCATTACATTATAATGCATTTTATTGTTCTAATTTTAAATGTGTTCAATAAATAAATATTATTGTTTATAAGAGTTGACTCAGTTCTTTTTCTGAATGTAAGATTTCCAGCACACTTGGTGGTAGATATAACACATCCTAAATACTGACTCAACTTGCACATTTACCTTGAGACAATCCCGGACTGGAACTTGAAAATCTATTTGTACTTCAGATTTCTGAATTTTCTCCCCAGTTATAAAATAGTCCATGCCTCTGTTCTATCCTATAAAGTGCATCACCGTGCACTTTCTCAGGGTGAACTCCATCTACCACTTTGTTGCCCATTCTCCTACCCTATCTAAATCCTCTGCCACCTCAATGATACCTGTCCCTCTACGTACCTTTGCGTCATCTAAAAGCCTCGCCGGAATGCCCTCAGTTTCTTCATCCAGATCCTTAATGTTCAAAGGAAAAAGTTGCCATCGTCTGCTATCCAGAGAAGGACCCTTACATTCCCACTCTCTACTTTCTGCCAGACAGCTGAGTTTCTGTACGCGCTAGTACCTTGTCTCTGACACCATGGGCCTCCTGACACTCAGCAGCCTCCTGTGAAGCACATTGTCAACGTCCTTCGTCCTTCTTGTCTTCCAAAAACATAGTATTCATTTGCTCTCCTTGGTCTAACCTGTTTGTTACATCCTCAAAGAATTCTAACAGATTAATTAGCATCATCTCTTTTGACAAAACCATCCTGATTTTCCCCAGTTTACCATGCACTGGCAATTATTCAGAAATCACATCATTCACAATGGATTCCAGGAACTTACCCACGACTGAGGTTAGGCTGATCAGTTTGTAATTTTCTGTCTTTTGCCTTATTCCTTTTTTTAAACAGAGTGTCAGGGAGATGCATAATGGCGGTGACCCAGGAGGTATGAGACTGCATAGCACTGCCCAAGACTCGGGCAAAGTGGTGTACCTACCCTCACCTCACCTGTTAAATTGTTTAAACCAGTTTTTGCCCAGCAGCCTTTGCCATTCTACATCAAACTTTAGAATTGGATGCTTTTTAAAATGACCGAAGGCAAAGGTTCTCGCAGTTCACAACGGAGAGGGATCCCTCCCCCTACCCCGCAGCAAGACAGATGTCTGCGGCCTCCCCGGGGGACTCACCTGCAGGGGCAAACCTGATCTCGGAGCTTGTTAAACTCTGAGAGAATATTGATATGTCCATTGAAGAGACCCAGTCCAGGTGGGAGTCAGTCTTGGTTATACTGCAGAAACATGACTAAGAGATCGAGAAACTCGGGCAGCGTGTCGGGGAGAGCAGAGTAACAGGCCATGACCTCCAAGACCACTGCTGAGTCATCCATGGGTCAGGTCTGTGCTTTGGAAAACTGATCCCGAACTTAGAGGAACATATTGATGACATCGGAAATCCAGGTCGTTGGAAACATATTCGGTTGCTTGGCCTTCCCGAATGGGAGGAGGAAGGCTCGCGATTTGATTTCCTGGAGCAATAGTACACACAGCTGCTGTAACTGGAGTCAGAGCTGGGCCAGGTATGAGCTGAATGGGCCTACCGGGTTGCCGTGCGCCAGCACGGGTCGGACCAGCGACCCCGCCCGGTCCTAATTCAATTACAGCATTACTGGGAAAAAAAACAGATGCTGGAGGCCTCCATAGTCTTGGGGAATGATTCTCATGCCATGAAATACAAGAGCTCCAGGATAATGGAGTTCCAGGACTTTTCTCCATCTGTGGACTGCAAGAGGAAGACATCTGATGAGGCGAAGAAGCGTCTGAGGGATTTAAATATTCAATATTCTGTGCAATATCCGCCAACGCTGTGCTGCAGTCATTGAGGATCTGTGCATAACTTCGGATCACCAGAAGAAGTAAATTAATTCCTGGATGCTCTCAAGTAACTGCGGGACTTGAACTGTATGGATAATGACTTTATTTTGCCCTCCTTTTGTTTTTTTCCTCCTCCTTTCTTCCTCTTTCTCTTCTCCATCTATCCTTGGTAGGTGGGGGTGGGGGTAGGGTGTGGATCATTCCTTATTCTTTCTATGGACTGTTATGTATAGCTCCCGCGGGTTGGGAATATTTCTGTTTTTTTTTGTTTGCTTATTACTTGCTGGGATTGCAATTTTGTAATTTTATGTATTTTCATCTTGTGTTGTTTTGTGACGTGTATCTAGGTGATGGTGTGTGTGGGGGGGGTAGTGGGTGGGTCACCCATCTTTAACTTCTGTCTTATAAGACATTGGAATTTATTTGCTCTAATTTGTAATGCCTGGGCCGAGGGCATGTCTCTGGCTGGGAGATGTTATGGCGGGCTTATTAGAAGGTAGTAGTGCCTCCTGTGAACAAGGGGGAAAGTCTCCTTTTAAGTATGTTTTATGTTGTTTGTTTTTAGGAGTAGTTCTTAGTTGTTTTGATTTATCTGTTTTAAATAGTGTTTTATGTGTGAATCATTTTTGGTTTTATTCAATGTTTTTGGGTGGGGATCTCCCTCCTCGGAGGTCTCGGGCTTACTTGGACGATCATGGCTAGTTATTTGTTTCGGTGGTGCACCTGGAATGTCAAGGGGTGCCACTCACCAATCAAAAGGAAAAAGATATTATCAAAAGATATTATCAAGCCTTAAAAAAGGAAGGGTGGATGTAACCCTTCTACAGGAGACACATCTACTTGCTAAGGAGCATTCGAAGCTGCAATAGGGTGGTTTTGGCCGGTGTTCTTTTCATCTTTCAGATGATAAAGTAGGAGAGTAGCCATTCTTATTCGGAAGAATCTTCCCTTCCAAATGGTAAGCCAGATAAAGGATGACTCTGGATGGTATATATTAATTAATGCACTAATATATGGAGAGGAATATGGGATTTTGAATCTTTATTGCCCCCCGGTGCACACTTTTAAATTTGTAATGGAAGCGTTCTCCAAGTTGATGGCTCTCAGGGTGCACCACACAATTATAGCGGGGGATTATAATTGTATCATCGACCCAGGAGTGGCCAGAATACCTTAGAGTTCTGTGGGCATATCCTTGAGATCTAGGCAGTTGGAGGATCTGAGCAGGGAGTTGGGGATGGTAGATGTGTCGACGTGTCTTCACCCGAAGGCTAGAGACTTTACTTTGTATTCTAACCTGCACAAGTGCCATACCTGAATCAATATGTTTCTGTCCCCTTGATACTTTTGAACTCAATATTGTTTTGTGAAGTAGGCAATATATATATTTCCGACCATGCCACAGTATAAATGGAGGTTAAGTTTAGTCATGATGAGATAGCTTCCCGACAATGGTATATGGACCCTTTTCTATTGAAGGACAGTATGTTCATAAAATATTTCTTGAAGAACTTAAAACCTTCTGGGATATCGACTCAGGCACGGCCAGTAACCAGTCGGTGATGTGGGAGACTGCTAAGGCACACGCATGAGGCTTGGTCATCTCATATTCTGTGCCCCGGAAAAGACAACAGTGTCTGCTTGAGGCTCGCCTGAAGGCGGCTGAGACAGCGTATGTGGATAGACCCTCCATTACTAAACTACAGCGGGTCACAGTACTTAGGGTTACCTTGAATACCACACTTAATCGAACAGCAAAGAGGGAGATAATACTGGCGAAGCAGAGACTATTTGAATACAGTGACAAGCCTGGTAGGTATCTAGCGTACATTGCCAGAAAGAAAAACACTGCCCAAGCCATTACATCTTTAGAAAGAGTGATGGTGCCTCGACCTGTGATCATAAAAAGATCAATGCAGTCTTTAGAAGATTCTATTTCGAATTTTATAGGCCACAGGGCTGTGAGGATAGAACAAGGAAGATAAAGCCTTTATTTTAAAAAAAAGCCTTGCCCTCCCGGGCCTAACCTGGAAACAGGTGTTGTTCTTCAATGCCCCATAGCAACCCAGGAAATACAGGAGGCAGTGAGGCAGCTCCAGAGTGGCAAAGCGCCTGGACCAGATGGATTCCAGGCTGACTTCCAAAACGAATTGATTGGGGAATGGGTCGTGCCACTTATAAATATGTATAATTACTCACATAGTCAGGGCTGCCTCTCGCCTTCTCTGAGAGAAGCAAATATTTGCCTCATTCGCAACAAGGAAATGGCTCCAAATGACTGCTCTTCATATAGACTTATATCCTTGTTGAATGTGGACTTTAAAATTCTCTCAAAATTGTTGTCATTAAGACTGGAGAGGGTTTTACCATTCATTATTAAAGAAGGCAAGATGGGGTGTATAAAGGGTCGCAGATCAACTTATATCATTAGAAAAGTCTTAAATATGGTACCAGCCTGGACCGATGCCAGGATTACTTGTCTTCCTAGAGGCAGAGAGCGAATTCATTCGGGTAGAATGGCCATATCTCGTTTATATGCTCGAACGGTTTGGTGTTGGAGAGGTCTTTACTAAATGGATTACAGTATTACATAATGATCCCAAAGCAGCGGTGATCACCAGCAGTTTAAGTTCAGGTAGCTCTCACGTTGGCAGAGATTGTCGTCAGGAATGCCCTCTCTCACCATTATTATTTACGCTGGTGATTGAGCCGTTTTTGGAATCTGTACGAGCTGACCTTCATATAATGGCTCCGGAGGTTGGCTCGGGTAAGCACAAAATTACTCTCTATGCAGTTGATGTCCTCCTTTTCTTAAATGATCGACTGACATCTGTGCCCCGCTGAATTGAAGTGGTTAAATTATTTGCCATGTTCTCAGGTTATATAATCAATTTGTGAAATCAGAGGCCATGTCGCTGGGAGGTCTTGCCAGTATATCCAATTTTCCGAATGAATATCGTTTTGCCTTTGGGTGGTCACCTGAAGGTTTTCTTTACTGAGGTATTTTTAATACTCCGGCATTTGGTCAGCTATATAAAGTCAATTATACACATTTATTGGAGACATTATGATAGGACCTTCAACGCTGGGAAGATCTCCAGATATCCTGGCTCGATAGAATAGCTTTGGTCAACACGAACATCCTACCTGTCCTTTTATACACTATGAGAATGCTCCCCTTGATGCTGTCGACACAGGCACTGTGTAAGCTTTATGGTTGGCTCGGCTCCTTTATTTGCAGTAATAGACGGCCCCTTATTAAATTAGAAAAGCTACAGCTTCCACAAGTAAGGAGTGGGCTGGATTTTCCAGGTTTCAGGAGGTGCCAATTGAGCTCTCTATTATCCTACGTAGCTGATTGGGTCTCTTGTGATCCACAATCAATCTGGTTCAATATTGAGGAATCCCAAGCAAAATATCCCCTCATCAATCTACTATTTATGGACAAGGTGAGAGTTATTACGTATCATTTTGAAAATCCTATTGTATTAAATGCAATCAAAGCCTGGACGATAATGCGACAGGATGAGTGTAACCTACCAACATCCTCCACCTGTACCCCTATGGTGGGAATATTGTTATTCCATCCAGGGATGAGTGATGCTGTATTCAGAACCTGGGAGTCTAGAAGTATCTTCTGTTTGGGAGACCTGTTCGATGGGGAGGTCATGATGTCCTTCAAACAGCTGCGTGAGAAGATTGGGCTGCATAGCAAAGATCTTTTTTCGATATTTTCAAATAGGAGACTTAAAACAAAAGAAGACTATGTTGATAATTGATCCTTATAAATCGGATAGGGAAAGGAGGGTGGGTCGGCGGATGGGTCCGCCCGTGGTCAGTACTCTCTACCATAAACTATTTAATAAAGTATCAAAGGACATGGAACGGTTATATAAAATCTAGAGTCAAGAATTGTGTATTGAAATCTCCTTAGAGATGTGGGAGGACGTCTGGAAAAACGTCAGGAAGATGTCAATCTGTAACAGAACTCAGGCTATCCAATTCAAGATACTTCATTGGGCTCAGATGTAACCTGAGTGCCTTGCAAAGTTCAAGCCAGGAGCATCTCCAATGTGTCCCATATGCAAAACAGAAGTTAGTACTCTCACGCATTGTCTGAGGACATGCCGTAAATTCTGCATGTGTTGGGACAGAGTAGCGATTTTGGGTACTGAGATTGGGTGGGAACCAGTGCCTCTGCTTTTGGGCTCCCCAAATTTCTCTTCTTTGGACGTATACTGGAGGAAATTATTCATTATCCTTTTCTTTTGTCTGGGCAAAAACGTTTTAGAGAATTCGATATCCCAGGGTCCCCTAGGACTTTCAAATTGGGACAGGATAGCCATGGAATATATCCCCCTTGATTTCCTTACGAATGTGGTGCACCAAAAGACGGAATTATTTTATAGAACATGGCAGTCCGTTTTGAAATACATTGACACAGATATATCAGCCACATTGTTCAGAGCCTTTGCTTTGACGTGGGGATAGTTCTGGCTGCTTCGGGGGCCCCTGAGAGGAGGAAACCTGTATCAATACGGGTTCTGTTATGACTTAATATATATTTTAAAACATAAGTATCGAGTTATTACTTTACTTATTTATTTTCGTTTCTCCTTTTGTTGAGTTTTAGTAATGTAGGATATCCTATTTTATGGTTTGCTAGATTGGAGAATAGATTAGTAATTTGTTTTTAAATTCTATATTCGGGTTGTTATTATATTGTAAAGCAGAATACACTAGTTTGTACTATTGTTGTAAATTTGTAAAAAACATTCAAAAATCTTCTTTTTATTAAAAACAAACAGGGTGTCACGTTCGTAATTTTCTCGTCTTCTGGGACCCTATCTGATTCCAATGGTTTCTGGAATATCACCATTGATGTCTCCATCCAGCTTATTTATCCATTTAGTTCTATGAGCAACTTCTCCTAATCAGCTCTGCCTCCTCACTCTCTTGAACGATTCGGATATTATTCATGTCTTCCGCCGTGAAATCTGACGTGAAATAATTATTCAGTTTCGCATCTATTATTTGTTCCACGCTACTAACACTCCAGCGTCATTTTCCACTGCCCCAATATCCACTTCTGCTTCCCGATTTTTCCCTTAATATATCTGAACAGACTCTTCCAGTCATCCTTTCTATCACTGGATAGCTTAACTTAATATTTAATCTTCCCCTCGTCATTTCTTATTTTGTTGCTTTCTGTTCCTCTTTGTAAGCTTCCCAATCCTCTGGTTTCCTACTGCCATTTGCCATGTTATCTGCTTTCTCTTTTTCTTTTACCCTAGCCATGCATTGCCCAGTCATCCATGGATACCTCATCCTCCCTGTACAATGCATCTATTACCTCGGGATAAATCTCTGCGGTGACTCCGAAATTGCTCTGAGAAACTCCTGCCATTACTTTCCTGCTCGGCTCGTCTCCCAGTCAATTCTCCCCAGCTCCTTCCTCATATCTTTGTCGGTGCATTTATTCAGCTGTAACATTAACTCCGATTCTACTTTCTCCCTCTCAAATTGAAGTTGAGGTTCAATCATATTACGATCACTACCTCCGAAGGGTTCCTTCACCTTAAGCTTCCTTCTCACGTCTGACTCACTGCACAGCTCTAAATCCAGTATTGCCGTTCCCTTGTTGCCTGCACCATAAGCTACTCCAAAAAGCCATCTTGTAGACATTCCACAAATTCCTTTCCTTGCAAACCACTGCCAGTCTGATTTTCCCAATCCACCTGCATATTGAAATTCCCCCACTCATTGTAACTTTGCCTTTTCTAAATTTATTTTCTACCTCCAGGTCTATCATGCGCACCAGCTCCTGACTATGACTCAAAGTAATTGGAGTAATGGAGTAATGATAATTGGAGTAATGATACATTACTCCAAATATGGTTTTACACATTTGTGTTTCCTCAATTCTACCCACACACATTCCACACCATCTGACCCTACACTGAGTCATGGGAACTGAGTGATAGGACTGCAGCACACTTTAGCTTTGTTCTAAATTTATAGTTTAGACATGGAGTAAAAATATATCGTTTCAAATTACATTGAAATGTCGCCACAGTGTGTTTCTTTGGTCAAATATTCTGTCTGTATTTGGGAAGCGTACAAATTGTTGAAACTGTTGGAAAAGGAAGATATGAATAGGACATGAGTCCATGAAGAGATATAGGTTGGGACAAGTGAACAGGCAAATATTGGTATATGGAACATAGTAGGAAAAATGTGTGTGTGCTCAAAGATATTGGTGGGTTGAATGGAAACGTAATGTATTATTTCAGTGGAGAGATTGGCTTTAGGCACAAAGGAACCAGGCACCTGGGTTACAAAATAAAAACTTTACGTGTATATCAAACTTTTAGGGAGCTAAGATAAATGTTGAAACTTTCTGAAACAGAATACGTTTAAAATAGGGGCGATTTTCTACAGATCTACAAGGTAATGGTGTAAGCACATCGAGAGACCGATGACCACAATGATATGAAATGCAATCCATAGAAGATTCACTCAGCTGACTCCTGGGAGGAGCGTTTATTTATGGAGGATATCATGAATTGACTGGCCCTGGATCTGCTGGGGTTTAGGCGAACAACATGTGATCTTGTTTAATCCCAGAATATTCCAAGTAGTCTTTCAAGTTGAATTCTGAAACAATTTTTCAGCTTGTGAGAGAGATTACCATGATTGGATGGATTATAAAACTGAAGAATGTCTCTGTGATGAAGTTGGTGATTTGGTGTAATCATCTCATTGTGTTGTGTCTTTGTGGAATTCTCTTCCCAGATAGCGTTGGAGAATACGACATTGAATATTCCTGATGCAGAGGCAGGCAGATTATTGAGTAAGAATGACATTGTAAGGGCAAAGGAGGAATGTGTGATTGAGGTCACAATCAGATCATCCACAACCTTATCGCATAACGCAGCTGTTTTGATTCCTTACTCCTGATGCTAGATTCTAAATTTCTGTTATCTTTAGATAGTGAAAAAATTATGACACGTTTCTCGTGAACATGAAGACTTTTCCTTTCAGATTCTTGGGCATAGCTTTCCATACGTGTCTTTTAAACGGCACTCCAAACCGCTCAGGAAAGATTCATGATGTTGTAGAGAGGTCAGGAGCATAGGACAAAGGGAAAGCCTCGCTTGAAACTGCTTTAAAAATCAGATTGGGTCGAATGGATAACTTTAACAATGCAGATTTCTTTCAGTTGTTCTTGTGAGGTGCGTTTCATTACCAAAGCCAGCATTCTGTTGCCTGTGTTTAATTTCTATTCAGAATATGGTGATAGACCCCAGGTGTTCTTGTGGTGCAGGAACACTAACAGGAATGTTACAAAGAGAGAAACGTGGTTCTTAACAATTTGATAGTGAAGGGAGAATGATATAGCTTCAAATCCTGTGTGTCGTTGGAGATTGTATTCCTCACTATTTGATGCCCATAAGCAATGGAAATAGTGAGACTACATTCTCTGTTGCCAACAATTAAAGTGACAGTCATACAGCATACAACCCGACCCTTCAGCCCAATGCAACTACATCAGCCAGAAACCACCAAACTGCATTTTTCCCAGTTACCTGAAGATCTACAACCTACTATTCCCTGGCATTTTGCATTTAAATGCTGAGTTACAGTGCAGCTGTGACCTGAGCTTTTATTCTTTCAATTTATGCACGAAATGGTTTCACGGAAATAGATCACACGACTTCAACGACAGCAACAAACTCATTGGATCAATAAGATGTCCTCATTGTTTAATAATTATTAGAAAATCGAATTGTCTTTTTAGTTCATTTGGGATTTTAATGGAGCTAGACCCGCATTAATTGCCGTTGAGACGTTCCAGTCCAGTTGGTGTTGGTCCATTCAAGTGGCTGTTGAGAGGGAGTGCCAGCTGTGCATCTTATGTACTGGTTTAACTGGGAGTAAATATTACTGCTGATGGATGGAGTGTTACACAAGCCGCTTGCATGAAGAAAAACTCTTTGTCAATGCGAATATATGAGAAGGAATTTATTATTCTTCAGAGAAATAACAACCTTACACGAGAAGTCTATATAACAATGAAGCAAAGTCTGTTTCTATGTTATTGGTGTCCTTAAAATAATGGTGTCAAACAGCTGAAATAATGCTGATGCTGTCGTTGGACGATTCTTGTACTGAGCATGTGAATTAACATGGATGTTTTAAGAGATGCATGGGCTGTCCTAGGTTGAGTAAGTGCTGATATTCTATGGGATGATGCTGGTTTGTAAACTCACCACTTACTGAGCACTCATTGGTCTCATTGGTTGCTGCTTCAGGATATATCAGAGATTTTCTGCTGCCATCACATGAAATCTTGTATTAAAGACAAGGCCCATCGAGTCTGCACCATCCAATGCCCATACAAGTACTTTATAAAGTTTGTGATGTTTTCTTTCTTATCCGCCCTCTCAGGCAATGCATTCTAGACACAAACCATCGCCTGGGTTCAAAACAGATTCCACAAATCCTCTCTTCATGTCTTGTCTTTCATTTTAAACGTGATCCTCCTTATTTTTTGACCCTTTGACTAAAGGGAACCGCTGCTTTCTGTTCACTCTGCTCATACCTTTCATCTGCCTAAACACCTCTGTTAGGTTCAGTTTCCTCCCACAGTGAAGACAGGTTCAGTAGATAGACCATGCTAAATTACCCATCATTAGCTGTGGGAGATGCAGGGACAGGTTAGGAGTCGGGTAAGCCATGGGAAATGCAAGAGTGGTGTATGAGGTGGGTTTGGGTGCAATGTTCTGCAAAGGGTCAGTGTGGACTTGATAGGCCAATGTCCCATACAATAACAAAAATAAAGGTTAAATCAAACAAAGAAAGATACTGGGGTTCTGAACCAAAAGGAAACAGAGTGCTGGGGAAATGGAGTGGGTTTGGCAGCCTCTGTCGAGAGAAAAACAGAGTTAGCATTTTGAGTCCACTAGCCATTCATCAGTCATGAAAGCAGCTGGGAAATAGTTTAATATGTGTTGGCGGATTGTGTTGAACATATGGAGAAATAGAGACAGAAGACAAAAACAAAGGGACTGTCGATAATCAGCTGGTATGAAAATAAATTGAGAGATCATTTTCATTTATTTTTCACCTTTTCCCATATCCCTAGCATCATGCCCATGTAGATATATATATCCAAATCCCTGTTTCAAGGGAGTTCTGTCCCCTCTATCTCTCCATCCTGTGTGTGGTCATCTTCTTTTCTTTATTAATGGGACATGGGTGTTGTTGGCTGAGCCAGCATTTATTTCTCTTTCAGAGTTGATTTCAGAAAGTGCTGAAGAACTGCATCTCTGAACCACTGCACTTCTACGTGCTGTAGACTGGCCGTGCTCAGGTCTGTCTGGTTTCACTTCTTTGAGACGTTGTAGTGTAAAACTGAATATCAGACTTGGCCATTGCAAAGAACATTTGAGAGTCTACCACTGCTGAGGTCTGGAATCACATGTAGGCCAGACCAGTGAGCATAGCAAATTCCTTTCCCTGAAGGACACTAGTGTGGCAGATGTTCCTAATTCTGACAACCATCAATATTTCATTAGATAGTTAATTCTAAATATTTTATTGAATTCAAGTTTCACCATCTGCTGTGGCGGGATTGAAGTCTTGGTTTGGTTTATCACCTGGGAAAGGTATAACATTGCGAAATATTTGTGGAGATCTCAGAATTTATAGTCTAGACAAAATGCTGTTCGACCATCACCTATCCTAGCATCTCCACCATTAATCACGGTGTTGCTGTTATCGTGACTGAGGTACAGAAAATTGTGCAGTTACATTGTCAACTATTTCCATGGAGAGCAGAACTATTCATATTTCAAGGACTGCACTGAAATGTAACAGTTTATCAGCCAGGAATAGAAACAGAGGAGAGGTAGGCATCTTCAACATTGAGTTGGTGTGCTATATATGTACGTATTGACTTGCTCCAGACATTGGAACGTCAGTGTAGGTTCTCTGGATAGTTTGCTTGGATTTGTGTTGTCAGCTGCTGCATTCATTCAGGGAGACTAGAAGGTCTGGTGTGCCTACTCTGTGCAAGGTATGGGGATATATTTTACAGTGTATCTGGGTCTGTGGAGACTGCGTGGGGAGGAGCAGGGCACTGCACTATCCTTTCTATGATTTCCACAACTATTTCCCAATGGTATATCTTTCCCAGGTGCCAAGAGCGAAGCCAGTTTATTTGAACAATAAGGAGGTCACAGAGCTGTGCATTCTCACAGCACGGAGAGGGCTGCACTCAAAATGTCCATCAACCATTTTGATCCTGGAACTTTAAAGGCAGGAATGGGGACATATCCATTATGCCTGAGCCCCATCCTCTCACGTATTCACGAGGTGACAGAGGCCATCTCTGTCCAGTGAGGTGAATACATTTGTTCTGTCCAAACATAAGAAGCAACAGAAAATCTTTTTGGAAATATTAGAGAACAGGGTGACTGCGAAAGCAAGGAACTTCAGGAAGTTTAGAATTAGTAAAGCTGAAATCCTGGAAAAACTCATTGTGTTGAAGATTTGTAAGCTGCTGGAACAGATAAGTGATGAATTTAGAGGGCTACAGAGATAGGGTTGGAGAATTGAGCTTGCTGGATAACTCTTTTCAGACCTGGTGCAGACAGAATGGGTCAATAGCGTCCTTCTCTCCTGCCTTTTCCTTAATTATATGAGGTTGGTTAAAGTTCTTTAGATTCTGTAAAGGATCCTGCAGACTGGAAAGCGGCTGTTACAACCATACATATTTACAACAGGACGGAGGATGAAAACAGTAAACGAACTGGGGGATAGGTTTACGTCACTCGTGAGTAAACCATGAACAATTTTTGTAATTAATCATAAATAGATCATTGGAGAACAATGATATGATTGAGCAGCACCAACCTAGATTCAGGACAGGAAAACTATCTTTGAAAAACATATTGGAGTTTATGGGGGGTATTGGTTGTGACATCGACGAGTGAGAACGAGGGTGAACAGTGTATTTGAATTTTCAGAAGAAGGTTGGCACGGTTGCACACAGGTGAGTGAAAAAAGTTACAGTGCTTTGGGTAAGGGGGAGATATCCAACATGGATTGAGAATTGGATGATGGAAAGAACACAGAGACTAGGGCCACTTGGAACACCGCTATTTGTAACACAAAGAAGTGATTTGAATGTGAACAACACATACAGTCCTTGACATGTTGAATTTATTAGAAGGTGAGAGGTTGGGAAGTGTTTTTTGCAATAAAGGACCTGGATGCTTTGATCATAAGTCATGAACAGAATTCATGCAAGGCATCCATTAACAGTACAGGAAATGAAATGCCAGCTTTCATTACAAAATGAATTATTTGTAGGAGCTGTGGAGTGTTGTTGAGGCAGCATTTGGGCTATTGTGGACAGGCTCTCTCTCCTTTATAAATCCCTGTCATAGAGGCAGTGCAAAGCTATTTTATCACAATTATCTCTGGGATGATGGTAACATGAAGAAGGTGTGAAATAATGGATGCTTAATTTGTTGCATGGTGACAGAATAAGAGTTGACTGCATTGAAACCTGAAGATCATGGATGAACACACATTCTTTCCATTGAAAGGCATTAGTGGCATGAGAAATTGCATTTTTCCCATGATACGTGCCTCTTGGTAGCTCTGTGGAGTTGGTTGAGAGAGAGCTTCATGCTTTGACTGCATTCTCACTACCTCAGTGTGCAGTTGGTGTGTGACTCTGCACTGAGAGTCGCATTGTTCACAAATCTGTCAGCAGCTACAATGCCTTACCTCTGAAAGAGTTAGCCATTCGCAATAGCTTCTGCCCTCCATAGAGAACGCAAGTCTACCTCCTCAGAGATGGAAGATGCTTCTTTGAGATTTCACATGAAACATTTGTCTTCCTTCTTCACCGTCATCAAACCACATTGATGTATCGATTGTGTACCATTAGAAATGGAGCCAGGAGGAATAACATGGAGTAATGTATCCGTGCAGTCTCTGCTTCATTGGTTTGTCATGTTGGGCGTTAATAACATCCTCCTATTTCTGTACAAGGGGCTTGAGGGCCTCAATGGTCGCCTCCTGGTGTCAGGGGAGAAGCTCAAGGGCCTGATTGGGCAAGACCTGGTTCCTGTTTAACAGCTCAATGTGTTTGGCTGGGCTTCTTCTCTTCCTGTGTAATTGGCAGGAGGGATTGAATGGGCTATCCCTATTCTTATCCAATAGTGTTGATGGGCTGAATGAGCTCCTCACATTCCTGTGAAGTGAGCTTGAGGTGCTGAATGAACTCTTCCCTTTACTGTGGTAATGCACTGTGCCCAGCAGTACTGTTGCACGAATGTTGCCGACATTTTAATAGCACAAGCCTGAATGCTGCCCCGGTCTTGCTGCACATGGACACACACTGCTACAGGAGCTGAGGGAGGACACGTTATTCTGAACATTGTGTGATCTTCATTGACCTTCCCCACTTCTGAGTTATGATGGGGGGAAAGAAATTGAGGAGCAACTGAGGATGCTTGTGCTGTGGATCTCCCGCAGAGATGTTCCGGGACAGAGGTGGTGGATGTGCAAGAACCACAGCCATCTTCTTTGTGTTGAATCACTCCTACCATAGAACATAGAACACAACAGCACAGAACAGGCCCCTCAGCCCACGACGTTGTGCCAATCATTGATCCTCATGTAAGGCAAACCTAATGTATGAACCCTCAAATTTCTGTGACCATATGCATGTCCAGCAGTCTCTTAAATATCCCAAATGACCTCGCTTCCACAGCTGCTGTTGGCAACACATTCCATGCTTTCACAAGTCTCTGCGTAAAAAACCCGCCTCTGACATCCCCTCTATACTTTCCGCCAAACACCTTAAAACTATGACCCTTCGTGTTAACAACTTCTGCCCTGGGAAAAAGTCTCCGGCTATCAACTCTATCTATACCTCTCATTATCTTCTATACCTCAATTAGGTCCCCTATTTTCCTTCTTTGTTCCAATGAAAAAAGTCCGAGCTCAGTCAACCTCTCTTCGTAAAATAAGCCGTCCATTCCAGGCAGCAAGCTGGTAAACCTCCTCTGAACCCTCTCTAAAGCATCCACATCTTTCCTATAATAGGGCAACCAGAACTGGACACAGTATTCCAAGTGCATTCTAACCAAAGTTTTATAGTGCTGCAACAAGATCTCATGACTCTTAAACTCAATCCCCCTGTTAATGAAAGCCAAAACACAATATGCTTTCTTAACAACCCTGTCCACCTGGGATCCATATACCTGCACACCAAGTGCCCGCTGTTCCTCCAGACTGCGAAGAATGCTGTCGTTAATCTTTTACTCAACTTTCAAGGTTGACCTTCCAAAATGCATCACTTCGCATTTATCCAGGTTGACCTCCATCTGCCACCTCTCAGCCCATCTCTGCATCCTGTCAATGTCACGCTGCAGCCTAGAACAGCCATCTGTACTGTCAACGACACCTCCAAACCTTTGTGTTGTCTGCAAACTTGTGACCCATCCTTCAATCCCCTCATCCAAGTCATTAATAAAAATTAAAAAGAGTAGAGTCCCAAGAACATAGCCCTGTGGAACATCACTCACCACTGACTTCCAGGCAGAATACTTTCCTTCCAATACCATTCGCTGTCTTCTGTCGAACAGCCAATTCTGTATTCAGACAGCTAAATTTCCCTGTACCCCATTCGTCCTGACGTTCTGAACGAGCCTACCATGGGGAACCTTATCAAGTGTCTTGCAGAAGTCCATACACATCACATCCACAACTCGACCCTCATTAAATTGTCTAGTAACATCTTCAAAGAACTCAATAAAATTTGTGAGGCATGACCTGCCCCTCACAAAGTCGTGCTGACAGCATTTAATGAAGCCATGCTCTTCCAGATGGTCATAAATCTTATTCCTCAGAATCCTTTCTTACACCTTGCAGACGACAGAAGTGAGACTGACTGGTTTGTAATTGCTGGGGATTTCCCTATTTCCTTTCGTGAAGAGAGGAGTTATATTTGACTCCCTCCAGTCCTCAGGTATAACTCCGGTGGAGAGCGAGGATGCAAAGATCTTTGCAAGCGGCGAAGCAATCACATTTCTCGCTTCCCATAGCAGCCGAGGACATATCTGGTCTGGCCCTAGCGACTTTTCAATCTTAATATTTGTCAGAATTTTCAGCACATCAGCTTCCTCAATCTCTATCCATTCCAGCATGCTTACCTGCTCCTCAATGGTTTAATTCACTACAAGGTCCTTTTCTTTAGTAAAGACAGAAGCAAAAAATGCATTAAGGCCTTACCCTACCTCCTCACATTCTATACACATTTTCCCTATCCTATCCCTGATCAGCCATACTCTTTCATTGATCATTCTCTTTTCCTCATATACGTGTAAAATGCATTTGGATTCTCCCTAGTACTTCCTGCCAAGACCCTCCTGGCTCTGCTCAGACCATTTTTGAGTTCCTTCCTCGCCTGCCTGTAATCCTGTAGAGCTGAGCAAGACCCTTGCTACCTCCACCTGATGTAAGCTGCCTTCTTTCTTTTGAAAAGAAGCTCCTCCGCTCTCGTCATCCAAGGTTCCTTTATCTTACCCCATCTTACCTGTCTCAGAGGAACACAATTATGCATCACTTGCAACAACTGTTCCTTAAACAGTCACATGTCTATGATGCCCTTTCCATGGAACAATTCCTCCCAGTCCGTGCTTCCCAACTCACGTCTGATAGTATCATAGTTTCCTTTTCCCCAATTAAATATCCTCCCATTGTGCCTGCTTCTCTCCTTTTCCATAGCTACATGGAATGTGAGGCAGTTGTGGTTACTACCACCAAAATGCTCTCCCACAGCAAGATCTAACACCTGTCCCAGCTCATTGCCGAGCAACAAATCCAAAATAGCCTCTCCCCTTATCGGCCTGTCAACGTACTGAGTTAGGAAAACCTCCTGAACACACCTTGCAAAAACAGTTCCTTCCAAACCATCTGCTCGAAGGAGGTTCCAATCAATATTGGGAAAGTTCAAGCCATTACAACAACCCTACTACATTCACACTTTTCCAGAATCTGCCAACCTCTGCTTTCTTCAATCTCCCTGCTGCTATTGGAGGGCCTGTAGTAAACCGCTGAGGTGACTGCTGCCATACTGTCCCTAATTTCCACCCATACTGACTCAGTAGGCAAATCCTCCATGACAATGGCAACCTCTGTAGCTGTGATACCCTCTCTGATTAGCAGTGCTACACTCCCTCCTCTCTTCCCCACTCCCTATACTTTTTTTAATGTTCTAAATCCTGGAACATCCAGCAACCATTCCTGACCCTGAGAAACCCATGTCTCTGTTATGGCCACAACATCATAGCACCAGCTACTGATCCATGCTCTAAGCTAGTCACTTTTATTCCTGATACTCCTTGCACTAAAGCAAACACATTTCAACCGATCCCTTGGTGCTTTCCCAGGAAATTCCTTAACACTGGCTAACGCTACCTCTTGCTATTGCCTCATCTCCATCAATTCTCACCTCCGGTACATAGCTCAGGTTCCCACACCCCTGCAATACAATTTAAACCCTCCTGAACCACCCTTGCAAACCTTCCGCCCAGGACATTGGTCCCCTTCCAGTTCAGGTGCAACCCCTCCTTCATGTACAGGTCCCACCTCCCCCAAAAGGCATCCCAATTATCGACATATCTGAAGCACTCCCTCCTACACCAGCTGCGCAGCCATGTGTTAAGCTGTGCCCGCTCCCCTGTTCCTCGCCTCGTTATCCTGTGGCACCGGTAGTAAACCTGAGAACACTACTCTGTTCATACTGCACTGCAGCTTCCACCCTGACTCCCTGAAATCACTTTTTATATCTTCAATCCTTTTCCTGGCTATATCATTAGTGCCAATATGTAACACGACGTCTGGCTGTTCGCCCTCCCCTTTCAGAATCTTATACATCCGATCGGAGATGTCGCAGACCCTGGCACCAGGGAGGCAACATACCTTCTGGGAATCCCGATCCTGTCAATTCTCCTTACAATCAAGTCTCCTACCACTAGCGCTTTTCTCTTCTGCCCCCTTCCCTTCTGAGCCACAAGGCCTTGCTAATATATATGGTCACTTACTTTCCTTCCTGGCTACCCCTCTGGTCCACGTCACTTCCGCCGCTGCTCCCGCTCCTACTGTGAAGGAAAAACACCGCTGACCACGACCAGTAAGTAATTGTAAAATCTCCCTTCCCTTAGCTCTAGCCTTCCTAGTTCGCCTTACCTTCGCTCTTGCTCCCACTCAAAAAAAAAGTGGGGAGATTCCTCATAATCTCCATTATGTTCCATTTACTTTATTTCCTTGATACCATCATCAGTCAAATACTGCCTTGTTATCTGGGTCAGTAACTCTTACCTGGTGTTCATATATTTTATTGATGTCAAATGGTCACAGTGTATGTGTGCGGTGCGTCTCCTTCTCACAGAGGGGAGTGACCATCGGGACTTGTCTATCCCAGAGAGGTTGGGGAGATAGAACATTGAGGTAGTTGGAAGTTAGGGATGGATGGATATTTGACACGGCAGGCACTGCAGGAGGTGGGGCCTACAGCCGATCAGCCATGATCCTATTGAATCGAAAGGCAGGCTGGAGGAGCTGAATAACCTACTCCTGCTTCTTATGTTCTTGCATTCTGTTCTTGGAAGGTTCATCGTTGTTATTTTCCTGGATGATTTGTGAAGGAATGCTGTAATCTTAGAGACCAAAGGATTTTGTGAGCAATATCAGGGTACAGTATGGGGGCTGTAATCACTGTGAATCTGGGTCAACAACATGACTAATAAATAGAGACAGGGAATTTCTGAAAAGAGAGTAGTGGGGACTGTTTCACAGTAACACCCACAGTAACACCTCACTAGCGAGGTTAGAGAGTCATTCCTGAAGAAGGGCTCATGCCCGAAATGTCGATTCTCCGGCTCCTTGGATGCTGCCTGACCTGCTGCGCTTTTCCAGCAACACATTATCAACACCCACTCTTTTCCCAACAATGTTTTCCAATTCACACCAAATCATATTTGACTGTATTCAGGGGCTGGATGGTCTCCTCGGTTTCTGTGCATCAGGTAGTAGGAGTAAGTGATCTGCAACTGCTCGTGGGTAGCCGATTGAGGGGCTCAATGGAATGGGGCAAAGTAGGACTGAGGAACAGGAGTCGGTCCATGCCCCACCAGGCACTAAGGTTGTGGGTGACCAGAGTGTAGTCTCAGGATCAGAGTGTAGTCTCAGCCCCACGAGGGGAAAATTAAAAAGATACCTGCGTGGTAAGTTTTTCATACAGAGTGTAGTGTGTGTATGGAGCGAGCTGGCAGCGAAAGTGATGGAGGCTGGTACAATTACAACATTTAAGAGGCAATGGATGGGTATATGAATAAGAAGGGTTCAATCTATTCCTGTGTAAGTCCTTAGAGAGCAGAATGGTCTCCGCCTGTCTCATGATAAAGATGTTGACTGGCTGAATGGGATCTTTCTTTACCTCTGTAACAGTATTGAGTGGTTGAGAGAACAACATATGGGTTAGTGGCAGCAGCTGACCATTCAGCCCCTTGATTCTGCTGCACCATTCGGAATGTGCATTGTTTATGTGATTGTTACTAAACATCACTTTCCTGTCTGTTCCCAATAAACATGGATTCTCCAGTTCATCAAAGTTCTATGGAACTCAAACTTGAGTGTTTTCAGTAACCCAGTCTTCACTGCTCCCTCGGGATGAGAACATCACAGATCGTACAACCCTAAAGAGAAAGGAGCATACCTGTCTCAGTCTGAAATGGAAAGGTCCTTATTCTCAAAATGTGTTACCCTCAAACCAATCACCACTCTTTTGATATATAAGGAGTCATCAATTAGAAACAGATATCAAACACTCAGCCCCTCAAACCTGTCCACATTCCCATTAACTCTCCTAAACCAAATGCTTATCAAATTCAATCTCCACTGACCTTGCGTAAAGACAATTCCAGGAAAGATCATATGAGCAATGAACACTGGAGCAGAATGAGGCCATTCATCCCATCTTTTCTACCATGACATTTGATCACGGCTAAATTATTTCTGAACGCCATTCTCCTGCATTCTCTGACGAACCAATGATAAATAATTAACTAAAAAATGTATATATCTCTGTATTAAAGACTGTGTGTGCCTGTATATGGGGTTATGTTTGTGTGTTTGTGTGTAAATCTCCATATCTACGCGCGTATCTCTGTGGGCATGTGTTATGTGTGTTAGTTTCAGTATCTCAGTTTGTGTGTACCTCTGTCTGCATCTCTGTGAAAAGTTGTTTTTGAAGTAAATAGATTGAACTTGGAATCAAAGTCTTCTTCCTCCTCTCTGTCCGTCTGTCCCTGTTGTTCATAGAGTTCATAAAATCACTACAGTGTGGAAACAGGCCCAACAGGTCCACACTGACCCTTCGAAGAGTAACCCACCCCCAGACTCGTTCAAATGCTATCCTACGCTTACCCATGACTAATGCCCCTAACCTACACACCCCTCGGCACTATGGACAATTTAGCATGTCCAATTCACCTAACATCCACATTGTTGGACTGTGGGTGGAAAACAGAGCACCCAGAGGGAACCCACACAGACACGGTGAGAATGTGAACCTCCACACAGATAGTCGCCTGAGGGTGGACACGAGCCCGGGTGCCTGGTGCTGTGAGGTAGCAGAGCTCGCCTTTGAGTTTTGTATTTAGATTCATACAATACCTCCCTCTGCTGGACTATCCACACCACTGCATCGGTGGCACACTTTTTCACTCTGAGAAGATAATAAATCCTTTGCTGTGAATCTGTCAAATTGCATGGCCGTTTGATTTTTCAAATAATATCTTTGGAAGCACAGAGCAGTTTTGTCTGATACTAAACAATGTTGTTCCTGTGTCATTACCAACATTACTACACCTTGTTTGGGACTTTTCAATACTTACTCACATAATTTTTAAGCATTGCAAGTCACAGAATGAGAAATCAATTCATCTAATCTCCTGACAAAATGGTTCACTCGGAGGTGAGCATTTTATTTCTGATAGGCCTAAGAATATTTGCAACCCTCCACCTACCAGCATTATGTGTGTGTGTGTTGGGGGGGGGGGGTGTGGAGGGGGTTGGGGCAAGGTGTACGTGTTGATGGTGTTGTCAGTTTGGATGGTGCTGTGAGCTGCTGTTCTCTCTCCCTCCCAGACTGAATCCTCGAAGGTTTTCACCCTCTGCCACTGTCATTGCAGCAGGGTAAGGAGGCTAGCAGATGGAGAGATTGTGTCATTTAAAACACCACAGAGACTGTCAGACCTGCACCTACGTATAGATACCCACAGAGTCAATTACAGACACACAGGTAAATGGGTGGGGTGGGGAAATGGATATTGGGCACTCCACCACCCGGCTTCACTGTTGGTGTCCTATTCCGAGCTGTTTGTCCTGGAATCGGAGACAGTGAAGGATGGAATAAGGGTGGGATTGGGTGACCCTGCTGTTCGTGCTGTTCTGGGTGGGGGGGAGATGGTGGCGTGTCCAGAGGAAGTCAGTCAACAGTGTTGTATCCATCCAGTGCAATTAGTGAGGGAGATATAGTAGATAGGAAAGAAAAAGAGAGAGAGAGATGATGCTGCATGCTGGGTGGTGAGCCCAGACCATGCTCGCTGCGTCTAGTGGTGTGGCCCCCGCTGGGAAGTGAATGGTCCCCCTCTGTACTAGCCCATCCATCAGAACCTCCGTGCCCCTGTCAACAAACCATGATGTAATTCCCCCTTATCTGCCACGGTCAGGATAAATGCTGCAGGGCAGTGCCAACCTGAGAAAGCTCAAACATGTACAAATTGGCCTTTTAAAGATGGCACCAGTGCCAAAGATCACGGAATACCAAGGGGCATGCGGGTGATGGTAATTACCTCCAAGTTTGATGGGTGGGAGAATCAGGCTGGTATTGAATGAAAGGGACACGATGGGGTGGGGTCGGTAGTTAATGAGGTGACGCCAATCGGATAGCACGACGTATCTAGCACAGTATCGTGCAGACAATCCCTGTGACACACTCAATGAAAATGGCATTGAGACAAATTATTGTTCAATTCAAACCAGTGAGCCGAAGACAGCTGACCCCAATCTCAGTTACAACCCTGCAGCTGCTTGACCAATGCTCTCCATCACAGAGAAGGAGCAAAACTTCACCTTACCCTTGTGAATTAAGGCAGTGGGGAGGGGGTGGTTTTGGTATCAGTGCGCGAGCACTTCATGGCAAGTCATCATAATTCTATTAGTTTTAAAATAGAGATGGAAAAGGATGAAGCAGATCTAAAACTTAAAGTTCTAAATTGTTGAAAACCAATTTTGATGATATTAACTAAGAATTTTTCAAATACGATTGGGACAGATATTCTCAGAAAAGGGGATCAGTTGGGAAGTGGGAAGCCTTCAAAAATGAGATGTCAGGAGTACAGAGACATTATGTCCCTGTTAGGGTGAAGGGTAAGGCTGGTTCGTGTAAGGAATGCTGGAGGATTGGAGAAGTTGAGGTTCTGGTCACAGATAAAAGGGAAGCATATGTCAGGTATAGACAGCAGGAATTGAGGGTTGTTTTCTTAATTCATTCACGGGATGAGGGCGTCCCTGGCTAGGCATGCACCTATTACCCTTCCCTAATTGCCCAGAGGGCAGTTGGCAGTCAACCACATTGCTGTGGGTCTGGAGTCACGTGTAGGCCAGACCAGGTTCGAATGGCATTTTGTTTCCTCAAAGCATGTCAGTGAACCAGGTCAATTTTTCCATCAATCGGAATGGTCATCATTAGCCTCTTAATTCCTGATTTAAAGTGAATCACGAGAAGAGTCGGAAGGCAACAAGAGTATACTGTGGGAAATTTGGAGCATAAAAAGGGGACATTTGATCGCTTTGCCAAATAGAGTTAAGAAGACTCCAAAGGAATTCTACAAATACATCAAGGACAAAAGAGTAACTGTGGAGAGAATAGGACGTCCTTAGAGATCAGCAAAACTGCCCATGTGCAGAACCACAGGAAATGGGGGAAGTACTAAACGAATATTTTGTATCAGTGTTTACTGTGCAGGAGGATATGGAAGCTAGAGAAATTGGGGGAAAAAGTAGTGACATGTTGGAAAGTGTCTGTATTACAGAGGAACTGCTGGAGGTCTTAAAACATGGAAATGCAGGAAAATCTCCTGGCCTTTATTAGATGCACGCTAGAATTCTGTGGGAAGCTAGGGAAGTGATTGCTGGGCACGTTGGTATCACTAATAGCCACAAGTGTCGGAAGACTGGAGGTTGGCTAACGTGGTGCCACTACTTAAAGGATTTAAGAAGGGTAATAACGAAAAGTTAGTGAGTCTGACGTCAGTGGTGGGTAAGTTGTTGGAGGGGATTATGAGCCATTGGGTTTTCACGCATTTTGAAAACTAACGATTGATTAGTGATAGTCAACATGTATTTGTGCAAGCAATATTGTGTCTCACTGACTTGACTGAGATTTCTTTGAAGAAGCGACTAAAAAGATTGAGATAGAGTGGTGTATGATGTCGATATGGACTTCAGTAAGGCATTGAATAACATTGTGCATGATCATCTTTTTATCAGGGTTGGTTCATATGAAAGCCATGTGGACACAAAACTGGCTCAAAGGTAGGAGGCAGAGGGTGAAGGTCGAGGGTTGCAATATCCTGGCAAAGATTTGCAATGGTCCCCATGCTGTGCAGATAATCCAGTTTATCGAGTAATCCACTAGCACGGCCTACACAGCTCTCCATATTAGCTGTTACCTTACCCCAGTTTATGGTGTCTGGGCTGGTTCTGTGCAGAAGATTCAGAATTTGAGACAATAGACCATTCTAGCAGACCTGGCAATGTTTGCTTTCTTGGGATTGGACACACCATTGTCTCCCATATCCCGTTATCCCAATCCCCTCATCTCCTTATCCATATTTTCAGCAAGTTATCAGTTAATAAATTATTTGCTTTTTTTCTGTATCTTAGTTGGCCTTAGTTTTCGACTCCATCGTGCCTCGAGTGCTGGCATGGTGAAGCTCAGAAACATTGAAATGGTGTGTGTCAGACTGTTGTTCACTTCCCGGTGTGTCCCATGTGGTGTTCCATTGGCAGGAGTGTTCCAGCAGCTGTGACTCAAGTGTTTGAAACTTGGTATGAGCCTGCCACTGGAACGCCTCTGTTTGTCTCTCTCAGTTGATCGTGCAGTCAGTAACACGAGGAAAATCCTCGAGTATAATTGTTAAGGACCAGGCATCTAGCTTGTAGCTGAGGGGCTTCTGACTGACTCCTGTTATTGAAAAATCAGTGGTGGGGCTGGGGATGGTTTGCTGGAGGTTGTGCTGTGCGCTGCCTCACACATTCAGGGAGACCTGAGGATTTTCTGACCCAACTCTGGATGGAGCATGGTGACTGTAGTTGCTGTAGCTGGGTCTGTAACATGGACACCAAATGGGGCAGATGCTGCAGAGAGGTGATGCTCTGAAACCACGGAATGTGTGTGTGTGAGGGGAAAGGGATGTGCTGTATCTGTCTGTGTTTTCGCCTGGACAAGCACATACTCTCACTCTCCCCGTTACATACACTGATGGACACTCTCCCTATCCGCTCCACACACACAATCTCACTATCCCTGTCTCACATGCAGACATGCACACTCCACTCTGTCACATGCATGAACACACAGCCTCTCTCTCTCACTCCCGCACTCACACACACAATCCCCCTCACTCTCTCGCACGTACATAGAGTGTCTCTCTGTCTCTCTCTCTCTCTCTCTCTCTCTCTCTCTCTCTCTCTCTCTCTCTCTCCCCCCTTCACACAGACACGGTCCCCTCTCTCCCACATACACACACACGTATGCACATATAAATTTGCGGAGAGAATTTGCATTTGACCATTTGTATTTGCAGATGCATTTTATTTTGTTCCAAAAACATACAATTTGTATTCAGTCAGTCAATGTGATGTTTTATAAACTCCTAACTTGTAAATAAAACCAGTCTGACTCCAGGTGAGGACACAGACAGCGTCCAATCAAGTTCTCACCTTAGAATACATTGTCAGACCGCAAGTGTTACTTCATATACCTGAAAGTAACTCCAGGCAGTGACTCGAAATAAATTCCGTGCTTTGCATAATGATCAATCAAATTTGCATCCCCATTCTTACTGATTAAGTATTTAAGAGCAATCTCAGTTGCGTGGACAATTCATGTGCACAAGTTGTACAACCCTTTCATCTTTTCCTTATAACTTCTGTGGTTAAAGTCTTCCTCTCTCTTACACCTGATGAAGGAGCAGTGCAATGAAACCTTGTGTTTACAAATAAACCCATTGGGCTCTTACCTGGTGTCGTTTGATTTTTGACCTTGTCCAACCAAGTTCAAAACCAGCGACTCCATATCATGGTTTTTAATGGTTAGCTAATCCTCTCCCTCAACAAGTAAGGTGTGGACATGAATTGATGGGTTTCTGAAGAGAATATTGACAAGAATTATTAGAGTGAACTGTCAATGGAAAAGGTAAGAGTAAACAAGAGCAGCTTCGTTGCAGTCTGAACCCAGAGGAAGGAGAATAGAGAACAGAGCAATAGCAGAAGTATGAAGCAATTATTTCAGTGATATCCTCACAGAAGAAAAGAAATCAAATCTTCCCAGGAAGACTGGAAAGCCTAAGTCTCAAGAGAAAACGAATGAAATTAATAAATAGGTGCTTTGGGAGAAATTATTGGGACTGAAAGTATGGTTAAATTTAGAATAGAGATGGAAGGTGAGAAGGTAAAATCCAATAACAGGGTCCTATGCTTAAACAAAGTAGACAACAATGGGATGAGGGAAGAGTTGGCTAATGTTAACTGGAAGCAAATACTTTATGGTGGAACTGTACATGAACAGTTGTAGGCTTTCAAAGCAATTTTTCCAAGTGCTCTGCAACAGCATATAACAGTGAAATAGAGGGACTGTTGGAAAAAAGGTAAGCTGCCATGGATGTCTCAATAAAGTAGGCTATCAAATTAAAATAAATGGCATAAGTAATGGCAAAGACCAGTGCAAAACTAAAAGATTGGGAAAACTTTAAAGGTCAAAAGAGCAACAAAAAAACTGTCAAGAAATATAAAATAGATAGATTATGAGAGTAAACTACCTCAGAGTATAAAGACAGATATCAAAAGATTATATAAATATATAAAACGAAAAGAGTGGCTCAGGTAATCATTAGTCCTTTAGATTGTGAGAAAGGGATTTCATTAATAGGATATGAGGAAATGGCCAAGCAATGGAACAAATATTTAGTCGGTCTTCACAGTGAAGGACACCAATAACATGCCAGTAATTGTCAAAGGGAGGAAGGTAGGAAGGTAGGTGAGGACCTGGAAACAACCATTCCCACAATGGAGAGAGTGTTGGGCAAGCTAATGGATCTAAAGGTAGGTAAGTCTCCAGGACCTGATGCAATGCATCCCAGGGTACGAACAGAAAGGTGGGAGAAATACCAAATGCATTTGTGGAACTTTTCTGGATTCACCTGACTCTAATGCAGTTCCAGAAGATTGGAAAACAGGAAATCAGACACCACTGTTTAAAAAGGGAAGTAGGAAAAAAGTGGCGAATTATACACAGTTAAGCCTAACATGTGCAGTGGGGAAAATATGTCAATCTATAATCAAGGAATAAATAGCATGCATTTAGATAGAAATTGTTCCGTTTGACAGACACTGCATTAGTTCATGAAAGACAGGTTATGCTTAACTAATTTACGAGAAATCTATGAAGACATTATGACCACGGAGACCCAGTAGATATAGTGTACCGTCATTAACAAAAGGCATTCGACACAGTGCCACCAAAAACAGCTGCTGTGGAACGCAAAGATGCATGGCATTACGGGTAATGCATTAACATGGATAGAGGATTGGTTAATTAACAGGAAGCAATGAGTGGGAATAAATGAGTGATTCTCTGGTTACTGATCAGGGACTAGTGGTGTGCCTCTGGGATAGGTGCTGGAACCGCAATTATTCACAGCTTACATCGACGTTTTGGAGTTGGGGACCACGTGTAGTGTCTCAACGATAGCAGATTATACTAAAATGAGTGGCAGAGCAAAGTGTGCAGAGAACTGATAAACTTTACAACGGAACATAAATATTATAAGTGAGTGGGCAAAGGTCTGGCAGATGGAGTACAATTATAATAAATGTGAAGTCATCCATTTTGGTAGGAATACCAGTAAAAAAGACTATTATTTGAATGGTAAAAATGCAGCATGCGTCTGTGCAGAGGGACCTGGATGTCCTGGTGCATGGATCACAGAAGTTGACCTGCAGGTACAACAAATAATTTACAAGGCAAATGGAATTGTGTCCTTCATTGTGAAAAGGATTGATTTTGAACTCAGGGAAGTTGTGTTGCAGCTGGACAGGGCGCTGGGGAGGTCACACCTGCAATACTGTGTGCAGCTTTGGTCTTCCTCCTTGTGAAAGGATGTCCTGGCTACAATGGATACAGAGGAAGTTCGCTATGTTGGTTCTGGTGTTGAGGGGGTTGGCTTATGAGGAGATACTAAGTGGACTAGAATAATATATTGATTGAAATTTGAAATAATGTGGGAGGACCAGATAGAAACATATATGATTATGATTGGAATAGATAGGATAGAAACAGAGAGGATGTTTCCAGTAGCAGGAGGAACTTGGGCAAGAGGGCAAAATCTCAAAATTAGGTGGAGCAGATTTAGGACTGAATTGAGAAGGAACTTCTTGACCAAGAAGATTGTGAATCAGTGGAATTCCCTGCCCACTGAAATAGTTGAGGCTTTATCATTGAATGTTTTTGAAGCTCAGATAGATAATGTTTTGAGCATTAAAGGAACAATGGGTTATGGAGAGCGGACGGGTACGTGGAACTGAGGCCATGAAATGATCAGCCCTGATCTTATTGATGCTCATAGATTTTATGTACTGGGTCAACGTGAAATGGGAATCATACTTGAGAAACTGATTGGTTGATACGTACGAAGAAGCAATGGATGAATGCATTTGGATTTTCAGAAAGATCTTGGAACAGACTCTGGCCTCGTATGCAAAGTTAGATGTTACAGGATTTGGGCTAAAATCTCAACATGGTTTTAGAATAAGAGAGCTGACAGGAAACAGTGAACATGAATAAAGCAATATGTTTTGAAGTGGAAGGAACATGGTGTGTCGCAAATATCCGTGCTTGGGTCTCAGCTGTTCCCAATGAATGTCGAACATTTAGTTGAGGGAATCAAATGCAATATTCCCAAAACTGCTGCAAGCACTAAACGAGGTCGGATTGTGCGTGGGTGATGAGGATGTAGAAAAGCTACAAGTTGATTGAGACAAGTGGAGTGAATGGGCAAATACGTGGCAGATGGAGAGCAATGGGGGTGGATGTGATGGTGTGTATTTTGGTGGGAACTACAGAACAGCAACCTATCATTTGAAAAGGGATTCATTGAAATATGTTGATCTTTAAAATGATTTATGTTCTGTCTTTGTTTCTTCTGTGCAGCCCTCCGAGGTCCATGCAGGGCAGTGAGTTCTGAACCCAGAAGTCAATACTGGAAATGGCATTGGCTCACTGACCAGTGAATACAGACGCAACAAGAGGAGAACTGTAACATTGAAAAGGGCCTGGAGCTCTTTGTACACCAGTTACTGACAGCAATATTGCAGGAGAGAAAGCGGTTCGGAAGATCAATATTGTGTTGACCATCATTTCACGGAGATGTAAGTCCAGGAGTAAGGGTGTCTGACTGCAGCTGTACGGGGCCTTGGTGAGACCCCATCGCGAACATTGTGCAGTATTGTGTTCGGATTTGGTCTCCTTACCTCATAAAGAAGAACCTGACATTGAGGGAGAGCAGTGAAGGATGACCAGACTGATCTCTAGGATCACTGGCTTGTTGTGGGGCAGCTCTTGCATTGACTGGATTGGGCCTGTAAACCATGGGCTTTAGGAAAACGAGTGGAGATATCAAGGAAATATATAAAACCCAGACTGGGCGAGACAGATTGGAAGCAGGGATGGTAATTCCACTGGCTTGGACGTCTAAAACAAGGAGCCACAGTATTAGGCGCAGGCAGGTCACTCTGCATTGAGATGATAATAAATGTCTGCACTCACAGGGAAATTGGGGAATTCTGTCCCACATAAGACTGTGGAAGCCAGGACATTGAATATAAATAAGGATTCCTGGACACTAAAGGGATCAGGAGACAGCTGGAGTGCAGCTGTAAGAGAATCTCAGGCGTTAGGAAGGAGATCTCTGCTGTGTCAACAGAACATTGTTTCCCATTTCCTTTTCCGATACCGAGTTTTCTGTCGGTTTTATCCTTCCAAGCCTCGGAGCAGTTTGATACATTTGAGTGCCTTGCTTGACTGATTTAGAGACCATTGAAAAGTTTATCACAAGTCGTGTGTCTGGAGTCACTTTTAGGCCAGTCCAGGAAAGCAGGGGAGATTCACTTCCTGAAAGTACATTGGGGAAGGAAATAGATGTTTACAATCGACATTGGCTTCAAGGTCACTGCTGCTGACACCAGATTTTAATTCTTGATATTTTATTTATTGTTTTAACTTCCACCAGTTGCCAGAGCATCAACCTGGTATGGATTCGTAACCCAGTGACATTTCCACAACAGCACCATCTCCACATGGGGACCTATCAGATACCACACTGAGCAGGTTATTTCTGTGCTGCTTGACAGCTCTGTCAGAAAAAACAACAACCACTAATTTGACTTTTGTGAAGACACTGATGGTGTGATAATTATTCAGATGGTAACTATTTCTCTCTTTGAGAACTAGACATAGCTGAGTAATTTTCCGCATTCCCAGGGAGATGTCAGAGTTGTCAGCTTGGTGGAAATGGTCGATTGAGGGATTATCCCAGTCAAAAAGTTACAGATTGTGTATGAATATAATGCTGTTTCAGATGCTGCTACTGCTGTGGTGTACAGCACCAAAACAATGCCAGGCATTCTGTATTTAAGAAAGTTCAGCGAGTTGTATTATTGAAAGTATTTACAGAGGAGTTTTGACTTGGAAACTTATTGAAAGCAATGAAGAATTAGTGATGAAAGAGGAGTTCTCGAGTCATAGACTCTTAGAGTCATACAACATGCAAACAGACCCTTTGGCCCAACTCATCCACGCTCACCAGGTTTCCTAAACTTCCAAACCTTTCATATTCATGTACACATCAGATTGTCTTTCAATTGTTGTAATTGCACTCATCAATACCTCTTCCTCTGACAGCTACATATATACACCAATCTCTGTGAGAAACAGCTGCCCTTAGATCTCTTTTAAATCTCTTCCCTCTCACCTTAAACTTATCCTCTCTGATTTTGGATATTCCCACCTGGTCTATTTATCCTATCCCTGTCACTCTTGATTTTGTAAACTTCTGTAAGGTCACCCCTCAGCCTCCTACGCAAAAGGAACAAAATCCCTGCCTCTCCAGATATCTCAAAACCTCCCGTCTCCGTCACATCATTTTAAATACTTTGTCCATTTTCCGGGTTATATCATCCTTCCTACAGCAGGGCGACAATAATTGAACTCAGTACTCCCAATGTGGCCTTACCATTCTCTGGTGCAGCCACAACATGATGTCCCAATGTCTGTACTCAATGCTCTGACTGATGTAGGTAAGTGTGCCTAACGCCTTCTTCACATCACTGTCTACCTGCGACTCCACTTTCAAGGAACTATGTACCTGCACCCTGGGTCTCTCTGTTCGAATACTATCCCCAATGCCCTACCGTTAACGGTATAAACCCTGCCCTAGTTTGTCTAACAAAACAAACACCTCACATTTATCTGCATGAAGCTCTACCTGCCAATCCTCAGCCCAATTTCCCAGTTGATCACGATCTCATTGTTCTCTAAGATAACCTTCTTCACTGTCCACTATTAACCCCAATTTTGGAGGGTTTGTCTACGAACTTACTATCCATGATTCCTATATTCTCATCTAAATCATTTACAAAAACAATGAAGAGCAACAGACTGTTCCTTGTGGCACACTACTGGTCGCGGGTCTCCAATTTGGACAAAAGATCTCTCCCAGCATCATCTACCTCCTACTGTCAAGCCAATTTTGTGTCTAATTGGGTAGTTCTCACTGATCCCCTGCGATGTAACCTTATGAACCAGGCTACCATGAGGAACCTTTTTGGACCCCACTAAGGTCCACATAGACACCGCATGCTGCTTTAAATTCATCTATCTTCCCGATCACCTCTTCAAAAACTGCAATCTAGTTTATGAGACATGGATTCCCAGACACAAAGCCGTGCTGAATATCCCTAATCAGTCTTTGCCTTTCCAAATGCATGTAAATCCTGCCTCTCAAAAATCTCCTACAAACACTTATCCAGCCTTGACATGAAACTCACTGGTCTGTAGTTCCCTCGGTTTTCCCTGCAGCCAAATTACAAATAATATAAAAACATTAGCTGCTTCCTGTCCTCCAGCACTTCAACCATGGCTGTCAATGATACACATAAGAAAGTCAAGAGAACTGCAAATTTCGTAAACCAGAAATCTAAGACAGTAATGTGCTGGAAAGGTTTAGCAGGTCTGGCAGCATCTTTGCAGAGAAATCAGAGTTAAAGTGTTACAACATGGGTAAACCCCATCCCCACCCCCATCCCGCATGCAAATGTAAACTTGCAAGACAGAAAAGATTTAACCCGTGATGTAATCTGTAAAAGTTCGGAAGGCCAAGAACCATCCTAAAGGTCAATATTTAAAGTAAAATTTACCAACTTTGTTTTTAAAGTCTAAAAGGGAATAATTACCTAACAACTATTTGCGACTCCTTTCTCTGACCTATCTTTTACTTTCCCTTCCACAATACTGGTCCGGTAAAAACAAACAATTCAGATTTACCAAAGCAGACAAGTTTCACAACCTGCCAGCTGCCAAATCTTCTCTTTGTATCTTCCTCTGTCTTCTTTTCCTCTCCGTACAGTTTCTGTTTCACAGGTTATTGATAAATATAGGTGCATTTAAGAGAGCTATTCTGCGGGCAGTCTGCAGATGTTGGTGGCGTGGCAGTTCTCCCCCAATTGATCATTTCTTCTTCAGCTTTATACCCCCAAGCATCGGGTAACTTCCCATTTTTTTATACTATTGCAAAATGCCAAATTTAATCTCGATTGTAGTTTAGTTTCTTGGGAAATAATTTAAACGGATTGGTGAAATTTGATTTTTTTTTTCTCTCTCATAACATCCCAGGTACTGCCAGCTGCTGGACTACATGCTACATTGTAAATATTCCAGAACTCACTGTGCTTGGACATCCTTCAACTCTCTTAAAGGTGCAGTACCCTTCATACGTTCATAGCACCAACCCTCTGAAAAAAGAAGCATCATAATGAAAACACGGTCTCATTTGTTTTTCTATACTTTAAACACATTACCATAACATACAGATAACTGAAATCTAAGATCACCTTAACTTTTCCCATATACATTGGATAAATACAAATCTCGTCTAAAATTTATCAGTTAAATCTGTGAGAACGCATCTGTGATTACATTCTTACGACATGCTACATGTCCAATTTTTAAACGAAAAGTCTGTAACTTAAGACTCCAATGAAATAGTCTTTAAAGCATTCAAAGAATGTAAGCAGATTGGGATCCATGTACACAACCATCTGCAACACGCTGTTTGTGAATATACATTAAAATGTAGTAAGGCTAATGCCAAACTAAATAGTTCTTTCTCAGTCATGGAATATTTTCTCTGGTGGATGTTGAGTTTCTTTGAAAAGTACAATCCCATCTCATCGTCCTGTAGCAGTATAGCACCAACTCCTATATCACTAGCATTGATGGCAACTTTGAAAGGTTTTGAAACGTTTGGTGTATCTAAAACTGATTTGTGGTCAATATTTCTTTTTAATTGTCGAGTGCCTCCTGGCGTTGTTCTGCCCATCAAACCTTTGTGTTCTTCTTCAGCAAGTCGGTTAATTGTTCCACGACACTGCTGACGTTTGGAACCAACTTCCAATAGAATCCGCTGACTTCTAAGAAGCTAAACACCTTTTTCTTCAAGTTTAGTCGTGGAAATTCCTGGGTAACGTCTGTCTTTGTGTTCCATGGGGTCAACTTTTCATGACTGATGTTTTGTCCAAAGAACATCCCATCTGCTTTTGCAAATTCAGTTTTGTTTAAATTTATCACCAGTTTTGTTTCTCGTATTCATTCAAAGAGCTCTGCCAACTGTATCAAGTGATCTTTCCAGGACTTAGTAAAGATCACCACATCGTCCAAACAGAGTGCACAGTTTATGAATCGGGCCACAACTCTGTTCATGGGTCTTTAGAATGTGTTGGGTGTGTTCTTCTTTCCAAAGGGCATCACTTTGAATTGATACAGTCGATTCGGCATTACAATTCAGAAATTTATTTTACCTTCTATGATAAAGGTACCTGCCAGAAATAAGTCTGATTTTGTAACAGTGTTGACCTTCCAATAATCCAAGCAAAATCATTGAGTCCCATTCGGTTTGGGAACGAAGATAATTGGCGAGCTCCACTCGCTCTGTCTTGGTTCGCTGATGACCTAATTGAGCATAGCCTCCACCTCCTCCTGGACCTGTCTGACTTTGAGAGGGTTAAGCCTATAGGGGTGTTGATTTCTCAGAATAGTATTCCATACGTCTACTTCAGGTACAATGGCATTAGTTCTCCCCATATAATTCTTACATATGCCCTCATATTGCAATAACAAACGTTTCAACTGCATTCTATGCTCCTAAGGCAGATTGTTTACGAACCTATCCTACTGCTCAAGGACTTTTTACATTTTTAACTTATTTTGAGGGACATCAAAATCCACAAGATTTGGAAATGATTCCTCACTCTGTGAAGCAAAAACTTGCACCTGTTTCTCCAATTCTTTCCCTCCTCTACTTTTCCGGAGGGCACACTAATTTATAAGCCACATGAAGGGGTTTCTGAATGTGGGAATTGGTGACCGAGGTCCTAGTCCCATTACTGCCTGTGGCCTACCTACTATTTGGCGTGTATGACACATATGCTATAAGTTAACATATCTTTGTGCATTCCAGGTCAATAAAAATGTTTTTGTCCCTTAGCCTGAGTCTTTTGTACCGCTCAGTGACCACCCACAGGTAGTTCACGTGCTACCCGTAACACTTTCTGTCTCTATGCTACCGGCAACACAATCTGGCGCACTTCAGCACACTACCCCTCTGCACTAACCTGCCGTAGTCTCCATTTCCGTTTTAGGATTCTATATTTCCGATAATAATCCTCAGGAATAACTCTGCCTCACTTTCAGAGTATGCATCCACATATATATCTTTTACCATCTTGCTTGTCTGTTGCAAATCCCTTAGCCTTTCAGGACTAAACACCTTTGTCTGACCCTCTCTTTGTTCATGTTTTCCCTGCACCATTCCGACAACCAGGATGCCAGCTAACTGAACTTTAACTCCTTCATCTTGTCTTCAGTTTGTGCTTCGTGCTGTGACTTATAATGGTGGGATATGGTTACTGGACAGTCTAGGAAAATACCAGTATATTTCTCTTTTAACTTTCCAGTTTCTTGGTCTTCTCCACAACAAGGGGTATCGCTCCCAACATGGACCCCACTAAATCATTCTCGAGAACAAACTGTATTCCAGGAAATCACACTCTGTCAGTCACTCCCACGGTTACTTCCTCAGATTGGATAAGGATTTCCAACCTGATCTTTTGGAGAGGAAAGCTAAATTTCTGTCCAACTATCCCCAAAATTATAACATTCTCAACTAACAGATCAGAAATACTGCAAATTTGCTCATGTCTTACTATTAGAAACTGGTTAGATCCTGTATCCCTCAAAATTATAACTTCTTCTCCTTCTCCTCATGTTGTGTCTGAATAAATTTTACTCACAGAGGTGAATACTTTATAGAGATCAGGTACTAACTCCATACCCAGCCCCTGCCTCGGCTGTGCACTTTCTTGCAGCTCTTCGGTTATTGTTGGGGTTTCCTTTAAGACTTTCACTAATGCCACCAGCTTATCTTCTTTTACCACATCTTTTCCCACAGTCCCTTTCTGAACGATCAGCACTGTGACCATATATATCCCTCCTTATGGCAGTGAAAACATCTTTTCCCAACGTCCTTCCGAAACCACCGGTAATGTAACTTTCTCTGTCCCACTCTACTGCAGTGAAAGCACCTGATGCCTTTCATCTCCTTTACATCCTCTTGGGCATCTTCTTTAACCTGTGGTAAACTCTTATTCTCTACTGTTTCTTTTACAGCAGTTACTGACTGGAACTGACAACTGGAAGCGGCAGATTCAAACCACTATAAATTCCCGAGGAAAGATCAGGAAGCGCTTCACAGGAGGCTCCCAAGCACTGAGGATGTCACCTAGACAGGGGACGAAACGTCTGCACCACAAATTCCCAGCTCGGCAAACAGAACCACACCAACGAGTACCCGAGCTACAATTCTTTGCACAAACTTTGAATACCAATCTGAAGCCTATCTCACCTACACTGCTCCATATACGTCCATATGCTTGTCCAATGATGACTTAAATGTAAAGTTGGCGAATCTACTACCGTTGGAGGCAAATCATTCCATACCCTTACTCTCTCGGAGTAAAGAAACTACTTCTTACAACTGTCCTATATGTATCACCCCTCAATTTAAAGCTTTGCCCCCTTGTGCTCGCTATCATCGTACTTGGAAAAAGCCTCTCTCTGTCCACCTTATGTAACCCTCTGATTATTTTATGTCTCTGTTACATCACCTCTAAACCTTCTTCTCTCCAATGAAAACCGCCTCAAGTCCCTCAGCCTTTCCTCGATACCCTCCACACCAGGCACCATCCGAGTAAATCTCCTCTGCACCCTTTCCAAAGCTTTCACATCCTTCTTATAATGCGGTCATCAGAACTGTACACAATACTCCAAGTGCGGCTGCACCAGAGTTTTGTACAGCTGCAGCATAACCTCATGGTTCCGGAACTCGATCCCTCTATTAATAAAAGCTTAAACACTGTATGCCTCCTTAACAACCCTGTCAACCTGGGTGGCAACTTTCAAGGATCTGTGTACCTGGACATCGAGGTCTCTCTACTCATCTACACTACCAAGAATCTTACCATAAGTCCATTAAATTGCATTAAGTTTACTCGAACCAAGGTGAATCACCTCACACTTGTCCACATTAAACTCCATTTGCCACCTCTCAGCCCAGCTCTGCAGCTTATTTATGTCTGTCTGTAACCTACAACATCCTTCGTCACTATCCACAACTCCACCGACCTTCGTTTCATCTGCACATTTACTAACCCACCCTTCTACGCCCTCATCCAGGTCGTTTATAAAAATGACGAACAGCAGTGGACCCAACACCAACCCTTGCGGTACACCACGAGTAACTGGACTCCAGGATGAACATTTTCCATCAACCACCATCCTCTGTCTTCTTCCAGAAAGCCAATTACTGATCCAAATTGCTGTATCTCCCAGAATCCCATTCCTCCGCATTTTGTACAATAGCCCACTGTGCGGAACGTTATTGAACGCCTTGCTGAATTTCATATACACCACATCAAGCGGTTTGCTTTCATCGACCTGTCTGGTCACCTTCTCAAAAAACTGAATAAAGTTTGTGAGGCACGACCTACCATTCACAAAATCGTACTGACTATCCCGAATCAAATTATTCTTTTCTAGATGATTATCAATCAAATCTCTTCTAAGCTTTTCCAATACTTTACCAACAACTGAAGTAAGGCTCACTGGTCTATAATTAGCAGGGTTGTCTCTATTCTCTTTCTTGAACAGGGGAACCACATTTACTGTCCTCCAGTCTTCTGGCACTATTCCTGTCAATAATAAAGTTTTAAAGATTCATACCAAAGGCTCGGTAATCTCCTCCCGAACTTCCCAGAGAATCCTAGGATAAATCCTATCCAGCCCAGGGAACTTATCTATTTTCACACTCTGCAGCATTTCTCATGCCTCTTCCTTGTGAATCTAAATTCCACCTAGTCTAGTAGCCTGTATCTCAGCATTCTCCTCGACAACACTGTTGTTTTCTAAAGTGAATACTGTCAAAAAATAATCATTTAGTGCTTCGCCTATCTCCTCTGACTTCACACACAACTTCCCACTACAATCTTTGATTGGCCCTAATCTTAATCTGGTCATTCTTTTATTCCTTAAATACCTAAAGAAAGCCTTAGGGTTTACCCTGATCCTATCCGCCAACAACTTCTCATATCTCCTCCTGGCTGTTCTGAGCTCTCTCTTTTGGTCTTTCCTGGCTACCTTGTAACCCTCAAGGCCCTAACTGAGCCTTCACATCTCATGCGAACGTAAGCCTTCTTCTTCCTCTTGACCAGAGATTCCACTTCCTTTGTAAACCACAGCTCCCTCGACTACACCTTCCTCCCTGCCTGACAGGTACATACTTATCTCGGACACTCAGGATCCTTTCGTTGAATAAGCTCCAATTTTCTAAGGTGCCCATTCCCGGCAGTTTCCTTCCCCGTCCTATGCTTCCTAGCTCTCGCCTAATTGCATCGTAATTGCCTTTCTCCCAGCTGTAACTCTTCCCCAGTGGTATACACCTATCCCTTTCTATCACTAAAGTAAACATAACAGAATTGTGGTTGCTATCACCAAAGTGCTCACCTACTTCTTTTTCTAACACCTGGCCGGGCTCATTACCCAGTACCAAATCTAATGTGGCTTCACCCCTTGTTGGGTTGTCTACATACAATAGTAAGATGCCCTCGTGCCCACACTGAACAAAAACTGACCCATCTACATTACTCGTACTAAAGTTGAAGTCCCCCATGACAACTACCCTGTCTCTCTCACTCCTATCAAGAATCATCTTTACTATCCTGTCCCCTACATCTCTGGAACTATTCGGAGGCCTACACAAACTCCCAACAGGATGACATCTCCTTTCCTGTTTCTAGCCTCATCCCATTCTACCTCAGTTGACGATTCCCCAAACATCCTATCTGCAACTGTAATACTGTCCTTGACTTACAGTGCCACACCTCCCCCTCTTTTACCATCTTCTCTGTTCTAAATGAAACATCTAAATCCTGGAACCTACAATAACCATTCCTGTCCAAGCTCTTACCTTTTCTCCGAAAGGGCCACAACATTGAAGTCCCAGGTCCCAACCCTTGCTGCAAGTTCACCCACTTTATTCCAGATGCTCCTGGCACACTTCAACTTCTTGCTTGGCAGTGCCATCTTGTGTCCCTGAAACTTGATGTTGGATCTCCCTACTCTCAACCTTTTCAATACTTGAACTACAAGTTTGGTTCCCATCCGCCTGCTGGATTAGTTTAAAACCACCTGAATAGCCTTAGCGATTTCCCCTCCCAGGTTATTGGTACCCCTCTGGTTCAGATGAAGACCATCCTGTTTGTAGAGGTCCCACCTACACTAGAAAGAGCCCCAAATATCCATGAATCCAAAACCCTCCCTCCCACATCATTCCTGTAGCCACGTGTTCAATTCCTCTCTCTCCCTTTTCCTCGCCTCACTAGCATGTGGCACGGGCAACAAACCAGAGACAACAACTCTGTTCGTCCTAGCTCTAAGCTTCCATCTTATCTCTCTGAATTTCTCCCTTAAATCTCCATCTCGCTTCCTACCTATGTCGTTGGTGCCTATGTGGACCATGACTTGGGGCTGCTCCCCCTCCCCTTCAAGGATCCCAAATACACGATCAGAGACATCACGAACCCTGTCACCTGGGAGCCGAAAACCAACCGTGAGTCTCTCTCGTCCCCAGAGAACCTCCTATCTGTCCCCCTAACTATGGAGTCCCCAATGACTACTGCTCTGCTCCTCTTCCCCGTTCCCTTCTGAGCAGCATGGCAGACTTTTTGCCAGAGAGCACAGTAGAGCACTGTGCCTACTGCTTTCCCCTGGTAAGTCGTCCCTCCCAAATTATCCAAAAATGGGATACTTATTGTTGAGGTAAATGGCCACAGGGAATCCCTGGACTGCCTACCGGTTCCCTTTCCATCCCCTGACTGTAACCCATTTGCCTTTTCCTTGTACCTGAGGAGTGACTACCTCCCTGTAACTCCTCTCAATAACTCCATCTGCTTCCCGAATGATCCGAAGTTCATGCTTCTCCAGCTCCAGATCCCTAACGTGGTTTTCGAGGAGCTGGAGTTGGGTGTACTTCCCGCAGATGTAGTCAGCAGGGACACTGGTGGTGACCCTTACCTCCCACATTCTGCAGGAGTAACATGCAACTGCCATCACCTCCATTCCCATTATTCTAACTTCCCAAAGAGTCTGTTAAAAAAATAAGGAATAAAGAAAAACTCGCAACCTTACCAATCTGGCGCACAGAAGGATTTATTTGGTCAGAGGAGGAGAAGACACTGCCCGAGAAGTGTTTCTGAAAACGCACCACACAAATATATGACTTCCCAGAAGTCGTTTGCTCCTCCCTCACACCTCTCAGCAAACGGAGGCCCGACTCCCGAGGTAAGTCCCTTTTAATTCTTTATATAGGTCTTCGCATGTCAAGGAACGGGCAAATATTGGTCCTTGGATCATAGTTAGGAAAATGTGTCTGTGTATGAGCACAATGACGAGTTGAATGGAAAAACAGCGCATTATTTCAATGAATTTAGTTCAATGAGTTATTTCCTTATTATTGAGCCTTCGAGTAAGGGGAAGAGCTCCTCTTTGTTTTCCTTGTCTAGACCCCTTATGTTGTTAAACATCTCCACCAAGAGCACCTCTCAGCCTTCTTTGCTTAAAAGTAAAATCAAGTAAATCCAGCCTCTCTTAAGTTTGAGTACACTCTTGTCTTGTTACTTCTGAAAGGTATCAGTGTTAAATTTCATTAGCGATTGATCTGTTCACCTGAACAACAGGTTTATACCATCCTGTAACCACACACGTTCCTCCTCACTGTGAACAACGAGGTTATCTTTCTGTCATCCACAACATTATTTATTATTCTCTCCAAATTCCACACTCCCATTCTCATCATCGTTTATGAAGTTCACAACTAAGCCTTGATTTTCTCCTGTTCTTCAGATGTTGTTCACAGGGAAAGTATTGAGAATTCCATTCTCTTATTTTTCCGATTTTGGTGAATTTACAGCGTGATGCAGTTCAGCTCTTTTTTACGAGGGAGCCACAAATTTTATTTTGGATATGGAGCTGGATTCCACTTTTACACTATGCTCCTCTGTATGTTTTAATAATTAAGCTTGTACGTAATTAGTATTGGATTAGGTTTAGATGGCTTTCACTGCAACATTTGTGTTCCAGGTGGACCTGGATAATGTTCTTTGTATAGTTCCCTGCAACAGTCAGAGCTGAAGCAAGTTTCCGTCTCTCCGACAGAGACACATTCATAATTTTGTTTGAAAGAGTTGGAGTGATGAGAATAAAGATTCAACGAAATTCTATATCTAGACTCACAGCAGGAGATCAAATCATATCGTCAAGTCCACCTTGATCTGGAAACAAATTATTAAATCATATGCCCACTTTTCTCTATATTGTAGAAATATTTTCAAAATATGTTCTTAGAGCAGCACGGATTTATAGCTGCTCCTGGGATTGCAGGCAATTAAATATTTAATATAGTCTTTTTGCAGTTGATATTATAGTTTATTAATTTAACATAATTGTTTCTATTTTGTTCTATTAACATTCTCAAAATATACAAAACAGCAAAATAAACTCACGATTTTCTTTCAAACGAACTTTTTATTAAAAGAGTTTTTAAAGGGCGGTTTACAAAAAAAAAGGAAAGTCTATTTTTGTTTGAAAAGGTTTCTTTTATTATACTGCAGAAGTTTTTTTGTTTTGTAAAATTAATTAATTAAAATAAGGAGGTATACCTTCCTTACGGAGAATCCTACACATTTTAAGCTCTGGAGAGGACTATTTTCTTCTCGGATTTTATTGAAGAGGAATATTTTTATTAATTTAATTAGCTAAAAGGTTGATTTTGTTTAATGTTTCGACGATTGATACGTATATGTAAATATTTTTACAATTTTAACATTATTGTCTGTAGGTAATGAAAGTTAACAGAAGGTGTCGTAAAAATCTGTTTTTAGGCATAACAATATTCAGGTCTCATATAAGGCGCAGAGAGGGTGGCTGGTAGATTTAGAAAAAAAAATTATCCAGCATATCCGTTGTATAGATGTGTGGCTCTCAGGAAAAATAAGAAAGTAGTTCAAAATTCTCCAGTGGCTACTCCTCTATCAAAATGCTTTTCAGCTTTTCAAACAGCTGAAAGGGATTGTCTCTCTGCGGAAAATGGAAGAGCAATCAATTATTGGGCACTTGGAATGAATCTTATATTCAGCAGCGTTTGAGAAGATTTAGTAGAATTATTGCTTCAGTGGACTTTTCTATCGGGGCATTAACAGAGGATTCTGTGGCAGTGACCATTAATTAAGGAGGGTTTGTTGCTTTCCCTGTGCGAGGATTAAGAACGTCTCGAAACATTTCAAGCATGTTGTTAAAGGTGAGATTGAGTAGAGAAACATTATTGTAGATATTGGCAGGAATGATATTTTTTAGGGAAAAATTAAAGCAGTACAGAGTGAACTTAAGAGGTGAGGTAGAGTATTAATAATAAAACCTTGAAAGCAATACTTTCTGATTTACTCCCAATGCCAAACCCAACTGGGAAGGAAGAAAAGGTTAACGGAGAAAAACCAATGGCTGAAGAGCTACTTGTTGTTGAGGGGTTTCGATTTTTGGGAAATTGGAATCTATTTTAGAATAGAAGTGACCTGTTCAGAAAGGAATTTGGTCTAATCTAAACTGGAACGCAGCCAATATCTTAGCAGGGAGATTTGTTCCTTCTATGTAGGGAGACTTTATGTTGATAGAGTTGACAAGGGGGATATTCCAAGTAGAATTATAAATGGCAGGATGGATGGAGAGGTTTATGAATGTGAGGAGTGCACATCAATTAGAAAAGAAAAACGAGAGAGTCAAAAGTATATAGTAATGCTGAAGCACAAAATTGCATTTATTTCAATGTGAGTGGTCTCACAGGGGAGGCTATTGAACTCAGGGCATGTTTAAGAATATGGGATCGGGACATCAAATGTATGACAGAAAATTGATTGAGAGATGTTCAATTCGGAAATGGAGTGCTGGGAAAGCACAACAGGTCAGGCAGCATGTGAGGAGCAGGACAATCAATGTTTTGGGCAAAAGCCCTTGATCAGGAATGGACTGATGAAGGGCTTTTGCTTGAAACGTCGATTTTCCTGCTCCTTGGGTGCTACATGACCTGCTGTGCTTTTCCAGCACCACACTCTCGACTCTAACTTCCAGCATATGCAGTGCTCACTTTCGCCTGAGAGATGTTCAAGACAGGCAATTCAATGTTCCAGCCGTAAAGTGTCATAGAAAGGATGGAAAATATATACGGAGGTCAGGGAGGGGCGGTCTGACATTTTTGATTAAGGAATAAATTATTTCCGGAACTGGGAAAGATATTTCTGGAAAAACTATCCAGTTAAAATATGCAGGTAGTATTAAAACTAAGAAAACAAAGTTCACTTTGAACAGATTGCACTAAATGCTCTGTTGTGAAAAACCATCCAGTGAAAATATATTGATTAAAATTAAAAATAAGAAAGGAAAGAGCACCTTCATTGTATTGTAACATATGCTCTCCAACAGTGAGAAAGAAATTGAGAAACAAACATGTAGGGAGAACTCGGATATATATAAGCTTAATAAGGTTGTAATAATGAGGGATTTGAATTTTCTTAAAATTGATTGGGACTACCACAGCGTTAAATGGTTGGATGGTGAAGAATTTGTCAAATATGTTCACGATAATTTTCTTCGTCAATATCCGGATGATTCTAACAGACAAGGAGCAAAATTAGGCCTTCTTTTATGTAATAGGCAGGGCAAGTTACTGAAGTAAACGTGAGGGAATATTTTGGGCATTGCAATCATAATTGTATTAGTTTCATAATGGTTATGGAAAAGAAAAAGCCTTTCATTTATGTTTTTTTTAAGTGGAGTACCATAAACTTTAATGGCATGGGACAAGGACTTAACAAGTTTAATTGGAGTAGGCTGTCAGCAGGTAAAACAGTGTCTGACAAGAGGGAGGCGTTCAACAGTGTGACGACGGGAGTTGAGAGGCATTATGTTCCTGTTAAAGTGAAGGGAAGATTAAGGAACAATGGACAACTACAGTTATTGAGCTTTTATTCAAGAATCAAAGAAAACCTTACATTAGATATAGACAACTGTATTCAATTTTATCTCTTAGTCAATATTAAGTGTGTGGGGCATTATTTCGAGAGAAATCAGAAAAGCAAAAAGTCGATATGAGATTGGATGGGCAGATAAGGTTAAGGATAATCCAAAGATATTGTGCACCTACATTAACAGCAAGAAGGTAACCATAGAGAGGGTTAGGCCTCTCAAAGATCATGAAGGATATCGATGATTTGAACCCTGAAGATGCGGAATAAAATCATCCCATTCCTGGTTCCCTAGACAGCAACAAACACACTATTGCCTGCACTTCACATTCATCCAGCTTGAACACTATCTGCTATCTGTCAGTCTATTGACCCATTTCATCAAGATTCTTTTGTATTCTTATAAGACATTCTTCACTGTCCACTGTGCCACCAGTTTTGGTGTCATCCACAAACTTACAAACCATGCCTTCGATATTCTCACGCAAATCATTTACATTAATGACAAACAAAGAAAACTCCGAACCAACCTCTGTGGAACACTGCTGGGCACAAGCCTTCAGTTCGAAAAGCAACCGCTCACCATTACTCTGTTTCCTGCTATTGCACCAATTAAAAGTGCTGGAGAGAAACCCCACAATTCAGGCAGTATCCGAGTGGAGAAAAATGGAATTAATTTTTTTTTAAGTCCAACATAACTTGTTCCAGATAGGTTCACATAAGACTTGATATGTTAACTCTGTTTCTCTGCCCAGATCCGGTGTCATCTGTTGCATGTCTCCATTATTTTGCATTTGTAGTTCAGATTTCCACTGTCTCTAATATTTTGCTTTATCTTGATTGGTCTGGATGTTGGTTATATTTGGACAATATGCTCCATTCCTGTTCCTATCACTTGTGTCAGTGATACAAGTATTACACTGGAGTCTGTTCCTTCTTTAAGTTCTGAAAATTACTGCGCGGATCTCACCAATGTGATTTTGATTTAAAAGGCCTTTTAGAGACAGCTACACTTGATGATTAAGTAGGAATAGTTTATTAAATATGATATTGTATGTGTTTTTTATGACTAGACTTGTCTCCTCAGTCTCTGAACATTTTCAATACGTTTCACTACATAATTACAACAAAGATGGTTGTCGTGCAGCCCATCTTCACTGTACCAGCTCAGTATGAGCTGTGTCTTCACTCTTAATCTGCTGCAACTCATGTAACCCAACACATTTTGTAGTGTGTGTTTTTATTTCTGTACATCCCGTCCCGATATAAACAATCTTAACACCTTATATAACCTGTGTCTATATATAAAATATAATTATGTACATCACATTTAAATTGTCCTATTCCATTCACATTGTCGTTTAGCATTCCATGTACTAAAAGTCATCCGTTATCTTGCTCTGAATTGCATTTCATTCCATTTGTCAGAATCAGAGATGGCTGAATACTAGTGATTGGGAGATATTGCTGCACTCCCCTCAGGTCTCCTCAGCCACTGGCCGCAGCCCTTTCTGTCTCATAGCCATAATCATATTCATTCCATCCCTTACTCATTAATTCTGACTTTTAATAAACAAGGTTATTGTACATTGTTATGGACCAGGCCCGACCACTCAAAACATTCGTAATGTTGCCATTTGTTGAAGGTAAGTGTATAGTGGATATTCCTAGCGTGAATTAGTTAGTCCGACTGCCTACTTTTAAACAAACAGAATGTATTTGTAAAAATAAGGAATGAAACACAACGAACCGAAAACACTGTACCTGAATAATTCATCCTACCCAAAACTGTCAGGCTACCTCGAATTAAGGATGCTGATCCAAATTATTTGCAACAATCCCAATAAACAAACCCCTGAGTGCAAAGAGTAAAAATTACATTAAAAAGCTTATAGTTTACGAAGTCAGAGGACTGAAGGAGGGAGAGAGCGTCGAGTTTCAACAGTGAACCTGACTCTACTGAACTGAACTGACCTGTGCAGCTGGAGAACTGGCCACATCCCCTTGATTACACCAGTTTTTTTAAAAGGCTCAAAAGCCTTCTGCCCGAGGCATTATCTGTTAGGTAAGAAAAAGACAAAGGACCCCCAATGAAGCATTCAAAATTGAGACATGTTGGAACATTTGCTCATTTAGAAACTCTCTGAAAAAAATCAAGGACAACATAATCTTGTAATGATCCCACCTGTGTGACATCTCCCCCAGTATAAAACTGAATCTTCAATATCCAAGATGGTTTCAGTTGTCAAAACTCCCAGAAATAGTAGTTTGTACTCTACAATGAGCATGTACATTCGTTTACTATAAACATGGAAACATGCACAACTACATCAAGATTCAGTGTGTGGTCCTTCCATCATTGAGTGCCTCCATTTGTCAGTCAAGTCTCAACAATGCATTGGAAATCATGTTTTCAAGACCTGCCCCGTGCACAATTTTCAAATTGAATGGCTGTAACAACAGTCTCCAGCTAATTCGTCTCACAGTTTTGTCCTAAAATTTCTCAAAAAGACTTCATTGAGTTGTTATCAGTGTAAATGGTTGTCTCCAATGCGTTGCTGTTAATATAAACACTGAAATGTTGTCAGACCAACACAAAGCTCACAGTCTCCTTCTCAACTGTTGAATATTTCTACTAATGAACATTCAACTTCTTGGAGGAATACCCAGTATGTCTCACTGACATCTCGGCATCTTCCTGCAGGAGTCCAACACCGAAATCCACATCATTCGCACTTAAATCCACCTTGAATGGTTTTGCATAATCAGGTGTGTCTGATCGTGGGGCAGTGGTTAACACATATTTCAAATTCCGTCAAATGCCTTCTGACAGTCCTCTGTCCACTGAAACTTCTTGCCTTTCTTTAACAATTCAGTGAGTGGAGCAGTCACACTGCAAAAATGAGGCACAAATATCCGATAAAACTGACTTAATCTCAGGAACTGCTCATTTTGTCAACAGGATGCGAAATTCCCCAATTACCGTCACTTGTCAATCTCATGGCATTGTTTACTATTCAATATAAGGAGGGATCCTGGTCAAACCTATATTGAGTTTTAAAGGATCAAACAAAGTAATTTTGATAGCTGGAAAAGAGCTTTAAAAATTCAATAAACCCACGATGCTCTGAGAGGTACAATTACTTTGGAGGAGTTCAAAGATTCACTGCCTGACATAGTGCAAACACATTTGGAAGAGCAGAGAGTTAAAACGGCAAGGCTGGCAGCTGAAGTGGCTGATGATTATGAATTGGTCCATTAAACGTGGTTTGTCTATCTCTGAAGCACAATCCCTTTCTATTTTTCTTTCTCTCCTGCTAAGGATATTCATTGTTTTTTTTTTCTTTCCCCTGCTAAACCTAGTCATTCTCTTTCTTTCTCCTTTGATTTTAGCCATAACACCAACTGCTTCATTTCCGCTTTTAACTCAAGCTGCGTCATTTGCAATTGAAGTCTGCTCATCTCTATAGATCCTGATGGAGTTTCCAGCAAATTGGAATGCTGTACTACTGCTGCAGCTATCTCATCTTTCCTCACGTTGGGAGGTAGCTTCAACGCAAGCTTGTCCACTACTTCCCGCAGCTTGGATTTAAGTGCATTCTGTATAGAAACCCAAGGTTTTTCCACCTCCAAAACATCCTTTGTTCCTGCAAGAGTCATTGCTATCTGAAGCTTGGTGTCCCCACCAAATCCACACACAGAATCGGAGACACTAATACTTGCCACTCGCTGCCTAAATCCCGCAAATGGCCTCCATCCGGTTATGGAACAGGCCCGACCCCACAGAACATTTTAAGCAGCTAACTCAGACCGTAACTTTGTTATTTCTTAAATGTTAGAGTGGAGTGGATCTTCCCAGAGTGAATTAGCTGGTCAGACTGCCGAGTTTTAAACAAAACATTTATTTACCAAATTACCGAATGAAACACAAGGAACCAAAAATAGAATGCCTGAATAACTAATCCTATACAAACACGACAGGCTATCCAGACTTTAGGATCCTGTTACAAATACTTGCAACAATCTCAATAAGCAAACTCCTTAACACCAAGAGTAAAACTGACACAAAGGCTTACAGGTTATAAGGACAGAAGGACAGAAGGAGGAGGAGAGCGTCCAGTTCCAACAGTGACCCTGACTTAACTAACCCCAGAACTGATCAGACCTGTCCAGTTAGAGAGTTGGCCACGTCCTCTTGATTGTCCAAGTCTCTTATTAAGTACTAGAGAGCCTTCTGGCTGAGGCATTACCTCTTAGATATAAATAAAATGAAAACATTCAGAGTTCAGACATATTGGAATCATTGTTCATTTAGACTCTCTGTAAAAAATTAAGGAAGCACCGTTTTGTGACAACATGCCACATATGGCTTTGAACTGAATTCAGTAAATGTAAGTCTTACTGCTTTGAAGCCAATAAAGTGTATTCAAGTGTTTGTGAGTTTACATAAAACAAAGCTGAATCGCATTGTGTGTTGAAGGTTCAACATTGTTTTATTAGAGCAATGAGAGGAATATCCAGACAGATCCACACTTCCTGTGTATGGTCAGGGAAAATTAGCCCACTGAGAATTGATTGTCTGGTGTCTGGTCGAGTTGAGGAGAGATTAGCACTTTAACTACATCTCGATCGCATATTTTGCGGGTGGCTGTGTTGGAGGGTGGGGGGGGGGGTGTGGTATTCAGCTAGTTACAGCATTGCAAACGGACAACACAGCAGAATCATCTCGCCTGTGAGCAGGAGACTTCCATCATTCTCCCTCACAACTAGCTTCACAAGAGCAATTGGTGATGGGAGATGTGATCAATAGTCAGCGATGTCAGCATTCAATCAAGTCCAGTTGTTATTTGTACCATACTGAAAGGGGTTAACTGTATCTGTTTGTTCGGGGATCTGTGATTGATGTCAGTCTCCATGGATCCTAATGATGTCGCTGGATGGTTTCCCTCTTCTATTAGTAAGAGGCTTCTTGCAGTGATTTATCCTCTTATAGCAGCAGAGGTAGCACCTGCAACACGAAGAGGAATCAGCAGTTGCAGAGACGGGGAGAGGAGAGGTCAGAATCTGAGAGTAGACTGGAATGTTTTAACAATGGATCAGAATCTGAGAACAGTAGACTGGAATGTTCCAACAATGGTTCAGAATCTGGGAACGGTAGACTGGAATGCTGCACCAATGGCTCAGAATCTGAGAACCCAAGGATGGAATGCTACAACAATGGACAGGAGTTTATCCTGGGGTCTTTTATATGTTTCCAGGTATTGGAACATATCGCGACTTCGGATATTCGGTGTACTGTGGATTATTCAGGCTGGGTACTATCCCATGCTCGCTATTGTTGGAGTTCCTGGTAAGTCTCCCCATCTCTAACTACTTATTAATCCCATAAGCCATGGTGAACTTCAGTGCTATTTCTGTTAACTATATTTGGCAAAGTTGGAAACTACTGTCTTCAGTTTCAAATGCAAATGCATTCATTACCACAAATTTCAAAACCGCCCACACACACACATCTGAGGACAAGACCGTTCACAATCCGGAAGTATCTATTTGCCCTGAATTGATTTATGTCTTCACATTCTCTCCATCACCAAACAGACCCACTACCAGCTCCATGGTATCCCCATTCCACAGCTTGACGTTTGTTCAGTTGCTAAATACACCATTATACATGCCTTGGAAAATTTCAGACTTCATGCTTCCAGCTCTCTTCTAATCACTCTTTCCATTGCAATGTTTTCATTATGACCTTGTTCTTGTCTCTAAAGTAAATTCATGTCAGGGACACTGTGTCAGAATAAGAATGTCTCTGGCCACGTAATTCAGTGGTACAGGTTACGACACTAAAGACACTGTTTCCAATCCTATCTCAGACGATGAGAGAACTTAAACTCAAATGACAGGAACTGGATATAAAAGCGAATCTCACTAATATGACCCCACTAACTCTTTGTCAATAAGTTTATCTATTTCACTGATGTCTTTTGGAAAAGAAATCTAACATTATTACCTGGTTTCGATAAGGACGACCTCCGGTCCATAGCAATGTGCTTTGCTCTATACTGCCTTAAGGAATGACCTCACAGTAAAGGGCATTTAGTGAGGCCAACAAACGGTGCCCTTAACAGCGATGCAGACATCCTATCTAATGACAACACTAAAGTCTGGGGAAAAAAAAATGATGCGTGAGGTCAGAAGAATGAGGACGTACCAGAGAAACTGAGCAGATTTGGCAGCCTCGGATCGAAATAAAAATAGAATTGGCATTTTGAGTCCATTGACCATCCATGAGAATTGCACACAACTGGGAAATAGTGTGATTGATGTTAGTGACAGGGACGTCTGTTGTGCAGGGGTGAAGGAGGGAGTTGAACGGATAGAGAAAGAGAGAGATAGAGAGAAAGAAGCAAATAGAGGGATTGTTGATGACCAGCTGGAATGGAAATAAAAATCAAGATTAATCTTATTTATTTTCTCCTGTTGCGATATTTACGAAAATCCTGTCCATGTAAGGTATACATCAAGGTCACGGTTTGAAGTGAGTTATGTCCCTTTGCCTCCCTTTCCTCAGAATAATCATCTTTTAAAAATTCATTAATGGGATTTTGGGGCAGCATGTCATTCCCTTTCCACGTTGTCCTTGAGTAGCTGTTGGTGAGCTGCCTTCTTGACCACTGTAGTCTGTGGGCTGTAAGCATTCAATACTTCGTTCCGTCTGGTTTAATTTCTTTGAGATTGATATACTGAGTGATATAACTGAGTGGTTGGGATTAGACATTTCAAACGGCAGCCGAGAGTTAACAACATTGTTATGGGTCTAGAGTCACATGTCAGCTCGATCAGGTGAAGATGATCGATTTCATTCCTTGAAGGGCATTAGTGTGCCCGGTAGTTTTTCTGACAATCGTTTCATTGTTTCTTAATTTGTGATTATTTATTGAACTCAAATTCCAATATTTGCTGTGGTGGGAATTGAATCTGTGCTCTTGGTCATAACCTGGGTCACTGCATTAATAATCCGGAGATAAAAACTCGACCATCGCCTCCTCGGCCAAGTGCAGGGAAATGGTGTTAACATGAATGAACATTTTGGTTGGCATAATCTAATTAGGGCTAAAGGGCCTGTCTCCCTGCTGTTAAACTCTTTGACTCTCTGATAGTTTACACTCTCTGTGGAGACACCATGTTGGTTATGAAGGAGCTGCAGATTCTGAATGAACTCTCATCATCTCAACGGACAGTTGGAGTGGGACCCTGCACTAAGCAGCATGTTGTTCACAAACATGTCAGCAGCTATACTCTTATAGAGTTGGCCATTCCCAAAAGTTTCTGATCTCCATGCAGAAGAAGAGCCTGTCTTCTCGGGGATGGCAGATACCTCCTTGCGACTTGGGACAAGGCATCCGTTGTGCTCCTCTCCATCAGCAAACCACATTAATGTAACACATGTGTAACATTAGCAATGGAGCTAGGAGGAACAACTTGGGCCAGTGTGTCGGTGCAGTCTCTGCTTCATTGGTTTGTCGTGTTGCAGCATCAATGACAATCTTCTATTTCAGTGTAACAATTTGGAGGGGCTGAATGGCCTCTTCGTTTCGTGTGTCAGCGTCTCGAGGGGTTGCATGTCCTCCTCCTCCTCATCCCCGGGAAGAGGTTCATTGTTGGGTGACTCATGATAGCTGCTAACCAGCTTTTGTGCTGACTGGACTCCTTATCGTCCTGTGTAATAACAGACAAACAGGAGGCTGAAAGAACACAACAAGCCAGGCAGCATCAGGAGGTAAAGAAGTCAATAGTTCTGGTTTAACCGTTCTTCAGGATACAGGGTGGGGGTAGGGGGAACTGCCGATAAAGTTAGAAGGAAATGGTTGGGGGTGGGGAGAGCAGGGGAAGGGGAATTGAAATGGGTGGTGACTGGGAGTTCACTTTGGGCCCGGCTGTGTTGGTTGCGAAAATGTGCCCTTAGTTTACGTTTGGTCTCTCTAATGTAGAGAAGACCACATCGGAAGCACCTGATGCAGTGCACTAGGTTGGAAGGGAGGGAGTTGTATTTCACCTGGAAGGACTGTTTGGGGCGCTGGATGGATGTGAGGGAGGTGGTGTACAAGCAGGTAGTGCAACTTTTCCATTTGCAGGGGCAGTGCCAGTGGGGATTGGAGGGTTTGGTGAAGAGTGTGGCACGAACCAAAGATTAGAGAAGGGAATGGCAATTGTGGAAAATGTGCCAGATGTTGGATCCAACCTAGTTTACTGTATCTGGTGCTCCCAATGTCGTCTCCTCTACATCGGCGATCCCAAATGTAAACGAAGGGGATGTTTTGCTCAGCATCTCAGCTGGGCCCATAAGGGCTGAGCTGACCTCCCAGTCACTCCCTATTTCAATTCCACCTCCCACGCCCTTGACTTCCTCCATTGCCACTATGAAACAAACTGCAAATCGGAGGAACAACATTTCATCTTCTGCCTGGGCAAGCCGACAGCCCGGGGGACTCAGCATTGAGTTCTCCAATTTCAAATAACCTCACCTCCAATCTCCCAAATACTTTTTCAGCCCCTCCTCCTCCCTTCCATTCCACTGATCAGCCCTTCTTCCATCTCCCAATTGGATTCACTCCCCCCATCGACCAACCCGGTCATAACCTCTACTTTTGTTCACCTATCCCCACCCCACCATCCTGTCTCCACCTCTCCCATTCCGCCTCTTTAAATGTAGACCCCCTTAACCCCCCTCCCACCCCAGTCCTGAAGAAGGCTTTTCCTCAAGTCATTGACTTCTCACTTCCTGAAGTCGCCTCTCTTGTTGTGTTGTTCTGGTGTCCTGACTGTCTACTTTGAATTCCAACGTTTGCAGAATTTTTAAAAAAATCTCTTCTTGTGGACGAAACAACAGAGGATGAATTGGTTCTGTCTCTACTTATCGAATAGTTTTGATGAGCTGAATGGCTTTCTCACATTCTAATGAAACCAGCTTGACATGCTGAATGAGCTCCACTTTCTATACTGTGGAAATGTCCAGGGTCCAGCAGTGCTGAATCACAAATGTTATCTGCACGTTAACAGAAGAGCTTGAATATTGTCCAGGATTTCATGCTTTATGTGATCGTCACTGAACATCTTCACTTCTGATCGAATGATGGAAGGAAAGACATTGATGAAGCAGCTGAAGATATGTGTGCTGAGGAAGCTACCCTGAGGATCGCCTACAGAGATATCCAGGGACTGAGAGGATTGATGTCCACCAACTACATTGTGTTCTGAATGACCCAAACAGTGGGGAGTTTCCAACTGATTCCTATTAAGTTCAATCTTGTTCGGACTCTTTAAAAGCCTTGCTCATTCAAATCTTGATGTAATGTCAGGGCCAGTCACTCTGACGCTGTGTTCATATCTTTTGTTCATGTCAATAGGCCAAGGTATATGTGTGGGGAGTGTTTCTTTCTCTCAGAGGGTAGTGACTATTGGGGCCTCTCTATCCCAGACAGTTGGATCCCTGAAATTAATGGGAGAGGGTAAGGAGGGTGTCAATTGATTTTGAGAGAGTCGAGGGCTGCAAAATTATGGCATGAAAGAGAAATCGCTGCCAAGAGGAGATCAGCCCTGACTTTACTGAAGGGAAGGGCAGGCTTGAGGAGCTAAATAGCCTCGTGTTATTCCTGCATTCCCCAGAGTCCAGTCAGTTTGTGGTCTCTTCCATTTCCTGTGTTACTGACCTGAAGTAGCTGAATAGACTGATCCTGTCGCTGCATAACAGGATACCAGTGCTGCATGATATAATCTCGGTACAATTGTGTAGGTTCGATGGGCTGATTGGCCTCTTCCTGTAACTGTATATCAGGCTCCTGGTGTAACTGAAATCCACGAGAATTTACCACCCTAGATCTAGATCGACCACCCTAGCAGAAAGTGAGCACTGCAGATGCTGAAGATTAGAGTCGACAAGTGTGATACTGGAAAAGCATGGCAGGTCAGGCAACATCCGGAACAGGATCATCGATGTTTTGGATATTCCTGATGAAAGGCTTATGCCTGAAATATCGATTCTCTTGTTCCTGCCTGATCTGCTGTCCTTTTTCCAGATCCACACTTTTTGACGTCTACCGCCCCGACCTAACAACCTTCCTGGTCACATCATCAAATAACTTTAAGAAACTTTTCAAACACATAGCCATTCTCAATATTCCTAATCAAACCCTGTATTTACAAATTAATGTATATTTTATCTTTCAGCATTTTCTCAAGTAACGTACCTACCACAGATGTTAAACTTACAGCTCCATAGTTACAAGGCTCTTTCTTCAGTCCTTCTTAAGTAAGGGCACAATATTTGATACCTCCAGGCTTCCAGGATCTCAACTCTGGTTAATGATGATCAAAACTATCAGCTAGGTCCCCTGCAAATGCTTCTCTAGCTCCTTGCAGTGTTCTTGGATATATCTGGGAAGGAACGTGAGATTTCCCCAACCTCAAGCATTCCAGTGTGTCCAGTACCTCCAATACTGTGATATGGACTGTCCCTAAGAAATCACCACGAACTTCGCCAAGTTTTTAAGTATTCGTGTCTTTCTTCATGTTAAACACATTGGAGAAATATCCGTTGAGGATCTCGCCCATCTCTTATGGTTCCACACATACATGTCACTTTCGTCTTTGAAGGGTCCTACATTCTCACTAGATTTTTGTTTTTCCTTTAATGTACTGAAGGTACCATTTTAGATTCATCTTAATCTTCTCAGCCCCCTTTCATGTCCCCTTTTCACCCAACCGATTTCCTTCTTCAGTCAATTCCTGTATCCCTTATATACCTCCTGCGATTCACTTGATCCCAGCTGCCTGTAACGGAGCTGCTTTTTTTTGGGTCAAAGCCTAAATATCTCTTGTCATCCAGGGTTGCCCATTCCTGCCAACTTTCCTTTCACGCCTAAAGCAACAAATAGACCTTGAACTCCAGTATTTCACATTCAAAGGACTCCCACCTGCCAGAGGTCCCTTTGCCAACACCAAACTATTCCAACAAACCCCTGCAAACTCCTACCTAATTCCATCTAACTTCATCTTGCCCCAATTTCGAACTTGAAGCTGTGGACCAGTTTTGTCTCTCTCCATAAATATGTTAAAATTAATAGAACAATGGCCATTGGTTCCAGTGTGCTCCCACACTGTCACCTCCGTCCCCTGTTCTGTCTTATTTCGTAAGAGTAGTTCGAATTTTGTCCCTTCCCGAGTAGGCCCAACTACATACTGCTTGAGGGAATTTTCCTAGCATAATTAATGTATTCCACCCCACCTAATCCCTTAACGCTCTGGCAGTCCCAGTCAACGTTATAAAAATTAAAATCCCCAATTATGTCAAGCCTTTTGCTTCTGCATGTCCCACCTCTCTGCAAGTATAGTAGTTACTCTAATTCCTGGTGACTATTTCGGGGCCTATAGTACAGCCCCAATAACATCACCATACATCTTCCTATTTATTATCTCCATCCACAAATCCTCGCTATTTGATCCTTCAGTTACTTCATCTCTGATTACTGCTGTGAGACTCCCTTTAATCAGAAATGCAACCCCCTTCCCCCTTTCCACCATCCCTGTTCTGCCTAAAGCAGATATACCCTGGCACATTAAGCTGCCAGTCCTGTCCCTCCCTTAGCTATGTTTCTGTAATGCCTGTAATATCCCAGTCCTTCATACCTATCCATGCTCTGAGTTCTTTGGCCTTCCCTTTCAGTCCTCTTGCATTGAAATAAAAGCAATTTAATAAAAACAGGCATTCTTGCTCCCTGTTGTGTTTGAGCGTGACCTGTCTTTTCACTGGACTGTTTATGATTACTGTATCTCCTTCCAGCCTCGCACTTTCCACCCTGCTCTCGAGGATCTCACCCCCTGTCAATCTCATTTTAACCCTACTGGGAGCACGAGCAAACCTGACACCAAGATATTTGTTCCCCCCTCTAGTGCCGATGCCACCTGTCCCTATTGAACAGGTCAACTCTGTCGCAGAAAAGACCCCAATGATCAAGAAATCTGAGCGCCTCCCCCCTGCACCAATTCTTTAGTTATGCATGTATCTGCCATATCCTTCTATTCTTACTTTCCTGAGCTCATGAAATAAGAAGTAATCAGGGGATTACCACTTCGAGGTCTTGGTTTTTCACTGTTCTCCTAGCTCTCTGTAATCACACTGGAGGACCGCAATCCTATCTCCATGTGTACCATTTGTGATGCCAACGTGCATAATGACTTCGGGCAGCTCACCCTCCACCTTGACAACGTTCTACAGTTGCTCACCGACTTCCTGGACCCTGGCACCTGGGACGTGGCACAACTTGCTGGATTCCCGTTTGAGGCTCCAGAATCTCCAATCTGTCCCTCCAACAATCCACTCTCCTAATTCTAAGACCCTGTTTAAATTTACCCTTTTCCGGTATGCTCCAAAACCGGTGGTAGTACCACCAATTTGGCTACCGCTGCTTTCCCTTGAAAGGTCGTTTTCTCCAACAGGATCAGAAGTGGTATACTTGTTTTCGTGGAGAATGGCCACAGGGGATAGCTGCATTCTCTGCCTACTCCCTTTGCCATTCCAAACCTACTCTCTGCCTGGAACATGATAGGGAGCAAGGAATGCCTGTTGGATCAAATTATGTTTATTTAAATGCAACAGGGCTGACAGGTAAGACTGATGAACTCAGGGCATGGACCTTTATGTGGGACTGTACCATTATAGTCATTATAAAAACATGGTCAGGATGGTGGATCTTGGGTGTGACCACTACACTAAAGCACTTATATACGAAGTTCGCAGCATCCCCGATAATACCGAATGCATCCAGCTCCAGCTCCCAAACATGGTCTTCCAGGGTCTGCATCTGGGTGCACTTTCTACACGTGTAGTCAACAGGGACAGTGTAAATCTCTCTGAGCTCCCACATCCCGCAGGAGGATCGTACAACTGGCCTAACTGCTATCTTGACTGCTGTAATACTAAATTAAAAGGACTTTATTTGAACTTGCCTGTACGTTTTTTCTGAGCTGCTGCTGTCTGAAGCCTCTCAAGCTAATGACTTACTAATTACTCTGCTACCAACTGCATTTTCTCTATTCCTCCACATTTACTTTTGTTTAGGGAAGAAGGGAGACACTACAGTAATGCGATGTTTGCGAGCACGTCATTACTTGTACTTGGAGGGTGTCTTGCTGAGTCTTTCTCCTGCTGGTGGTGGCTGCGCTGACACAAATATTCATCCCAACAGCCAATCCGCGTTGTCCCAGTCCCCTGGTCCTTTCTGTCTATTAATACTGCATTTATGAAATCCTTGGATCCGTCGATTGCATTCCGAACTGTGTCTCACTCCAAAGGAGACAAGTTATCTTCAAGTGAATACAGGGCTGTTGGAAAAAGAATTGCATTAGACATTGGAGCAAAATTCTTGCTATCTGCCCACTAAGACTGCTTTTCTGTTCAATTCCGTTATATTTATTCTGATAATACCCCATTCTACTTTATTTCATTTTCCCTGCAACCAACACTTGTTTACAAATCAGTCTGCGTCACCCTTCAAAATGTTCAACAGCCCTCAGAATATTCCACAATTATTTCTCTCTCGCTGTTGGAAGGTGTGGTGATCTTTATTGCCATACCTCATTTCTAGCACTCTGTGTGAGAGTTGTGCCAACATTAGATGTTATCATGTCCCATCACACCTTCGCTGTGGCCAGAGAGAAGAGAAAAAATAAAAATGTCAGATCCTGTACTCTTCTCCCTCATCTTCCGCATCAGCCTAAGTTACAGCTCACTCGGATCTGGGGATTTGCCCACTCTTTCCCCTGAATAAACTTCCAATTCTTTCTTGGCTTCTCTATCATTTCGTTCAAGGGGCACACTGTCACTCTCCCTGAATCGAGGAACTGCTTCTCCCAACTGAAGACCGATATGAAGCCCGTGGTTAACATATCCTGTGGGTCCGTGTACAGGTTGCCCCTTTGGTCTCTAATGTTCCCCCTTCTTTCTCTTGTTACCCTCTTTCTCTTCATAAACTGATATAATGTCTTTGGATTCATGTTAATCTTACCCACTAATGTTTTATCGCGATTCCCCTTCTGCTCTTCTACTGAAGTTTAAGATTAGCCTGACACTTTCTATATTTATTTAGTGCATCCATTGATCTGCTCACTTTGTACCTGCTTTAAGCTTCTCTTTTGTTTTTAATTCTGTGCTGATTTTTTTTGTTGACACGCGAGGTTCTCTGAGCTTATTTTCCAAATTTTCATCTTTCGTGTAACACGTTGGGCGGACACTCTCATTAATTCCATTTTGATCAAGTGATTCCCCCATCCCCCGCCACATGGTGTTCTGCTACAGTTTCACTCAGAAGCCACTGCACTTTGGCCAGATCCCGTCATATTATTTCATAAAACCGGTATCTCCAATCCAAAAACCTTTTATTTATCAGAGACTGCGTTTTTAAAATCATTTCCTTACCAAACATAAAATGTATGATGTCACGGTGACTGGCCGTATACCGCTCTCCCAATCCTGCCTGAAATATGCTGACTGACTTCATTGCCCACAGTGAGGCACATCACTGCCCCACCCATTGCTGTATCTGCTCCTTGACGATACAAGGAGCTTTCTGGAATAAATTTCAAGGCATCTGTCCCCTCTTAAAACGTTATCACGGCCCTAATTAGTGCTTGGAAATGAAATGCCTGTGTATAATAAACCTATTATTGTTTTTACACACCTCAGTAAATTGGCTTTATATCTGCTCCTGTACTTTATTTTATCTGGGGATCTATAATATGTCCCTAGCAGTGCCTCTGCCATGGTTTTGATCCTGTGCTCTGACCACCAAGCCCCATTAAAAGATCTTTCTAAGATATTATCCCTCCTTACTGTAGTAACCGACTCCATAACTAATAATGCAACACCACCTCCTATTTTACCCCTCTCCTGTCCTGCCTATAGTTCTTGTACCACAGCATATTGAGTTGTCAGCCCTGACCTCCCTCAAATGAATCTCTGTAATGGCAACAATGTCACATTTCCACTTGCCGTCTTTTACCCTTATCACATCTGCCTGTCCGATAATATTCCCAGCATTAAGGTAAAGCACATCCACCCTGGAATATAACACCTGGAATACGCTGCACCTTGGAGTTCTTCAATCAATCAGTGTACCTTATTAAGCTGCCCAATTCATGAACCAAAACTGTAACTTGGGGCTGAATGAGTATTTGTTAAAATGCAATTTAGTTGTTAATAAATTTATTAATCTAATGCAATTTTCCAGAACCGAGCAGTCTGCTCCACATACAACGAGTTTCTGCTGATGAATTCCCTGCTCAGTGTGCAGATGGGACAGCCATCAGTAATAGGGAAAATGAGGATGGCAGATGCTGGAGATCAGAGTCGAAACGTGTGGCACTAACAACGAACAGTCAGTCAGGCAACATCTGAGGAAGAAGAGAGTCAAAGATTTGGGCATCACCCCTTCATCAGGAGCGCATTCATGCCTTCCCATATTTTTCATTCCATGGTTCACAGGATATTGGGAACCATGCATGCTAAGTGAAGCAGCACGGTATATAGGCCTGAAATGGAAAGCAGTCAATCAGTTGGTTGGACAGGGAGTAGACAATTTCAGGCGAAGTACAGACTAATTGAAATACAAACATAAGAATAGATAAATCCCCTGGGCCAGAGGAGAAAACACCCTAGGTTGCTACAGGAAGAGAAGAAAGAGATTTCTGCGCCTTTGGCGATGGTCTTTGCGTCCTCACTCTCCATTGCGGTAGTGCCAGATGATTGAGGGTGGAAAATGTTACTCCCTTGTTCAGGAAAGGGAATTGGGATAATCCTGAAAATTACAGTCCAGTCAGTCGACATCAGTATTGGGCAAAGTAGTGGAGAGGATTCTGGGAGACAGACTTTATGATTACTTGGAAAATCATAGCTTGATTAGAAATAGTCAGCATGGTTTTGTGAGGGCCAAATCATGCCTCACAAACCTTATGGAATTCTTTGAGGATGGGATCAAACACATTGAAGAAGGTAGAGCAGTGGATGCGGTGTGCATGATTTTAACAAGGCGTTTGATCACGTTCCCATTATTGATTCATTCAGAAAGTAAGGAGGCTTGGGATACGGAGAAACCTATCTGTCTGGATACAGAATTGACTGGCCCATAGAGACACAAAGTGGTAGTAAATGGGAAGTACTCCGTCTGCAGCTCGGTGAAAAGTGGCGATCTGTACGATTCGGTTCTGGGATCTCTGCTGTTTGTGGTTTTTATAAATGATTTGGATGAGGAAGTGGAAGGGTTGGCTATTATATTTGTCGATGGAACAAAAGTCAGTAGAAGGTCGGTAGATTTGTGGATAGTGTGGAGAGCTGTTGTAGTTTGCACTGGGGACATTGACAGGATGAAGAACTGGGCTGATAAGTGGCAGGTGGATATCAACATGGAAAAGTGTGAAGTGATTCATTCTGGAAAATCACTTTTGAATGCAGAATACAGGATAAAAGATAGGTAGTTCTCCTCAGGTCCACAACAATTCACCCTCCTGTCTAGGCGCCTTTCCCTGCCACCACAGGAATATAAGACCTGTGTTCACACTCCCCCCCCCCCCCCCCACCCCAGGCCCTAAAGATCCTTCCACATCCATCAAGGTTTCACCTGCAGTTCCACACATGTCAGCTACTGCATCCGTTGTTCGTAATGCGGTCTTGTATACGTTGGGAAGATAGGACCTTTACTCGTAGAGCACTTCAGAGAACATCTCTGGGACACCCGCACCAACCGACCCTACTGCCCCGTGGCCCAATGCTTCAACTCCCCATCCCACTCTGCTGAGGACATGCAGGTCCAGGGCTTCATCCATCGCCACTCCCTTTCCACCTCATCTTCGACCTCGGGACACTCCAACCCCATGGCATCAATATGGATTTCACCAGTTTCCACATTTCCCCTCCTCCCAACTTATCACAGTTCCAAACTTCCAGCTTAGCACGGACCTCATGACCCGTCCCATCTTTTTATTCAAAGTGGAAATGGATCTTTTTAGATTTCCCACAGAGTGGAAGCAGGCCCTTTGGCCTAACAAGTCCGTACAAAACCTCTGAAGAGTAACCCATTTCTCTCTGACTAATGCACTTATAACTATGGGCAATTTAGCATGGACAATTTACCTGGCCTGGGCATCATTGGACTGTGGGAGAAAACCAGAATACCCGGAGGAAACCCATGCAGACATGTTGGACAAATGTGCAAACTCCGCACAGAGAGTCGCCTGAGGCTGGAATCGAAACTGGTCCCTGGCACTGTCAGGCCCCAGTGCTCACCACTGAGCCACCGTGCCCACCTGTCCATCTTCCTTCCCACCTACCTGCTCCACCCTCGCTCCGATGTATCACCCATTACCCACACCTCCATCCAACTATCGCACTCTCAGTTACCTATCCCTAGCCCCAACTCCTCCCATTTATCACTCCACCCTCATGGATCCCATTTTTATTGCTGATGAGGGGCTTTTGCATGAAACATCGATTTTCCTGCTCCTTAGATGCTACCTGAGCTGCTGTGCTTTTCCAACTCCAGCCTCACGAATCTAACTTCCAGCATCTGCTGTCTTCGCTTTACGTCTCCACTCAGTGCCTGTCAAGGTTGCAGATGTACGGAGTCTGGGAGGTAGGCCAGATGTCATCACCGTAAGTAATTTGTGTGGTGTGCTTCTGACACTCCATGTCCACACATCTGCTCTCTGGGCCGGGTCTGAGTGAAAATGAATTTGTAAAGCATGGTTGCTAGCCAATCATTGATGTCTAATTTGGACAGCATTTGTATTTACACAGAGACCATGATAGCCTGGTGGATAGTTCCCCCCCGCCACCCCCCCCCCCCCCCCAACCAAGGTGGATACCAAATGATTTGTTGTGAAATAATTCTTGAATGACTGCCCTGAATCACGTGGTCGTGCTCTGGATACATTTAGGTGCAGGCCAGGATCTCACTAAGTGCCACAGGCAGATGTGAGGTTCAGGTATGAGGTTGACTGAATTCAGATCCTTTTAAATCTATTTTCAACGAAGCTTATTATTACAAGGTGATGAGTTTATTATCCGAATATTTGCTATGTTTCATGAATTGCGCAAAAATAAGATGTAAAGTATGATTATTCAACCAAATAATAATTACATCATCTCTGAAAACAATGAGTTTGATATTATATTTATGAAAAAAAAATACAAGCTCCTGTCAACATTTAATGATTCAAAAATAAAGATGGACATTTTATTTTATTTCGAACAAAGAATATGCTATCTGACTATGGACGTAATTACAATTACATACTCATTGTCGGTATTCAAATAAATACATTGTCACACCAACATTTGGAATGTGCTTGGCGTCTGACCGATTGCATATTCAGACTGAGAAAATAATTGAATAATCATAAATAAAAAGCATTCTTATATATTTAAATAACAATCTGTTTAATTTCTCACTTTAATGTACGAGCATCAGCTATTTATCAACAATTGAGAAATGACAATAATTCTAAATGCACTGTGAATGTTAACTTAAATAAATGATTTGTGCTATGACTTTGTAGTGAACAATAATTTGAAATCTTGCATTTAACTTAAATAAATGATTTGTGATATGACTTTGTAGTGAACAATAATTTGAAATCTTGCATTTTTTAAAAGAATGAATGGCATTTAATGCAACATTTGGTTAATGATATAAAACAATGAACACATTTCCGTATGTGCCAAAGCAAAGAAATATTTGTTTTAGTAATTGGGATATAAGATTTAAAATACTTAATGTGCTGAGTAATCATTAGACTTCATCATCAAGCTGACATTGCAATACTTGCATTTTAAATGGTTATGATGCAGCAAATATGATCAGATAATTGCCAGCATTTACAACAGGAAATAATCAGACACTGATGTTGACTTGCATCTGTTCATGATTGAATACAGAACTTTAATGGACAGAAGGAGGTTATTGGGCCACTGTGTATGCATCAGCTCCGGAAATTTGCCACCCGGTCTCTGCAGCCCTTTACGTTCGTAACTTACAAATATATAATCCAGTTCCCTTTTGAATCTTCATTCGCAACTCTGCCAGGCAGAGCATTCTAAATTCTAAGAGATCTCTCAATAAAGAGGTTTTTCCTTATCTCACTCCTCGCTCTTGTGCTGACAATCTTGAAACTAGGACTCCTTCGACGCTGAAATGCCAACGAACAGAAACAGAGTATCCGTATTTTCAGCTGCCATTTTTTTCCATAATTTTGAGCCCTGCAATAATCTCACAGCTTTGTCCGTTCTGCTTAATGAAGAGTAATCCGAAATGTTCGCATCCCACCTTTAACCAGTTCGTTCATTCCAGTTGTCATTCTGATTATTTATAAGGTTACTGGGTATACTTCTACAAAGTAATGCGGTGTTTGTGTGTCTGTGTGTGTTCATGTGTGCATTTGTGTGCATACGTCTGTCTGTGTGTGCATGCGTATGTGTGTGTGTGTGTGTGAGAGAGAGAGAGAGAGAGACAGAGAGAGAGAGAGAAAGAGAACAATCCGCTGGAATGCCTGAATTGATCCCAGTGCCACGTGGAAAAGTGGTAATGATTAGGCAGGTGGTATAGTTTGACATGTGGTTAAAGACCTAGTACAGGGGTGAGGCTTTCAATTTTTGGATCATTAGGTTCTCTTCCAGGGCAAGTGAGAGCTTTCAAAAGTGGAAAGGTTGCATCTTAACTGGAGGAGCACCAACATCGTCATGTGGAGGTTTGCTAGTGGAAATTGGGAGGATTTAAACGAATAAACCAGGAGGCTAGGAACCAGAGCAGCTAGTCAGAAGCTGAGCAGAAGGTAAAGGTGAATAGGACAGCAGGCATGGCCAGTCTCATGACCATGATGAAGGATGGAACATGTCAATTCAAAATGTGAGTTGGAGATTGGAATACATCATAGAGATGAAGCGCATAATTATCAGGGATTAACAAATAAGGTTGGACAGTGTGGGGGATGTGAGGGAGCGAAATGTGTGAGATCAGGAAGCTAAAGTATGAGAAGGGAAAGACAAACCAATAAAACATATTTAAATACTTTGTACCTGAAAGCACAACGTTGTTGGAAAAATACTGATGAGCTGATAATAGGTACAGAGACAAATGTGTATGACCTGGTACAGATTGCTGAAAAATGGTTACAGGGAGATCAAGACAGGGCAGTGACATGTCCGAGGGCACTCACGTTTCTGGAAGGTTAGACAAGAAGGAGCAAGAGGTGAAATTGATGTATTGGTTAAGTATGATATCAAGGCTGCACGAAGAAATGATATTGCAGGACGAAACGGCATGTAAAACAGTCCAGGCGTAAATAAAAAGCAAGAGAAGAAATCTCTTGGGAAGAGTAATGTTCTGCTACTGTCCCCCCGAAGTATTTCTGAGATGGGAAATAATGACGGCTGGTGACAAGAGCACAACAGCGGGCTGAGCATGCATATTGACTCAATTAATCAACTTGGCAAAGGTAGCCTCGAAGAACAATTCGTAGACTGTATGAAGGATTGTTTTTGAGAGCAACATGTCATGCATTCAACCAAAGAATGGGTTACCTCAGATTTGATTTTATGTGACAAGGAAGGATCCTTTTGGAAGCAGTGTCCGCAACATGCTGTAGTTTCAAACTCAGATTGAATGTAAAAGGCAAGAGTCACATATGACGGTTTTAGTGTTGAGCAATGATAATTATATTGGGCTAAGGAAGGAGTTGGCTTTGGTGGAATGGCCAGGAAAAAGAAACAAAACTATCAAGGCCAGAACAGATAAAAAGAAAGGTAAAGATACAAGGAGATACTAAATAACCTCTCAATTCAAGTATATTGGTGAGTGGAAGATGAATTGCGTAATGGAGAGAAATCATCCATGATTTGACACGGAAATCAATAATAGCTTGAGGGAAAAGTCTCGGGCAATTAATTTTACACAAGTTAGTCATACTCTGGAGGACTGGACAAGGCAGGGGCGTAGTGGTGTTATCGCTGAACTGTTAAGCAAGAGACCCAGATAATGTTCTGATGACCTGGATTTTAACTCTGCCATGGTAGATGGTGGAGCTTGAATTCAAATGTGGAATTAAGAGACTGATGGTGATCATGAATCAATTGTAAGGGAAAGCTCATCTGGTTCACTAATGTCCTTCAACGAAGGAAACTTCCATCCTTACCATAGATTCATCATTCTCTGACTGAAGACCTTTCTCCTTATCTACGGTGTAAAAGGTCTTCCCTTAACTATGAGACTATGCCTTTGGGTCCTTTCCCTCCGAACAATGGAAGCATCTTTCTAACATCTACTCTGGCCAGGCATTTAGTATTCTGAATGATTCAATTAGATCCCATCATCCTTCTCAACTTCAACGAGTTTAATCCCAGAGATCTCATATGTTAGGCTTTTCATTCCTGAGGCCATTCCTGTGAACTGCCTCTGAAGATGCCCCGGGGCAGTACATCCTTCCTGAAATATGGGGCCCAAAACATCACACAATAATCCAAATGTAGTCTGATTAGAGCCTTTTAGAATCTCAGAAGCACATCCATGCTTTTATATTCAAGCCCTCTCAAAATAAATATCATTGTATTTGCCTTTGTGACCAGTCGTGCCATCTGAAATAATGAAATTATGATGGACAGTAACAAAATACCATGGAGTTACAAAAATGAACAATGCTTAAAGCATGCTGGGAAATGGATCCCGGCCTTGAGTAAACTCTCTGTGTTAATCCGTATGCTGCCGAATCCAGACAGGCTGCAGGTACCCACAGACGGTTTGTAAACAGACTTGACAACTACAGACCACGGAGTACAAACCTGGAGCTGAACTTGAATGGGACAATGGAATGTCTCCCTTGGGCCATCAATGTGCCAACCCTTCGTTAGGTCTGATTGATCAGAGTTATCCAACATGGTCATTCTGTTGACAAATCATTGCATATCCTCTCAAAATGAGGTGAAGTCACTGAAGAATGAGAATCACTGCAAAACCCCATTTAGCGCAGTAAATTAAGAATAACCACCAAAGCAGAAGTTACCTCCAAGTCCATCGTAAGAAAGAGACATCAGCACGTGGAGCAAGGCAATATTCTGTTGGAGTGGTATATGATCATACAGAGTTAGGTTAAAGCAGATGGTAGTTGGTAGTGTGTTTCGTCACGTTACAGTACAATTTATTGTACTAATATTAATTGAGTTCAATAAACAGATGTTGTTGTTTATGAGTAGACTCACAGTTCTTTGGTGAATGCAAGACTTTAAAACACACTGTGTTGTGATATAAAAGTTTCCTAACAATTGGTTCACCTGCAAATTTACCTTGAGAAAACCTTGGTCGAGAACTCGCAAGTCTCTTTGCATTTCAGACTGAAGACTTTTCCCGAATTTAGAAAATAGTCCATTCCTATATTCTTCTTACCAAAGTGCATGACCTCACACTTACCCCCATTGTACTCCATCTGCCACTCCTTTGTCCACACTCCTAACGTGTCTAAACCCTTCTGTAGCCTCTCCACTTCCGCAATGCTACCTGTCTCTCCACCCATCTTGAGATCATCTGAAAAGTTACCAGAATGCCCTTAGAACATTCATCTAATTTACAAAGTAAAAAGTCGTGGTCCCAACACTGAGCCTTGTGGAATATCACATGTCACTGGCTATAATACTGTCATGATCATTTTTATCCTCACTCGCCGTTTTCTGCCTTTTAAACCTTTGTTGTTTCTCAATTCCACCCACACAGATTCTACACAATCTGTCCATATTTCAGTGATGGGAACTGAGTGATGGGACTGCAAAATACTTTAGTATTGTCGCTAATTTATGGCTTGGACATGGACTAAATATATGACATTTTCGATTCCACTGAACTGTGGCGTCAACCTATGCCTTTGTCGAAATATTCTGTTTGCATTATGAAAGAATATAAACATGTGAACCTGCTTGAGAGGACACAGACAATTTTAAAGGTTTGTATTCTTCCATCATACAAACTGAATATTTGGTCAAAGACATCGGCTGCCGCCACATTCCAATGGAATTGACAATGTCATTTTTTTTTGTTTTTATTTGGATATGAATAATACACGAGTTAATAAAGAGATAAAACTTGATCAAATGAACAAATATTGCTGTATGGAGTTAAAATGGAAAATGTGTCTGTGTTCAAATATGTTGGAAGTTTAATGGAAACGCACGAATTATTTAAATGAAGACATTGAATTGAGGCACAGAGGAATCAGGCACCTGGATCACACAAAAAAGGTTGTGTATATCAAGGTTTTAGAGAGGCCAGACAAATGTTGAAACTTTTTTGAAACAGAATTCATTCAGAATAGGAAGAATTTTCTACAGTTTTACAGGGTACTGGTGAGACCACATCGAAAGAGCTATGGTCATAGTGACATGTAAAGCAGTCCAGAGAAGATACTTTCAACTGACTCCTGTGAAGAATTGTATTTCAGGAGGAAATATTTACCAGACTGGCCCTGGATCTTCTGGAGTTTAGCTGGACAATATGTGATCTTGTTTAAGCTCATAATATTCCGAATAGTCTTTTTAAGTTGAATTCTGAAAGGATACTTCAGATTGTATGAGAGATTACAATAAGTGGATGGAAAGTAAAACTGAAGAATATCTCATTTAATAAGACGTGTGTTGTTTCAGCCCTCTCAAAGTAATGTGTATTTGTGAAACTCTCTTCCTAGAGAGTGATGAAGGCGAGGACATTTAATATTCCTGAGGCAGAGGCAGGCAGACTCTTGACTAAGAATGACACAGTAACGTTGTAAGGGCAAAGAAGGAACACTTACGCCTGATGCTCGCTTCTACTTTTTGTTGCCTTCATCTTCCAAAAAATTAGCAGATTATTCTCATAAACATGAAGAGTTTTTCTTTCAGACTGATGGGCACAACTTTCCAAATGTGTTTTTTTAAACAAGTGAAAAACCCCTTTGAAACTACTTTAGAAATTAGATAATGTGGAATAGATCTCTTCGAAGTGCAGCTTCCTTTCAGTTGTTGTTGTGAGGTGAGTTTCGCTAGCAAAGCCACCGATCCGTTGCCTATGTTTAATTTCCACTCATAATGTGTTAGTGAACCCCAGTGGACCTCGTGGTGCAGGAACAGTAACATTTTTGTTTCAGAGACAGTTGCAGGATTCGGAACAAGTGACAGTGAAGGGACAATGCTTTCTATTCAAGTCAGAATGCAACGTGACCTTGGAGACTATATTCTTCACCAAATGATGCTCACAAGCTATTGAAATGGTGAGACTCTTTTCTGTTTTCAAGAATTAAAGTGATAGAGTCTTATGGCACACAAACAGGCCATTCAGCGCAACATCTCTGCACCAACCAGAAAACACCAAACTACATTAATGAAAGTTACGTCAATGTGCATGGCCGACTCTGCTCTGGCATTTTGTCCTCATTCAGCTGCTGATTAAATGCTGCATTAACTTGTGTTATTCGTGACCTGGGCTGTCAGCTGGCCTTTTATTTCGATGTATTTACGAAATGGTGTCTGCAAATGCATCACACTATTTCAAAGTCCGCAACAAGCTCATAAGATCAGTAAACATCGTCACATTGTTCAATTATTATTAGGAAATTGGATCATTCAAAAATTCATTAGGGATTTTAACGGAGCTCCTCCAACATTAATTGCCGTTGAGCAGTTCCAGTCAAGTTGGTGTTGGTCCACCCAAAGTGGCTGTTAGGAGGGAGTGCCAGCTGTGCATGTCATCTGCCAGTTCAGCTGAGAATAAGTATTACTGGTGGTGGAGGTAGTGTTAAACAAGCTGCGATACTGTGATGAACAGCTGGCAGAGGGTGGTGCTTCATGATATATCATGGAATCGTATAAGAAAGAAGATGCCTATCCAAATCGGGCACCATCAAGTGTTAATGCAAGTTCTTTGCCAAATTTGTACGGTTTCCTTCCTCAACCACCCTCACAGGCAATGCATTCCAGAAGCATATCACCCTCTGGGTTCAAAACAGATTTCACAAATCATCGCTCAATCTCTTGTGTTTCACTTTAAACGTGTATCCCCTTGTATTTAACCGTTTGACTAAGGGCAACAGCTGCTGTCTGTTCCCTCTGTCTATCTCTCTCATGTTGTTATACACCTCTGTCAGGTTCACCCCATATCCTTCTCTGCTCCAAAGTAAAGCTAAAGCAAATCTAGCCTATTTCCATGGTTTGAGTACTGTCTTGTTTTTTTACTTCATTCAAACTGCAGCATCTCACATATTGCAGTGTTAAGTTTTTCGGTCATTGATGTGGCCGTTTGAACAATCCTTTTGTACCCTCCTGTAACCTAACACTTTCGTTCTCACTGTGAGCCATAGGACAGATGTCGAAGGTCGTTTCTTTACTCAGCGAGCAGCAGGGGTGTGGAAAGCACTGCCTGCAACAGTAGTAGACTCGCCAACTTTAAAACCATTTAAGTGATCATTGGATAGGCACATGGATGAAAAATGAAGGAGTGTAGTTTAGATGGGCTTCAGATTAGTTTCATCGGTCGGTGCAACATATGAATTCAGAATGGTCTGTACTGCGCTGTAATATTCTATGTTCTATATGTGCACAACCCAGTGATTGAAATACTTATGTAGCATACTATTCTTTCCATTTGAAATAGCCCTGTTCACATTCATCGAATGTATGTAGTGTGGAAACAGGTCCTTGGATGAGTAACCTGACCAGACCCATTCGTCAATCCCTCCCCACCCGCCACCGATATTGAGCCCTCACTATTGTTCCTAACCTGCACATCAGTGAACACAATGAGAAGATTAGCTTGGCCAATTCACCTCATGTGCACGTCTTTGAACTGTGGGATGAAATACATGAAGACGTGGGGAGAATATGCAAACTCCACAGAGATTCGCCTGAGGTTGGAATCGAACCAGGCCCTAGCACTGTGAAAGTGTAGCGCTAATCCCTGACCCACAGAGCCACATCAGCAACCAGCATTCTGTCTCATTTTGGTTGCTTTGCTTTGCATTTCATTCTTTCTGTCAGAAAGCGTAATGGTGTCTGGGGGAATATCGTTGTCTTCCCCTCAAATCTCCACAACTACTGCTCCCATTCCTTTCTGTCTCCTAACTAATGTTATTTTCATTCTGTCCCTGGTTCATTAATCCAGGGGTTTTAATGAAACAGATCTTTGTACATTCCGTTTTTTTTTCTTTGGACTGAAGTCAAAAAATGTAAATCTCACAGTTTTAAAGCGAATAAAACAGCAATAAGATGCTTGTCGATTAAAAAAAACCCCGAAGCGTAACTTGTGTGTTGACATTACAGCGTTGCCTTCAGATAGCAGTCAGAGTCATGTCCACACCTATCCAAACTTTCTCTGTACGTCAACAGCAACTCTGTCCAGCGACAATCTTTTGGTTGGCAGTTTTTCTAGCGGAGGAGAGAACAGCACAATAACAACAACTTGATTGTGTGATTTTTGGGGCTGCAAGCCATTACAACATTGTACATGAACAGCACAGCAGAATCAGCTAACCTGCAAAAAGAAAACATCCGTCACTCCCACCCCGCCCTCACCTCGCCACCGACTTAGTAAGAGAAATTAATGTCTGGAGATGTGGACAATAACTAGAGATTTCGACATCCAATCCATTCCAGTTGTTAATATGAGCTGCAAGTTCAGTAGTGAAAGGGTTAAGTGGAAATGTTTGTTCAGTAACTGTGATTAATGTTTGCCTCCATGGATTCAACTGTGTCAATAGAGGCTTTCCCTCGCCTATTAGTAAGGGACTTCTTTCGGTGCCTTATCCCCATGGTAGCAGCAGATACGCCACCTCCGACACTAGTGGAGTCAGCAGCTACAGAGACAGGGAGAAGAGAGATCAGAACCTGAGAACAACAGACTGGAAAGTTCCAGTCATGGATCATAACCTGAAAACATTAGACTGGAATGTTACAACAATGTACAGGAGTTTATCCGATGGTCTTTTCTGGTTCTCCTGGTCTCGGTCAACATTAACAGAGCAAATATACGGTGTACTGATGATTATTCAGTCAGGTTATTATGCCATCCTCGCTATTGTTGGTGTTCCTGGTAAGTTTTTCCAGCTCTATCTATTTATTAATTATATAAACCAATGTTCAACTTCATTGTTTTTGTTTTTGTTATCTTTATCTGGTAAAAACAGAAAATACTGTATTTAGTTTAATTATAAATTCCACTCATTCTCCACAAATTTCAGACATCTTCCTCAAAAACATCTGACACAAAATTGTGAGGAACCTTTTTGCGTTGAACTGATGTATGTCTTGGTATTGGCTCCATCACCAAACCTGCCCATTACACGCTTCATGATACCCTGAGTCTGCACCATTGTGTCAGTGCTGTTGCTGAATTAGCCATTATCTATGCCTTGATAAAGGTCAGATTTTAAAGATGCAGTTCTCTTCTCGCCACTGCTCCAGGTACGAATAGATCGATTACAAACTTGTAATGTCTCTAAAGTGAAGTTCATGTGTCAGAGTAGTATTGTCGCTGGATGGGTAATGCAGAGGCACAGGTCAGAATACTAAAGATACTGTTTCAATTCCTACCACAGCTGATCGCAAGACTTAAATTCAAATGACAAGAATGTAAATAAAAACAAATGCACGAACTGTAACCATAAAACGAGTAGAATTTTGTCTAAAAATCTACCTGTTTCACTGATGTCCTTTGCTAAAGAAATCTAGCATCGTTATTTGGTGTGAATTGAGAGAGTTCAGACCCACAACGATGTGCTTGGCTCTGTAATGAGTTGTGGAATGGTCACACTTAAGGACAATTAGTGATGGCCATCAAATGCTGTCCTTGGCAGTGGTGATGACATCCCATCAAATCCAAAAAATAAACATTAATTCAAACAAAGAAAGCTACTGAAGATCTAAAACAAATAGACACAAAGTTTGGAAACGGAACAGGGTTGCCAGTTTCTGTTGAAAGAAAAACAGAGTTAACATTTTGAGTCCACTCACCATGCATCAGATCTGAAAGCATGTGGGAAATAGTTAATTTGTGTTGGTCGAGTGAGGTGCATGTACGGAGAAATAGAGAGATAGAGCAAAATAATCAAACAAAAGAATTGTTGATAATCAACTGGAACGGAAATAAAAGGTGATATTAATCTCGTTGTTTTTTTATCTTTCCCATATTCCTGAGTATCAAGCCTATCTATCCAAGTCCCTGCTTAAAACGAGGTACGTCCCCTCTGTCTCTCTTCCCTGAGTATGGTCATCTCCTTTTCTTCAATAATGGGACATGTGTGTCACTGGCTGGGCCAGTATATATTTCACTTTCCGGATTGCCCATGAGAAGGTGTTGGTGAGCTGCCTGCTTGAACCAATGCAGTCCAAATGCTATAGGCTGCGAGTGCTTAGATCTGTCTGTTTTCATTTCTTTGAGATCTTGTAGTGATATAACTGAATGGATGGCTTGGCCATTTCAAAGTGCAATTGAGAGTCAATCACATTGCTTTCGGTCTTGTGTCACATGTAGACCTGACCACGTGAAGATAACAGATTTCCTTCCACGAAGGACACAAGTAGGTCAGGTGTTTGCTTTTATTTGACAATTGAAATCTTCATTAGATTGTTAACCCAAATACTACATCGAATTCAAATTCCACAATCTGATGAGGCGGGATTCATGTCCAGGTCTGAGTCATTAGCTGGGCCCCCGGATTAATAGTCTGGAGACAATAGCACTAGACCATTGCATTCTCAGCATCTACACTGGTAATGGTAGTGTTGCTGTTATTGTGACTGACGTACAGAATTTTTTTTCAGTTACATTGTCAACTACTTCCATGGAGAACAGAACCAGTAATATTTCAGCTCACAGCGACTGTGCAGAGCTGCAATGGTTTGTCAGCCAGGAATAGAAACTGAGGAGAAAAAGTCATTTCTAAACTCTGAGTGGGTGTGACATGTGTACAGAGGTTTGACTTGTACCCATCACTGCAAAGTGAGTGGAGGTTCTCCGGATTGTTTTCTTGGGTTTGTGTTATCAGCTACTGCAATGACTTAGGGAAACTTGAAGGTCTGTTGTCACTACTCTGGACAAGGTTTGGGCACTGCATTTTGAAGAGAGTCTGGGTCTGCAGAGACTGCATAGGAAGGAGCAGGATACCACACTATCCTTTCTGAGATTTCCACAAATATTTCCCAATGTTGTACCTTCCCATGTGCAAAGTGTGAAGCCAGTTAATTTCAACAATGAGGTCACAGAGCTGTGATAACTCCATCAGCACAAACTATAGTCTCACACCAGGGAGAGGACATGACTCAAAATGCCCATCAACTGTTTTGATTCTGGAACTTTCCAGGCAGGAGTCGGTGAAGCATCCACTTTGCCAGAGTGCGATCCTCTACTCACAAGTTTACAGAGGCCATCTCCTTCCGGTGAGGTGAATATGTTGCTTCTGTCTCCACAGAGGAAGGAAAAGAAAATCTTCCCGTAATGTTAGGGTGAGTGGCAAAAATGTGGAACTGCAAGAAGTTAGAATTATCAAAGATGAAGTACTGGGAAAAAAACAAAGCTCATTGTATTAAATGTTGGTAAGTTGCTGGACTAAATGAGTTATGAATTGAGAGGGTTACAGAGTTAGGGCTGGAGAGTTGTGCTTGCCAGGTAGCTCTTTCAGGAGCAGGTACAGAATGAACTGATTCTGTACAGTCAATTCCTTAACTCTTTGAGGGAGGGCAAAGTTTGTCAAAGCTTTTTATGTTATGGAAAGGATACTGCAGACTTAGAAGTAACTACAGTGACCACAAATATTTAAAACAGAATACTAACTGATGAATAAATCGATCTCAGATGTGAGGGAAAATATTAGATTTTTTTAGTAATTCACAATAACTATATCCTTGGAGAATAATGATATTAATTAAGGAGTTAGCCTAGATTTTAGAAAGGGAAATCGTTTTGATAAACCACCTGGAGTTTATGGAGGATGTTGATTGTGACATCGACAAATGAGAACCAATGGGATCAGTGCATTTGGATTTTCAGGAGGCTTTTGACAGGAAAGGAAGAATGTTAGAGTCCTTGTGTAAGTGGTGAATATACTACATGGAAATGAGAATTGGATAATGGGGGGAATACAGAGAGTAAGATTCTGCTCTGGACTAAAGACCATTGCTCAAAAGGCTCACATGTATCAGTGCTTAGAGAACGGCTGCTCACAAGGCAAAGAAATGATTTGAATATCAGCAACAAATACAGTCCTTTTCGTTTTGTATTTATTAGAAAACTAGAGATTGGGAACTGCAGTTATCACTTGCACAATCCACACGAGGCAGCAAGTAATCAGGGCAGTAAATGGCATGTTGTCCTTCATTATAAAATGATTCAACTGTTGAAGTAAATTCATTTGCCTGCAGTTGTAGAGTGTTGCTTGATCAGTATTTAGGCCACTGAGTACAGATTCTCTCTCCTTTATAAGGAATGATTTCATTGCAACTGAGATAGTGCAAAGTAGTTTCACCAGACTTATTCCTGGGATGATGGTACCGTGAGGAATGTGTGAAGACAATGAATGTTTAATCCGTGGCGCTGAGAGCGAATAACAGTCTTTTACATATAAACTTGAAGATTAGTCACTAACACTCGTATTGTCAAGACAAAGACAGTGATCATGTGAAACGTCATGTGATCATGACGTTTTCCCATGATATTTGATTCCCAATAGTTCACATCCCTGCCGCGGACCCCCATGTTGGTTGAGAGGCAGCTCCAGGCTCTGAATGAACTCTCACAGTCTCAATATGCAATAGGTGTGTGAACCTGCACTGTTCAGAAATCTGTCAGCAGCCAGATCTGTCAGGAATACCGTATTCATGAAGGATGTAGCCATTCCCACCAGTTTCTAGTCTCCATAAAAACACCAGTCTCTCTTCTCGGAGACAGAAGCTATTTAGTTGCGACTTGACACGAACCATCCACCTTCCTTTCTCACCTTCAGTAAACCAAGTTAAGTAACAGGTGCACCACTGGCAATGGATCCAGGAGGAACAACATAGAGCTGTTTACCTGTGTAGTCGCTGCTTCACTGTTTGTCATGTTGGGGCATGAATGACATCTTCCTATTTCTGCATAATTGAGTTGACAGGTGATTGGCCTCGTCCTGCTCACATGGAAGAGGCTCAACGACCTGACTTGGCAACTCATGTCTCCTGTTGAATACCTCGATGTTCTGTCCACACTCCTTCCCTCCTTGTATAACAGGCAGGAGGAACTGAATGGGCTACCCCTGTTCTTGTCCAATAGTTTCAGTAGGTTGAATACATTCCATTGCAACCAGCTTGAGGTGCTGATTGAGCTCCTCTTATTTAAATGTGGGACTAGTTGGACAGCTACATGAATGTTACCTTCACTTTAGCAACACAGTTTCGATGCTATCCAGGCATTGCTGCACATGGACATGGACTGCTTCAGCAGTGGACAGGTGACAAATTATTCTTAACAATCTTCAGTGAACATCTCCCACTTCTGACCGTCCGATGTGGGAAAGACGTTGACGCAGCTGAAGAAAGCTACCTTGAGGGTGCGCCCTGAGATGTCCTGTGACAGAATGATTGATCCTCACCAACCACAAATATCTTCCCTTGTCCTCTGAATGCATCTAACCAGTGGGGAGTTTACAATTCGTTCCCATTGCATTCAATTCTGTTCGGGTTCCTTGATACCATCCACAGTTAAACCCTGTCTTGATATCAGCGTCAGTCACTCTTACCACGTCTTCATATCTTTTATTCATGTGTAAAGGTCACGGTGTGTTTGTGAGGGGCGTTTCCTTCTCACAGGGGTTAGTGACTGTTAGGACTTCTGTATTCCAGAGAGGTGGGAAGGTAGATCACTAAGATGTTTGGAAGGGGGCACAATGGATATTTGAGGCATCAGAATATTGAGGGCTGCAGGGATTGAGCATAAAAGAATAGTTGAGGATTTTGCAGATTAGCTATGATCATATTGACGGGAAAAAAAAGACAAGAAGGGCTAAATGACCTATTCGTGTATATGACCTTCTCTCATTCTGTTACTGGGAAGTTATTTTCCTGGAAGTTCTGTTATTGGTTGTTGCAATCAGGGAGACCAGAGGATTTTGTGGGCCATCGCTGGGTGAGGTATGGGCGCTGTATTTAAAGTGAATCTGGATCGGCAACATGACCAACAAATGAAGACAGTTCTGTAAAGACAGAGGAGTGAGATGCTTCACTCCCCACCTACCCTTTCTTTCCCCAAGAATATTTTCCAACGCCATGTCAAAATGTGTGTGACAGTCTTCATTGCTTGAATGGTTTCCGCTGTTTCTGTGCACCAGGTTATTGGGGTAAATGGCCTCCGACTGTTGCTGTCCAGTAGGTTTGAGAGGTTCAATGGAACATAGGAACATGGGACATGGGACAGTGGAGATGGGTTGGCCATTAGACACTTTGAGCGTTCTCCACCAGGCACTAAGATTGTGGCTGATCAGGCTGTAATCCATTGTCCTTTACTACCCGATATCGTAGTTGCGTGGCTTTGAATAAATGCAAACACACAAGCACCACAAACTTTTGGGGAAGACCATTCCAACTCAAAAAGCCTTTTGTGAATTTCTCCTCATCCCTGTTCAGACTTGGCATCGAGATGTCTCTGTTTCAGTTTCTACTCCAGCTCCTCCATTGGTCATGACACATGTTAAATGTGACGAGGTTGGTGACATGACCAATGATGTAGTTCTCAGACCAGGTTTCTTTGTTCGGGACAAGTCAGGTAGATAGCTTAAACTTGGAAAGGTAATTTACCAAAGTAAACTTACTCAACCTATGATGTAAAGATACATGACAAGCAGTGTGGACAAATATGAACTTTAATATTTATCTTTCAATGTATACTGAGACGCAATTTGTATACACAGAAACGTGCACATACACAGACACAAACACTGAGACTCTGACAGTGTCACATACACAGGTGACAACAGACACACACATACACATGCATGAAAACAAACAGAAAGACCACTCTGCAGAATATCAGTTTGAAAGAGCTTCTCGTAGCAAAAGTTAAATTCAAGACAAAAGGAAATATTAAATTGTATTCTGCATCTGAGGTCATTCTGTTCACACAAGCTGCTGTCAATCAGATTTCTTCCTGGAACATTTGGATTTGGTTGAATTCCCTTTGCTTCTGGCAGTGTGGAGATTCCAATGAAGCTTCAACAAGAATCCTTCACAAATGCTAAAGATGAATTTTCCCCTCTAATACGTTGCTGTGAGAAGGAAAAAAACAAACGAAGGAAACAATAAGCCGTGACTTCTCTAGCAGGTTGCAATTTCTCCAACTTTTAAATGAAATATGCAATAATGTTATCTGACCACCTAATTGGACCATGTGAAGCCTCGTTTAACATGCTTGGGACTTTACGAATCCGTCCCTGTTCCCTGCTCCATGTCGGAGCAATTGATATGATGTCATTTGAAGATGCGTTTGGATGTGTCCTCATAATTTTGTCCAATAAATTCATGTCTTTGGGCTATCTGTGTCAAAATGAATACATTATTCTCTTAAATTTGAATCTTTAATTCTAGTTTCCCACACCAGAGGAAATGTCCATCAGCCAAGCACCTGATGCACTCTCCTCAAAATCTTATATGGTTCAGTATACAAATATCTCATTCTCAAACCTGAAGTGTTCTGGCCTTGTAGAGGTTTATAAAATCATGGGGGGCATGGAAATGGTAAATAGCCAAGGACATTTTCTGAGGTTTAGGGAGTCCAAAATTAGAGCTCATAGTTTGAAGGTGAGGGGGAAAGATTTAAAAGAAATAACAGTGGTAATCTTTTCTCGGAGTGTATGGAATGAGCCACCAAAGGAAGTGTTGGCAGCTGGGAAAATTACAACATTTAAAAACCATTTGACTGGATACTTCAATAGGAAGGGTTATGGGCAAAGTGCTGGCAAATGGGACCAGATTAATTGAGGACATCGGGTCGTCATGGACAAGGTGAACCGAAAGGTCTGTTTCTGTGCTGTATGACAGAAGAAGGCCTTCTTTCCAGGAACAAGTACATCTTTATAAAGTTTCCGAATCAATTTACTATATTTATTTTTCAGTTTAGGGAATCATAACTACCCGCAATACATCAGATGTGGCCTCAGAAAGCCCCTTTACAGATGCAGTAAAATATAGTGATTGCCTTTGTATGGAATAGAATAACCACTTACCACATCTGCATAATTACTTTGTGTGATACATGTACCAGGATGCACAAATCGCTTTGTACCACTGGGTTTTGTGATCTCTCTCCTTTTAAGTTGTTTACTGGTGTTTTACCCTTTTGTCACAGCATAAACTTCATTCGCGCAGGTTATACTCTTTCTGCTAAAGTTTTACACACTAACCTCCCCTGTCTCTACCCCCATTACAGACTCTCTATCTCCACTTGACATCTTATTGAATGAATGTCTTGGTGGCTGAGCTAATTGAGCTCCAATCCAATCAATCCCCACATCCAAATCATTGACAGGTTCGAAATAGTTGTTGATCTTGCACTGATATCAAAGGAACTCCACCACTTTAAAGATTTCCATTCTGAAAACAAATATCAATCCCTACTGTCTATTTCCTGATAGATACCCAGGGTTCCCTGTTCCTGCGGAGCAGCTCAGAACGGTTGGATGGCCTCCTCGTGTGATTTGTAATGTACTCAAATGGCTGAATGACTTTAGCATTTTCCTTTGTAAATCCTTAAAGGGCAAAGAAGTTCTCCTCGTGTCTTATTGCTGAGGGGTTGAATTGGATCTTCCTCTCCCTTTGTAACAGAATCGAGGATTTGAGTGAGAGAACAAGACATGGGTTCTGAAAGGCAGGTGGCCACTAAGCCCTTCGCGCCTGCTGCTCCATTTAGAATGTGCATTGTTGCTGTGACTGTAACTAAACTTCCCTTTCCTGTCTGTTCCCAATAAACGTGGATTCTTTTGTTCATCAATGATCTAGGAAACTCAATTTTGAATGTTTTTAGTAACCCAGTCTTCACTGCTGCTTGGGCGTGGGAACACAACCCAAAAGAGAAAGGAACATCCCTGTCTCAGTCAGAAATTCTTAAAATATGTCCCCATCAAACCAGTCACCACTCTTTTGACACAGGGACACAACAGTTAGAAACAGATATAGGCCATTCAAAACTCAAACTGTCCACATTTCCTTTAACAACCGACAATCAAATACTGACCAAATTTAGCCACAACTGAGGTTAGATGAACTCCAGATACCATAAGCTGACAAGAGTGTAGGAAATTGGAACATAGAACAGTACAGCACAGCACAAACCTTCAGCCTTCGATGTTGTGCCAATCTTTTATCGTCGTCTAAGACTAAACTAAACTTCATAACCTTCATTTTATTATCATCCATGTGTCTATCCAAGAGTTGCTTGAATGTCCCTAATGTATCTGTTTCTACTACCACCGCTGGCTGTGCATTTCACGCACCTACCACTATCTGTAGATAAAAAATTGTCTCTGACATCTCCCCTCAGGCTTCGTCCAATCACTTTAAAATGATACTTCCAGCGTGATAGCCATTTCCACCCCACTAATAAGTCTCCAGTTGTCCACTCTATCTATGCCTCATCATCTTGCACACCTATATTATGAAACTCTCACCCTTCTTCACTCCAATGAGAAAAGGCTTGCTCCCTTAGAAATTCTCCATAAGACATGCCCTCCTGCACAGGCAACATCCTGGTAAATCCTGTCTGCACCCTCTGGAAAGCTTCCAATTTCTTTCCGTAATGGGGCGACCAGAACTCAACACAATAATTCATGTGTTGTCTAACGAGGGCTTTATAGAGCTACAGCATAATCTCGCGGCTCTTAAACTCAATCTCCCTGTTATCGAAAACCAACACACCATACTCCTCTTAACACCCCTATCAACTTGAATGGTAACTTGGAGGTACCTACGGACGTGAACCCTAAGATCCATCTGTTCCTCCTCACGGCCAATAATGCTACCTTTGACCCTGTAATCTGCATTTGAATTCGATCTTCCAAAATGAATCACTCCAGAAAATATGAAATTAGAGCAGAATTAAGCCGTTTAGCCAATCGGATCTGCTGTGCCGTTTGATCACGGGTAAAATGTTTCTCAGCCGCATTCTTTTGCCTTCGCCAACTGATCAAATGGTTCCCTTGTTAATGAAAAACGTATTTATCTCTATCGTTAGTAAACTACGTTTGCTGTGTGCAGGAGTGTGCATGTGTTAGTGTGTAAGTGTTCATACCTGTGTCTATCTGCGTTGTGTGTTTAATGTGTCTATGTAATGTGTTAATGTGTCTGTGTTTGTGTGTATCTCTGTCTGCATCTCTGTTCAACGTGGTCTTTGTAGCTTTTAGGGTAAATACACTGAAATTAACACCAACACCCTCCCCCTTCCTCCATCTCTACTGTCTGTCAATGTTAAGTGTCGAGCCATACAATGCCACCCTCTGCTGGCCTCCCCTGCACAATGTTAGATTTTTTTCTCTCTCAGTGGGCATCAAATTCTGTGAATCTCTCAGATTGCACAGCTACTGGGGTTTTCAAATAACCCCTTTTTAAGCACAGAGCAGGTTTCGTCTGATATCTAGTGATATTGTTCGAGAGATATTACCAACATCACTGGGTCAGTTTCAGGACTTTTCAATCTTTTCTAACTTATAATTTGTAAGAGTGCACTACAAAAGTTTTCAAGTTAAAGAACGTGCAATAAACGCGTTATATCACCTTACAAATGTTTCGTTCGAGCTTGGTTGGATGCAGTTGCAGTGGAAATACTCTATTATGTACACTCTGTGAATAATCTTCCAAGACAAATCACTTCTACGTTGTAGTAGGAGCGCAGGCATTCCTCTACATGAACATTCTCCAATCTTAGGGTCCACAGTACAATTATGATCGTCCCTATTCCTGCGTATGGGTGTGTGCGCGTGTGTGTGGTGACGATGCTGTAAGTTTGGATGGTGCTGTGAGCTGGTTCCCTCCCAGACTGAAACTCTGTTGTGAGAAATTGAGGTCCGGAGATGCTGGAGATCAGAGTCCAGAATGTGGTGCTGGAAAAGCACCGAGGTCAGGCAGCTTCTGAGGAGCAGGAAAATCAATGTTTTGGTCCGGAGCACTTCACGAAGAATGCCGTCGATGTAGTAGAGTATGAAGGCCAAACGACTGGGCATTGCTTCACTTTAAACACCACAGAGGCTGACCTATCCGCTATGCACATGGATACAAACAGAGACACGCAAGTACACACACAGACGAATAAAGACATCGAAAGCCACACAGTAATGAATACAGACACACACACACGCACAGAAAAATTGATGCAGTCACACAGGTACTAATACAGACATACAGAGACACATACTGATACGCTGATTCACATGCACACACAGATACACTGTAATCAATACATACATACTATACACACACTGCTACACTGATGTTTATGCAGACATGGATAATCTGCCAGTATTTTTTTTTTCGTGTGGTGACATTCTCAATATTACATTTGCTATGTGTGCTGTGTGTCGATATTTCTATTTCACTTCAGGAAACCCTCTGCACCATCTTTATAGCTTCCACACCTTTTCTATGACAAAACGACCAGAACTAAACACAATGTTCCACGTGTAGTGTTACATCATGGCGATGAACCTTTCCGCTAATTAAACCAAACAGCCAGAAAAGCTCAAGTCGCCTCGTAAGCTGTTAAAATACGAGTGACATTCCCAAATTTCACATTTTAAGGATGAATTATATCAATTTATTTCTGAACTTTAAAAGTGAACATTGAACAACTATTCACAACTCTAAGCCCCTCTTTCTCTGAACCGATTGGTATCTCCCTCCAACTTTATAATAACATCATGTTCCAACAAGAAAAGCCCATATTAAAATTGCATCTACTTAATTTCAAAACCACCAGGCATCTGTCATCTCCACTCTTCTCCGTCTTTCAACTGAAGATCTTCCTGGATTGTCTTCTGAATTTTAGTGCAAGGATGTTTCATACAAAAACAGTATCTTTGACAGAGGGAGTTTTGCATGGCAGTTTCTCGCTAGATGGCAGTTACTCTCAGCCTAACTCGTGAACTGCCTGTTTCTATTATGCCCCTCAATATTACATCATCTCTTTGGTTGGATGTTGGCAAAACAATAAATTAAAAATCGATGGAATTCAGTATCCCGGGGCATAATTTAAACTAATTGGTTAAATTCGAATTGTTGTCAAAACAGCAACCAGTTTCACAGTCAAGCATTGCATGTTTTATCTTTTCCAGTGTACTCTGGGACTGCTAGCTAGTCATACAACAGGTGCTTGCAAGCTCTCAGTGGAGAACAACAGTCACTCTCTCTTAAAAGGTACTACACACAGCTTCAACTTAATAAAAATGGTTTAATCCGTGCTTAATAGAATTGAGGCACAACCTCACAACTCTGAAACTCAGTTCCCTAGCTTGTGAAAGCCAAGACAATATGCACTGAATGTGCCTACTGTGGGTAAATTTATCAAAAGTCTTGCTAAAATCCATATACACCACATCCATTGAACTACCTTCATAAATGTGCTTTGTCGTATCCTCAAATAGTTCAGAAGGATTCGTGAGGCATGACCTGCCCATCACAAAGTCATACTGACTATCTCAATCAAACGATGTTTTTTTTCACGTAAGCATAAATCATGTCTCTCAGAATCCTCTCCAATTCTTTGCCCGCCACTGTCGTAAGATTGATTGGTCCATAAATCCCGAGATTATCCCTATTCCATTTCTTGAACAAGGGAATAACAATTTGCCAATCTCTTTTCATTTGGCCTAACTCCAGTGCTCAGCGAGGATGCAAAAATCATTGCCAAATGCGCAGCAATCTCTTCTCTCGTTTCCTGTAGCATCCTTGCTTAAATTCTGTTTGGCCAAGAAGAATTACCTATCCTTGTGTTTCTCAAATTTTTCATGATATCCTCCTGTTCTAGCATATCACCCTGTTTCACGCTCTCCCCATAAACTTCAGAACGTCTTCGCTTTTACCTTAATCCTACCCACCAAGGATTTTTCATGCTTGCTTCTTGCTATCCTGAGTTCATTCTTCAGTTCCTTCCTGGCTAACATATAACCTTCTAGAGGCCTGTCTGATCCTTGCTTCCTCAACCTTAAGCAAACTTCCTCCTTCCTTTTGACTAGTTGTTCTACATCACTTGGCACAATTGAAGTTTGAAGCTGTAAATGGATGGGGGCTGCATATCCTGTCACTTCCAGCATGGGCTGCAAGTTTCCCCACACTGGGCAGTGATCTAACACAGTGTTACTGAACAATGTACTAGGGTGATGGACACAGCTCTACATGCTGGGAGGGTAACTGCTCCAGGTTTACAGATCAATGCACTGGGGTGATGTACACAACTCTACATGCTGGGAGGGTAACTGCTCCAGCTTTACAGAGCAATTCACTGTTATACACTGCAGAGCGCCCCATGGACTGGTGTGGTCTGCGCTGTCTGTGCAGAGTACAGGGTTGTATTGAGCAGTACACTCGCCTGGTCTGCACTGTGCTCCATGCTAAACAAATATCTCATCTGGATTATGGTGCTTGATTCTGTGCGGCGGATTAGACATCTCATATAACTGACCATTTGAGCTTATCGCTCAGCATATTTATTTTATGTTCTCATTCTTGTTACTGGACCCTGCCCCCAAAATCTGATATCTCCAGCTAGCCCTATTTCTCTGAGACGAGTCACGCTTATTCGATTTGTCAGTGAAGTTATCATCCAATTATAACATGAATATCCGTACTTCTGCGCCTTAACCTAGCAGTTAATCGTCATATCCCTGGATTCCCAAGGACATCATTATCAAGCTCAGAAACAATGTGCAAGATGTATGCGTGCGCTCTCCTGCATGTTCCGGCTGTTCCGGATCGCCCTTGACTCCTTAGTGTATCGAGAGTTGGCATTGTGAAGCCGTGTTTGTTGAGAATTCTTCCTCCCATGAGGCATCTAGGACACCAGACACAATGCTTATGGTTACAAAAAGGCCCTGAACAAAATAGCCAATAAGTCTGTGCCTACATGTTTCAAAAAGGGCCGCCACGTCCTATCAGAAAGTTCAATTTTCTGGTGCAAGTTAATTGTAAGGAAGACCAGGGGATGTGCTCCATAACTAACTTACACCACCCCGAGAATCCTGGGGGATTTTCCGGCACCCACCACATCAGAATGTTCTTCCTCGCACAAAATGAAAGGATACTAAACAATCTCTTCCCAAAGACATGTGATTCGGCGAACCCAAGAGGCGGAACATCAGATCTATCTTGACCTCGGTTCCCAAGACACCTTCCAAACACTCTCTATAGCGACCAAAAATCTACAATGTTTGTGCCGTGGCCACAAGCAATGAGTAAGAGTACCAACATCTGTTTTACATTTGGGCACTTTGGGGACGTTCCTGTCTTAAATTTGGCAAGCCACTCCGATGCCAAATAAACCCTGTGGAGTACCTTCAGTTGCATAGCTTGTGTCCTATTGCAAATCGAAATCTTCCAGACATTCTTCCAAATATTTGCCCACTCCTCTGGTGAAGATATCCACCCCCAGTTCCTGAACCCAAAATCCACACATCTGTTCGATGTCCTTTGAGACCCTACCTCCTATCACATGCCAGAAAGTACTGATCGAGAGTGCCCGTGGACTGAAGAACTCTCACCTCCATATTCGACTTATGGGGACTAACCATTAATGTAGTCATTTTCTGTATAAAAATCCATAATCTCCTCGATAGCTCATTTTTCAGGCTCAGCGGCTCGAAAGATGTCATGCCATCCCCGTCAAATAAGTCTCCCAAACAGGAAAATCCTCTGGACTCCCAAAGCCAAAAGCCAGCATCCAACAATCCTACAATGGGAGTAAAAGGGTAAGTTTTGTTTTGTAGATTGCCCTCACTTTGTTGCATCATTCTCCATGCTTTAACTGAGTTCAGGACAGTGGATTTCTACAATGGTCCGTAACAGTCCTCATCTTGTCCATGAACAACAGATTAATGTGCGGACATTTTGCCTGGGAGGCGTCGATGTCCAACCACATTGACCGCGGGTCTTGGCAAGCCCAATCAGCCACATAGGCTAGGAAGGAACTCAATTGGTATTTCTTAAAGTGTGTAAAATCCACATCCCTCAGACCGGCGGAAGCTGAAATAGGGTGAGCTCCATAAGAGGCCGCCCGTGATGCCAAATAAAAGATCAAAGCCGACTGTAAACCTCCGTATAGGCTACCTGGGCAGCATCAAAAGGTGCACTTGCATGGGATATAATGAACGAGGAAGTACATTCATTTTGACCAGAGCAATTCTACCCAACTATGGTATCAGAAGATCCTCCCAGCACTGGCGGTCCTGCCTATATTCTCAAGCAACTGCAGCAAGTTAGTTTATCTCATTGATTGAAGGCTGGGGTGATAAAAATGCCTAAATACGGGAAACCTCCCTCTGACCATCTGAAAGGGAATCGGATTCAACTTCCAAGATAAGGTACTCTAATATGATCCGAGACAGGTATGGCCTCTGATTTCATAAAATTTATTTTATACCCCGAGAAAGATCCAAATAAATTAATCACTTGTATTAAATGGGGCATAGATATCATCAAGCTAGTTAGAAACAGAAGAACGTCATCTGTGTAAAGGGTGGTCTTACGCCATCCTGATCCTACGTCCAGGGCAATTATCTTGTGGTCAGTCCGGACGGCCTCTGCCAACGGGTCAATCTCCAGTGTAAATAGTAACAGTGTAACGGGAAACCGTTGACGGCTGCCTCAGCCATTGGTAAAATTCTCAGACCTTAAACCATAAGTGAAATCCGCTGCTTTAGGGTCCCAATATAACACTGCCACCGACCTGACAAAGACCCCTCCAAGGCCAAATCTTTCCAGGACACAAAAGAGGTACGGCCACTCCACTCAGTCAAGTATTTTCTCTGCATCCACTACCATTCCTGGAATCGACCCTTGCTGGCACACCTGAACATGTTAGCACTCTCCTACTATGATTAGACGACTGTAACGCCTAACAAAAATTGTCTGGTGTTATTTCACAATGAAGGGCAACAAATTCTACAGCTTCAACGTCAGCATTTTCACCAAAATATTATAGTCCACGTTTAATAAGGATATAGGCCTACATGAAGTGCAATCCTCTGGAGAATAAGATAAATATTTCTTTCTCTCGGAGAGGATGGGAGGCAGTCCTGACTGTACGAATAATTGTACATATCCAACATTGGACCAGCCATCAATTCGATGAACTCCTTTTAAATCTAACTCTAAAATCCATCTGGGCCCGGTGCTTTACCACTCTGCAGCTGCCTCACCGCCTCCTGTATCTCCTGGATTGTCAGAGTGGCATTCAAACAAGTGTCTACTCTGAAGTTACACCTGGGAGTTCCAGGGTCCAGACAAAGAGCTCCATCGTCGCCAATCTGTCCTCACAGCCCTCTGAATGGAACATCCCAGAAAATAACTTCCTGAATGCTGCATTAATCTTTCTGAGATCGCAGATGATAGTAACAGAGCACTCACGAATGAATATGATAGACTGGGAACACTATTCTTTCTGGCCAAGTATGCCAGATATCTACCCGGATAATCAAATAACCTCTGTTTCGCAAATGAAAATGCTCTCTTCGCTGTCTGGGTGAGGGCAGCGTTCAGAGCAGCCAGGAACATTGTAATCTGCTGCAACTTAGTTACAGACGGTCTCCAAAATATCCTCTGTCAGCTGCTGATGTCCCTTCCAAGTCGCCGAGTAAGAAATACTCACACCCCTTGCATAAGTCTTGGCCATCTCCCAGAGCATGGTCGTATTGCTGGCTGTCCGAATTAATGTACAAAAACATTAAATCCCATGAAAAATATTCAATGCTCCAGCTCTCCTTCAGGAGGAAAGTATCCATGCACCAGTGCTGTGAGCCTGTCCCGTTGCCCCCATACTTAACCTCCATGTAAACTGCCACATGATCAGAAATGGCTATGTTTCCAATTCTACAAAACAGCAATGAATTCAAAAAGGCCAATCGGGCAAAAACATGTCAATCCTAGTTTGGGACTTATGTGGCTTAGATAAAAAGGTGAAGTACCGACCCTTAGAATGAACCATCTCCACACATGCACCAGGCACAATTCCCTGTTTAGATCCACCAGCTGCCTGGATTACAGGGAAATATCCTCGATAACCCGAAACATGTTATCCACCTTGGGATCCAGATGTCTGGTTAAAGTCTCCCCCTTTAATTGTATGACGCCCCCCCCCACCCCCCCCCCCCCCCCAAGGGACATAAACCTGGAGAGCGCATCTGTTAAAAAATTGAGGGGTGTACCAGGGGCAAGATGGAGGATAGGAAACATTTCTGGCTGTAAGAGCTCCACCTTTTTTGAGGTGTTTTAGGTGGTGGAGGTTATTTCCTCGAATTCTAGGAGCAGCAATTACTGTTTTATGCTGTTGCATTGTTTTGGAACTTTGGGGAAGAAAGAAAAACAACAGCAGTTTAAAATGGGAGAAGCACAGACAAAGGAAGCACATGGTGAGGACAGTGGAGGGGGAGACAGAGAGAGAGAGAGAGAGAGAGAGAAAACCTACAGAGTTATTGCCTTTGCTGTTTTTGAATTTGTGTATCACTGGACATCATAGTGCTTCTGGGAAAATTAACAAACAGTGAATTTCACGACTAATCTTGGAGAAGCTTGTTTGGGTGAAGTTCACAGCACAGCATCAGATAATTTAATCGTTGTTTTAAATCTGTCCAGTAGAAAGGCTGCAGTAGTGAGTGCAGCGGGTTCTTTCTTGATTATATGTTTTTAGAGGTAAGTATCTTGATTAAACTTAAAATATAAGCCATAACTATAAATTTAACCTGGTGCAGTGTTTTGTAGAGGAATAAGGCGGTGTTATTTTCTGGATCTGTAGATTGTGGCGGACCAAAGATGGTCTTTGCAGTGATATGTACTTCTTGTCAGATGTGGGAGTTTAAAGAGTGTTTAAGGGTTACTGCGGATTATATCTGCCATAAATGCTGTTGGATACGAATCTTATCAGATCGAGTGGATCGGTTGGAAAGACAGATAGAAGCGAGGAGGGATTTGCAACAGCAACAGGATGTGACGGATGGCAGTTATAGGAAGGGGGGGGGGTGGAATCTCAGATACAGTCACATAGACGTGTTAACTCCAGGAAATGTAAGAGAGGTAGGCAACTAGGGCAGGACTCGATTGTGGATATACCCATTTCAAACAGGTATGCTGTTTTGGAAAATGTAGGGGGTGATGGATTCTCAGGAGAACGGAGCCCGAACAGCCAAGTTTCCGGTATTGAGACTGGCTCTAATGCAACGAGGGATACAATGGCTTCCAAGAGGACAATTGTGTTAGGGCATTCTGTAGTCCGAGCTACAGACAGACGTGTCTGTGGCCAGCAGAGAAAAAGCAGAATGGGGTGTTGTTTCCCTGGTGCCAGTATCAAGTATGTCTCAGAGAGGGTGCAGAATGTTCTCACAGTGTGGGGGGGGGGGGGGGGAGGGGGGGTTGGGGGGAGAGGTGCCAGCCAGAAGTCATTGTCCACATTGGAACCAACGATACAGGAAGGGAAAAGTTTGAGATTCTGAAGGGAGGTTACAGAGATTTAGGCATAATTTTTTAAAAGAAGGTCCTCAAGAGTAGTAATTACTGGATTGCTCCCAGTGCTACGAACGAGTGAGGGTAGGAATAGGAGGATAGAGCAGATGAATGCCTGGCTGAGGAGCTGGTGTATGGGAGAAGAATTCACATTTTTGGATCATTGGAATCTCTTTTGGGTAGGAGTAACCTGTACAAGAAGGAGAGATTGCACCTAAATTGGAAGGGGTCGAATATACTGGCAGGGAAGTTTGCTAGAACTGTTCGAGAGGATTTAAACTAATAAGGTGGGGTGGGGGGATCCATGGAGATAGTGAGGAAAAGAGATCAATCTGAGACTGGTACAGTTGAGAACAGAAGTGAGTCAAACAATCAGGGCATGAGGGGACAATGTAGGCCTAATAAATTAAACTGCATTTATTCGATGCAAGGGGTCTAACAGGGAATTCAGATGAACTCAGGGCATGGTTAGTAACATGGGACTGGGATATCATAGCAATTACAAAAACATGGCTCAGTGACTGGCAGCTTAATATTCCAGGATACAAATGCTACAGGGAGGATAGAAAGGGAGGCAAGAGAGGAGGGGGTGTGGCATTTTTGATAAGGGATTGCATTACAGCTGTGCTGAGAGAGGATATTCTCAGAAATGCATCCAGAGAAGCTATTTGGATCGATCTGAGAAATAAGGAAGAGATGATCACCTTTTTGGGATTGTGTGGGATTGTATTATAGACCCCCCCCCCCCCCAATAGTCAGAGGGTAATTGAGAAACAAACTTGTAAGGCAATCGATGCTCTCTGTAAGAATAATAGGGTCGTTATGGTAGGGGATTTTTAACTTTCCAAACATCGACTGGGACTGCCGTAGTGTGAAAGGTTGAGAAGGAAAGGAATTTATTAAGTGCGTACAAGACAATTTTCAGATTAAATATGTGAATGTACCTACTACAGAAGGTGCAAAACTTGACCTGCTCTTGGGAAATAACGCAGGGCAAGTGACTGAGGTGTCAGTGGGGGAGCACTTTGGGGCCAGCGACCATAATTCTATTCGTTTTAAAATCGTGATAAAAAGTATAGACAAGATCTAAAAGTTGAAGTTCAAAATTGGAGAAAGGTCAGTTTTGACGGTATTAGGCAAGACCATTCGAAAGCTGGAGTTTGGGGGGTGGGGAGAGCAGATGTTCGCAGGTAAACGTACGGCTGGAACATGGGATGCCATCAGAAATGAGATAACGTGACTCCAGAGAAAATATATTCCTGTCAGGCTGAAAGGAAAGGCTGGTCGGTATACAGAATGCTGGGTGACTAAAGAAATTGAGGGTTTGGTTAAGAAAAAGAAGGAAGCGTATGTCAGGTATAGATAGGATAGATCGAGTGAATCCTTAGAAGGGTATAAAGGAAATTGGTTTATACTTAAGAGGGAAATCAGGAGGGCAAAACGGGGGCATGAGATAGCTTTCGCCATTAGTCTTAAGGAGAAGGCAAACGTTTTTTTTTACAAATATGTGAAGGAAAAAAGGGTAACTGGGGAAAGAATAGAGCCCCTCAAAGATCAGCACAGCGGCCTTTGTGTGGACCTGCAGAAAATGGAAGAGATACTAAATGGCCAGTTAGCATCAGTTTTACTGTGGGAAAGGATATGGAAGATATAGACTGTAGGGAAATAGATGGTGACATCTTGCAAAATGTCCAGATAACAGGGAAGGAAGTGCTGCATGTCTTGAAACGGGAAAAGGGAATAAATTCCCAGGACTTGATCAGGTGTACCCGAGAACTGTGTGGGAAGCTAGAGAAGTGATTGCTGGGCCCCTTGCTGAGGTATTTGTATCATCGATAGTCAGAGGTGAGGTGGCGGAAGACTGGAGGTTGGCAAACGTGGTGCCACTGTTTAAGAAGGGTGGTAAAGACTAACCAGGGAACTAAAGACCGGTGAGCCAGATGTCGGTGGTGGACAAGGTGTTGGAGATAATCCTGAGGGACAGGATGTCCATGTATTTGGAAAGACAAGGACAGGCTCGGGATAGTCAACTTGGCTTTGTGCATGGGAAATCATGTCTCACAAACTTGATTGAGTTTTTTGAGGAAGTAACAAAGAAGATTGATGTGGGCAGAGCTGTGGATGTGATCTATGTGGACTTCAATATGGCGTTCGACAAGGTTCCCATGGGAGACTGATTAGCAAGGTTAAATCTCATGGAATACAGGGGGAACTAGCTATTTGATACAGAACTGGCTCAAAGGTAGAAGATAGAGGGTGGTGGTGGACTGGAGGCCTATGACCAGTGGAGTACCACAAGGATCCGTGGTGGGTCCCCTACTTTTTGACATTTGTATAAATGATTTGGATGCGAGCTTAAGAGGTACAGTTAGTAGGTTTGCAGATGACACAAAATTGGAGGTGTCGTGGACAGCAAAGAGGGTTACCTCAGATTACAACAGGATCTGGACCAGGTGGGCTAATGGGCTGAGAAGTGGCAGATGGAGTTTTAGTCAGATAAATGCAAGGTGCTGCATTTTCGGAAAGTAAATCTTAGCAGGATTTATACACTTAATGGTAAGGTGCTAGGGAGTGTTGTTGAACAAAGAGACCTTGGAGTGCAGGTTCACAGCTCCTTGAAAGTGGAGTCGCGGATAGATAGAATAGTGAAGAAGGCGTTTGATATGCTTTCCTTTATTGGTCAGAGTATTGACTGCAGGATTTGGGAGGTCATGTGGCGGCTGTGCAAGACATTGGATAGGCCATTATTGGAATATTGGGTGCAATTCTGGTCTCCTTCCTAACGGAAAGATGTTGTGAAACTTGAAAGGGTTCAGAAAAGATTTACAAGGATGTTGCCAGGGTTGGAAGATTTGAGCGGTAGGGAGAGGCTGAACAGGCTGGGGGTGTTTTCCCTGGAGCATTGGACGCTGAGGGGTGACCTTATTGAGGTTTACAAAATTATGAGGGTCATGGATAGGGAAAATCAGCAAAGTCTTATTGATGGGGTCAGGGAGTCCCGAACTCGAGGGCATAGTTTTAGGGTGAGAGTGGAAAGATATAAAAGAGGCCTGAGTGGTACTTTTTAACGTAGATACGTGTATGGAACGAGCTGTAGAGGGTGATACGTGTATGGAACGAGCTGCCAGATAAAGTGGTGGGGCTGGTACAATTGCAACACTTAGGAGGCGTTTGGATGGGTAAATGAATAGGAACAGTATGGAGGGATATGGGCCGGATGTTGGTAGTTGGGACTAGATTGAATTGGGATAAATGGTCGGCCTGGACTTTTTGGACCGAAGGTTCAGTTTCCATGCTCTGCATCTCTATGACTCTTTGACTCTATCTCATGTTCCTCTCTATGTATTAAGCTTTAAGGATTAGAAACAGCTGACATTCATCCTTAATTTAGTCAAACAACTGATATAGAAAGTTCTTCTGAATGAAAAAAGCTACTCCTCTACATTTTGAATTAAAGAATGAAAATAACACCCAGCAAAACACTCTGCTGTAACTTTAAATGTTCCTTATTGGTTATATATTTTTTTGGCACGAAGGTTACATTGACCAAGGTTACTTCTAAGGCCTGAAAGCATCAATTGGTGAATGAAACCCGTTTAATGTGCCAGGTGCACCATTTAAATCAGCGATTCGCCATAACCATCCGAAACAGCCCGTGACCCCTCTGTGGGGAAGGACCCTTATATTGTGCACCGTGCGAATGTGGTAAACAGTTCGTATAAACTTGAAAATACAACCGCAAAAACAACCAACTCGAAACTTCTAACAACTCCTTGTACAATCAACCAACATATAACACAAATAAGAGGAGATTTTACCCGCTTCCCCACAGGGAGAGCTCACTAATCCCCCTTGGCGTCTACTAACTGAAGCAGCTCCCCAAACGCACACAAAAAAAAGTTTAAAAAATATACAGGTGTCTTACAACAAGAAAATTAAAAATGGGCACTCAACCCGTCCCATCCATATCCAAGGCAGTCCTGGTGAAAAGGAATTCAACCCTCCCCCCACCCCCCCCCACCCCACTACCCCCCCCCCCAGCAAACGCTATTCCCATTCCGTACTAAGAGAGAGAGAAACGAAAAGAAAATTATAGAAACATCAAAGGTTAATGGGAGGTGAGGAAGTAAGGAGAAAAGAGAGAAAGAGAAATGAATGGGACCCCGCATATTAAAAAAACAAACCCAGGTAAATGAGGCAAATGACAGAAGAAACAAAGAGAACATGATTGTCCATATTATTTGAGCCAGCCAATCTATTTAAACGTGTCCTGGAAGTCCTTTGCATTTTCTAGTGAGTGAAAATTAAACACGGACCCTCCGTGGTTGAAACTAATATTGTCGGGTATCTTACAGTGTATTGAATATTCAATTTCCTCAGCCCCCTTTTTACCCTATCAAAGGCCTGCCTCTTGTGGACCATGGCCATAGAAAGGTCCTGGAAAAACATAATTCGTAATCCTTTGTATATAAGAACCTGTGGATCCTTCCCCAGTGTTGGAGACCCATTTGTTTCTCTCCATATTGCTGGAGTTATACAAGGACGGAGCAGGGGTGCTGGTCTGACCCGGGCTTGTGCACTGCGACCTGGTGGGCCTGCTCGACCTGCAACCAGCCCGCCTCGAATTCCAGCTTCAAAGATTACCGGAGCCATTGCTCCAAAAACTGACGGGCGGATCTTCTTCTTCCCGCCCCTCCAGACAGATATTCTTATGGTGTCCTCGATTTTCAAAGTCGACCTGCTCCTTCGAGGCCCGTACCCGCTATCCCAAGGCCTGGACCCGACCGGATGCGGATTCCACTGCAGTTTTAGAGGACACAGTCCGCTGCTCCACCTCTGTGGCATGTGTCTGAGACGCTGCATCTACTAGTCGTGCTTCTGCAGCATGGCTGAGATCGGTTCCTGCCTGGTCTGGGTCTCCTCATCTCTGCATCAATCTTCTCTCTCAGTTTTACGTACTCCATGACCAAGCTCTGCTATAATAGTAAGTCCCCTGGCGGGTTCGCAGAGGCGGACGGCTGCAGGTGTATCCGTTGCTGCAGGGCAGTGCCTGCTAGTAGCGATCCACGTGATCCTTTACAGTTAGTCATTTTCCTTAAACATTTCAACAGACTTACAGCAATACAGTGGGTCAGTATTTTTACACAGTGGCTCAGAAAGAGAAAGTGAATGCACCACCTTGTCTGGGTTCTGATGTAGAGCTGAGCAGGGCAACCTACTGGGTCGCCAATATCTTGTATCTCCCCCGAAAAGAAATCACCTCTAATGACATTATTAAAAAATGTTTGAAGCTGTTTCTTGTAGACAGAGACAGTGGAAAACCAGTAGATGTGATGTAGTTAGATATTCAGGTTTAAGAGCTCAGACAGTAAGTAGGAACTAATATTAAACCAAAGCGGTTAAGGAAAAGCGGTTCCATTTGGAAATGGAAAGGTAAAAGTGAAGTTGGCCTTCATTTAAAGTGAACGGGAACATAGAGTTAAAGACATTCTGCACAGGATCCGTGGAGTGCGGATGAGATTATGCCTGTGTTCTGTACTGTTTCAAAGAATAAGACGTGATTTCAGGGAAACTTAGAAAATTCACACACAGGAGACTGACTAACACAGGCACTTGAAGAAGTGCAGCAAGCAAGGTTAGGGAAAATCCCAAGATATTCTACAAAAAAAATAAAGTAGAACAGAATAACCGGGGAACAATCAAAACCAATTAGAAATTAAGGGGTCAATCAGCATATGAAGCTGGAGAACATTGATGGATTATTTCATGAAAGCTTCGTATCTGTATTACCTGGGAGACCAGGATGCAGTTACAGAATTCGAGAAGATGCATTGTGAGCTCTCAAATAAGATGCAAGTTGGGATGATGTAAAGTCAAGATGAGTTGTATCACAGGATAATGTTTCAGCCAAGAGACGAAATGATCTGACCCAAATGTTCACGACAACGAAGGTTCCAGAGGACTGGAGAGCAGCTAATGTGGTCCCACATTGCAAAAAAAAAGTGGTGGAGATAGATCAGTGCCTTTTGGGAGAAGTGTAGTGTATCTTATTTTTTGTGGTATTCATAAATGATGTAGATTTGAATGTGGAGGGATGGTGAGAGGGGAGAATTGTTTCGTGTGATTGGTAAGTTTGTGTTTGACACAAAGGTTCGCCAGGTGGTTGGCAGTTAGGAGGAAAGCCTTATTTTACTGGAAGATATCAGACGGAATGGTCAGATGTGAAGATCAATGGCAGATGGAATATAACCCTGATAAATATGAGGTGATGCACTTTAGAAGAAGGAACCAGACAGGGTTCAATGGTGGAGTCAATGAATGGCAGCACACTAGGAAGCTCAGAGGGTACGTCTTCATAGATCTCTGAATGTAATTGGACAGGGTAATTAGCTAGTTAACAAAGCACATGGGACTGTAGGCATTTTGTTTATTCATCGAGGCGTACGTAATATGATCCAAACACACCATTGGTTAGGCCATAGATAGAATGCTGTGTGCAGTTCTGGGAGCGCCATTACAGGAAGAATATGATTGCACTGGAGGGGGTACACAGGAGAATCACCGGGATGTTCCCTGGGATGGAGCTTATCAGGGATGAAGAGAGATTGGATAAGCTCGGGTTGTTTACTTTGGAGCAGATAGGGCTGAGTGGGACGTGATTCAGAAGGATAAGATTACAAAGGGCATGGACGTGGTGGACAGACAGCAGCTGTTTGTTTTTGTCAAAGGGCCAAGAACAAGGAATAAGACATTTAAACTGCAGCTTTTGAGGTTTAGAGAGGATTGAAAGCATGTTTTTCACGCAGAGTGTGTTGCTGTCTGGAATGTACACTCTGAGAGTGGAGTTGTCGTTGGTCACCTCACAACCGTTAAGAAGTATATGGACCAGCATCAAACTCGCATAGCATTCCCGGCTACAGTCTACATGTAGGAAAGTGGGAATAGTGTACATCGTGATGCATTTCTGATGGTGTAGAATATCTCCTTCTCTGACTGTATGATTGTGAAAACGTCGTTACTGAGCAGCCTAAGGCAGAAATTGCAGGGTTTCTGATAACACGTATTAATAAAGATTATGCGACTCAACTGCAATAGCTTCCAAAAGTATGCTATTGTGAAAGTAAACGAAAAATAGCAGCTTATTACAGTCTGAAACCAGAGAATGGAGACTGGAAAACAGGGAAATGGCGGAACTGTAAAGCAAATACTTCAATTCTGTCTTCACAGAACAAAAAAAATCAACAAAACAAAAAAAGACTTCCCAGCACGACCAGGAAACCCAAGTCAGGTGAAAAAAAAGGAATAGAATGAAATTAGTAAATACATGGTTTTGTAGAAAATATTGGGACTGAAAGTAATTAACATCGACAATGTCAGCATAAATTTATGAAATGGGAATCATATTTGAGATACTGGCTGGTAGATTAATTCTGGTGAAGCAATGGATGTAATCTATTTGAATTTTTGTAATGTATTTTTCGGTAAAGTCCCAAAACTAGTGTGCAGCATCACATCTTATGGAACTGGGGCTAACATATGGACATGGCCTTACCACAGCATAGCTGGCAGGAAATAATGAGTGGAATATTTTGATATAAATTTTGAGTTTACTCTCATGTGTATTTTACAGCCTAAATACAAGAAATTTCTCCCTCAAACTGGCACCGTTATAAATAATTTGTATATTGTATCTTGAAAAAAAAAGGTGTCGATGGAAGAAAGTCCATGGGTCCTGAGTCAGAACTTACTATCGGTGACACCTGCATCCCCATCACTGGATACCAGCTTCATCACCATCGACAGCAGAGGCCACCAACATCGAAGTTGCTGATCCTCAGGTGCCATCTTTTCTGCTGGGCCAATACACTTCCATCACCGCCTCGTTGCCCTCAGTGCCAGACCCACCAATGTCAGAGACATGTCTCTTACAGTTGTGCTCATCTCATCAATGATTCCATGATACCTTTCCACCGTCTACTTCAGCAGCACCAGCGCAGCACCCAACCAACAACGAATTCTCGATCCTGCGGCATCACCTTATGCCACTGGGCCTACCTCACATACATTGCCTCTGCTGATGTAGCAGTCGCCAATTCAAGGCCCTGTGCTTGCTCCGGAAAAGTAAGCAGGAACACACTCTCCTCTGCACTGGGCACAGCTCAAGGTTCTTACACTGCTCCGGTTGAGACCTCTCGAGGGCCATGCCCTGAGTCCACTCAAAGTCTGCATGTTTGGGCTCTAGTTGCTGCTGATGCTGCCCAAGCTACAAGGACAGTAAGTTACAGAGAGAAAAGGGAGGGGGAGAAAAAAGGGGAAAAAGTAAGTTAGAGTGTACAAGCTCCAGAAAAGGAGCCATTGAACTAGAAACACTGGAATAAAATGACTCGTTTATTGGAGACGAAGGCTCATGGTGTATCACAGGGATCGGGGATTGGGCCCCAGCTATTCCAAACACACATCCAACATTTGTTGAGGGAACCAAATGCAATATGTCACAGCCTGCTGACAGCACTAAACCATGTTGGATTGTCAGTCGGTGAGGAGGATGTAGAAAAGCTCTAAATTGATTGAGACAAGTGGAGTGAATGGGTAAGTGCTTGGCAGATGCAGATCAGTATGGGTAGATGTGATATTGTGCACTTCATTTAAGATATAGAACAGCAGCCGGCCATTTGAAAAGGGATTGGTTCTAAAATGTTGATCTATAAAGGGACTTATGCCCCTTTATTTGTTTCCTTCTGCGCAGCCCTCCGAGGTCCATGCAGGGCAGTGAGTTCTGACCCCAGAAATCATTACTGGGAATGGCATTGACACACTGACCAGGGTATATAGACCGAGTAAGTGGGGAGCTGAAACATTGAAAAGGATCTGGATCTCTCTTTACACCAGTCACTGAAAGCAATATTGCAGGAACAGAAAGCAGTTATTAAGATAAATAATATGTTGACCTTCATTTCAGGGGGATTTGAGTCCAGGAGTAAGGGTGTTTTACTGCAGCTGTACGGGACATTCGTGAGACCCCATCTCAAACATTGTGCAGTATTGTGTGCTGTTTTGGTCTCCTTACCTAATAAAGGAGAAACCTAACATTGAGGGACAGCAGTGAAGGATGGTCAGACAGATCTCTGGGATGACAGGCTTGTTGTGGGAGCAGAGTTTGATGCGACTGGGCCTATATTCCATGGTGTTTAGGAATGTGCACGGAGATCTCAGTGAAATATATAAAACTCTGACAGGGTGAGACAGATTGGAAGCACAGATGATAATTACCCTGGCTGGGATGTCTAAAATCACGGGCAAGAGTATCAGGTGCAGTCTGGCCTTTCTGCATTGAGATGAGAATAAACGTCTGCACTCAGAAACTGGCGAACTGAGGGAATTCTCCCCCAGATCAGGCTGTGGAAACCAAGGCATAAAAGGGTGACAATAACAGTCTTATGGTGTGGAGATAAAGGACCAGCTGTCATTGTAATGAATCGGGTAGAAAACTCTCCGACTGCAATTCCTATTTTATATTTTTCCGATGGTTAATCACGTTATGGGATATGTATATTGTATGGGAAAACTGAATTGAGGCGATTTCCTCCATGAGCTAGAATGGGGGAAAGGCTCAGTGTGATGAATGGCCTACTCCTTTCCCGATGTTTCTGTGCAGTTTCTGGGAAAGCTCGGTAAATGTTGACAGAAGCTCTCAGATGTTAGTAAGGAGGCCTCTGCAGGGTCATCAAGACTGTGTGTCCCATTCCCTTTTCTGATACTGACGCTGATGCCAGGTGTTGTGTCCAGCTTTATCGTTTAAGACCTCGGAGCAATTTGATGCTATTGAGCATCTTCCTTGGCCAATTTAGGTACCATTGAATAGTGTATCACATATCTGTGTGTCTGGGGTTACTTTTAGGTCAGATCAGGAAAGCAGGGGAGATTCACTTCCTCAAAGTACATTGGGGAAGGAAATTCGTGTTTACAAATTGGCTTCAAGGTCACGACTACTGACCAGATTTTACAACACGATGTTATATTAATTGTCTTTAACTTCCACCAGCTGACAGAGCATTGGCCTGGTCTGGATTAGTAATCCAATTACATTTCCACAACAGCACCATCTCCACATGGGGACCTAACAGAAACCACAGTGAGCAGGGTATGTCTGTGCTATTTGATAGCTCTGTCGGAAATGACTCCTACTCGTATCGTGATGGGACAGTTGGTGTGGTAATTGGTCAGATTGTAATAATTCCCCTCTTAGGGGACTGGACATACCTGAGTAATTTTATGCATTGCAAGGGAAATGTCATAATTCTAGCTGGAATGAAACAGCTTCCCCAAGGACATGGCTTGTTGTGCAGCACAAGTCTTCAGTCCTTTTGCAGGAATGGGGTCAGGGACCATTGCCTTTGTCGTAACTTCTGTGTTCAGCTGTTTCTTCATGTCACGCGAAGCGAATCGAATTGCTTGAAGACTGTCATCTGAGATTCTGAGGGCATCGTGGCGAGGATGAGGTGGATCATCAACTCTACACTCCTGGCTGCGGACGGTGTAGAAACTACATTCTTGTTATTTTTTAAATGGATGTACCGGGCTGTTCCGTTATTTAGGATAGAGATATTTCAGGAGTACTCTCCACCAGTAAATTGTTTAATGTTCCATAGACCTTTATCCCTGGATGTAGCAGTACTGCAGATTTTAGATATGATCTGTTTGAATTGGGATCAATTCTCCCTCTCTATCAGATGTGAATTCTGTTGTTTGGAGTGTAACCAGTCAAGTGCGGCAGCTTTAACGAGGTATCATCAAGTTTAGGTACACATAGTTCTGACTCTGGCATGTTCAGACACACTCATCACTTAACCATGGATTGTCTTGTTGGTAATAGTAGACTGAGGGATTATCCTCAGGAAAAGGTTTCAGGCTATGATTGAGTAATATTCTGTTTCTGCTGCTGCTGTTGTTTACAGCATCACGTGATAACCCAATTATAGCTGCAATATCTTTGATTTAATTCTCCCAGTCTGTCCAGCAATGGTGGCATGTTTAGGTCCAGTATCCACAATTATTTGTCTAATTGAACATTTGTGCTGTTCCTATTCATTTCTAGAGAAATTCTGCAGGTTTGACAGCATCTGCAGAGACATAAAAACAGAGTTAGAGTTTCAAGTCCAGTATGATGCTTCTTCTGAACTGAAAATGATTGTAAAATGGGCTTGTAATCCCATGCCAGAAGTGGGGGATGGATGATAGGGAAAAGACGATGTGGCAACAGATAAACGGACGTTTAGCAGTGGTGAACGAGAAGATGATATAAAACGTGTTTAAATTAAGATATGAATGGGGGAAAGGGGTTTCTTCTCTTGAGTGCAAGAGAAGGAGACATAACCAGACAAGGTCATAGGGAGGTCAGGAGGGAGACTGTTAACTATGTGCTATTATGTAGATCTGGCCAGAATTAAGTTTTCACTGTCAAGGTCATCACACCCTTCGCAAAAAGGAATTCAGGTGTTTGACTACTTATTGACACGAGTAAAAGTTTCCTGCTGCTTCAGTATTGTAACATAGAGAAAAGCAAATCACAATATGAAGTTTGGACTGTCTGTTGTTTACCAGTCACTTTTAGTATTTTTTTCAAATTTGCGATGTTTATTTTTAAATACTTGATCTTGAAGTTAGTATCAGATGGAGTGAAGGAGGTTGCTGGGTGACATCGAAATCAGAAAATCATGGGAGGCATGGATTGGGTGAATAGCCAAGGTCTTTCCAACAGGTTGGGGAGTTCATTCATAGGTTTAAGGTAAAAGGGGGAAGATTTAAAAGGGATGAAGGAACAATGCTTTTAAACAGAGGGTGGTGTAGGTATGGAATGAGCTGCCAGAGGAAGAGTGGTAGATGCATGTACAACTGTAACATTTAAAAGACATTTGGACAAACATATGGATGGGCAACATTTCGAGGCATACGGGCCAAATGCAAGCAGATGGGACTAATTTATTTTGGAAAAGCCTGACCAGCATGGACATTTAGAAAAGCTTCACTCAGATCCAATGTCGTTTTGTGAATGAGAAATTATATTTTGCCCTTTAAAGTCATGCAATATATTTCTGGAAATCCCTGACAACGTAACAAGCGGACTTTATAAAGGGGAACGTGCGGACACGATGCTTTCCAGAGATTTTCCACAAGGTATCACAAAATAAAGGTTCTCACACAAGACAGAAGATGGATAACGTATAAGCACGGGATGACGATTGGTCAACACATAAAAATCGGAGAATCAGGATTAATGGATCGTTATGATAAAAGTGCTGGAGTACCACAGATATCAGTCCGATGGCATCAGTTATTTACAATCTATACTAATCGTTGAAAAATGTGGTGCTGGAAAACACAGCAGGCCAGGCAACATCCGAGGAGCAGGAGAATTGACGTTTCGGGCATAAGCCTGAAGAAGGACTTATGCCCAAAACGTCAATTCTCCTGCTCCTCGGATGCTGCCTGGCCTGCTGTGTTTTTCCAGCATCACATTTTTCAACTCTGGCACTCCAGCATCTGCAGTCCTCACTTTCTCCTAGTTAATCTGTACTGATAGCCTGAAGGAGAGGGCTGAGTGCAATATACATCCGAGATGGAGGATGACACTGAGAATCAAAAGGCAGGCTGCTATTCAATGGAGAGGACTTCCAGAAAAGGAACAGTACAAAGGGATTGGAGTCTTCCTGTGTATGAAACATAACGCCAGCATGCTGATACAGCAAGTAACTAGGTTGGTACTTTAGGTAGGTTCTTGTGATGAAAGGATTGTGTTATTGAGAACCTCTAAAATGGGGAGGTAATTACTCATTGTGGTTGAAATGATTGAGGAACAATACTGCTGAGGAATACAAGATACCGAGGGGACTTGACAAGTTAGATGTTGAGAACGTGTTTCCACAGCTGGATGTGGTATTGAACTCAGGGATGTTGATACCGAATATGGGATATCGATTTCAAACTGAGATGCAGAGTAATGTCTTCACTCAGAAGGTAGTGAATGTCTGGAATTCTCAAACCCAGAGAGTTGTGCATGGGTGCAAGGAGTCAGCAAGAAAGCGGAGTTGAGCTGTGGAGTAGGTCAGCTATGTTCATATTAAATGACAGAGCGTGTGCGGCTGAATGGCCTTCTCCTGTTCCTTCTTTCTTATGTTCTCATGTTATGCTTTTGGAAAGTTACTGGATATTTTGATGGAAGCCATGAAATACAATGTTGCATTCAGGAGGAGAAGAGGATTTGTTTGAGTTCAGCCTGGGTGAGGTAGGAGGCTTTCTTCACAGTGAATCTGGGTCTGTAACAAAACCCACATCTGCAGCAGATGTTACAGAGAGGGGAAGCCTGTGTGTGGGGTGTCACTTCCTGACCAATCCTGGATTTTCCAAGTACATTTCTGAAACTACACCTCACCATCGGAGTGAACTCGATATGCTCCTGTGTAACAGGTCTAATGGTCTGAATGGAACATCGGAACATAGGGCTGAGGGACACGAGTGAGCCATTCGGCCCTTTGATTCTACTCCAACAGTAAATAAGATCCTGGCGCATCTTATTGTGGTCCCAACTGCACTTTTCCCTCCATGCACCATTATTCCTGATTGTCTATCGACAATCAGACAAAGAAAAATCTCGATATAATATAAAGATTCAGCCATCCCAAACTTCTGGGAAAGAGAAGTACCACTGGAATAAAATCCCATTTTGTGAATTTCTCCTCATTCATGTTCTGACTGAGGTTGGAAGATGTCACTGTTTGCTTTCCTAGTTCCACTCCTCCACTGCTCACAACAAATTTTAAATGAAACCAGGTTGGCGACATAGCCAATGATAAAGATCTCAGACTGGGTCAGGTTCAGTGATCGGAACAAGTCAGACTGATTTCTTTAATGAGCCACAAGTAACTCATAGAACTAACGGAGGAGCATGTTGAATCTGTGAGTACCACTGCTGCCTCACATCACCACAGAGCTGAGTTCAATTCCAAACTCGGGCGACCACCTATGTGTAGCTTAAACATTCTCCCCATGTCTGTGTTGCTTTCCTGTCAGAGCTCCAGTTTCACTCAAAGTCCGACAATGTGCTGCTGAGAGTGGGTTGGACATGCTCGGTTGCCTATAGTGCCCATAGATGTGTGGGTTTGACCTGGGGAACGCAGGATTACATGCATAGGGTTTGGGACAGGGCTTTGTGGGATGCTGTTCGTTGGTCAATGTGGACTCGATGGGTAGAATGTTCTTCTTCCACTCTAGAGAGTTTCTATGACAATGACAACAAGTTTGGATTATACAAACACCCAGTGTTTGTATAATACCTGATCTTGTGTGTTTCAACAAGAACACCTCTCATTACACTAATAATCTGTTAAGGCCTCTATAATATAAGCCTTTCATCCCTGGAATACATGAAGTGAAACATCTTTGAATTGTTTCCAATGGAATTATATAATTTCTCAGGTAAGGAGCCAAAAATACCTCACAACTCTGATGAGAGTAATTTTTGTTTTCTCGAATTGTCTTGAGTCTTTGGAACTCTCTTCTCCGCAGAGCATTGGAGGCAGAAATATTGAAATATTAAATGCTTTTGAAGCACAGACAGAAGATTCGTAAATAACAACAGAGTCAAGGATTATCGTGAAATGGGCAGGAATGTGCAGTGTGGTGGAAATGCTGACATCGGTACAAATGAAATGACAGCAGAACATCCAGGAATATAATGCAAAACTAAATTATAACATAGATGACATTTTAAAATGTTAACAGTGATAGAATACTGTACCAGATGACCATGGGGCTGCTCTGTCATGAGAGAGAGACCGCTCGTGGTGGTTTGCCCTAAGGGTTACCGCACCTCGGGTGATGGGTTGAGGGTGAGAGAGCGTCCCCTTCATGGTAACCTCTGTCGGGGGGGTGGGGGGGGGGGACTTGAACCTGCGCTGTTGGCATCCCTCTGCATCACAATCCAGATGTCCAGACAACTGAGTGGAAGACTGTGTCACTTCTATAGACAGAAACAGTGACAGACAATGGGTAAGAGAAACTTTCATAACAAGGAAAGAAGATGCAATTCAGATATCGGTCAAGATAAAGGTTGAGGACGAAAATGTTCTCTGCCAGAAATTGTATTTTATAAGGAGACAGAGAAACATAGAAACATACCGCGAAGTACAGGCCCTTTGGCCCTCGATGTTGCGCCGATCCAAGCCCACCTAACCTCCACTAGCCCACTATCCTCCATATGCCTATCCAATGCCCGTTTAATTGCCCATAAAGAGGGAGAGTCCATCACTGCTACTGGCAGGGCATTCCATGAACTCACGACTCGCTGAGTAAAGAATCTACCCCGAACATCTGTCCTAAACATACCACCCCTTAATTTAAAGCTATGCCCCCTCGTAATAGTTGAATCCATACGTGGAAAAAGGCTCTCATGGTCAATCCTATCTAAACACCTAATCATCTTGTACGCCTCTATCAAGTCACCACTAAACATTCTTCTCTCCAATGAAAACAGCCCCAAGTGCCTCAGCCTTTCCTCATACGATCTTCCTACCATACCAGGCAACATCCTGGTAAACCTCCTCTGCACCGGTTCCAGTGGCTCCACATCTTTCCTATAGTATGGCGACCGAAACTGCACACAATACTCCAGATGCGGCCTTACCAGAGTCTTATACAACTGCAACATGACCTCAGGACTCCGGAACTCAATTCCTCTGCCAATAAAAGTGTGTACGCCATATGCCTTCTTCATCGCACTATTTATCTGGGTGGCAACTTTTAGAGATCTGTGTACATGGGCACCAAGATCACTCTGCTTATCCACATCACCAAGTATCCGAGTATTAGCCCAGTACCCCATCTTTTTATGACTCTTACCAAAGTGAATCACCTCGCACTTACCTACATTGAACTCCTTTTGCCACCTTTCTGCGCAGCTCTGCAACCTATCCATATCCCGCTGTAACCTGACACATTCTTCCTCACTGTCAACAACTCCACCGACTTTCTTATCACCCCAAACTTGCTCACCCAAACTTCTAGCCCCTCCTCCAGGTCATTGATAAAAATGACAAACAGCAATGGTCCCAAAACAGATCCTTGCAGAACACCGCTAGTAACTGCACTCCAAGATTAAACTGCACTCCTCAACTACTACTCTCTGTCTTCTTCCAGCCAGCCAATTCCTAATCCAAACCTCCAACTCACCCTCAATGCCATACCTCCGTATTTTGTGCAGTAGCCTACCATGGGAAACCTTATCAAACGCCTTACTAAAATCCACATACACCACATCTACCGCTTTACCCTCGTCTACCTCCTTAGTCACCTTCTCAAAGAATTCAATAAGGTTTGTGAGGCACGACCTGCCCTTCACAAAACCATGCTGACTATCCTTGATCACATTATTTCTATCCAGATGTTCATAAATCCTATCCCTTACAATTCTGTCTAAGACTTTGCCCACAACAGAAGTGAGATTCACCGGCCTATAGTTACTAGGGTTATCCCTACTCCCCTTCTTGAACAAGGGAACCACAGTTGCTATCCTCCAGTCTTCTGGCACTATTGCTGTAGACAACGAGGACATAAAAATCAAGGCCAATGGCTCTGCAATCTCCTCCCTTGCTTCCCAGAGAATCCTAGGATAAATTCCATCAGGCCCAGGGGATCTATTTTCACCCTTTCCAGACTTTCCAACACCTCTTCCCTACATACCTCAAAGCAGTCAATTCTAATTAATTGTGATTCAGTATTCATATCGACAACAATGTCCTGTTCCTGAGTGAATACTGACGAAAAGTATTCATTCAGTGTCTCCCCAATCTCTTCAGCCTCCACACACAACTTCCCACTACTATCCTTGAAAGGACCTATTTCTAGTCATTCTTTTATTCCTGACATACCTATAGAAAGACTTAAGGTTTTCCCTAATCCTACCAACTCAGGTCTTTTCATGGCCCCTCCTTGCTGCTCTTAGATCTCTCTTCAGGCTACCTTATACCTCTCAATCGCCCCAATTGAACCTACACGCCTCATCTTTACATAGGCCGCCCTCTTCCATTTAACAAGGGATTCCAATCCCTTATTAAACCACGGCTCCCTCACACGACCCTTTCCTCCCTGCCTGACTGGTACATACTTATCAAGGACACTCAATAGTTGTTCCTTGAACAAGCTCCACATATCAATTGTGCCCGTGCCTTGAAGCCTATATTTCCACGCCACGCATCCAAAGTCGTGCCTCATCGCATCATAATTTCCCTGCCCCCAGCTATTACTCTTGCCCTGCAGTGCACACTTATCCCTCTCCATCACGAGAGTAAAAGTCACTGAATTGTGGTCACTGTCCCCAAAGTGGTCACCTACCTCCAATTCTAACACCTGGCCTGGTTCGTTACCCAGAACCAAATCCAGTTTGGCCTCACCTCTTGTTGGCCTGTCTACATATTATGTCAGGAAACCCTCCTGCACACATTAGACAAACACCGACCCATCTGACGAACTCAAGTTATAGTTTTCCCAGTCAATATCTGGAAAGTTAAAGTCCTCCATAACAACCACCCTATTACTTTCACTCTTCTCCCGAATCATCCTCGCAATCCTTTCTTCTCCGTCTCTAGAACTATTAGAAGTCCCGTAGAAAATTCCTAACAGGGTGACCTCACCTTTCTGATTCCTAACCTCAGTCCAAACTACTTCAGATGGCGAGTTTTCATCCATCGTCCTTTCCACCGCTGTAATACTAAATGATTTAAAACTGTCTTTGGCTGAATATAATGAGGTGAGAGAAGTGAAGTAACCAGAGTGACTAATTGTTATTGGATATCAACAATAATTAAATTAGAACATATTTTTGATGGGTCTGTTTAAAATGTGCTTGCCATTATGGAGAAATGTAGAGTTGATATTGTTAGGAAAGTCTGATCCCGTGGGAAAGGCCCTCGAACAGGCACTTGAAGAAAACCGGGGTAGAAGTGCCTGCGTGTCATCTGGTTACTGACAGGAACCCAGAGGTTTGAATGGCTGAATGTTCCTGTAACATGGAGCTGAGAAAACTATCAAATCAGCCACGATCTTATTAAATGCTAGAGCACGTTTGAAGGGCTGAATAGTCTCATGATGGATTTGAATTATATGCGATTTGAAAAACGTACATTTCTAATCCTTTGCTTTATGCATCACATACGGGAACATCGACATTTTTTTCTGAAAATGGGAATTGTTTGGAACAGTATCTGAACATTCTATAATCAGCATGATCCAGAATATTCTACCACGTTGTCGGGGTGTTGCAAAGATGAGAAAGAGAGAGAGACAGACAGAGGGAGACAGACAGAGAAGAAGGGAAGGTGCTGCATGCAGTAGTGAGAGTGGTAGGTGCTGTAACAGTGAGTGTGAGTGAACAAGAGAATACGGTGATCCTTATCCTGACACAGTGGGCAAGTTTATTAATGCTTGTCCTGTATTGCTGCACATTTCTTCATACTGCAGATACTGCACTGATCTGGGTTGGTGAACTCAGACCATGCTTGGTGGATCTGCTGGTGTAGCCCAATATGGGAAGAGAATGATCCCTGTCTGTAGTAGCCAATCCATCTGCCTCTGTCGACAAAACATGCTGAAATTGCCCCTTATCTGTTATGCACGGCAGATCCAAACTGAGAAAGCTCAAACATGAGCTCGTTGGTCGTTAAAGATAGCAGCCGTACAAGGATCACAGAATATCCAGGGACATCCATGCGATGGCGAGCACCTCCAGCCATGATGGGTGGGAGAATCGGGCTGGTATTGAATGATACGGACGTCATGGAGTGGAGTGGGCAGTTAATGAAGTGAGTTTGATAAGTTATCACCAGGAAACTAGCTCAGCCTCGCGCACACAATCCCTCTGTCACACTCAAAGAAAATGTCACTGAGACAAATTATTGCCAGATTCAGCCCAATATTTCAGCATTTTGAAACCTCTGATTTTCCATGAATTTGTCTCTCAATCTCGTTTTCTGTTTTTCCCAAAATCCTTTTGCTTATTGGTATTTAAAGTTGTCTCCCCATAACCCTCCCCTACCATCTCTCTGTGGCAGTGATGTTTGTACCCACAGCACCGGTTGTCATGGCACAATGGAATTATGGAGCTGGAAATCCTCATATTGAAGGGACAGCTTGTGGACTGGTGAAACTTGCACAGTATTCCATCGTGGACAGTTTGCTGGTTTGTACTGATTCTGGTCTGTACAGTGTTCCATAGTGGGCTTATACGTGTCTGGGCTAGGTCTGTGAGGTGGATTAAGTATCCGGTCCATTTCCTAGTCGAGCTATCACTCCTCCAGCAAGGCACATATTGCTATCAAACCCCATATTTCTGCAACATGTTGTCCATTAAGTAATTACCCAAGTAAAACGTAAATATCTATCCCTCTTATTATGGACCCAAGCAGATCTCCTCAATGTACATGGAAAAGGTAGTCTCGACCTGAACACTTTCTTATTTTAAAAGCAAATGCGAGGTGATTTATTTCAGATGCAATTCACTTGGTCGAAATATTCAACTTTAGGCAAAACACAATCTATTCAAACACAGTCGACAAAATAGAGCAACAACAAGAGCAACTTGGAATAACTATTGGAAAACTTAACAGAATAACAGTTTATTTAACTGCTAAACAGTAACTGTTCCAATATGGTAACATCCCATAAAGACACACTTGCCAAAAGCACATTCAGGAAACAGATTGTCTCACAAGCAGTTCTCCAATAGAGGAGGAAAGCACATCAAAAGACAATTCTGAGAGAAATATCAGAGAGAATGTGTAGCATCCTGCAGCGATGTATTACCTTCCAACCCTGCTGAGACCCCAGCAATAACTGGCGAAAGGTAAAACTTAGAATCCTGGCTCTGTGAGAGTTTGACCATCGCTCCACAGGACTCGGCCGCGGCTGCAAGGACCACAAGGAATAGATTGTATCTACACTGTCGATGGCACTGTAGGAGCCTCTCAAAAATGCCTAACCCTGCCTAAGCCATTAAGTGAAGTAAAAATAAATAAATGAAACGAAAGGATGCAGCAGCCCTCGTGATCAGACGCAGATGGCCTCGGCAGCCCAGCAATTCCAACTCTGCCAAAATGCAGTAGAACCATCGAGCTTGTGAAGAGAAAGCATCGGCTCTCTGCCTCACTCCTAACTTTGCAATTGGAGATGTGCCATTCACCCAATCGTCAGGGATGTCCACATCCCACCCAGACCAAGTATTATTGTGGCATATGAGGGTTATAGTGAATGGAGGTTAACTGGAGCTGTTTGTTCAGTGCCTGTGATTGATGTCAGTCTCCATGGAACCTAATTGCGTCACTGGAGGGTTTCCTCTTCTATTAATGCAGGGCGTCCTTCAACCTGCTTTCCCATTGTATAAGCAATAGCGTCATCCTCAATATGATTTGGATCTGCAGGACAAAAAGAGGGAGAGAAAGAGAATCTTATAACAATAGACTGGAATGTTCCAACGATGGATCAGAATCTGAGAACATCAGACTGGAATGTTCTGATAATGGACAGGAGTTTATCCTTGTGTCTTTACTATCTTGTTCGAGATTGGCCATGGTTAGAGTTGCTGATACAAAACGTACTGATGATTATTCAGGTAGATTACTACCCCATCCTCACTGTGGTTGGTGATTCTTGTGAGCCTATACCTGTCAATTCTATAAGCAATGGTGAAAGTTATTCCTATTTCAGTTATTTATATTTAACAAATACATAAACTGTTATCCTTAGTTTCAGTCACAAACACCATTCCATCAATTTCAGACTCCTCATTCATAAACATCTAAGAAGGAACAAGGCTATTCAGACACTTAAATCTTCCTTTACCCCTGAACTGTTATGTGCCTCTGTATTCTCTCAGCCTCAGTGCTGTTGCTGAATTAGCTGTAACATGTCCCCTTGTTAACTTCGAATTTTATGGCTCCAGTCCTTTTCTGATCAGTCTTCCAGATACAAATATCTTGACAATAAGCTTGTACTTGTCTCTTCAGTTATTTCATAATAGGGACCCCATATCATAGTAATGATGGCACCGGATGGGTAATTCGGGGCACAAGTTCTGAATTTAAAGACATTGTTTCAAATCCTACCAGAGCCAATGATAGAACTTAAATTCGTATGACAAACATTGGAATGAAACCTCATTTTACTTACATCAGCAATAAGACATCCAATATTTTTCTCATTATTTCACTTATAGCCTTTGGTAAAGAATCCAAGTATGACTGCAGACAAAAAACAATATGGTTGGCACTATATTGTCTTGACAAATGGCCTCACAGTCAAGAGCAATTATTGGTAGACAACAAATGCTGCCCTTGTCAGTGATGCTTTATAAATAATGATCTCTATGTCACCGAGAGAGTGCAAATGATTTTCACCAGACCAAACCCTGGCATTATAGTACAATCAGGAGGTAGTGTTGTAACGATGTGTTTAACCTGTAGCACTGTCAGAGAATAAGAAGTTGAAACTTGATGGGTATGGACAGACACTCATTATGATGTTTCAAGCAGCCATTGATAAGGTGAGAAATTCCAGATTTCCCACAGGATGCTCGATTCCCAATAGTTTACACGCCTATGCGGAACCCTCATTTCGGTTGACAGAAATGTACGGGCTCTGAATGCACTTTAATGCGCAGTTACTGTGTGAGCCTCCACTCAACGTTACATTGTTCACAATCCTGCCAGAAGTTATACTACCTTCAGTCTGATACAGTTAGCCATTCCTCACCCACTTGACTTTCAGAAAGAACATCACTCAGCTATGAAAGATGCTTTTGAGTCTGGTTTAAAAAATGGCTTCATTCCCACTGCCAAACAACCACACTAACACAACACGGATGTATTTTGGGTAATGGCGGGGAATAACATGGAACAGTCCCTCTGTGCAGTTCCTGCTCTACGTGGTTATGGGCTGACACCTTCCTGTTCCTGTGTTAGTGACTTGAGAAGCTGAGTGACTTCTTCCTGTTCCTTTCCAAGTGACTACAAGCGTAAAATGGTCACGTTCAGATCCCGTGTAAGTGATGTGTGGGGCTGAGCAGAATCCTTGTCTTTCTGTGTAACCGCCGGGAGGGACTGAAATGACTGACCCTCTTCTTGCCCAGTTTTGATGGGCTGAATGGCTTTCCCTCATTCTTGTGAAGCCAGAATTAGGCTCATATCCTCTAAATCCTTCCTATTAATATGCACATCCAGAAGCTTTTTAAATGTTGAAACTGTACCAGCCTCCATCACGTTCTCTGACAGCTCATTCCATACACACACCACAATCTGCATGAAAATTTTGTCCATTTATGATCTCTCTCCTCTCACCTTAAGCCTTTATCCTATAGTTTTGGAATCCCGGATACTTGGAAAAAAGACCTTGCTATTCAGATTGTCCTTGTCACTCACCATTTTATAAACCTCTGAAATGTCACACCTCGGCCTCCGTTGCTCCGGAGTAAACAAACCTTAGCCTGCCCACCCTTTCCCTGTAGCTCATTCCCTCCATGCTCGGCAATATCGTTGTAAAACCTTTCTGCACCCTCTCAAGATTAAAGGCATGCTTCCTACAGCAGACAGAACTGAATTAAACATAGTATTCTAAATCTGGCCTCACCAATATTCTGCCCTATCGAAATATGATCTCCCAACTCGCATACCCAATGCACTGACCAGTAAAGGCAAGCACCCAAACCCCTTCTTCCCCACCCTGTCTACCTGCGACTCCATCTCCAAAGCTGAATGAGCCTGCACCCTTTTGTTGGACAACACTCCCCAGGGCTCCACCATTAATTATGTAATTCCTGCCCCGTTTTATCTTATTAAAAATGCAACACTACACATTTGTCTAAATTTAACTCCATTTGTTACTCCTTGGCCCATCTGATCGAAGTCCATTAAACTCAGAGGTAAATCTTGCTGGCCACTGCACCTCCAATTTTGATGTCATCTATAAACATAATAAAAAGGCAAATATTCAGATCCAAATCATTTATATAAATGACAAATGCAGTGGATTCAGCACCTTGTGTTACACCATTGGTCACAGTGTTCCAATCTGAAAAGCTGTCCCCGACCACCCTGTCTCCTACCTTCACTCTAATTTTGTAGTCGATTGGTTAGCTCATCTTGGATCCATTTGTCATCTAACCTTACTAACTTGTCTGCCATATGGAATCCTGTCGAAAACCTTGCTGTGGACTGTATAGGTAGCGTCTACCAAACTGCTTTCATTTTTTCTTGCCACCTCTTGAAAAACGCAATCAACATTGTTAGACACGATTTCCCATGCAGAAAGTCATGTTGACTATCCCTAATCAGTACTTGCATTCGCAAATGCATGTAAATCCTGTCCCTCACAATCGCCTCCAACAACGTGCCCACGTCAGGCTCAGCATTCAATAGTTTAGGTCACTATGCCCTTTCCTCGTCCCATGCTTCCACTGATCTCTGTAAATGTTAATATAAATAACTTGGTGATATGACCAACAATATAGGTCTCATACTGAGTCCGAATTAGGAACAAGTCAGGTAGAATTCATTAAATTGCTACAATTGACAAGTGTATGACCGAAACAAAGTTACTCAAACTACGATGGAAAGATGAATGACGAACATTTTGGATAGTGCAAATCTGAGTACCGATGTTTCTCTCTCTTATAATACTGACAGATGCACACGCTTGATGACAAACTGAAAAATAAAATCTCTGCAGAGAGTTAACTTGAAAGAACTTTGACCAAATATTAATTGAAGTCATTATGATGGTTCCAAATACCATTCAGCTTATGGAGCTATTCTGCTCTTACAAGCTACTGGTAATGGGATAACTTGCTGGAACAGGTGGATTTAGCTGAATTCCCTTTACTTCAGGCAGTGGGGTGATTCCAGTGATTCCTCGAAAGGAATCCTCCATGAGTGGTAAAGATGACTTAGGAGTTTTCATCTAACCTTCTCAGGAAAGTTACATTTCCCCACTCTCTGAGTTGAATCACATATTAACGTTATCCAGTCGCAAACTGGACCAGATGAGGTCTCTTTGAACAGTATCTGAACTGTACGACTCCATCACGTTCCCTGCTCCATGCAGGTGCATCTTTGCTGCGGTCGGACACACAGCCATTTCTTTCATAACAAATCTCCCCATTAGATTTGAAGATGTGTTTCTATGTTCCCGTACACGTTTATAATACAACTTTTAATATCTTCATAATATCCGTACTTAAATGAATGCATTTTATTCTTAAATTATTTCCCCAGTCTTATTCCCCAGTCTAGAAGATAAAACATTCATCAGGTATTCACTCGCTCAAAATCGGATATGGTCAATAAGAACATTTCTCATTGTCAGGCCTAAACCTCTGATCGTTCAAAACATAATGGGCGGCACGCTGGCACAGTGGTTAGCACTGCTGCCTCACAGCACCAGATACCTGGGTTCAATTCGCGACTCAGGTGACTCACTGTGTGGAGTTTGCACATTCTCCCCGTGTCTGTGAGGGTTTGCTCCGGTTTCCTCCCACAGTCCAAAGATGTGCAGGTTAGGTGAATTGGACATGCTAAATTTCCTGTAGTGTTAGGTAAAGGAATAAATGTAGGGGTATGTGTGTGTTGCGTTTCTGCGGGTTGGAGTGGACTTGTTAGGCCAAAGGGCCTGCTTCCATACTGTAAGTAATCTAATCTTTAAAAAAAAATACCTTCATCGCAAGAACGAGTAAAGAGAACCAAGTTTCAAAAGCAATTTTTTTTTACTTCAGTGGAATTACAACCCCCACACAGTACATCAGATGCTGTCTCAGCAATTGCGTGTCCAGATGCTGTAAAACAACCTTAAAATCATACCCGATACCCTTTGCAAGGTAAGGTATCATTCCATTTATTTTCCAAAACACGTGTTGTATCTATAGATGAACTTGTTGCGAAATATGTACCAGGACACACGAATCCCTTTGTACCACCGAATTCTGCATTCTGCCTCCAGTTATATAATTTACTGTTGTTTTATGCTTCCTCCAAAACAACCTTCCCATCACTGACATTATACAATTTTTTTGTGCGTAAAGTTTGCACACGACCCTGCCCTGTCTGTATCTCGTTGCAGTCTCTCTGCCTCCACTTCACATCTTATTGAATGTTTATCCTGGTGTATGAGCAACCTGAGCTCCAATACATTCAGCCCCTTCATCCAAATCATTAATCTAGATTGTAAACTGTTCAGAAACTCACACTGATTCCTCAGGAGTTCCACTAGTTACAGCTTTCTAACCTGAAAACAAGTAATTATCTCTACTCCATATTTCCTGGTACTAACCAGGGCTCCCTTAGAGAATTTTCATGGCCTCCTGCTATACTGTGAAGTTGGTTGTCGATTTGTCCCTGATCTAAGCGGTCCTCCATTCGAGCCATTTGTTGTCATATGATCAGGTGGAGTTCTTACCATCAATGATCCAGGTCCCTGACAGTTTAAAAGATGAGCACTGAATATAGACTAACTTTTCATGGGATTGCTGCCAGGTCAAAACTGTTGTCATTTAGATTCAGTAATAGAACCATTCTGCAATATTAGACATGTGCTCAAATTTCACCAGACAGGCACTGAGGGGGAGGAGAGGTTTCCTGTTAGCTTGATGAGCATTCATCCATTTAAGAACACAAACATTAATCTTCATCATTAATTTCATTTTTGGCTGTTTGTGCTACGTTGAAAAATTGCTGCAGTCACTACACATTAAAATAAACTATTGTCTTTGAGAGGGGACCTTATAGAGGTTGATAAAATCTTGACCAGCATGGATAGTGTAAATAGGCAAAGTCTTTTCCCTGGGGTAAGGGAGTCCAAAACTAGAGACCATAGGTTTAAGGTGAGAGGGGAATGATATAAATGAGAACTAAGGGGCAATTTGTTCACACAGAGTATTATGTGTGTATGGAATGAGCTGCCAGAGGAAGTGATGGAGGCTGGTGTGATTACAACATTAAAAAGTAATCCAGATGGATATATGGAAAGGAATGATTCAGAGGGATATTGGGGAAATGGTGGCAAATGAGACTGAATTACTTTAGGACCTCTGATTGGCAAGGATGAGTTGGACTAGAGAGTCTGCTTTCCTGATGCATATCTCTATTACACTATAACAACTCCTTCATTCTATTGCTGTGTATCTTATTAGAGGGGCAGAATGATCACCTCCTGCTCCATTGCAGTGATACTGACTGGCTTAATGGGGTCTCCCTCTTCCATTCTAACAGCCTGAATGGGTGCAGTGAGAGACCATGGGATAGGTGCTCCAGCTGGCTGCTCATTTTATAAAGATCCTGGCTGGTCTGTTTGCGAGTGAAAAGCCCTTTCCTGTCTATTGTCAATAAACACTGACTTTCCTGTCCAACAAAGGTCAGTCAAGGTCAGACTTGAATATCTTCAATGACCGAGTCTTCATTGTTCCCGGGGGATGAGAATACCACAGACAACACAATCATAAGGAGATAGGAACATCCGTTTCTCAATCTTAAACGGTGGAACCTCTAAATTTAAATGTGTACGAATCTCAGAGCAAGTCACCTTCTCTTTTATTTTAGGAAAGAGGACACAACCAATTGGAAAGATGTAGACCATCCAGCCCCTCAAACCTATCCCACGTTCCCATTGACTCTGTTCATTAAAGTATTTATCAAACTCAGCCTTCACTGCTCTCTTGGGTCAACATTTCCGATAGTGTAAACCATGAACTGGACTGTTTGGAACATCGAGTCTGATCAGCTGTTCGATCATCACTGATATGTTTCTCAACAAAATGTTCCTACGTTCTCATTGTAATCCTTCATCCCCTTATCAATCAACACGGATCTCCCTCTGACTGAAAAAGAAACAGAACTGTGTCTGTGTCTCTGCATGTCTGTATGCGCACGAGTGCTTCTGCTTATTGACAGTAGACAGAGGCTGGTGGAGGAAGGTTGTCTTTTGGACTGGAAGCCTGTGACCAGCAGCGTTCCACAGGGTGTCGTGCTGGATCCACTTTTGGTTTTCATTTATATCAATGATTTAGGTGAGTATTATAGAAGGCATGGTTAGCATGTTTTCGGATTACACCAAAATTAGTTACATGGTGGAAGGTGAAGAAGGTTACAAGCACATCATAATTAATTAGATCAATGAATCATAAAGACATGCAGCTCGGAAACAGAACCTTTGGTTGAACTCATTCGTGCCAACCAGATCTTGTAAGTTAACTTAGTTTTATTTTCTAGCATTTCTTCTATATCAATCTAAACGCTTCCAATTCATGTCCCCACCCAGATTCCTTGTAAACGTTGTAATTGTACAAGCCTCCACCACTTTTTCTGACAGTTCAGCACCAGCCTCTGCGTGAGAATGGTCCCCTTAGGTCCCATTTAAATCTTGTCCATCTCACCTTAATTCTATGTCCTGTAGTTGTGGACTTCCCTACCCTGTAGTAAAGACCCTGACTATTCACACTATCCATGGTCCTCATGATGTTATAAACCTCTAGAAGGTGCATATGTGACTTCAATCAATATGAATGGCTGTGTTTTCAGTCATCCCAGGCCTAAATTCTGAAATTCAATTCTGACACCTATTCCTTCTCCACCACATCTGAATTCTAAAATCATTTTAATCAACTTGTTCAGTCACATTATAAAACACCTCTGTGGGATTTGAATCTAGAGTTTTGGGCTTACACTATCACCATTTGGCAATAGTACCAGAACTGCAACATTATTCTCCTGTGTGTTTGTCCATCAGCCTGGTTTGAAATACTGTGACATAACTCCGTGACTTGAATCTAAACCTTCTTGTCCAGAGGGAGAGGCACTTCCACGCAAGTTCAGGTATTGGAAAATAACCCAGAGCTCTGGCTTAGAGGCGTGGGCGTTACCCACTACACAAGTCTTAAACCATGCCCAGATTTTGGGTCACATTTTAAATGTCAGCTTTCAGCTCGTTGTGGATTCGTTAAAAATTGGTTCACTTTTACTGAATTACACAGTTAAAAGAATTACATTGTTTAACAGATGAAAGGTACTCACCTCAAAAATAGGATGTTGAGTTTATGTGGTCTGCCTTCGAGACAAGCTATGAAGCTCTTTAATTGTTTGGCTATGATTTCCACCTTAAGTGGCTATTATCTGACACTTGCAATATGAGGGAAAGAAATCCTGCAGACACACTCTGCACTATAAAGGATCTGCAATCGATACTTATCACTGAACAGAAGAGATGTAGAAAGAGCATACTTTTTGGATCCAAAACACCAATCACTCTTTCCCGCCTGTAACGTGCGACGGCTCTCTTCTGAATACCACGAAATGATTCAAGGCAGCGAATTACTTTCCAGCCTTTCTACCCCAGTACTATCACTCGCTGGGCTGACGAGTGGCAGATGGAGTTTAGTTTCGATAATTACAAGCTCTCAGAATTTGGTAAAACAAACTACGAGAAGATATATACAATTCAATGTCAGGCCATTGGTAGTGTTACAGAACAGAGAGATCTAGTGGTTCTGGTATACTCCTTTGAAGTTTGCATCATGTGTAGGCAGGGTGGGTATGAAGGCGTTTGACTTGCTGGCCTTCATTGCTCAGACCTTTGAGTACAGGAGCTGAAACATTATCTTCAGGTTATGCTGGACGTTCATGAGGTCTCTCCTGGAGGACTGTGTGCAGTTCTGGTCATCCAGTCACATTGGATATTATTAAACTGAAGACGGTTCAGGAAAAAAATTAACAGGATGTTACTGGGAATGGAGTGTTTAAGTTATGAGGACAGCCTCGATAGACTGGGACCTTTTCCAGTACAGCGTAGAAGGTTGAGACCTTATCAATCTTATAGAGGTTTATAAAACAATGAGGGGTATCGATAATGTTGAATGGCAGGTGGCCTTTCCTTAGAGTGGCGGATTTCAAGACTGGCGTAATTTTAAAATGACAGGAGAAAGTTTAACAGAAGACCTAGTGTCATAGAGCTGTCCAGCATGGAAACCGATCTTTCTATCCAACTCGTCCCTACTGACCAGATGTCTTTCATTAATGTCGTTCCATTTGCTAGCATTTGGCCCATATCCAGAAAACGCATCCTTTTCATGTGCTCATACAGATGCCTTTTAAATGTTGTAATTGTACCAGCCCACAACTTCCTCTGGCAGTTCGTTACATACACAGCACCCTCTAATTGAGACGATTGATCCTTAGGTAGGTTTTAAGTCTTTCCCCTCTCACCTTGAACCTATGCCCACTAGCTTTGGAATGTGCTACCTTGGGGAAAAGATCTTGGTTATTCACGCTATCCATTCCACTTGTGACTTTGGAACCTCTGAGATGACCTCTGAATCGCTGGTGCTCCAGGGAAAATAATCCCGGCCTACTCAGACTCTATAATTCTCAGAACCCGAAATCCTGGCAAAATCTTTGTAAATCTTTTCTGAATCCTTTCAGTTTTCACCCATCCTTCCTCTATGATCGAAACCGTAATTGCACGAAGTATTCAAAAGTGGCCTAACCAATGTTCTGTCCAGCCGCAATATGACCTCCCAACTCTTATATTCAATGCACTGACCAAAAACGGCAAGCATATCAAACACCTTCTTCACTATCCGATATACCTGTGATTCCACTTTCCAAAAACTGTGAACCTGCACCCCAAGATCTCTTTGTTGAGCAATGCTCCCAAGGAACTTAACTTTAAATGTATAAGCCAAGCCTTGATTTTCCTTTCAAAAATGCAGTATTTCATATTTATTAAAATTAAATTTCATCTGTCCCTCCTCAGCCCATTGGTTCATCTGATTAAGATCCAGTATACACTGAGATAACCTTTTTTCTCTGTCCACTGCACATCCAACTTTGTGTCATCTATAAACGTACTAATCATGCCTCCTATGTTCATATCCAAATCATTTATATGAATGACAAATAGCAATAGAAGCAACACCGAACTTTGTGGCACTCCACGGGTCACAGGCCTCCGGTATGAAAAGCAACCCACCAGCACAACCCTCTATCTTATACCTTTGAGCCAGTTCTGTATCCAAATGGTTAGTTCTCCCTGTATTCCATGAGCTCTAACATTGCTAACCAGTCTTCCATGAGAAAATTTGTCGAACGCCTTACTGAAGTCCACATAGATCACGTGAACTGCACTGCCCTCATGAATCCTTTTCATTACTTCTTCAAGCTAAAATAATCGTGTTTGTGAGACATGATTTCCCATGCACAAAACCATGTTTACTATCCCTAATCGGTCCTTGCATTTCCAAATAAATGTACATACTGTCGCTCAAGATTCCCTCCAACAACTTGCCCACCACTGATGTCAGGATCATTGATCTATAGTTCTTAGTTCTTCCCAGTTTGTTTAATGATGGCACAACGTTAGTCAGCCTCATGTCTTCCAACACCTCACCGTTGGATATTGATGATCAGAACATGCCATTAAGATTCCCAGAACTCATTTCCCGAGCTTCTCACTGAGTTCTCATGTATACCTGATCAGGACCCATGAAGTGCATGTTCATTGCACATCATTTGGTTCGTGAATGGAATGAATGTCCTGAGAAGTGATGGATGTGGGTAAAGTTACAACGTTTAAAAGACATTTGATGAAGTACAAGTATAAGGGAAGGTTTGGGAAAATATGGTCCAAGCGCAGGCAGGTGGGACTGGTTTAGTTTGAGATTATCATCAGCATGGACTGTATGAGCCAATAGGTGTGTTTCCAAACACCCAGTGTAACTCTATGACTCCATGTGTGTTTGTATGTCCAAGCATGTATCTAAATATTTCCTTCCGCGCTTGTCTACTTTTGTGTGTCTATATGTGTCTCTGCGTGACCCCTGAGTGTATCTATCTCTCTGTATATGTTATGTTCTGTTTATCACTGTGTGTGTGTGTGTGTGTGTGTGTGTGTGTTGATGGTGCTGTGAGCTTCTGCCTTCCCACGACACACTGTTACACACTGATATACACAACATTAACACAGAGACATAGAGACACTCACTAATACGCGGAAACTAACACAGATATGGAGTGTCAGTCAGTAATTCTCTTGCTCCATGTTTTTCTTGTCAATATTTTACTTACACTGTCTGGTGTGTGTCAGTATTTAATTCTGTCCTCAGGGAGTTCGTTAGTATTGCACTTGTTCAAAATAATGAGTAGTCGGCATTTCTGTGTGGCGTGTAGGACAATTTCAATGTTTGAATAAACCAAACCTGGATGAATTATAAAATTTGTGATGGACAGTGTGGAACCCCAACAGGACAATCACACGTTGGTGTAGATTTCAGTTTTAGGGCAAACGAGGTTCAATGCAGAGCAGTGTGAGGTGATGCACTTCGGCAAGAAGAACATTGAATTACAATATAAAACATCCAAAACTCTCCATCATCTGACCTTACACCAATATCCCGTTCACCCATCATTCCTGGAAATACTGGCTTATGTTGCAAGACTCTGTTGAAAAGTTTACATTTCAACATTCTGGAACCTGGGAACACATCCATCCATGGCATTGTCTCTCAGTTTCGCCCACTCTGTCTTAACCCAAACTCCTCCCATTTGTTGATATTTAAACTGATTCCCAGACGATCACTCTCTGGCAGTAATGTTCATACCCATAGTACCTCTTATAATAACACAGTGTATGTATTGAGTTGTAAATGGATGGGAGATGCACATTCTGTCACTCCCAGCATGGGCTTCAAGTTTCCTCATGCTGGACATTGATCTAACACAGTGTTACTCAGCAATGTACTGGGGTGGTGAACACAGTTCCACACCCTGGTCACATGTCTTACCTGGGTTTATAGATCAATGAACTGCTGTGGTCTGCATACATTTCCACTCTGGGTAGATTGTGGCTTTCATTGCACAGTACATCAGCCCGGTCTGCACAGTGCTCCATGCTGAAAACATTTCTGATCTGGGTTTATAGGTCCATTCACTCCTATGGTCTGCCCAGTGTTCCTCGCTGGAACAATTGCAGGGTTGTGTTCAGCAGTACACGAGCCTGGTCTGCACAGTGCTTCATGCTCAACAAATATCTCCTCGGGATCTATGGTGTCAGGGCTGGTTCTCTGAGGTGGATTGAGAATGTGATATAACTAATCATTTCAGTCGAAAAAGCCATGCTTTTATTTTTGTTCTCATTCTTGTGATTGGATCCTCCAAATTCTGAATCCTGCAGCCAGTCCCATTCTTCAGTCTACTTGCATATTTTGGCAACATGTCCCATGAGTAATTGTCTAGTTATAATGTGAATAACTATCCTGTCTATTTCCCTGGTCTTTGACATTGTTCACCATGGAGCATCAGGATTCACCGTGATGAGTCTCAGTGAGGTCACTCCTCAGACTCAACGCTCAAGGGAACATAGACCCAGCTCTCCATGTAGCTAATCATCACTCGCTACCTCAACATCAGCAACCTATTTGCAAATCTTTAATGCACCCTTTCAAGTTTAACGACATCTTTTCTATAGCAGGGAGAACAAAATTCAAGACAGTATTACAGAAGTGGCTGAACCTAGGAAGTAGGCGAAAGTGAGTACTACAGGTGCTGGAGATTAGAGTCGAGAGTGTGGTCTGGTCTGTTCAATTCCCGGTGTGTCCCATGTGGTGCTCCATGTCAGTGGTGGGGGTATGTGTCAGTCTGTTGTTCACTTCCCGGTGTGGTTTATGTGGGTGTTCCATGTTCAGGGGAATGTGTGTCGGGCTGTTGTTCAATTCCTGGCGTGTCCTGTGTGGTGCTTCATGTTGGATAGGCTTTTCAGCAGCTTTGACTCACTTTTTGTAAGCTTGATCTGTGCCTATTCACTGAACGCCTGACATCTGTGTTGGTCCTTTTTAGCTGATCGTGTGGCCAGTAACGCAAGGAAGCCCCTTGAGTATTATTGTAAAGGACCAGGTACCTAACATCTCTGACAATGGTGTCACTTTAAAAAAGGTTATTTGCTCCTTTTCTTTAAAGAGAGATCTTAACGGCCAAACTGCCTACTGCAAATGGCTGAAGTAAATAACATAGGAAGCTTTCGGGTTTTTTTTAAATTAATAGTAATAACAATGGTCAGTTCGCACAGACCAGGTTTTCTAGTTTTTTCTGAGCTGTAACAATCACTAGGTTCCTGGGATCAGGGTTGGATGCTTCAGTAAATGATCCCTCGCTGCTATTCTCTCTGAAATCTGTCTTGATGCTGTTTCCTCCTGGATTGCAGAACTGCATGCATGATTGATTGGTCTTGGGTGTGTCTTTTTGCTAATGGACGATTTTATGGGATGACCATACATTGGAATACTTCATTAGTGGAAGGTTCTACGCCCATTATTTTATTAAGATTTCCAGTAGTTAAGTTATTCTACATTCCTCTTCTTTTTGTCTGTATTTTTATTAGAGTGTTTAAATAAATTGTGATTTCGTTTACGTTGAGTTGTTTGAACAGCTGCATCACATCTGCAACACCCATTTCACATCTATCTTTACTATAAGACAAAGTTGGCATCCAGGCTGCCATCTTAAAGTATTTTAAGGCAGTCTGCTCTGGTCCATAGCAAAGAGGGGATTCTTGTCTGTTGCGAATTCGATAATTCCAAATTGGGTTCAGGTTCAGAATCCCTACAGTGTGGAAACATTCCATTTGGCCCAACAAGTCCACACCAATCCATCGAAGAGTAACCCACCCAGACCCATTCCCCTATCCTATTATTCCATATTTACCTCTCACGAATGCACCTAATCTACACGTCCCTGAAGAGTATGGACAATTTACCATGTGCAATTCACCTAACCTGCACATTTTTGGGCTGTGGGAGGAAAACTCAGGAATATGGTGGATGAGGTTAATGCAATGTTTTCTCCCTCAGCAGGGATCTGCCGAGTGTATCCTTGATTTCCCAGTAATTTTCCCAATGATGTACTTGGCTCTGCGGATCCCTATGTCAACGAGATCATGGAGGGGAACTGCAGAAAATCTCACTCCATTAATGTTACAGTGCGCCCATGCACAGTACATAATGTTGGTGAATACTCACTGTCCTCCCAGCAGCCACAGCCTCTTCGTTCAGAAGCAGTCAGACCATCCCTTCATCATCGGTCTCCATGTAGAAAGGAATGAATGTATCTTAAAGGCCCTTGCAACACGTTTCAAAATACTGTCCCAATTGCCAACAAACAACATCAAAATATCTGGTATGTACTGAGAGCAACTGGGCCCCTGGGAATGTCATGGAGCAGACCATCAGAGAGCTGGAGCAAAACTTCCCATGTCTGAATGGGTCTGAGTGAACTCCCCAATGCACAGTATTACTATGCCCTTTCGTCGCACTCCATTTCAGGAACATACTCCCTTCCATTCTTCCTGTAAATAAAATGACAAGTTATATCATGTAATATTCCACTGCCTCACTTCATAATCTAATGTCTTGCTTATCACAGAGTCATAACCAAATGTAATTACAGTACATCTGTTCCATACTCCTGATCATTGATATAGATTGCAAATAGTTGAGGACCAAGCACTGGTCATTGTGTGAATCCACTGGTGACGTTTTGTCAAACTGATATATCCGGAGTGCCTGCTTCCTGTTTTATAACCAGTCCTTCCCCATTCCTGTGAAACATATTCAAAGAGCTAAATAAGAACAAGGAACATCAGTCAGTAATTCAGCCGTTCCAGCCTGCTCCATCACTGAATACAATCATGGCTGATGTCATCGCGGCCTTTGTTCCACATTCCTGCCATCTCTCCATCCTGAAACTCTGGTCTCTTGCTTTAGATTGCTGCACATGATCAAATATCTACTCCATATCTACACTGTCAATTACTTTTAGCATTCTACACACCTCAATGACATCTCCTTTCTTTGCAATAAACTTGAGACTATAGACCTGAACTGCTCAATCTCTCTTCATAAAACAAACCCCTCTTCTCTGGAATCAATCTAATGAACCCCTTCTGAATTGCCTCCAATGCGAATGCATCCTTCCGCAAGTCAGGGCACCCAAATTCTACTCCAGTTGCAGCGTCACTAATGTTTGTGTGGCTACATCAACACTCCCTACCTTTCTACTCTGTCCGTTTACAAATAGAAAACTGAACCTACACTTGACTTTCCCATTATTAGCTGGACCTGCATGCAGGTTTTCTGTGATGTGCACGTGAACACACTGACCCCTCTGCACCTGAGCACTTTGAAGTTTCTCTCCATTTAGATAATAATTTGCCTTTCTATTTCGCTGGCCAAATTGAATAATCTCACAGTTATACACTTTAATTTTCATTGCCAAATGTAAGCCCATTCACCCAAACTATCCATATTCATTTTAAACCTCTTACATCTTCATTCCACAGTAATTTCCCACCGATGTTAGTGTCTTCCGAAAAAGTGGTTATAGCATTTTTTATCCTGTCAACCGAGTAATAATATTGATGAAAAATAGTTAAAGCATGAGTACAGAAATCTGTGGCACGCCACAAGGTATATTTGCCAGAAGAAAATGGCACATTTATTCCATCTGACTGCATTTTGTTGGTTCACTAATCCTCCATCCAAGTTAATACATTACTCCTAAACCCATGTTGTCTGATCTTACCACTTACTCTTTGGAGAAGCGACATATCCAATGCTTTCAGGAAGACCAGATATATTCCATCTCCAGGATTCCCACAATCCACCATGTTTGTGACATCGTTAAGTAACTCAAGCAAACAGTTCGAACACGAAAAACCATGTTGACCCGGACGGAGTGTGATTTAACTTTGCAAATGTTCTGAACAATTGACTTTAACAATTTGCATTAAATTACAGTAGTTTATTGTTACACTTTCGTCCCTAATTTATACCATTATTATAAGTTCTTCCCTTTCAAAAACATTTACGTTTTCTTTCAATTCCTATTTAATGGACACACGTTTTTAAGAGTTCTGTTCCAATTGCTGTGTAAGAGGCATGTGTGGCTAAATGGACTCATCATCTTGCTCGTGAACAAAATCGATGGGCTGACATCTTTTTGGTGATCCGATGTTGTCGTCTTCAAGGACAGAATGACCTCCTCCTGTTGATGTGTTAGAGGGTTGGCGATTATGGAATCTTCCTGTTGCTGTGCAACAGCTCGAGGGGCTGATGGGCCTTCTCATAATCCTGCATCATAGGCTGGAAATACTGAACGGTGTCCTCATGCATCCCTGAGATGATAACGAGGGAGTGATGTTCCCTTACAACGTGCCTGAATTACCTCCTCCTTTCTCAAGAAAAAAATGGCTCAGATAGATTATATCCTTATCCAATTCACTTCTCATAGGCTCAATGGAAGTGAATGGCCTTCTGTTATCCCAACATAAAAATCTCCAGTCGCAGTGTGGCCTTGTCCAATTCCTGAGTAGCAGACTTGACGGGGCTAAATGGACTGATCCTGTTGCTGTGTAATAGGATACTGGTCCGTTATGGCCTACTCTGGGTCCAGGGTTATAGGCTTGAGGGGCTGATTGACCGCTCCCTGTAACTGTATATGAGGACCCAGGGGCTGAACAGCCGAGTCCTATTCTGGTGTAACAGTGTTGAAGGCCTGAATATCCTTCTGTTGTTCCTGTGTAACAGGCTGGAGAATGACATGGATTTCTCCATTATGTGTGTAATTGGCTTCTGTTGCTGACTCCTTCTGGTCATCTATGTTGAAATAAGATCATCTTTCTTTCTTGTAAAGTCCGATGTGTATTGGATCAACCTGACCATTCTTTCCTTATAAACTAACATCTTCATTACACGAATCAGTGGAGGGAACCGTCTCTGAGCTGCTTCCAATGTAACAATTTCCTTTCCTCAGTGAGGAGATTAAATCTGTACACATTACTCCAGATGTGATCTCACTGAGATCCTCCTGTAAGGTTCCCACCAAGGTTTCAGCAGTCTCAGCTGTCGCTGGGATACACAGGACAAAAGTGAGTACTGCAGATGCTGGAATCTAGAGTTTCGATCAGAGTGGTGCTGGAAAAGCACAGCAGGTCAGGCAGCATCAGAAAAGCAGCAAAGTCAATGTTTCGGGAAAAAGCCGTTTATCAAGAATTGATGATGAAAGGCTTTTGTCCGAAACATCGATTTTACTGCCCCTCGGATGCTGCCTGATCTGCTGTCCTTTTCAAGCACAACTCTGATCAAAACGCAGGGAATACACAGCATTGTTGAAAGCTCATTGTCTTTCTCTACTCCATCGGTATAACGGGAGATCTAGAGAAAATCTCACAATAAAGCTGGAGAACAGCATAAGTGATGTGGTGAGATGATTTCCACTATTAATCTCCCCAGAACCGACATCACTGAGATTTAACTGAATCATATAAGGTGGAGATCAGAAACAGCAAGGAGGAGCAAACATTGATGGGAGTGATATACCAAAGTGAAAGCTGCAATACATATGTTGGGCATGTTATAAAAGAGGAAATGGGATATATAAATATCTGTGTACTGCAGTAATAATGTACTGTTTAAATTATATCTAAGCTGTGCTAACCCAACTCAATGCTAATGCTGGGAAAAATGGATTTCATGAGCACATGTGAGATGGCTTGCATTAACATTATTTCGAGCACCGAATTCGAGATCAGGTTATTTAGGAATTGGTGTTGGGTGATCAGAAGAGCTAATTGAAAACTTTGCTGTAAATGACCTTTTGGGAACAGTGACTGTAACTTTTTATTTGATATTCGATTCCCACAGTATGGAAACAGGCCTTTCAGAACATAAAGTCCACATCTACCCACCAAAGAGTTACCCACCCAGATCCGTTTCCCTCTGATTCATGCACCTACCGCTATGGGCAGTTTAATATGGCCAATTCACCTGGCCTGCACATCTTTGGACTGTGGGAGGAAACTGGAGCACTCAGAGGAAACCCACACAGACGCGGGGAGAATGTGAAACCTCAACATAGACAATCGCCCATGGCTGGAATCAGACAGGGGTCCCTGTTGTTGTGAGAGCGGCAGTGCTAGACAATGAGTCACGGCACTGCCTCTATTGGTTTTCCTGTATGCTGTTTGAGTACACGACAGTTTTTGGTTTTTTTTGAAGTAACGGTTATGAATCTGAGTCATGCAAGCCATGAAGATGTGACGAGAAAGTGGGGACTGCAGATGTTGGAGATCAGAGACAAAGAATGTGGTGCTGGAAAAGCACAGTCGGTCAGCCAGCATGTTAGTAACATGAGAATCAATGCTTTGGGCTCGAGCCCTTCATGAGGAATGAGGATGGTTGTCCAAGGGGGCTGAGCGATAAATGAGTGGGAGGTGTGGTGGGGGGACGTAGCCAAGAATCTGACAGGTAGATGAAGGAGGGGTTGAAAGTGATAGGTGATGAAGGGAGATAGAACGCCTCATCTACTTCATCCATTCAACCCGATGTGGTCTCCTCAACATCAGCGAGACAGGAGTTCAACTTCTTGATCGTTTCAGAGACCATCTCTGGTACAGCCACACTGACCAACTTAACCACCTTGTGGCTGAACACGTTAACTCCCCCTACCACTCCACAAAGGACATGCAGGTCCTGGGTCTCCTCCATCGCCAAACCCTAACCAACTGATGCATGGAGGAAGTGCCCCTCATCTTCCACCATGTGACCCTCTAACCATAGGTAATCAATGTGGATTTCACCAGTTTCCCCCATTTCCCCTCCTCCCACCTTATCCCAGGCGAATCTCCCAACTAGGGACTACCCTCTTAAATGTTCCTATGCATCCGTCTTCCTTTCCCACTATCCACTCGACGTTCCTCTCGACCTATCACTTTCACGACCCCCTCCCCCCACCCCCATTTACTTATTAGATCAAAGGAAGCAGCTTAGAAAAAATGCCAAGTATTGTAGTAGGCCAGTGGATTCAGAGAAATGTAGGACACAGCAAAGGAGGACAAATAAACTGAGAATAAAACAAAAAAAGAGAAAAAGCATGCAAACAAAATCCATCGTTAAAACTGCTAAAAAGCTTCTATGAAACAATAATGAAAACAAGGTCAAATGTGAAACAATGAGTTTGTAGACAGGATAATTTATTGTAGAGAACAGAGACATTACAGGAAAACGAAAGAGTTTATTTATGCCTGTCTTCATGGAAGAATATCCAGAAATTCTCCCAAAATACAAGTGACCTTGGGACTTGTGTGAGTAAAGTCTAAGATCATTCAATCTGGGATGAGGTAATATTTGAATAGAAATCTGGATTTAGGGCTGATAATTCTGACAGACCAGATTTACTTCATACAAAAATTTCAGGGGAAGCAGAAATAGTCATATTGGTTGCATTACGGATTTTCACATTATTTTGCGACATATTCCCGAAAGGCAGGTAGCCACTCGGGATAAGGGACGGTTATAAATATTATCCGCCAGTTTAAGTAAGGATGAAGATGGAGAGTGGTGAACTACGGACCAGTAACTTGTCATCGGCAGTCGGATGTCTGTTGGACTCGATTACAAAGATCATGCTACTAGATATATAGAAGGTAATGGGAAAACTGGGGGAGTATGAGAATGCATTGATGAAGGGAAAACCATAAGGAGCAAACCATTCTTGGGAATGGTTTGAAGATGATTCTTGTAGACATCGGCAATGAGGATAACGTAGAGTTGGATATTCAGGAGGATTATTTTAAGAACTCACACACTAATACCATAAGAAAAATTAAAGCGAAAGGTATTGGGAAGAACATACGCAAATGGGAGTTAAAATTAGGTTTACATTCATCTGAATGTAATTGAATATAGATGATTTAGTGCACCAGTTGCATCGAGTGTTTGTGGGCCTAAAGTTGAAGTATTATGTACTGTTTTGGAGTCCCCATCTAAGAAAGTATATACTGAATACAGAGTAACTGCAAAAGGCAATCTCCAGATTAATCCCGAAAATGGCAAGATTGTCTGATGGGGAAACTCAGCCTGTGATCTCGAGTTTCAAATAATGAGAGGTGATCATAGTGAATCTTAGAAGCATAGAAACATAGGTGGTACTGAATAAGAGAGGGACATAGAGAAGTGCAAACAGGCGAGACTAGGGAGAATCCCATGATATTCCACACGGACAACACGTAGAACAGAATAATCAGTGAACAGTTAGTGTCCATTAGAAACCCACGGGGCAATCTGTGTGTGAAGCTGGAGAATATTGAGAGATTGTGACATGAGAGCTTCACATCTGTTTTACTTGGAAGAAGGAGGGGACACATACACAATTCGAGAAGATGGATGGAGAAGCTATTGAACAGATTGATGTAAAATGCGAGGAGGGATTTGAGGCTTTGTCTTGTATAAAATTGTACTGATTGCCAGCTTTGAATGAGCTGTATCACAGCCGGCTTTTGGAGGCAAGGGAGGAAAGATCCTGACTGAAAATAATAATTAAATTACGACCATAGGATGGGTGCCAGAGGACTGGAGAACTGCTAATGCGATTCCACTTTACAGTAAGGATAGTAGAGATAGACCGAGAACTAAAGTCAAGCAAGTATTACATCACTGTTAGGGAAACTACTGCAGAAAATAGGGAAGGAGAACATTGACCTCCGATCAGAATGGCAAAAATAATCGGGGATAATCATCATGACTTTATCAGAGGAACGTCACACCTACCGAACGTGAATTAGTTTGAGCAGGTCGCTGAATTAGTTTTGCAGGAAGGCCTTTAACAAAGGTCCCCATGGGAAAATAAAGCATAAAGTAAAATCTCATGGAATCAAGGATAACTTGACAAGTTACAACGAAAATTGTCTTAGTGGCAAGAGACAGAGAGTGGTGGGAGAAGGCTGTTTGTGTGACTGGAGACCAGTGTCCCCTGGTGTACCACAGGGATCAGTGTTTCTCCCTTATTATTTGTGGTATTCATGAATGGTACAGATGTCAATGGAGGGGGGTAGGTGAAGGGGGTGGGGGTTGTGATAAGTAAGTTTGTGATTATTTGGTTGGTTGGCAGTGAGGAGGAAGGGCTTATGCTCCAGAAAGATACAGGTGGAATAGTCAGATGGGCAGATCAATGGCAGACGGAATGGAAACCTGATAAATATGATGCGATACACTTTGGAAGAAGAAACCAGACAGGGGAGGACTCAATGAATGGCAGCAGACTAGGAAGCTCAGAGGCTACTTCTCCACACATCCCTGGATTGGACTGGATAAGGTAATAGGTTAGTTAAGAAGTATACCTTGGGTGTAGCATTTATTAATCGGGGCGTAGATTATAAGAGCTATAGAGGGCTTTGGTTAGGCCAAGATGGAATACTGTGTGGAGTTCTGGGAGCCACATTACAGGAATGATGTGATTGTACTGGAGGGTGTGCAGAGGAGATTCACCGGGATGTTCCCTGGGATGGAGCATATCAGCTGTGGAGAGAGGCTGGATAAGCTCGGGTTGTTTAGTTCGGAGGAGAGAAGATTGAGGGGTCAGTGATTCAGAAGGGATAAGATTATGAGGGACATGGACAGGGTGGACAGACAGCAGCTGTTCCTTTTAGTCAGAGGGTCAAGCACAAGTGAGCACACATTTAAAGTGAAGGGTTTGCGGTTTAGTGAGGATTTAAAGATAGTATGTCTTTCACCCAGAGGATGTTAGTGTCAGGAATTTATTTCCTGAGAGGGGAATTGTCACGAGTATCCTCACAACCATTAAAACGTGCCTTGACGAGCACGTAGAAGTGTCACAACTTTCCCGGATATGGGCGTGGTGTAGATCATGCTGTGTTTCTGATAGTGCTGAATCTATGCTCCTGTGAGTGTATGGCTGTGCATCGTCAATCATTGAGCAACCTAAGACTGGATTGTTGGGTTTCTGAAGAGTATATTCACAAGGGTAATAAGAGTGAACCGTAATAGCTTGTCAAATTATGTCAAAGTGAAAATTATGAGAAAACAAGTGCAGCTTCCTTACAATCTGAAACCAGAGAATGGAGAATGCAGAACAGGGAAATGGCAAAACTATGAAGCCGTTACTTCAGTTCTGTCTTCACAGAACATTCTAACAACATTAGTTAAACGAAGTCTGGTGTGGAAAAAAGGTATAGTACATAGAACGTAGAACATAGTAAGTAAATGGTTTAGGAGAAATTATTGGGACTGAAAGTAGCGGTCATAGACAACTCCAAAGTGGATTTACGAATTATGTTTGAGAACAGACTGGGAGACAAATGAAAGAGAAGCAATGGATGTAAAACATGTGAACTTTCAGAAAAAATTTTGGTAAAACTCCCAAGCCTCATTTGCAAAATCAAATCTGAGTGTATTGGGACGAATATATGGCCATGTTTCTAGAATGGGACAGCTGGTAGGAAACAGTGAATAGAAATAAACAGACTCGTCAAGCAACAGCAGAACATTGTCTGCAAGGTATGATTCTGTCAGCATGACCATGTCCCAGACACCCCATCACCTTCCCCAGATATCTCCTGTCTCATCAGCAGGACAGACACAGCAGAAGTGGCGTCACAGTGGGATAGAGTTGGAAGGAAATTGCTCTGGGGATCCTCAACAGTGACTCCATATCCCAGGAAGTCTCATGGCGTTACTTTGCATATGGGAAAGGAAACCTCCTGCTGATTACCAAGTGCCAGCCTCCCTCATCTGATGAATTAGTAATTCTACATGCTGACCAACACTTGGAAGAAGCTCTAAGGTTGGCAAGGGCGCAACATGTAGTCTGGGTGGGGCATTTTAATGTCCACCACTGAGAGTGACTCTGCAGCAGCATTACTGATCAAGCTGGTCAGGTCCAAAAGGAATTAACTGCTATATTGGGTCTATGGCAGGTGGTGAAAGAACCAACAAGAGGAAAATACATACTTGACCACATCATTACTAACCTGTCAGTTGCAGAAGTATTTGTCTATGACAGTATCGGTAAGAGTGACCACCGTATAGTCATTGTGGAAACAAAGCCTCACCTTCACATTGAGAATAACCTCCATCATTTGGGTGGCACTATCACCGTGCTAAATAGGACAGACTTCGAACAGATCTCGCAGCTCAAATCTGCGGTGCTGTGGGTCATCAATAGCAGCAGAATTGTACTCCAGCACAACCTCATGGCCTGGCATATCCCCCTCATAACAATTACCATCAAGCCAGAGGATCAACCTTGGTTCAATGGAGTGTGCAGGAGGGAATAAGCAGTACTGGGAATACCTGAAAATGAGGTGTCAGCCTGGTGAAGCCACCAAATAGCACTACTCACGTTCCAATTGGCATAATAAATAAGTGATAGACAGTGCTAAGTGATCCCACAAGCAATGGTTCAGATCTAAGCTCTGCAGACCTTCCACTTCTAGTTGAGAATAGTTATGGACCATTAGACATTGGAGAAGGAGATTCCACAAGTATGCCCATCCTTAATGATGGAAGCGTTCAGCACTTCAGTGCAAAAAATAAGGTTGATGCATTTGTAACAACCTTCAGTCAGAAATGCTGAGTGGATGATCCATCTTGGCCTCCTCCAGTGGTCCTCAGCAATTCATTAACCAGTCATCAACCAATTTGATTCACTCCACACGATATCCAGATTCAGTTGGAGACACTGGATACCCCAGAGGGTACATATCCTGGCAACAGTACTGAAAACGTGCCCTGACGAACTTGTCACTGCCTTAACTAAGCTGTTCCAATATCATTACAACAACGACATTTCTCCGATTACTTGGAATATTACCCAAATATCTCCTACACAGAATAAGCAGAACAAATCTAAACTGGCCAATTACCAACCCATCAGTAAAGTGATGGAAGGTGTCAGTGCTTTCAGCAATACCCTAGTCAATGACGCCCAGTTTTGGGCTCCACAAGGGCTACTGAGCTCCTGATCTCATTAGCTTGGTTCAATCATGGATAAAAGAGCTGAATTCCAGAGGTGGGGTGAGAGTGACAGCCCTTTAAAGCAAGACTGTCTTCGACCAAGTGTGGTATCAAGGCGTGTTTGCAAAACTGGATTCAATGGGTATCAGGGGCAAACTCCCCGCTGGTGAGAATCATACCTGACACTTAGGAAGATGGTCATTTTTGATAAACATTAGTAAACGCAGCTCCATGACAAGTCTGTAGGAGTCCCTCGGGCAGTGGCCTAGGCCCAAACATCTTCAGGGCTGCTTCATCAATGACCTTCCCTCCATTTTAAGGTCAGAAGTGGGGATGTTCGCCAATGATTGCACAATGCTCAGCAACATTTGTTGGGTCCTCAGATACTGAAGCAGTCCGTGTCCAAACGCGACAAGATCTGGACAGTATCCAGGCTGACAAGTGGCAAACTCGAGGGATCAAAGGAACTACTGCACTTCATATTTTACATCTTCCTAAATCATATTAACGGATATATTCATTGTTTGGGATAATTGCATTGTGGAGATTTTTGAAAATGACACACAATGAGGAAGTCTCAATGTGTCCTTTACCGATGTTTCTGTGCAGTCTGTGGGAAAGCTCTGTCAATGTTGTCACAAGCTGTCAGATGTTAGGAAGGAGGCCTCTGCAGGGTCAAAAGGACTGTGTTTCATGTTCCCTTTTCGAATATTGCCTGGGGCTGGGAATTCTGTCCGGGTTTATCCTTTAAGACCTCGAAGCAGTTTGATACAATAGAGTGTCTTGCTTGGCCGATTCAGAGACCATTGAAGAGTTTATCACAAGTCGTGTGTCTGGAGTAATGCTTAGCCAGACCAGGAAAACACGGGAGACTCACTTCCTGAAAGTACATTGGGGAAGGAAATTGGTGTTTACAATCGACATTGCCTTCAAGGTCACTGTTACTGACACCAGATTATGCATCTTAATATTTTATCAATTGTTTTTAACTTCCACCAGCTGCCAGAGCATTATCCTGGTCTGAGTTCGTAATCCCAGACATTTCCAGCACCATCTCCAAATGGGGACCTATCAGAAACCACGCTGAGCAGGATATTTCTGTGCTGCTTGACAGCTCTGTCAAAACGAACTCCCACCAATGTGACTATCGTGATTGGACTGAGGGGGTGGTAATTGGTCAGATTGTAATTATTCTCCTCTAAGGGTACTGAACATTGTTGAGTAATTTTCCACATTCCCAGGGAGATGGAGCTGGAGCGAAACAGCTTCCCCAAGGACACGGCTTGTTATGCAGCACAAGTCTTCAGTCCTATTGCAGGAATAGTGTCAGGGCCCATTGCCTTTGTCGTATCTACGGTGTTCAGCTGTTTCTTCATGTCACGAAAATCGAATAGGTTGAAGGCTGCCATCTGTAATTCTGTGGGCAACATGACGACAGTGACGTGGATAATCAACACAACACTTCTGGCTGAGAATGGTGCAGATACTACATCCTTGTGTTTTACACTGGTGTACAGGGCAGTTCTGTTATGCAGTATGGGGGTACTTATGGAATCCTCTCCTCCTGTCATTTTTGTAATCGTCCATAACCATTTGTGACTGAATATGGCAGGACTGCGGAGCTTCAATCAGACCTGTTGGTAGCTTTAATGTGTTAGCATCACTTTTAGGTTCACATGGTTCTGACACAGACATGTTCATCCACAATCATTACTGAAACATAGGTTGATGGTAATGGCTGACTGAGGAGATTATCCCTGGGCAAAAATGTTACAGATTGTGGTTGAATGCTGTTCTGCTTCTCCTGCTGTTGTGGTCTACAGCACTACATAAATATGCAGTTTTGAGCTTCAGTATCTGCAATGCAATTCTGCTGTCTGTCCCCGAGTTCACATCGAGACCCAGTCACCCATCAGCCCTATACTCAGTGACCTACTCTGGATTCTGATGTGGTTACACTTCCATTTTCATACTCTCATTCTGCTGAGGGTCTCTCCCCGGGTCATGCTTCCAATATGACAAATTCTGAAAAACCAATTAACTAATTTTAATTCAACTGTTTAATTAATCTGATTTTTTTTCTTTGAGTAATAACATCTTCTGTGTTTAAAGTGAATGCCTTTCCCTCTGTTTCTCTCCCTGACCATGATTAAGAGCTCTGTACTGTCAGTGATGCCAGCCTTTTGTAGTTTCAGAGCCAATGAATTCTCTGGATTCCCAATCATCTTCACCACATTGTATTTTTTCTCTTTTGGTTTGATGCCTTATCACTTATGGCTGCCCTGTCCTCCCATGAGTATGGTTCATCTCCTTTTTGGATGAATTTCTGATATCCTCCGAATTATCCCCAGACACCCCTGCCACTGCTGCTCTATGGTCTTTCCTGTTCGGCTCCCTACCAATTAATTCTGGCCAGCTCCTCCCACATATCATTGTAGTTACATTGTTCAATTATAATCACATTACATCAAGAAGAGAGCAATAGTTACAAACCAAAAGAAGGATTTTTGAGAGAAAGGGTGTGATGAATAATTGGTAAATTTCTTAACTAGATAAAAAGAGAGAACGAGAGAGAGGATATAGTTGAGGAAATGTGAAAAATGAGAAAACCTGATTATTAAAAGGTTTGATGTCCATCCATCAATGCTTTGGCAATGCCTGTGTGCTGTGGTCCTTTATACAGTGCATGTACAACAGAGCAATGTGTTCAAATACTGGGTCTGATGGTAGAATATTTATCTCCAATGAAATGACAGACACTAACTTTATAAAGAACCCAGCAGGCAAATATATTGAAGTCCCGGTAGAAAGAGATTAACTGAAATATGTTGGGATACCAGGAGCAAGAATTTATAACACACATCTTGATAAGAATGAGAGATTAGAGTAGAGAATTCCAGAAAAAGGCCGTAACATTGAGAGAAGTGGAACATATCACTTTAGATGAGGATCAAATAATGTTTTAATGTTTCATAAGTTTTATAGATCATATGCATCATTTTTCGTTAACTGTGTCTCCATTGTTCATTTAGAAAGTGTTGTGCACATATGAAAAATGTTACTTATCCGCCAACACACATTGATTAAACAGTGCATATAAAGTCATTTTCCCGCCATTGAAATAGCCCTGTTGTCGTATTACCTGGATACATGAACACCAACTGGCCACCAAAAGACACGACCCATTACCACTATGTTCCATACATACAGACAAAGAAAGACACCACTTTGGTTGGGACAACACACAGACACACACACACACACACACACACACACACACACACGGACATTCTTAGAGGAATGGCATTCTAACTAGACGTCCATCAATAAACACATTAATTTAGATCCTATCTACCTTCTTTTGTAAATCATAAGAATTGGAAATGACCCACCTACATTAAGAAAACCAAGACCTATAAACATGCCACCAACGCTTCAGCGGAGACTCTCATTGATGATGTTACCTAGCCATTGTGTCAAAACATCTGAAAAGAAACCTTCAAGCATAACGAGGTAACTTGCATACATATAAACTGTTATTTTACTTTTATTAGTGTAATTTGGGAATTCTCATGTTTAAACAGATTACGAGGTGAAGTGAGCTTTTCTGGGTGTGTGGTTTTAATGAACAGAGGGGTTCGATATTGATTTCATAACAGTTTGGGGCCTTGCCGTATGGGATTTGGACAGATTTGGAAAACAGAAGGTCCCAGCAGATTCCAACACGTGGCAATTAGTGGCCTAGATCTTCAAATAAAACCGTTGGGAAATTTCATTTAATTCTGTTAACTTGTGGTTGGTTAAATTACAAGTGAGAGAAAAGTCTTTTAACATTAATAAAGAGGTTCCCAAATTTGGCAAGGAAGTTTAGAAAGACAGAAGGACTTTTTTTTTAGAATTAGAAAATAGGTTGGAATTGGGTTTAAGCAGAGACAAAAGGAAATCTGAAATTGTAATGGAGTTTGTCAAGCATTTTGGTGTGTCAGAGAAATAGACAAGTGCAGTAGAGTTAGAAAAAACTTAAATTGCAAATATGGCAACTGGAGATAGAAAATAAAGAAAGAGATGGAAACAGAGAGAGAAGATAGAGAAAGAGAAGATAAAGAAAGAGAGAGAGAACTTGAAATTCAGAAGTTGGGAATTAAACAAGAAAGTTAAATTAACAGGATGGGGTACGTCGGGATATTTCCAACTAGGTTAATACCTTGCCATATTTCGGTGAAAAAATATCAAAACGTCTTTTATTTTGTTTGAAAAAATGGCTCAATAGATGGCATGTCCAGTGAATTTGTGGGTAATGCTGGTTTCGACTAAACTGGTGGGCACAGTTAGTGAGGTATGTGCAGCGCTGTCAGATGACGGCTCAAGAGATTATGCAAATGTAAACTTAACTATGTTGAGTGGTTATGCATTGGTACTAGAAGAATATAGACAGAGGGTCAGAAATATAGAGAGAGAACCAGGTGGGACTTATTTTGATTTTGAAAGAATTAAGCACAGTCATTTTGATAGATGGGTGCGGGCCATAAAAATGGATAATACCTGTAAGGCTGGAGGAGTTTGAAGACTCACTTCAGAGATGGTAAGAATTAATGTGAATGAACAGAAAGTTCAAGAAGTTAGAAGCGTGGCAGAAATGGCAGGTAAATATGCATTGGTGCATGAGATGAAATTTAGTTTCTGGGAGGATTTTCATCCTGTTAGGGATAGAAATTGGGAGAAGGGGGGATCCTACACTGCAAAACATAGAGTAAAGCACACTGGCAATACTTTACCACAGGTGAAAAAGAAGCCGAAGCGGGTTGAAAAGTGGTGAAAGGCCTCAGGTGTTCTCACTATAAGGGAGTGGAAAACATAGAATTACAGTACCGATGGTTTAAGAAGGGCACTGGGAAAAGGTGTTTTCACTGCAGTAAGCTGGGACACACAGTGCTGGGCATTGAAGGAAGACACTTTGGGAAAAGATGTGGTAAAAGAGGTTAAGCCAATGGCATTAGTGAACCTGGTAAAGCAGACCCCAAGTCTCCAAGGAGCTGCAGGAGAGTTCACAGCCTAGGTATAGGGTCAGTGCCTGGTCAGTATAAAGAAATAGCCTCTGTGTGTATAGTTTAATCAGAAGGTGGGGGGCGGGGGGAGGGGAAGACAAGAAGTTATAATTTTGTGAGATACGGGATCTGCTCAGTCTCTAATAGTTGAGAAGTGAGGCGCCAGAAAAGCACAATAGATCAGGCAGCATCCAAAGAGCAGGACAATCGAAATATCAGGTATAAATCCATCATCAGGAATGTGGCGGAGGAAAAGGGGGCTGAAAAATAAATAGGAGGATAGGAGCTGGGCTGGTGGGAGGGTCACTGCGAGGGTGATAAGAATATGTAGTTGGGAGTGAGAGTGATATGTCGGAGAGGAGGGTGAAGTGGATAGGTGGGAAGGAAGATGGACAAATAAGAAAGATCAAGAGGGCAGTGCTAAGTTGAATGGTTGGATCTGTGATGAGGTTTGGGGAGGAGAGATTTGGAAATTGATGAAGTTGATGTTGATGCTGTATAGTTTGAGGGTTCCAGCTATCCTACCCAATATCCACTTCACCCTCCTCTCCGATCTATCATCATCTCACCCCACCTGCATCTACTATCGCCTTCCAAGCTCCAGTCCATCAAGCTCCAACCCCACCTTCCTATTTATTTCTCAGCCCGCTTTCCCCCAGCCCCCTTATCCCCCCCCCCCCCCCCCCGCACTTTCCTGATGAACGATTTATGCCTGAAACGTCAACTATCCTACCTTTCGGATGCTGCCTGACCTATTGTGTTTTTCCAGCGCCACACCTTTCAACTCTGATCTCCATCTGCAGTCCTCATTTTCTCTTGGCCTCCAATAGTAAAAGATGGAAGTATTTTCACTCTTTCTGACGTGTTATTCAAGAGCGTGATAATTTGTGGAATGGAGACTGAAATTAAGCATTCCCTTGTGTAACATCAGGTTGGAGTGCCAAATCAAGATTGGGGAAGTAACAGTGAGAGTGAGCGACAGAGTGTGCGTTCCAGGAATACAGTTTGTTCTTGTAGTTGGGATCCAAGATGGGAGAGGCACACCTTGTGGTGGAGAAGACAAAGGAAGACTAGGGAATTGGGGAGTTAAATGAAAAAACACCCAGGAATTTTTGCAGACAGTGTAGTAACAAGATCCCACTGTAATAAGTTACAGCAGGAAGGAAAAATGGAAATAAGAGACAAAGAATTTGATGTTCAGGTACCTGACACCCTGTTTGATGTAACGGTGCAGGAAACAAAACCTGAACAGGCAGAGGATCAGGCAGACGTGTTTAGTCCCAAAACGCTGATGGACTTAGAACAGACACACACACACACACACACACACACACACACACACACACACACACACACACACACACACACACACACACACACACACGCAGAAATATATTGTCGAACGTTATTAATTTAAAGATAGAATCCTAAAATTAAAAGGGAGCCCATGACAGGTTAGTGTAGAAGGGAAATGGGCTGAGGTGCACCGGATTGTGTTACCGGTAGCAGACAGTGTTATGGGTAGCACATAAACTAACTACAGGCGATCACCTAGGTGGACAGAAGACTCAGGCTAAAGTACAGAAGCATTTCTAGTGGCCTGGAATGCACAAGGACATGGTTAATCTTTATTGTACATGTCCAACATGCCAAATAGTAGGTAAGTCACAGGCAATAATAAAACCAGCACTTCTGTCACCAATTCCTGCATTTGAACAACCTTTCACATGGGTTCTGATTAATTGCATAGCTCCCCTTTCTAAAGTAAAAGTGGAAACTATTATTTGCTGACCATAATGGATGTGTCTACCAGATTGCCAGAGGCAATTCCATTACAGAGTGTTAAGGCAAGAAGGGATGTGGAGGGGTTGGTAGCTTTCTTTACTCGCTGTGGGCTAAGCAGTGAGATTCAGTCAGACCAGGGGTTTTATTTACCGCTCAACTCTTCAAGGAAATCATGGATAGCTTAGGTATTCAGCACTTCAAATCGAGTGCTTCCCATCCGGAATCCCAGGGAGCCTTGGAAAGTTAGCATCAGACACTGAGGACCATGCTAACAGCGTACTGTCAGGATTACCCGAATGATTGGGATAAAGGTGTCTCATTAAACTGTTTGCCATCGGAGATGTCCCATATAAATCAACTCAGTTTACTTCCTTTGAATTAATATTCATACATGAAGTGAGAGTTCCTTTGAAATTAATTCAACATAAAGCAACAAGACCGAAGTCGGCGAACTCACACTTGGATTATGTATGTGAGGTGAGGGAAAGATTAGACCGAGGAGGTGAGTTAGCTTAACAGCACCTGAAGAGGGCACAGCCTAGAGTGAAGCAGGTGGCAGATAAAAACTCTGAAACTTTGAGGATATCCCGTGGGGATGACGTATTAGTATTGCCACCAATCGCTTCAAAGTCCCTTTGAAATCCCTTCAAAACCAGATTTAGTGGCCCCTTTCAAATTAAAAAAAAATGCTGAGTCAGTTAAACTATCTGGTAAAGATACTGGACATGCTAGAACGTTGTGGAGCATGGTTTGTGAATGAATGATGCACCATCCACAATTTGCACTCAGGAACAGAGTTGTGGCCAGATGAACAAATTGTGCAGCTTATCTGTATGATGTAGTGATCTTAGCAAGTGATTGAAAACTCACATGTTACAGTTGGGAGAGCATGTTGAACAATTACAAGAAGCAAATTTGACAATAAACTTAAAGAAAATAGAATTTGCGAAGGCAGAGGTGATGTTCTTGGGACATTACATTGGACATGGGAGGTTGACTCCATGGAACACAAAGACGAAGGGCTTTGAGGAATTTCCACGAACATCCTCGAAGAAAGAGGTGCTTCGATTTTTAGAACTGAGTGGATTCTATCGGAAGCTTGTTGCAAACTTCAGCAGTGTATTGGCACCACTGCTGGATTTACTGAAGAAGAACACAATATTGTGGTGGACAGAACAATGCCAGGAGGTATTTGAGAATTTTAAAGCAGGATTAATCACTGCACCAGTTTTAGCTGCACCAAATATTTTGAAACCGTTTGAAAATTGTGTTTGATGCTCGGGATATAGTGGTCGGAGATGGGATTTTGCAAGGACTGCACAAAACACTACATAGGACAAACAGGAAGACAGCTAACGATCCGCATCCATGAACACCAACTAGCCACGAAACGACACGACCAGCTATCCTTAGTAGCCACACACGCAGATGACAAGCAACATGAATTTGACTGGGACAACACTACTATTATAGGACAAGCCAAACAGAGAACAGCCAGGGAATTCCTAGAGGCGTGGCACTCATCCACAGATTCAATCAATAAGCACATCGACCTGGACCCAATAGACTGACCACTACAGCGGACAGCTGGAACTGACAACTGGAAGCGGCAGAGACAAATCACTATAAATGCCAGAGGAAAGATCACAGAAGTGCTTCACAGGAGGCTCCGAAGCACTGAGAATGTCACCTGGACAGGGGACGAAACGTCTGCAACACAAATTCCCAGCTCAGCGAACAGAACCACAAAAACGAGCACCCGAGCTACAAATCTTCTCCCAAACTTTAATATGAATGGTATAACTGAGATTAATACTTTTGTATTTCATAATAATGGTATTAATAATGAGAGGAAAAAGAATGATGACATCTTTTCATTCTGATTGCTCGTTTTCTTTTCCGAAGGGGGGAGGTGTTATGAAGCTGAAAGCATGTCTCGTCACTTTAAGACAGAACGGGTCTTGCTGAATAGAAAGTACAGCCACAGATGCCGGCTAAATGTCAGACTGTTTCACATGTCACCATTAGCTGGGAGATGGATACCTGGGTTTTGGTTGCTGTTTTGACAGCAATTCAAATGCAACCAAGAGTTTAAATAACGTTTTGGATACCAGAAGCCAACGGGATTTGAATGTTATTGTTTGCACTCTTGAAAAGCAATCCGTTTTGAGAAATAATGTATCATGGGGAGTTTATAAACCTAGCATTTTGAACACTAGAGTGAGAGCCACTGCCATCCAACAACAGAGTAATTTCTGTAGAGCAGAACTGCTAACTAGCCACCTCAAACACTCTCTATCAAAGATACATGTGCATGTCAAACCTACGTGCGTAAAAAAAATGACCCAGGGAGATCCGCAGCTGGAAGAGTGAACACAGCGGGGAAGATGGAGACTGTGTGGTGTTGAGATTGTAATGTTTAATATGTGGGTTGTTGGAACAGCAGATTTTTACAGAGTTGGAGTGAGATAGTAAGTAGCTAAGAAAAGAGGAGCTTGTATTTGCGAATAGTTGTTGTTTAGTGTTCACTATTAAAGTTAAGAAACTAACTTGTTAATTTTTGTTTAAATTGTGGAATGTAGGAGATCTGTGTCACTCGAATTTTAACAGATCACAATGTGAGGCGAACTTTTCTGGGTGTTTGGGTTTAATTAACAGAGGGGTTCGACTCCACCTTGTAAATGTCCATCCTCGCTAACCCCATTTCCCTGCAGTTGGCCCATATGCTTCTAGTCCTTTCTGATCCAGATATTTATCCAAATGCTTTTGAAATGTTGTTAATGTTCCCCCTCAACCTCATCTGCTAGCAGCTCATCCACGTACCAGCCTCTGTGTAAAGAAGTGGCCCCTCAGGTTCCCTTTTATTCCTTCCCCTTTAACCTTAAACTGATCCCCTCTAATCCTCAATTCTCTAAACATTGGGAAAAGACTCAGAGCATTAACCCTATCAATATGCCTCGTGATCATAGACAACTCTATAAGGATTACCCCCCACCTCCCTCAGTCTCCTACACTCTAAAGAAAAGGTCCGAGCTTCTCCATCCTCTCCCTATAAATCAGACAGTTGGGTCCTGGCAACGTCCTTGTCAATTTCTTCGGCACTCTTTCTAATTTCATAATACCCTCCCCATAACAAGGTGACAAAAACTGAACACAATACTCCAAATGAGGCCTTACCAAAGTCCTGTGTAACTGCAACATAACTTCCCAACTTCTACACTCAATATCCTGCCTGATGAAGGCCAGTGTGCCAAAATCCTTCTTCACTGCCCTGTTGCCCTGTCTACCTGTAACTTCACTCTCAGAGAACCATGCACCTGAATGCTAAGGTCTTTCGGCCCGCCAAACCTATTAAGGCCTTCCCATCTCCCGTGAAATTCTTACCTTGATTTGAGTTTCCAAAATGCAAGACTGCATACGTCTATATTAAACTCCATTTGCCATTTCTCAACCTACATCCCCACCTGATAAAGGTCCTGCTGCAAGTTTTGATAAACATCATCACTGATCACGATACCACTTATTTTAGTGTCATCGGCAAACTTACTAATCATACCTTGTACATTCTCAACTCAATCATGGATAACAAACAGCCATGGACCCAGCCTCCGGTCTAACAAGCATCCTTCCACTAAACTCTATGCTTCCTACCATCAAGCCAACTGTATTGGCCAGTTCTGCCAGCAATCCACGTGATTGAACCTTCCAGAGCAGCCTGCCGAGTGATACCTTATCAAAGGCCTTACTGAAATCCATAGAGACTACATCTACCGCTCTGTCTTCATCAACCTTCTTGGTCACTTCATCAAAGAACGCTAACAAATTTGGGATGCATGATCTCCCACTCACAAGTCTATGCTGACTGCTCCGAATCAAACCCTGTGTAAGTAATGGGTGCAGTCAATGGTATGCTGTCCTTCATTGTAAGATGATTCAAGTACATAAGTAAAGCCATCTTCCTGCTGTTCTAGAGCCTTGCTGAGAGAGCATTTAGAACATAGAACATAGAACATAGAAGAATACAGCGCAGTACAGGCCCTTCGGCCCTCGATGTTGCGCCGATCAAAGCCCACCTAACCTACACTAACCCACTATCCTCCATATACCTATCCAATGCCCGCTTAAATACCCATAAAGAGGGAGAGTCCACTACTGCTACTGGCAGGGCATTCCATGAACTTACGACTCGCTGAGTGAAGAACCTATCCCTAACATCAGTCCTATATCTATCCCCCCTTAATTTAAAGCTATGCCCCCTTGTCATAGCTGACTCCATACGTGGAAAAAGGTTCTCACTGTCAACCCTATCTAACCTCCTAATCATCTTGTACACCTCTATCAAATCACCCCTAAACCTTCTTTTCTCCAATGAAAACAACCCCAAGTGCCTCAGCCTTTCCTCATAGGATCTTCCTACCATACCAGGCAACATCCTGGTAAACTTCCTCTGCACCCGTTCCAGTGCCTCCACATCCTTCCTATAGTATGGCGACCAAAACTGCACACAATATTCCAGATGCGGCCGCACCAGAGTCTTATACAACTGCAGCATGACCTCAGGACTCCGGAACTCAATTCCTCTACCAATAAAAGCCAGTACGCCATATGCCTTCTTCACTGCACTATTTACCTGGGTGGCAACTTTCAGAGATCTGTGTACATGGACACCAAGATCCCTCTGCTCTTCCACACTACCAAGTAGTCTACCATTAGCCCAGTAATCCAACTTTTTATTACTCTTACCAAAGTGAATCACTTCACACTTAGCTACATTGAACTCCATTTGCCACCTTTCTGCCCAGCTCTGCAGCTTCTCTATATCCCGCTGTAACCTGCCATATCCTTCCACACTGTCAACAACTCCACCGACTTTCGTATCATCCGCAAACTTGCTCACCCAACCTTCTAACCCTTCCTCCAGGTCATTTATAAAAATGACGAACAGCAATGGTCCCAAAACAGATCCTTGCGGAGCACCGCTAGTAACTGCACTCCAAGATGAACCTTTGCCATCAACTACTACCCTCTGTCTTCTTCCAGAGAGCCAATTCCTAATCCAAACCTCCAACTCACCCTCAATGCCATATCTCTGTATTTTCTGCAGTAGCCTACCATGGGGGACCTTATCAAACGCCTTACTAAAATCCATATATACCACATCTACCGCTTTCCCCTCATCTACCTCCTTAGTCACCTTCTCAAAGAATTCAATAAGGTTTGTGAGGCACGACCTGCCCTTCACAAAACCATGCTGACTATCCTTGATCATATTATTCCTATCCAAATGTTCATAAATCCTATCCCTTACAATTCTCTCTAAGACTTTGCCCACAACAGAAGTGAGACTCACTGGCCTATAGTTACTAGGATTATCCCTACTCCCCTTCTTGAACAAGGGAACCACGTTTGCTAGCCTCCAGTCCTCTGGCACTACTCCTGTAGACAAAGAGGACACAAAAATCAAGGCCAATGGCTCTGCAATCTCCTCCCTTGCTTCCCAGAGAATCCTAGGATAAATGCCATCAGGCCCAGGGGACTTATCTATTTTCACCCTTGCCAGAATTTCCAACACCTCTTCTCTACATATCTCAAAGCCATCCATTCTACTTATTCGTGCCCCAGTATTCATATCGACAACAATGTCCTGTTTCTGAGTGAATACTGACGAAAAGTATTCATTCAGCGCCTCCCCAATCTCTTCAGCCTCCACACGCAACTTCCCATTACTATCCTTGATTGGACCTATTCCTTCCCTAGTCATTCTTTTATTCCTAACATACCTATAGAAAGCCTAAGGGTTTTCCCTAATCCTACCAACTAAGGACCTTTCATGTCCCCTCCTTGCTGCTCTTAGCTCTCTCTTCAGGTCCTTCCGGGCTACCTTATAACTCTGAATCGCCCCTATTGAACCTTCACGCCTCATCTTTACAAAGGCCGCCCTCTTCCATTTAACAAGGGATTCCAACTCCGTATTAAACCACGGCTCCCTCACACGACCCTTTCCTCCCTGCCTGATAGGTACGTACTTATCAAGGACATTCAATAGTTGCTCCTTGAACAAGTTCCACATATCAATTACGCTCTTGCCTTGGAATCTACTTTTCCAATCCACACATCCTAAATCATGCCTCAACGCATCATAATTTGAACTTAGAGAGTCCATTTATCAGTCTAACGAGGCTTTCCTAAAAGTTTATATGCCTTAATTAACTCTCCCCATGTTAGTGTGCAGTCGGCGTGTGAACCCTGTACTGAACGTCAGGTTGCTCCCAATCCCCAACAGCAACCACAATACCTTCCGTCTGAAACAGGTAGCCATTCCCACCAGCATCCGCCCTACATAGAGAACACCAGGTTTGTCTTCTTGGAGATGGAAGGTGCCTTCTTGAGATTTCACACAAGACATATGGCTTCCCTGCTCACTGCTAGAAAACCACGCTAAAGTCCCACGTGTTTATCATGAGCAACAGAGCCACGAAGAACTATGTGGAGCAGTCTGTCTGTGTCCCCTCTGCTCCATTTGTTCATCATGTCAGAGCATCAATTAGGAGACAGTGAGGACTGCCCATGCTGGAGAATGGAGTAGAGAGTGGATTGTTGGAAAAACACAGCAGGTCAGGCAGCATCTGAGGAGCAGGAGAATCCACATTTTGGGCATCAGCCATTCATCAGGAATCAGCATCAATTACCTCATTCTGTCCCTTTGTAAGTGCGTAGAGGGGGGAATGGCCTCTTCCTGTCCTGTATAAGTGACTTAAGGGGCTGAATGGCCTCCTCCTGTTCCTGTGTAAGTGACTCAAGGGACTGAATGGCTTCTTCCTCATCCGATTGGACAGGATCAAAGGCCTGACTGGGTTACCCCTGGTTCCTGTTTGACAGCTCGATGTACTGACAAGTGTTTGATGATGCTGCAGCTTTAAGAGGTTATTTTGTCCTGGTTTCTTTTCAGAGAGAGATTGAATGATCGTTACCAAGCTGGATAGTTAAGATCACTTGAGTAAACACCGAGGGAGGCCTTGTGTTTATTTTAATGCAGCCTGAATGGGTGTGGCCAGCACTCACAGATTAGGATCTCTGGGTTTTGGTTTCTCACTTTTGGGGTATCCACAGAGTTGGAAGCTTCACTGGATGTTACTCTCTCTGAATTTTCTTTTGATACTGTTTTTAATTCCTGGATTGGAGAAATATTTGTGACATTCTGTGTCTGAATATTCCTTTTTGCCAAGGGCTGTGTTTATAGAATTTTCCAATATCGGAACAGTTCATTCGTAATAGTTCCTAGATCTATTATTCTGTTAACTTGTCCAAACGAATTATGTTATTCTAAATTCCTCTTTCTTTGGTTTTATTTCATATATCATGTTTTAATAAATGGTGTTATGCTTCTCACCGAGTAGTCTGACCAGTCAAATTACATCTGGGACAGACAGTTTACATTTCCATTAAAATAAGAAAATATTAAAATCTACACTACCACCTTCAAATATTTTCTAGGGGCTGTAGTGTGGCCCATCACACTAGACTCCTTCTGTTCCTGAGTAATATGCTGGAGACACTGAATAGGCTGTCCCTGTTTTTCTCCAATAGTGTCAATGGGTTGAACACCTTCCTCATATTCTTGTGAAACCAGCGTGAGATGCTGAATGAACCCTTTTTTTCCTGTGGCAATGTGCAGTGCCCGCCAATGCTGTTACATGAATGTTATGGACACTTTAACAGCACAAATCACAATAGAGTCTGGGTCTTGCTGCAGATGGACACAGAACAGTTCAGGAGCTGACGGAGGACAAAATGTTCTCAACATTGTAGAATTTTCAGCGACCATCCCCACTTCTGATCTTATGTTGTGGAGGGAGGGGGCGGGGAGACATTGATGAAGCAGCTGAAGATATTTGTGAAGGTGAAGCTACCCTGAGGATCTCCCACAGAGGTGACCCAGGACTGAGATGATGAACATCTTCCTTTGTGCCATGTTTGACCCCAAACACTGGAGAGTTTACTCTGATTCCCATTAAGTCTAGTTTTGTTAAGCTCCATGATGTAAACAGATGGCAACCACTGCCTTGATATCAGGGCCAGTCATTTTTATCTGAACCCTTGTCTCAACCTCGTTTGTTCATATCAATAAGCCATGATTTCGAAGCAGCAAGTGTTTTCTTCAAACAGGTGGTATTGAATGTCAGGATGTCTCTTCTCAAGAGTGTTGGGGTAGCTAGATGTCTTAATGTATTTGAAAAGGATGTAGATGGATATTGACCTGTCAGAGGCACAAGTTGGAGGGAGGGGTAGCTCTGTAAAGCGAGAGGAGGGGCCTCTTTCATACCCGTGCCTGGATTTTCCAATTACATTTCTCAAATCACCTCAAAGCGTGTGTGACACTCTTGAGGGGCTTAATGGTCTGCTCTATTCCTGTGCACCAGTTTACAGCAGTAAGTAACCTCCAACTGCTTCTGCCTAGCAGGTTTGAGGGGCTGAATGGAACACAGAAATATGGGACTGAGGAGCAGGAGTGGGTCATTGGATACTTTGAGCCTTCTCCACCAGGCACTAAGATTGTGGCTGATCAGGTTTTGCCTCAGTCCCACTTTCCTGTCTGTGTCCCATTATCCATGATTCAATTCCCTGTCAAACATTTAACTAACGCAGCTTTCAATCAATGTGAACATAGAGGCACGATAAACTTCCAGTGAAGAGAATTCCCACTTGAAAGGTCCTTTCAGAATTATTCGTCATCCATCTTATAGAATCAGAGAGTCATACAGAACGGAAACAGATCCGTTAGTCCAACTGTTCACTCCGATCAGATATCAAATCTGATCCAGTCCCATTTGCCAGCATTTGGTCAATATCCCTCCTCTTTCAGATACTTTTTAAATGTGCGATTGTAACCGCCTTCACCACTTCCTCTGACAGCACTTTATGTACACACACCACTTTCTGCGTGAAACATTTATCTTCAGGTCCATACTAAGCATTTTCCCTTTCGCTTTCAGCCTATTCGCTCTTGTTCTGGACTCCCCTATCCTGGAGAGCAGAACGTGGCTGTTCAGAATATCCATGCCCCTGATGGTTTTATAAACCTCTATTATGTCTTACCTCAGCCTTTGCCACTCCAGGGGGGAAGTACCACAACCTAATCAACCTCTACCTAAAGCTCAAACCTCCAGTCCTGGAACAACTATGTCCATGTTTTCTGCAGACAACCGAGTTGTACACAGTATTCTTAAAGTGACCTCACCAACATCCTGAACTGATGCAACATCCCAACCCAACTCCTATACTCAATGCTCTGACTGATTAAGGCAAATGTGCCAAATGTGTTCAGCACCACTTTGTCTACCTGCGACTTCACTTTCAAGGAACAATGCAGCCCCTTTGTTCCACAACACTCCCCAGTACCTTACCATTAAGTGTATATTTTCTCCACTATTTGACTTCCGAAAATTCAAAACCTCGGATTTATCTAAATTAAACTTCAACTGTCACTCCTTGCCTCTTTGTCCCATCTCATTGTGGTCTCGTTGTACTCTGAGATAATCTACTACACCACGTTTCTGAAGTAATCTGTAAATTTACTAATTCTACTTAAAAATGGGTTGCTGGAAAAGCGTAGCAGGTCAGGCACCATCACAGGAACAGGAGAATTGACGTTTCGGACATAAGTCCTTCTTCAGGAAGGATTCCTGAAGAAGGGTTTATGCCCAAAACGTCGATTCTCCTGTTCCTGTGATGCTGCCTGACCTGATGCGCTTTTCCAGCAACACATTTTTAAGCTCTGATCTCCAGCATTTGCATTCCTCACGTTCTCCTACTTACTAACTATGTTCCCGATATTCACATCTAAATCCTTTACAAAAATGATGAAATGCAGTGAACACAGTACTGATTCATACAGCACACTGCTGCTCACAGCTTCCAGTCTGAAAAAACCCTCTTCCTTCAAGACAATTGGGACTAGCTTCCTCTGTATCCCATGTCACCGAAATTTACTAATCTGTGCATCAATCAGAATGTCATGAACATCTTGCTGAAGTCCATATGGACAATGTCTACTAAACTGCCTTCATCAATCTTCTTTGTCACCTCTTCGTAAAACTCAATCAAATTAATGAGCCATGATTTCCCATGCAGAACGCCACGTTGTCTATCCCGATCAGCCCTTGCCTTTCTAAATGTATATAAATGCTATCCCTCAGAATCCCCTCAAACTGCTTACTCACCACTGACATCAGGCTCACCGGTCTATCGTTCCCCGGCTTTTTGGGGTCATTGTTTCCTTTTCTAGTCCCACTCGTTCACTGCTCAGAACAAATGTTAAATGTAACCAGGTCGGTGATTTGGCCGATGATATCGGTCTCAGACTGGGTCAGGGTCAGTTTTAGCAACAAGTCAGGCTAGTTTCTTTAAACTGCTAAAATATCACCTTTATGAACCAGAGCAATGTTACTCAAACTATGATGGAATGATGATTGGCAAACTGTTTGGATATTACAAATATAGAATCGTTATTTCCATTTCTAAAATCACTGACTGACACACACACACACACACACACACACACACACACACACACACACACACACACACACACACACACACACACACACACACACACACACACACACACACACACACACAACCACCCACAGACTCACAGACGCACAGACACACACGCACAGACACACACACAGCCACACACACAGAAACACACAGACACACACAGACACACACAAATACGCACACAGTCACACACACGCACAGACACACTCACAAACTCACACACACACAGAGACAGACACACAGACACACACACACACGCACACACACAACGATATAGAAAATCTCTGCAATTTCAATTGAAAGAACGTGGTCCGGATATTCGTGTAATTCATGACAAAAGGAAAAATTGAGAGATTGTCCAAAATATGATTCTGCTTCTGAAGATATTCTACACACACAAACTGCTAGCAATGGGATTCCATCCTGGAACAGTTGGATTTGGCTGAATTCCCTTTGCATTAGGCAGTGAGGAGATTCCAATGAATTCTGTTCAGGAATCCTCCAATGGTTAGCGTAGTGGCTCAGTGGTTAGCATTGCTGCCTCACAGTACCAGGGACTTGGGTTTAATTTCAGCCTCCATATTATCTGCGTGGAGTTTGCACATTCTTCCCTTGTCTGTGTGAGATTCTCATGGGTTCTCCAGTTTCTGCCCACAGTCCAAAGCTGTGCATGTTAGTTGGATTGGTCATGCTCAATTGTCCATAGTGTTCACAGGTTTCTGGGTTCGATGCATTAGTCAGGGGTAAATGCAAGGGAATGGGCCTGGGAAGGTTAATCGTTGGAAGGTTGGTATGGATTTGTGAGGCCGAAGGATCTGTTTCCACACTGCAGGAATTGTATAAAAATAAGAATGGTAATGATTACTGTAGAATTCTTTTTTTAAATCGCACATTGCTGTGATGAAGAACAATGAAGGAGAGAGAGTGCAATAGGCCGTTCCTTCTCAGGCAGATGACATTTTCTCCCTCTCTGAGCTGAATCACACAGTAATGTCATCCTCTCCCAAACTGGACCATGTGAGATCTCCTTGTACATTGTCCAAACTATGTCTCCATCACATTCCCTGTTCCACGTAGGTACATCATTGCTGCTGTCATACACAGAGCCATACCCTTAGCAGAAGATGGTCTCGTTCGATTTGAAGATATGTTTATATGTCCCTGCGTCATTAAAAATATAACATGTTTAATGTATTCAGAATAACTGTATCAAAATAAATGCATTTTTTTAGCAAATACATAAATTGCTGGAAAAGCTCGGCAGGTCTGTCAGCAACGAGATGCCTTTTGCATGCTGCAGTTGTTCCAGCCTCCACCACTTCCTCTGATATCATTCAATACACACAGCACCCTCTGTGTGAAATGGTACCACTTAGATGTCTTGAAAACCTTTCCCCTCTCACTTTCAACCAATCTCCTCTAGTTTTGGATGCCCCTAACCTGGGGAAAGATCCTGACTACTCACCCTACCCATGACCATTCTGATTTTATAACCCATTACTGCTGTGAAATGTGAATCCAATCAACACGAATAGCTGTACTTTCAGTCATCCTGGGCCTAAATTCTGAAATGCAATACTGACACCTCTTCCTTCTCCATCAAGTCACAATTCTAAATCCATTTTCATCAGTTTGTTCAGATGTATCATGAGACACTTCTGTGGGTTTTACACCTGGACCTTTGTGCCCGGAGTTAGGGAAACTAGCATCACTCAGCAATACCCATAAAGCTGTAACAGTATTCTCCTGTGTGTTTGTTCATCAGCCGGTTCTGACATGCTGTGACATACCACTGCAATAGGCAGGACTTGAATCCAGGCCTTCTAGTCCAGAGCTAGGAACACCACCACACAAGTTCAGGAATTGGAATCAAATCCAGAGCTCTGGCTCAGAGACAGGGACACTACCAACTAAACTACCATACCCAGATTTTGGGTCATATTTTAAGTGCCCACTTTCAGCTCGGTATGGATTTGTTATAATCAGGTTACCATTACTGAATTACAAACAACACGTTGTATTGTTAAATGCAAGATATTTGTCTCAACTGTAGGATATTGAGTGTACTTGCTATGCTATCGAAATTAACTATGAACATCTGTAATGGCTATTATCTGTAGTCTGCAATATTAAGGAAAGAAATCCTGCAGACACAGTCTGCCCAATGAAGGGTCTCGAATAGATATTTATTACTGAACACCAGAGACGGAGAAAGAACATAATTTCTAGTCCCAAAACACTGATCACTCTTACCCAACTCTAATTGTGTTAGACTATGTCTGCAATCTGTCCCTCCTCTCCCTAACCATACAAGGCAAACCAAGCTCAGGGTCTTTGTGAAAATCAAGCCCGGAGTGTGCAGGCCTTCTGGAGAGGGTGATGGTATTTTACAATTGAAGGTGGAGGGTGATGAGGCAGTAATATATTACACTGGACTGAGGGGTGGCTGATGGAGTTTAGTTTGGATTAATGTGAGGTATTGGATTTGGTAAATCAAACAAGAGCAGGACCTATACAATTAAAAGCAGGGCCTTTGGCAGTATTGTAGAACAGAGGCCTAGTCCGTCACGTATGATTCTTTAAAAGTTGCATCTCATATAGATAATGTGGTTAAGAAAGTGTTTAGCACACTTTCTTCAATGGTTAGACCATTACATATCGGAATTGGGACGTCATGTGGTTGTACAGGACATTGGTGAGACATGTCCTGGAATACTGTGTCCAGCCTGGTCACCCTGCCCGCTCATTCCATAGGCACACCACCATCTGGGTGAAAACGCTGTCCCTTAAGTCTCTTTTAAATGTTTCCCCTCTCACCTTAAGCTCATGTCCTCTAATTTTGGAGGACGCTTAGAAAATATCTTGATTATTCACTTGGATATCATTGACCTTGATATTATTAAGCTGGAGAGGGTTCAGAAGCGTTTAACCTGGATGTTGCTGGAAATGGAGGGATTGAGCTATAAGGGGAGGCTGGATAGGCTGGGACTTTTTTCACTGGAGAGTATGAGATGGAGGGGTAACTATACAAAGGTTTATAAAATAATGAGGGGTACAGAGAAGCTGAAGGGCTGATGTCTTTTCCCGAGGGTTGGGGATTCAAATTTGAGGGATATTTTAATGTGCGAGCAAAATGTTTTACAAAAGTCATGAGAGGTAATTATTTTAGACAGAAGCTGGCTTGTGTGTGGAATGAACTTCCAGAGGAAGTGGTGAAAGCAGGGACAGTTACAACGTTTAAAGGACCTTTAGATCAGTACATGGATAAGACGTCAGTTTGGATGGTGCTATGAGCAGCTGCCCTCTCCCTCCCTCTCTCTGAATGAATCCCTGTTGGTTTTCACCCTCTGCCAATGCCTGTGTAGTGGCGTGGGGAGGCCAGCAGAGGGTGGTATTGCATCACTGCCAGACCTGCCCAACACAGAGACTGCCAGACCTGCCCCACACAGAGACACACAGATACACGCACAGCAATTGTTAGGACACGGCATGAAGCCCATCTGGTAACTTAAATGAAACATAAAGAAATGCTCAATTCGACTCATAAACTGTTAAAGTATGAGTGATAGATCTGCCAAATTCCACTGTTTAAATAAAAATATCAATTGATGTTTTCACTATGAAAGTGAACATTTTACATCAACTATGCACAACTCTGGGACCCCCTTCCTCTTAACTGCTAATTACCCGACTCCAGCTCTATAGCAACATACTGTGCCTGGGTCTGCCACCCTCTCATACCACAGGAGCTTGTAAGCTCTCAGTTCAGAGCAGCATTCACCCTCTCTTAAAGGTACAGTACACACTTTCAACTTCATCACATTATACCCTGATGAATATAGAGAAGTGGAACCTATCTGCATTTCTCTTGCTCTGTGGTTTATCAATATTTCATCTACTCTGTCTAGTACATGTCGGGGATTTTGTTGCTCCATTGACAGCATGTCCGTGGGACACTGTCCGTGGGAATATATCAGTATTTCACTTGCTGACAATCGTGTGTGTGGGGCAGGATTTCAGTTGCTTCATGGGGACTGTGATGCTATGACAATCTCAATGTTTGTAGATGGCACCGAACCTGGAAAACTCTGAAGTCTATGGAGGAGAGTGTGGAACTCTAAAAGGACAGTGACACGTAGGTGTCGTGTTCAGGTGTAAGGCAGGTGGGGCTCAGTGCAGAGCTGTGTGAGGTGATACACTTTGGTAGGAAAGACAATGAAAGACAATTTAAAACAGGCTGTACCATTATAAAGGGGGTGCAGGAACAGGAGGCTCTGGGTGTATATGAGCACAGATTTTTGAAGATGTCAGGATAAGTGAGGAGAGCCGTAACTATCACAGATTAGTTTCAGTATCTGAGCTGGTTACAGGGGGAGGTATAGGAGGGAGTCTCCGTGCTCCCTTCCTGGGAGATGGTGGTGACGATTTGTTGTGAACCCACCCTCCTGCCCACCGAGACTATGGGGATTCCATTTGTACCAGCTCGACACAAAAGGGAGATGGCATCAGGGCCACAGCTTCTAAGTTGTGCCGGGGGGAAACAGTGCTGCCAGTGGGTTTAAAGTGAGAATTGCCCTTCACTGAACATTGCTCCTTACTCGGTCGGTGGGACGTGGATGTTTCAGAATCTCCACACGAGGCGTCCCGGTCCTCTCCGACTCGTACCAGGGTCCTCCCGACATGGTGGGGGGAGGGGGAGGGAATGGATATCGGGCACTCCACCAACCGGCTTGGCCCTTTCTGTCCTATTCCAGGCTGTTTCTCCTAGAATGGGAGGAAGAGAGGGAGGGAGTGAGGGAGGGAATGGGTGTGGTCCTACTGTTAGTGTCAGTTAGGTGGGGAGGGGGTCATGGTGAGTCGTCCGCCGCGAGTCAGTATACAGTGTTGAAGCAATGCAGTGTTATTAGTGTGGGGGTGAAGTGGAGGGTGGGGAGAGAGAGAGAAAGAGACAGAGACAGAGAGAGAAGGTGCACCATGCGGCAGTGAGAGTGGTGGACCATGAGTCTTGTTCAGGGGTCGGTAGTATATCAGATATAAGTGAGTGTGAGGGAGCAGGGAGAATGCAGTGACTCTTATCCTGACAGAGCAGGGAAGGATATTGATGCTTGTCGGTATTGCTGGGCATTTCTTCAGACCACAGATACTGCACTGAGCTGGGTGGGGAGCTCAGACCATGCTCGGTGGGTCTGGTAGTGTCGCCCCCTCTGGGAACAGAATGGTCTTCCTCTGTACTAGCTCATCCACCAGGACCTCCGTGCCCCTGTCGACAAACCGTGGTGTAATCGCCCATGATCTGCCATGCTCCGGGTAAACTGTGCATGGCAGCTCCTAACGGAGAAAGCTAAAACATGTGCCCATTGGCCTTTCAAAGATGACATCAGTGTCTGGGATCACGGAATATCCAGGGGCGCCCGGGCGATCGTGAGTACCTCCAGCCATGATGGGTGGGAGAATCGAGCTGGTATTGAATGGGGTGGGCTGGGTAGTTAATGAGGTGAGTTCGATAGCACCAGGAAACTAGCTCAGCCTCGTGTGGATGATCACTCTGTCACACTCATGGAAAATCAAACAAAGATAAATTATTGTTAGAATCTGCCCAATGAGGCTTAGATTCTGTTGCAACTATTTCCAGTAACAAAGATGCAGAACAAATGATCATCTGACTCTACACCAATATCCCTTTTTCCCATCTTTCCTGGGAAGACTGGCTCATGTAACAGGATGCTATCGAATAGTCTACATTTCTGCATTCTGAAACCTGGGAATACATCCTTCCATGACACTGTATCTCAGTCTCACCCTCTCTGTCTATACCCCAAACCCCTCCCATGTGGTAATATTTAATCTGATTCCCCCACCATTTCTCTCTGGCAGTGATGTTCGCACCCACAGCACCCCCTTGTCCGGGCACAATGGAAGGATGGAGCTGTAAATGGATGGGAGCTGCACATCCCGTCACTTCCAGCATGGGCTGCAAGTTTCCCCACACTGGGCAGGGATCCAACCCAGTGTTACAGATCAATGAACTGGGGTGGTGTACACAGTCCTACATGCTGGGAGGGTAACTGCTCCTAGGTTACAGATCAATGCACTGGGGTGGGGTACACAGTCCCTACATACAGGGAGGGTAACTGCTCCTGGGTTATAGATAAATGCACTGGGGTGGTATACAACAGCTCTACATGCTGGGAGGGTAACTTCTCCTGGGTTATAGATCAATGCCCTGGGGTGGTATATACAACAGCTCTACATGCAAGGAGGCTAACTGCTCCTGGGTTACAGAATAATTCATGGGTGATCACTGCACAGTTCGCTGTGCTGGTCAGACTATCTGGTTGAGGTTTATAGATATTGCAATGATATGGTTTGTGTAGCTCCTTATGCTGGATGGATATTTGTTTGAGGTTCACACATTCGTGCCCTGCTGTGGTCTCCAAAGCTCCCAGTGCTGGACAGATATCTAGTCGAGGTTTATAGATCAATGCACTGCTGTGGTCTGCACAGCTCACCATGCTGGACAGATATCTAGTCCAGGTTTATACATCAATGCACTGCTGTGGTCTGCACAGCTCCCGGTGCTGGACAAATATCTAGTCCAGGTTTATAGATCATTGCACTGCTGTGGTCTGAACAGCTCCCGGTGCTGGACAGATGTCTAGTCCGGGTTTATAGATCAATGCACTGCTGTGGTCTACACAGCTCCCCGTCCTGGACAGATATCAAGTCTGGGTTTATAGATCAATGCACTGCTGTGGTCTACACAGCTCCCCGTGCTAGACAGATATATAGTCCAGGTTTATACATCAATGCACTGCTGTGGTCTGCACAGCTCCCGGTGCTGGACAAATATCTAGTCCAGGTTTATAGATCATTGCACAGCTGTGGTCTGAACAGCTCCCGGTGCTGGACAGATGTCTAGTCGGGGTTTATAGATCAATGCACTGCTGTGGTCTACACAGCTCCCCGTGCTGGACAGATATCAAGTCTGGGTTTATAGATCAATGCACTGCTGTGGTCTACACAGCTCCCCGTGCTGGACAGATATCTAGTCCGGGTTTATAGATCAATGTACGGCTGTGGTCTGCACAGCTCCCTGTCCTGGACAGATATCTAGTCTGTGTTTATAGATAAATGCACTGCTGTGGTCTACACAGCTCCCCGTGCTGGACAGATATCTAGTCTGGGTTAAGAGATCAATGCACTGCTGTGGTCTGCACAGCTCCCTGTGCTGGACAGATATCTAGTCCGCGTTTATAGATCAATGTACTGCTGTAGTCAGCACAGCTCCCTGTGGTGGACAGATATCTCGTCTGTGTTTCCATAACAATGCACTGCTGTGGTCTACACAGCTCCCCATCCCGGACACATATCTCGTAAGGTGTAATAGATCAATGCACTGCTGTGGTCTACACAGCTCCCTTTGCTGGTCAGATATCTTGTCTGGGTTTATAGATCAATGTACTGCTGTGGTCTGCACAGCTCCCTGTCCTGGATAGATATCTAGTCTGGGTTTATATATCAGTGCACTGCTGTGGTCTACACAGCTCCCTGTGCTGCACAGGTATCTAGTCTCGGTTTATCGATCAATGCACTGCTGTGGTCTGCACACCTTCCCATCCTGGACACATATCTAGTCCACGTTTATAGATCAATGCACTTCTGTGGTCTGCACAGCTCACTGTGCTGGACAGCTATCGAGTCTGGGTTTATAGCTCAATGCACTGCAGTGGTCTGCACAGCTTCCGTGCTGGACAGAGATCTCGTCCGGTGTTATAGATCAATGCACTGCAGTGGTGTGCACAGCTCCCCGTGCTGGACAGATATCCAAACTGGGTTTATAGATCAATGCACTGCTGTGCTCTGCACAGCTCGCCGTGCTGGACAGATATCTTGTCTGGGTTTATAGATCAATGCACTGCTGTGGTCTGCACAGCTCCCCGTGCTGGACAGATATCTTGTCCGGGTTTAGAGATCAATGCACTGCAGTGGTCTACACAGCTCCCCGTGCTGGACAGATATCTAGTCCGGTGTTATCGATCAATGCACTGCTGTAGTCTGCACAGCTTCCCGTGCTGGACAGATATCAAGTCCGGGGTTATAGATCAATGCACTGCTGTGGTCTGCACAGCTCCCCGTGCTGGACAGACATCTAGTCTGGGTTTATATATCAATGCACTGCTGTGGTCTGCACAGCTCCCTGTACTGGACAGATATCTAGTCTGGGGTGATAGATCAATGCACTGCTGTGGTATGCACAGCTCCCCGTGCTGGAGAGATATTTAGTCTGGGTTTATAGATCAATGCACTGCAGTGGTCTGCACAGCTCCCCGTGCTGGACAGATATCTAGTCTGGGTTTATAGATCAATGCACTGCTGTGGTCTGCACATTTTCCCGCCCTGGACAGATATCTAATCCGGGTTTATAGATCAATAAACTGTTATGGTCTGCACAGCTCCCCGTGCAGGACAGATATCTAGTCCGTGTTTATAGATCAATGCACTGCTGTGGTCTGCACAGCTCCCTGTCCTGGACAGATATCTCGTCTGGGTTTATAGATCAATGCACTGCTGTGGTCTACACAGCTCTCCATCCTGGGCAGATATCTAGTCCGGGTTTATAGATCAATGCACTGCTGTGGTCTACACAGCTCCCCTTGCTGAACAGATATCTAGTCCGGGTTTATAGATCAATGCACTGCAGTGGTCTGCACAGCTCCCCGTGCTGGACAGATATCTAGTTCTGGATTATAGATCTATGCACTGCTGTTTTCTGCACCGTTCCCAGTCCCGGACCGATATCGAGTAAGGTGTTATAGATCAATGCACTGCTGTGGTCTACACGGCTCCCTATCCTGGACAGATATCTGGTCTAGGTTAATAGATCAATGTACTGCTGTGGTCTGCACAGCTCCCCGTGCTGGACAGATATCTAGTCTGGGTTTATAGATCAATACACTGCTGTGGTCTACACAGCTCACGGTGCTGGACAGATATCTATTCGGGGTTTATAGATCAATGCACTGCTGTGGTCTGCACAGCTCCCTGTGGTGGACAGATATCTTGTCTGGGTTTACTTATCAATGCACTGCTGTTTTCTGCACCGTTCCCTGTCCAGGACCGATATCGAGTAAGGTGTTATAGTTAAATGCACTGCTGTGGTCTACACAGCTCCCTGTGCTGGACAGATATCTAGTCTGGGTTTATATATCAATGCACTGCTGTGGTATGCACGGCTGCCTGTCCTGGACAGATATCTAGTCTAGGTTAATAGATCAATGCACTGCTGTCGACTGCACAGCTCCCCGTGCTGGACAGATAACTAATCTGAGTTTATAGATCAATGCACTGTTGTGGTCTGCACAGCTCCCCGTGCAGGATAGACATCTAGTCTGGGTTTATAGATGAATGCACTGCACTGGTCTGCACAGCTCCCCGTGCTTGACAAATGTCTCGTCCGAGGTTATAGATGAATGCACTGCTCTAGTCTGCACAGCTCCCCTTGCTGGACAGATACCGAGTCCGTGGTTATAGATCAGTGCACTGCTGTAGTCTGCACAGCTCCCTGTCCTGTAAAGATATCTTGTCCGGGTTTATAGATCAATGCACTGCTGTGGTCTGCACATTTTCCCGCCCTAGACAGATATCTAATCCGAGTTTATAGATTAATGAACTGTTGTGGTCTGCAAAGCTCCCCGTGCAGGACAGATATCTAGTCTGGGTTTGAGATTAATGCACTACTGTGGTCTGCACAGCTCTGGATCCTGGACAGATACCTAGTCTGGGTTTATATATCAATGCACTGCTGTGGTCTGCACAGCTCTGCATCCTGGACAGATATCTAGTGTGGGTTTATATATCAGTGCACTGCTGTGGTACACACAGCTCGCTGTGCTGGACAGATATCTAGACCGGGCTTATAGATCAATGCACTTCTGTGGTCTGCACAGCTCCCCGTCCTGGACAGATATCTAGTCTGGGTTTATAGATCAATGCACTGCTGTGGTCTGCACAGCTCTCCATTCTGGACGGATATCTAGTTGGGTTTATAGATCAATGCACTGCAGTGGTCTGCACAGCTCCCCATGCTGGACAGATGCCTAATCCGGTGTTATAGATTAATGCACTGCGGTCGTCTGCACAGCTCCCCGTGCTGGACAGATATCTAGTCTGGGTTTATAGATCAATGCACTGCTGGGGTCTGCACAGCTCCGCGTGCTGGACAGATATCAAGTCCGGGGTTATAGATCAATGCACTGCTGTGGTCTGCACAGCTCACTGTGCTGGACAGATCTTTAGTCTGGGTTTATAGATCAATGCACTGCTGTGGTCTGCACAGCTCCCCGTGCTGGACAGACATCTAGTCTGGATTTATATATCAATACACTGCTGTGGTCTGCACAGCTCCCCGTGCTGGACAGACATCTAGTCTGGGTTTATATATCAATGCACTGCTGTGGTCTGCACAGCTCCCTGTCCTGGACAGATATCTAGTCTGGGGTGATAGATCAATGCACTGCTGTAGTCTGCACAGCTTCCCGTGCTGGACAGATATCAAGTCCGGGGTTATCGATCAATGCACTGCTGTTGTCTGCACAGCTCCCCGTGCTGGACAGACATCTAGTCTGGGTTTATATATCAATGCACTGCTGTGGTCTGCACAGCTCCCTGTACTGGACAGAAATCTAGTCTGGGGTGATAGATCAATGCACTGCTGTGGTATGCACAGCTCCCCGTGCTGGACAGACATCTAGTCTGGGTTTATGTATCAATGCACTGCTGTGGTCTGCACAGCTCCCTGTCCTGGACAGATATCTAGTCTGGGGTGATAGATCAATGCACTGCTGTGGTCTGCACATTTTCCCGCCCTGGACAGATATCTAATCCGGGTTTATAGATCAATAAACTGGTGTGGTCTGCACAGCTCCCCGTGCAGGACAGATATCTAGTCCGTGTTTATAGATCAATGCACTGCTGTGGTCTACACAGCTCTACATCCTGGACAGATAATTAGTCCGGGTTTATAGATCAATGCACTGCAGTGGTCTGCACAGCTCCCCGTGCTGGACCGATATCTAGTTCTGGATTATAGATCTATGCACTGCTGCTTTCTGCACCGTTCCCAGTCCCGGACCGATATCGAGTAAGGTGTTATAGATCAATGCATTGCTGTGGTCTACACGGCTCCCTATCCTGGACAGATATCTGGTCTAGGTTAATAGATCAATGTACTGCTGTGGTCTGCACAGCTCCCCGTGCTGGACAGATATCTAGTCTGGGTTTATAGATCAATACACTGCTGTGGTCTACACAGCTCACGGTGCTGGACAGATATCTAATCGGGGTTTATAGATCGAGTAAGGTGTTATAGTTAAATGCACTGCTGTGGTCTACACAGCTCCCTGTGCTGGACAGATATCTAGTCTGGGTTTATATATCAATGCACTGCTGTGGTATGCACGGCTGCCTGTCCTGGACAGATATCTAGTCTAGGTTAATAGATCAATGCACTGCTGTCGACTGCACAGCTCCCCGTGCTGGACAGATAACTAATCTGAGTTTATAGATCAATGCACTGCTGTCGACTGCACAGCTCCCCGTGCTGGACAGATAACTAATCTGAGTTTATAGATCAATGCACTGTTGTGGTCTGCACAGCTCCCCTTGCTGGACAGATATCGAGTCCGTGGTTATAGATCAGTGCACTGCTGTAGTCTGCACAGCTCCCTGTCCTGGACAGATATCTTGTCCGGGTTTATAGATCAATGCACTGCTGTGGTCTGCACATTTTCCCGCCCTAGACAGATATCTAATCCGAGTTTATAGATTAATGAACTGTTGTGGTCTGCAAAGCTCCCCGTGCAGGACAGATATCTAGTCTGGGTTTGAGATTAATGCACTACTGTGGTCTGCACAGCTCTGCATCCTGGACAGATATCTAGTCCGGCGTTATCGATCAATGCACTGCTGTGGTCTGCAATCCTCCCCGTGCAGGACAGATATCTAGTCTGGGTTTATATATCAATGCACTACAGTGGTGTGCACAGCTCTGCATCCTGGACAGATAGCTCGTCCGGGGTTATAGATCAATGCACTGCTGTGTTCTGCACAGCTCACTGTGCTGGACAGATATCTAGTCTGGGTTTATAGATCAATGCGCTGCTGTGCTCTGCACAGCTCCCGGTGCTGGACAGATATCTAGTCTGGGTTTAAAGATCAATGAACTGCTGTGGTCTGCACAGTTCCCCGTGATGGACAGATATCTCGTCCGGGTTTATCGATCAATGCACTGCTGTGGTCTGCACAGCTCCCTCTGCTGGACAGATATCTAGTCTGGGTTTTCAGATCAATTCACTGTTGTGGTCTGCACAGCTCCCTGTCCTGGACAGATATCTAGTCTGGGTTTTTAGATCAATGCACTGCTGTGGTCTGCACAGCTCCCCTTGCTGGCAGATATCTAGTCTGGGTTTATAGATGAATGCACTGCTGTGGTCTGCACAGCTCCCCTTGCTGGACAGATATCTAGTCCGTGGTTATAGATCAGTGCACTGCTGTAGTCTGCACAGCTCCCTGTCCTGGACAAATATCTAGTCCGGTTTTATAGATCAATGCACTGCTGTGGTCTGCAGAGCTCACGGTGCTGGACAGATATCTAGTCTGGGTTTAAAGATCAATGCACTGCTGCGGTCTGCAAAGCTCTCCATTCTGGACGGATATCTAGTTGGGTTTAGAGATCAATGCACTGCTGTGGTCTGCACAGTTCCCTCTGCTGGACAGATATCTAGTCTGGGTTTACAGATCAATCACTGTTGTGGTCTGCACAGCTCCCTGTCCTGGACTGATATCTAGTCTGGGTTTATAGATCAATGCACTGCCGTGGTCTGCACAGCTCCCCGTGCTGGACAGATTTCGAATCCGGGGTTATAGATCAATTCACGGCTGTAATCAGCACAGCCCCCCGTCCTGGACAGATATCTAGTCTGGGTTTTGAAATTAATGCACTGCTGTGGTCTACACATTTTCCCGCCCTGGACAGATATCTAATCCGAGTTTATAGATCAATGAACTGTTGTGGTCTGCAAACCTCCCCGTGCAGGACAGATATCTAGCCTGGGTTTATATATCAATGCACTACTGTGGTCTGCAAAGCTCTGCATCCTTGACAGACATCTAGTCCGTGGTTACAGATCAATGCACTGCTGTGTTCTGCACAGCTCACTGTGCTGGACAGATATTTAGTCTGGGTTTATAGATCAATGCACTGCTGTGCTCTGCACAGCTCACGGTGCTGGACAGATACCTAGTCTGGGTATATAGATCAATGCACTGCTGTGGTCTGCACAGCTCCCCGTGCTGGACAGATATCTACTCCGGCGTTATAGATCAATGCACTGCTGTGGTCTGCAAACCTCCCCGTGCTGGACAGATATCTCGTCCCGGTTTATAGATCAATGCACTGCTGTGGTCTGCACAGCTCCCTGTTCTGGACAGATATCTCGTCCGGGTTTCGATCAATGCACTGCTGTGGTCTGCACAGCTCCCTCTGCTGGACAGATAACGAGTCTGGGTTTACAGATCAATTCACTGCTGTGCTCTGCACAGCTTCCTGTCCTGGACAGATATCTAGTCTGGGTTTATAGATGAATTCACTGCAGTTTTCTGCACAGCTCCCCGTGCTGGACAAATGTCTCGTCCGGGGTTATAGATGAATGCACTGCTGTAGTCTGCACAGCTCCCCTTGCTGGACAGATATCGAGTCCGTGGTTATTGATCACTGCACTGCTGTAGTCTGCACAGCTCCCAGTCCTGGACAGATATCCACTCCGGGTTCATAGATCAATGCACTGCTCTGTTCTAAACAGCTCCTCGTGCTGGACAGATATCTAGTCTGGGTTTATAGACCAATGCACTTCTGTGGTCTGCGCAGCTCCCAGTGCTGGACAGATATCTACTCCGCGTTTATAGGTGAATGCACTGCTGTGGACTACACACATTTCCATCCTGGACAGATATCTAGTCGGGGTTTATAGATCAATGCACTGCTGCGCTCTGCACATTTCCTGGTGATGGACAGATATCTAGTCTGGTTTTATACATCAATGCAATGCTGTAGTCTGTACAGCTCCCCGTGCTGGACAGATATCAAGTCCGGGTTTATAGATCAATGCACTGCTGTGGTCTGCACAGCTCCCTCTGCTGGACAGATAACGAGTCTGGGTTTACAGATCAATTCACTGTTGTGGTCTGCACAGCTACCTGTCCTGGACAGATATCTAGTCTGGGTTTTTAGATCAATGCACTGCTGTGGTCTGCACAGCTCCCCTTGCTGGACAGATATATAGTCCGTGGTTATTGATCAGTGCACTGCTGTAGTCTGCACAGCTCCCTGTCCTGGACAGATATCCACTCCGGGTTTATAGATCAATGCACTGCTGTGTTCTGCACAGCATCCTGTGGTGGACAGATATCTTGTCTGGCTTTACATATCAATGCACTGCTGTGGTCTGCACAGCTCCCCGTCCTGGACAGATATCGAGTAAGGTGTTATAGATTAATGCACTGCTGTGGTCTACACAGCTCCCCGTGCTGGACAGATATCTAGTCTGGGTTTATAGATCAATGCACTGCTGTTGTCTGCACAGCTCTGCATCCTGGACAAATATCTAGTCTGGGTTTATATATCAGTGCACTGCTGTGGTCTACACAGCTCCCTGTGCTGGACAGATATCTCGTCCCGTTTTATAGATCAATGCACTGCTGTGGTCTGCACAGCTCCCCATCCGGGACACATATCTAGTCCAGGTTTAAGGATCAATGCACTGCTGTGGTCTGCCCAGCTCCCTCTGCTGGACAGATATCTCGTCTGGGTTTTCAGATCAATTCACTGTTGTGGTCTGCACAGCTCCCCGTGCTGTACAGATATCTCGTCCGTGCTTATAGATCAATGCACTGCTGTAGTCCGCACAGCTCCCCTTGCTGGACAGATATATAGTCTGGGTTTATAGATGAATGCACTGCAGTTTTCTGCACAGCTCCCGTGCTGGACGAATGTCTCATCCGGCTTTATAGATGAATGCACTGCTGTCGTCTGCACAGCTCCCCTTGCTGGACAGATATCCAGTCCGTGGTTCTAGATCAGTGCACTACCGTCGTCTGCACTGCTCCCTGACCTGGACAGATATCTGGTCCGGGTGTATAGATCAATGCACTGCAGTGGTCTGCACATTTTCATGCCCTGGACAGATATCTAATCCGAGTTTATATATCAATGCACTGCTGTGGTCTTCACAGCTCTGCATCCTGGACAGATATCGAGTCCGGGGTTATAGATCAATGCACTCCTGTGGTCTGCACAGCTCACTGTGCTGGACAGATGTCTAGTCTGGGTTTATAGATCAATGCACTGCTGTGGTCTACACAGCTCACCGTCCTGGACAGATATCTAGTCTGGGTTTATAGATCAATGCACTTCTGTGGTCTGCACAGCTCCCGGTGCTGGACAGATATCTAGTCCGCGTTTATAGGTCAATGCACTGCTGTGGTCTACACAGCTCCACGTCCTGGACAATTATCTAGTCTGGGTTTATATATCAGTGCACTGCTGTGGTCTACGCAGCGCCTTGTGCTGGACAGATATCTAGTCCAGGTTTATAGATCAATGCACTTCTGTGGTCTGCACAGCTCACTGTGCTGGACAGATATCTAGTCTGGGTTTATAGATCAATGCACTGCTGTGGTCTGCTCAGCTCCCTGTCCTGGACAGATATCTAGTCTGGGAGTATAGATCAATGCACTGCTGTCGTCTGCACAGCTCTCCATCCTGGACGGATATCTAGTCCGGGTTTACAGATCAATGCAGTGCAGTGGTCTGCAAAGCTCCCCGTGCTGGACAGATATCTAGTCCGGTTTTATTGATTAATGCACTGTTTTAGTCTGCACAGCTCCCCGTGCTGGACAGATATCTAGTCTGGGTTTATAGATCAATGCACTGCTGTGGTCTGAACAGCTCCCCGTGCTGGACAGATATCGAGTCCGGGGTTATAGATCAATGCACTGCTGTAGTCTGTACAGCTTCCGTGCTGGACAGATATCAAGTCCAGGGTTATAGATCAATGCACTGCTGTGGTCTGCACAGCTCACTGTGCTGGACAGAACTCTAGTCTGGGTTTATAGATCAATGCACTGCTGTGGTCTGCACAGCTCCCACTGCTGGACAGATATCTAGTCTGGGTTTATATATCAATGCACTGCTGTGGTCTGCACAGCTCCCTGTCCTGGACAGATATCTAATCTGGGTTTATAGATCAATGCACTGCTGTGGTCTGCACAGCTTTCCATCCTGGACAGATATCTCGTCCGGGTTTATAGATCAATGCACTGCTGTAGTCTGGACAGATCCCCGCCCTGGACAGATATCTAGGCCAGGGTTATAGATCAATACACTGCTGTAGCCAGCACAGCTCCCAGTGCTGGACAGATGTCGAGTCTGGGTTTAAATATCAATGCACTGCTGTGGTCTGCGCAGCTCTGCATCCTGGACCGATATCTAGTCTGGGGTGATAGATCAATGCACTGCTGTGGTATGCACAGCTCACTGTTCTGGACAGATATCTAGTCTGGGTTTATAGATCAATGCACTGCTGTGGTCTGCACAGCTCCCCGTCCTGGACAGATATCTAGTCCGGGGTTATAGATCAATGCACTGCTGTGGTCTGCACAGCTCCCCGTCCTGGACAGATATCTAGTCCAGGGTTATAGATCAATGCACTGCTGTGGTCTGCACAGCTCCCCGTGCTGGACAGATATCTACTCCTGATTTATAGATCAACGCACTGCTGTGGTCTGCACAGCTCTCCATCCTGGACAGATATCTGGTCCGGGTTTATAGATCAATGCACTGCTGTGGTCGACACAGCGGCCCGTCCTGGACAGATATCTAGTCTGGGTTTAAAGATCAATGCAGTGCAGTGGCCTGCACAGCTCCCCGTGCTGGACAGATTTCTAGTCCGGGGTTATAGATCAATGCACTGCTGTGGTCTGCACTGCTCCCTGTGCTGGACAGATATCTAGTTTGGGTTTATAGATCAATGCACTGCTGTGGTCTGCACAGCTCCCTATCCTGGACAGATATCTAGTCTGGGTTTATCGATCAATGCACTGCTGTGGTCTGCACAGCTCCCCGTCCTAGACAGATATCTAGTCCGGGTTTCTATATCAATGCACTGCTGTGGTCTGCACAGCTCCCCGCCCTGGACAGATATCTTATCCGAGTTTATAGATCAATGCACTGCTGTGGTCTGCACAGCTCCCCGTGCTGGACAGATATCTCGTCCCGGTTTATTGATCAGTGCACTGCTGTGCTCAGCTCATCTCCCGGTGCTGGACAATATCTAGTCCGGGGTTACAGATCAATGCACTGCTGTGGTCAGCCCAGCTCCCGGTGCTGGACAGATATGTAGTCCGTGTTTATAGATCAATGCACTACTGAGGTCTTCACAGCTCCCGGCGCTGGACAGATATCTAGTCCGGGTTTATAGATCAATGCACTGCTGTGGACTACACAGCTCCCGGTGCTGGACAGATATCTAGTCTGGGTTTATAGATCAATGCACTGCTGTGGTCTGTACAGCTCCCGGTGCTGGACAGATATCTAGTTTGGGTTTATAGATCAATGCACTGCTGTGGTCTGCACAGCTCCCTATCCTGGACAGATATCTAGTCTGGGTTTATCGATCAATGCACTGCTGTGGTCTGCACAGCTCCCCGTCCTAGACAGATATCTAGTCCGGGTTTCTATATCAATGCACTGCTGTGGTCTGCACAGCTCCCCGCCCTGGACAGATATCTTATCCGAGTTTATAGATCAATGCACTGCTGTGGTCTGCACAGCTCCCCGTGCTGGACAGATATCTCGTCCCGGTTTATTGATCAGTGCACTGCTGTGCTCAGCTCATCTCCCGGTGCTGGACAATATCTAGTCCGGGGTTACAGATCAATGCACTGCTGTGGTCAGCCCAGCTCCCGGTGCTGGACAGATATGTAGTCCGTGTTTATAGATCAATGCACTACTGAGGTCTTCACAGCTCCCGGCGCTGGACAGATATCTAGTCCGGGTTTATAGATCAATGCACTGCTGTGGACTACACAGCTCCCGGTGCTGGACAGATATCTAGTCTGGGTTTATAGATCAATGCACTGCTGTGGTCTGTACAGCTCCCGGTGCTGGACAGATATCTAGTCCGGCGTTCTCGATCAATGCCCTGATCTGATCTGTGCATTGTTCCCCTCTGAACAGATTGCTGGATTTCATTGATCAGTGTAATGAATGAATCGGGACAGATTGATGGTTTGTACTGCGCAGTACACTGGCCTGGTCTCCACAGTGTTCCACGGTGAACAGATATCTCCTCTGGGTGTATGGTGTCTCGGCTGGTTCGGTGAGGTGGATTGAGAATGTGGTATATCTCACCATTTCAGCTGATCTGGCAATGCCTTTAGTTCCCATTCCTGTGATTGGACCCTCCATCTCTCACCGCATTAACGTTACAGTGTGTCCAGGCACAGTACATCATGGTGGGGTGGGTAGGTGGGAAAGGTGATGGACAGGTCAAGGGCTTAACTGGAACATTCTGTCCCTGACATTCTATAACTGACATTCCCCGGAACGTCCTGTCCCTGACATTCTATAACTGAAATTCTCCGGAACGTTCTGTCCCCAACATTCTATACCTGACATTCCCCGGAACGTCCTGCCCCAAACATTCTATACCTGACATTCTCCCGGAACGTTCTGTCCCTGACATTCTATAACTGACATTCCCCGGAACGTTCTGTCCCTGACATTCTATAACTGACATTCCCCGGAACGTTCTGTCTCTGACATTCTATAACTGACATTCCCCGGAACGTTCTGTCCCTGACATTCCATAACTGACATTCCCCTGAACGTTCTGTACCCAACATTCTATAACTGACGGATCGCCGCCCTCGCCTTCCGCCAACTCGCCTACTGCCCCCCAGCCTTCTGCACCCCCTCATCTTCCACCAGCCTTACCTTCCGCCCCCCCGCCTCCCGCCCCCCGCCTTCTGCCCCCTGACCTTCTACAATCCCCTGGACTTCCGTCCTCCCGCCTTCCGTCCCCCCTCGCCTTCCGTCTTCCTGCCTTCTGTCCCCCCTCGCCTTCCACACCCCCCTCGCTTTCCGCCTCCCCTCCTTCTGCTCCCCTCACCTTCCGCCCTCCCTCACCTTCTGCTCCCAACGTTCCGCCCCTCACCTTCTGCCCCCCTGACCTTCCGCACCCCCCACCTTCCTTCCCCATCACCTTCCACCCCCTCGCCTTCTGCACCCCCTCGCCTTCCCGCCACTCACCTTCCAGCCCCCCTCGATTTCCACCCCCTCGCCTTTTGCCCCCACTTGCCCTGCGCCCCTCGCCTTCCAGCCCCCTCGCCTTCCGCGCCCCCCTCGATTTCCACTCCCCTCGCCTTCTGCCCCCACTTGCCCTGCGCCCCTCACCTTCCAGCCCCCTCGTCCCGGCCGGTTTCCCCGGAAACACTAGCTTTCGGAGAATCCTGTTACATTATAACCTGGAGTTGTCCCTGTCCAACACTGCATCTCCATCATTGAATATAAAGATCACCATCGAGATTTTAACCAGATGCTTGCTTGAAATTCTTCCTCTGTGTTCCCCCCTCTCACTGTCTCCATCTTGAAGATCTTTCTCTGTGTCTCTCAGATTCCTCACATTTTATCCCCCTGGTCTATGCACATGACACTGACATTAGACTGGTGCTTTGGAGAGAGTTTCTCATGTTAAGGTATTAATTCCCTCCTCCAAGAGTCCTTCCTCTCAGACCCTTGGGGAATAACCAGTTTGTGTCACAATCCCAAGGCCCCGTTTCCTATAACCTCAGGTCTTAAATCCATTTTAAACCAATGAACCTTCCAATGGGACAGTCAGCACTCTCTTTCACTTCTCTCTGTCTCTCTCTGTCTCTCCCGCCCCCATCACACCCCCATTCTCCCTCCACCCCTCTCTCTGTCCCTGGAGCTGGAGTGAGAGAGGTAGGCAGTGACATCTGTGGGATCAGACTGTGCAGCAGCTTCCCCCTGCATCTTTTCCACCCTTTGTCTCCCCCAGTCCAGACCAGGACACAGCCCCTTGTAGAAAAAATCCCTGAGACAGCCTGAACCCCACAATTCTTTTTCCTGTGTATGCGTGTGTGTGTGTGTTTATGTGTGCGTGTGTGCGTGCGTTTGTGTGTGTGTGTGTGTGTGAGAGAGACTGCGTGTGAGTGTGTGTGTGTGTGGTGTGTGCGTATATGTGTGCGCATGTGTGTGTGCGTGTGTGTGTGTGAGAGACTGCGTGTGAGTGTGTGTGTGTGTGGTGTGTGCGTATATGTGTGCGCATGTGTGTGTGCGTGTGTGGGTGCATGTGTGCTTGTGTGTGCGTATGTGTGCGTGTGAGTGTGCATGTGTATGTGTGTGTGTGCATGTGCATGTGTGTGTGTGCGGGTGCGTGTGTGCGTGTGGGTCTGAGCGGGTGCGTGTGTGCGTGCGTGTGCGCGGGTGTGTGTGTGCGTGTGCATGTGCGTGTTTGTGCGTGTGCATGTGTGTGCATGTGCATATGTGCGTGCGCGTATGTGTGTGCGCGTATGTGTGCGTATGTGTTCGTGTGTGTGCGTATGCATGATTGTGCATATGTGTGCATGTGTGCGTATGTGCGCATGTGTGCGTATGCATATGTGTGCGTATGCGTATGTGTGCATGTGCATGTGTGTGTGTGTGCATGTGTGCGTGTGTATGTGCATGCGTGCGTGTGCGTGTGTGTGTGTGTGTGTGTGTGTGTGTGTGTGTAAATGAACGACAAGCAGACAGGACAGTTTCTGATTAACTTCTGATCAGACACAGCGAAAGAATATTTAATTCTCTCTGTCTCTGCATCGTCCTGTGCTTCAGCCCCTGGATCCAATCTCCTCCTCAACCCCAGGGTTAGGTGGAGCGGGGTATAGGGAAACCCAACGAAAAATATTAACAAGTAAATTTGAAATAAAATACAACAGTGGCACCAAAAGCATAGCAAGATCCGACAGCTCTCTGCCTTCCCCAATCTTCCACGTGACCCTGTGACACTAGTTCAGTTTAATTATTGCAGAATGAATGAATGAATTGCTGACCATCACAGCGACATTGAAATACACAGACAACACCGCAGAGCAGTTGACCAGAGGCTAGAACCATTAATAAACACGTACGCAAAGGAAGATCCCACAAGCAGCAATCTAACCCCACACACATCGTGGGTGATGCTGGTTAAGGGTTGACGTATTTGTGTCAAATCCCAAGGCCCCAGTTACATTAGCCCCAGGCTTCAAACCTGTTCAAAAACAACAAGGCCGCAATCCAACAGGACCCAGTTAAGCAGAGGTCCCGGTAAAAGCCAGCCCCCCTTCCCAGAGGGAGGAGATTAAACCTCGGGGTAATACACAGACAACACTCACCTGGGCCCAACAGGCTGCAGCCTGTCAAACAGGCCTCAGGACTGCGTTCCCCCTCTGGAGGAAGCTCCTGTTTGAAGGTTGCCTGCTCCAAAACACACTCTTTTCAAGATTCCTTTGGGAGGAAAGAGGCAGCATTAGTGGGAAGGCTGAGCAGGAAAATCTTTCACAGGGAGATAGCACAGAAAGATCCCAGGTTTTCCCTTCTCAGTGAGACTGACAATTTCTCAGCAAAATCCAAACATAAACACGTCGGGTGATGAGTTGAGTTTTCATGTTGAAAAGTTTTTGAAATGTTGGGTTAGCTGATTCAACCACTCACTGCCTGCAACGATGGCATTAGGGCAATTGACGTACAGCAAGATCCCACAAGTGACAGTGCTGCAGAAGCTCGATAATCTGATTTTTTTTATTTGCAGTTTAATTTTTCCTGTCACCCCAGCATCAAATATTGCAGCTATTTCACAATCTCACACAGCCTCTCTCTCTCTCTCCTGTTTCTCTTGCTCTCACCATTTTCCATTTCTTTCTCTCACTCTCTTTCTCTCCGTGTCCAATTCGATCATCCTGCCCTCTCTATGACCCACTTTCCTCTGATAGTGTGACAATTCTTTCAAGAGGGTCAGATAATTTGGGTTAGAGTTCCCTCCCGAGGGATTCCCATCTCCCAGATCCTGGGGGTTTCACCTGTTTGTGTCACCAATGCCCCAGTGACTTTAACCCCAGGCTAAAAACCTGTTTTAAAACCGACAAGGCCGTGATCTCACAGGACCCAGTTAACCAGAGGCCCCGACAAACCAGGCTCCCACACCCACCACACTCCCCCTTCCCCAGAGGAGATGAAACGTCGGGAAAATAAACAGACCCCTACTCACCTGGGCCCACGGGCTGCAGCCTGGCTAACAGGCCTCAGGCCTGTGCTCCCTCCCCTCTGGAGGTTGTTTTTGTCCAAGGCTTTCCTGGCCCCCAGGCAATTTGGATTCACTTTCCTGCTTTCCCAACAGAAGTTCCTCGGGATAAAAGAGAGAAGAGATGAGTTTGTGGGAGGACAGGAGAGCGAGAGCAGTGTGATGCAAAATTACACAACAAGATCCCAGTTTAAATACAATCCCACCACTCCCTTCCCCCATCCCCGATGCATTTCATAACCTCACAATAACATCAAAATACAATCAAATCATAAGAAAGCAATTAACCAGAGGCTGGAAACACACACACACACACATACTGTCACAACCACACAGGGAGGGCTGCTCACTCTCCATTCAGAGAGAGAACAGGGTATGAAAATGAATCTGACCAATTCCTTGTGCATATTTATTCTGGGTGAGGGGTTAGTGCAGCCCAGCCCTGCCCTCTCTGACACGTTGCATTGTCTGTCAGTCTGCTCCCTGGGGAGGGCTCTGTCTGATTGACATGTTAATTCCCAGGACAGGAGCCTTGTGGATCTTGCTGCCCACTGAGTTGTTCATTCTAGAGAAACAAACTGTCACCTTTCCCAGCTGCTACAACACTTTGATTTAGCTTTGTTAGTTGTGTCAGTGCAGTTTGAAAGTATTAAAGATTACTCCCACACTAGCGTCTCAGATCCTGACTGTAGGTAGGCTCCCTGAGACACACACACACACAGGGCTGGGAATGGAAAGGGAGATATTTGCTGAGGTTTTTTTGGGATAGTCCTGCTTTATGTGTGATTCCTAGAATTAATCTCTGTCTCTGTCCCTGTCTGACTGTCTCTCTCTGTCACTCTCTTTCTCTCTGTCTCTTTCTCTCTGTTCCTGTGTGTGTGTGTGTCTCTCTCGCTTTCTCTCTGATCCTGTGTATCCCACTCTCTGTCTCTCTCTCTCTGTCCCTGTGTGTCTCTCTTCTCTGTGTCTCTGTCTCTCTCTTTCTGTCCTCATGTGTGTTTCTCTCTCTCGCTCTGTCCCTATCTCTCTCAGTCTGTCTGTCTATCTGTCTCTCCCTGCCCTGCTCTACATCCAGCCACATTTAACTTGATTTTCAATCTTTTATTTCCTTTCCATTTCTCAAAAATATTGGCAGAGTTTGGGAAGTTAAATCATGGATCACGTGCCTCCCCCTCAACAACCACATTTCACCCTCTCTGCTCCCCTACCTTCACCCCCCCCACACACACAGACAGACAGACACACGCACACATACACATGCACACAGCCACACACACACACACAAAGACACACAAAGACACAGACATACACGCACAAACAGATATAGACACAGACACACACACACACACACACACACACACACACACACACACACACACACACACACACACACACACACAAAGACAAGACACAGACAGATAGGCACAGACACACACTCACATTCACCATCTCATCTATTCTCACTCTCACACGCTCACTCTATCTCTCCAAAACTCTGTCTCTCATACACACACTCACAAAGTCTCTCACATACACTAACATACTCTCCTATCACACACACACACTTTTTCTCAGAGGCACAATCGGTATTTCTCTCACGCAGACTCATACTGTCTTTCCCCCCTCTCTCTCTCATACACACACACAATCTCTCTCTCTCGCCCCCGTCTCTCAGGCACACACTCAGACAGATTTTGTGAGCACAAAACCTTCCTCTCACATGCAGACACTCTCTTGCACGCACACACACTCTCTCACATGCATGCGCTCTCTCTCTCAGACACACACACACTTTCACGCTCTCACACTCTTTCTCACAAGTGCACACGCTTTCTCTTGCACACACACACACATTCTCTCGTGCACACTCTTCCACACACAGACAGTCTTTCTCTCACACATGCTCTCTCTCACGTCCACACTCACTCTCGTTCCCTTGTACACACACACTCTCTCACATGCAAATGCACACTCGCTTGCAGTCACTCTTTCTCATACACGCAGACACTTCCTCTCTCTCACTCCACACTCTCTTTCTCTTACACACAAATAATAACTCTTTCTTGCACCCACACACACTCACACACACACTATCTTGCACCCATACACTCTCGCACACATACACTCTCTTTCGCTTACACACACATTCTTTCTTGCACCCACACACACTCTTATACATCTACACTCTCTTTCTGTTACACACACACTCACTCTTTCTTCCAACCACACACACTCACACACAAACTATCTTGCACCCACACAATCTTTCGCACACATACACTCTCTTTCTCTTACACACAAATTCTTTCTTGCACCCACACACACTCTTGTACACATAAACTCTCTTTCTGTTACAGACGCACTCACTCTTTCTTCCATCCACAGATACTCTCACACTCTCACGCACACTCTTTCTTGCACCCACACACACTCTCGCACAATCGCCCTCTGTCTCTCATCCCCTCATATGCTCTCTCTCGTGTTCGCACACACTTTCTCTCTGTCTGTCTGTCTCTCTCTGTCTCTCTGTCTCTGTCTGCTTGACTCTCTCGCTGTCTCTCTCTGTCGGTCTCTCTCTGTCTCTGTCTCTCTCACTGACCCTTACTCTCTCTGTCTCTCTGTCTCTGTCTCTCTCACTGACCCTTACTCTCTCTGTCTCTCTGTCCCTCTCTCTCTGTCCCTCCCTCTCTTCGATCCCTCTCTGTCCGTCTCTCTCTCCATGTATATATGTCACTCACTCTCTATGTCCCACTCTCTCTGTGTCCCTCTCCCTATCTCCCTCTCCGTCTCTCTCTCTCTCTGTCTCTCTGTGTCCCAGACTCTCTATGTGTCCCTCTCTCTCCCTGTCTCTCTCTCACTGCACTTCTCTCTCTGTGTGCCCCTTTCTCTCTGTTTCTCTCTCCCTCTGTCTCTCTCTCTGTCCCTCTCTCTCTCTTGATCCCTCTCTGTCCTCTCTCTCTCACTCTCTGTCTCTGTGTCCCTCGCTCTCTCTCTGTCCCTCTCTCTCTCTGCGTCCCTCTCTCTCTGTGTCCCACACTCTCTCTGTGCCCCACACTCTATCTGTCTCTCTCTCTCTCTCTGTGCTGAAAATGTGTTGCTGGAAAAGCGCAGCAGGTCAGGCAGCATCCAAGGAGTGTAACTCTTGACGTTTCGGGCATGAGCCCTTCTTCATTCCTGAAGAAGGGCTCACGCCCGAAACGTCGATCCTCCTGCTCCTTCGATGCTGCCTGACCTGCTGCGCTTTTCCAGCAACACATTTTCAGCTCTGATCTCCAGCATCTGCAGTACTCACATTCTCTCTCTCTCTCCGCCCTTCTCTCTCTCTGTGTCCCTCTCTCTCTCTTTCACTCTCTGTCCCTCTCTCTGTCTCTCTCTCTGTCTCTCTGTCTCTGTGTCCCTCACTCTCCATCTCTGTCCCACTCTCTCTCTGTCCTTTTCTCTCTCTTTGTCCCTCTCTCCCTCTTTCACTCTCTGTACCTCTCTCTATGCGTCTCTCTGTACCCCTCTCTATGTCCCTCTGTCTCTCCGTGTCCATCTCTCTCTCTGTTCCTCTCTCTGTATCCCTCACTCTCTCTGTCCCTCACTCTCTCTCTCTCTTTCGCTCTCTATCCCTCTCTCCGTCTCTCTATACCTCTCTGTCTATCTCTCTCTCTCTCTCTGACTGTCTGTCTCTCTCTCCCCCCGTCTCTCTCTGTCTCTCTGTACCCCTCTCTGTCCCTCTCTCTCTGCGTCCCTCAGTCTCTCTGTCCCTCGGTCTCTCAATCCCCCACTCTCTTTGTGTCCCTCACTCTCTCTCTCTGTGTCTCTCACTCTCCCAGCGTCCCTCTCCCACTCTGTGTCCCTCCCTCTCTCTGTGTCCCTTCCTCTCTCTGTGTCCATCACTCTCTCTCTGTGTCCATCACTCTCTCTGTGTCCCTCTCTCTGTGTACCTCCCTCTCTCTGTGTTCCTCTCTCTCTCTGCATCCCTCTTCCTCTCCGCGTCCCTCTCCCTCTCTGTGTTCCTCTATCCCTTTCTGTGTCCCTCAATCTCTCTGTGTCCCCCACTCTCTCTGTGCCCCCCACACTCTCTGTGTCTGTCACTCTCTCTGTGTCCCTCCCTCTCTGTCTCCCACTCTCTCTGTGTGTCCCTCTCTCTCTCTTTCTCTCTCTCTGTCGCTCTCCCTGTATCCCTATCTCTCAATCTCTCTCTATCCCTGTCCCTCTCTCTCTCTCTGTGTCCCTCTCTCTCTGTCACTGTCGCTCTCTCTCTGTGTCCCTCACTCTCTCTGTCCCTCTCTCTCTGTGTCCCTCACACTCCCCCTGTCCCCCAATCTCTCTGTGTCCCCCACTCTCTGTGTGTCTCTCACTCTCTCTGTGTCCCTCTCTCTCTGTCCCTCACTCTCCCTCTGTATTCTCTCTGTATCCCACTCTCTCTATCTCTCTCTGTCCCTGTCCCTCTCTGTCTCTCTGTGTCCCTCTCTCTCTGTTCCCCCCCCCCTCTCTCTCTGTGTCTCTTTTTCTGTACCCCTCTCTCCGTGTGCCTCTCTCTCTCTGTCTCTCTCTCTCTCTTTCTCTCTCTATCCGTCTCTCGGTCTCTCTGTGCCACTCTCTCTATCCCTCTTTTTCTCTATCTGTCTGTCTCACCCCCCCCACCCCCCTGTCTCTGTATCCCTCCTCTCTCTCTCTCTGCGTCCCTCAGTCTCTCTGTCCCTCGGTCACTCTATCTCTCACTCTCTCTCTGTCCCTCTCTCTCTCTGTCCCTCTCTCTCTCTCTGTCCATCACTCTCTCTGTGCCCATCTCTCTGTGTCCCACTCTCTCTGTGTCCCTCTCTCTCTCAGTGTCCCACTCTCTCTCTGTCTGTGTCCCCGGCCCTCTCTCTCTGCCACCCTCTCTCTCTGGGTCCCTCTCTCTCTTTGTCCCACTCTCTCTCTGTGTCTCTTTCTCTGTCCCCCTCTCTCCGTGTGCCTCTCTCTCTGTCTCTCTCTGTCCGTCACTCTCTCTGTGTTCCTCTCTCAGTGTCTGTGTCCCTCTCTGTGTGTGTCTCTCTCAATCTCTCTCTTTCCCTGTCTCTCTCTCTCTCTATCCCTCATTCTCTCTCTGTCCCTCTCTTTCTTTCTCTCTCTCTATCCCTTTCTCGGTCTCTCTATCCCTCACTCTCTCTCTCTGCCCCTCTCTCTCTCTCTGTCCCTCTCTCTCTCTGTGTCCATCACTCTCTCTGTGTCCATCTCTCTGTGTCCCTCTCTCTCTCAGTGTCCCCCTCCCTCTCTGTGCCCCCCTGTCCCTCTTTCTCTGCGTCCCACTCTCTCTTTGCGTCCCTCTCCCTCTCTGTGTTCCTCTCTCCCTTTCTGTGTCACTCTCTCTCAGTGTCCCTCACTCTCACTGTGTCTGTCACTCTCACTGTGTCCCTCCCTCTCTTTCTCCCTCAATCTCTGTGTGCCTCTCTCTCTCTGTCTGTCACTCTCTCTGTACCTGTCCCTCTCTCTCTCTGTCCCTCTCTCTGTACCTGTCCCTCTCTCTCTCTGTCCGTCACTCTCTCTCTGTGCCTCTCTCTCTGTGTCCCTCTCTCTCTGTGTCCCTCTTTCTCTGTGTCCCTCACTCTGTGTCCCCCACTCTCTCTGTGTCTCTCACACTCTCTGTCTCTCTCTCTCTCTGTCCCTCACACTCCCTCTGTCTGTCACTCTCTCTTTATCCCTCTCTCTCGATCTCTCTCTGTCCCTGTCCCCCTCTCTCTGTGTGTGTTCCTCTCTCTCTATCCCCGTCTCTCTCCGTGTATCTTTCTCTGCCCCCTCTCTCCGTGTGCCCCCTCTCTCTCTCACTGTCCGCAATCTCTCTGTGTCCCTCTCTCAGTGTCTGTGTCCCTCTCTGTGTGTCTCTCTCAATCTCTCTCTGTCCCTGTCCCTCTCTCTCTCTGTCCCTCTCTCCCTCTCTGTCCCTCTCTCCCTCTCTGTGTCGCTCTCTCACTCTGTCTTTCTATCTTTCTGCCCCTGTCCCTCTGTCACTCTCTCTCTGACCCCCTCTCTCTGTGTCCCACACTCTCTCTGTGTCCCACTCTCTCCCTTTCACTCTCTGTCCCTCTCTCTCTCTCTGTCTCTCTGTACCTCTCTGTCTGTCCCTCTCTCTCTTACTCTATCTATCCCCATCTCTCTCAGTCTCTCTGCCTCTCTGTACCTCTCTCTCTATCCCTCTCTCTCTGTCCCTCTCTCTCTTTCCCTCTCTCTCCCTCTCTCTCTCTCTGTCTCTCTGAACTTCTCTCTCTGCATCCCTCAGTCTTTCTGTCCCTCACTCTCTCTGTGTCCCTCTCTCTGTGGGTCCCCCCCTCTCTCTCTCTGTCCCTCATTCTCTCTGTGTCCCTCCCTCTCTCTATCCAACTCTCTCTGTCACTCTCTTTTTCCCTCTCTCTCCCTCTGTCTCTCTGTCCCCCTCTCTGTCCCTCTCTCTGCGTCCCTCAGTCTCTTTTATCCTTAGTCTCTCTGTGTCCCTCTCTCTCTCTGTCCCTCTCTCTCTCTGTGTCCATCACTCTCTCTGTGTCCATCACTCTCTGTGTCCCTCTCCATCTGTCCCTCTCTCTCTCTGTCCCTCTCTCTCACTGTGTTCCTCACACTCTCTGTGCCCCCCCTCTCTCAGTGTCCCCCTCTCTCTCTATGTCCCTCACTCTTTTTGTGTCCCCCACTCTCTCTATGTCTGTCACTCTCTCTGTGTCCCTTCCTCTCTGTCTGCCTCTCTCTCTCTGTATCCGTCTGTCTCTCTCTCTGTCTGTCTCTCTCTCTGTATCCCTCTCTCTCGATCTCTCTCTGTCCCTGTCCCTCTCTGTATCTCTGTGTCACTCTCTCTCTGTCCCAGTCCCTCTCTATGTGTGTCCCTCACTCTCTCTCTGTCCCTCTCTCTCTGTGTCCCTCTCTCTCTGTGTCCCTCACACACTCTGTGTCCCCCACTCTCACTCTCTCTGTGTCGCTTTCTCTCTCTGTGTCACTCCCTCTCTCTGTCCCTCCCTCTCTCTCCCTCTCTCTCCATCTGACACTCTGTCCCCCTCTCTGTCCCTCTCTCTCTGTGTCCCTCTCTCTCTCTGTGGCGTGCCTCTCTCTCTGTATCCATCACTTTCTCTGTGTCCCTGTCTCTCTCAGTCCCTCTCTCTCTGTGTCAGTCTCTCTCACTGTGTCCCTCACTCTCTCTGTGTCCCCCAATCTCTCTGTGTCTGTCACTCTCTGTACCTTCCTCTCTGTCTCCCTCCCTCTCTCTGTGTCCCCCTCTCTCTCTCTATCTCTATCTGTCACTCTCTCTGTATCCCTCTCTCTCGATCTCTCTCTGTCCCTGTGCCTCTCTGTGTCCCTCTCTCTCTGTCCCTGTCCCTCTCTCTCTCTGTGTCCCTCACTCTCTCTCTGTCCCTCTCTCTCTGTGTCCCTCTCTCTCTGTGTCCCTCACTCTCTCTGTGTCCTTCTCTCTCCCTGTCCCTCTCTCTCTCTCTGAGTGTCCATCACTCTCTCTGAGTCCCCCTCTCTCTCCGTGTCCCCCCCTCTCTGTCCCTCTCTCTCTGCGTCCCTCTCCCTCTCTGTGTCCCTCTCCCTCTCTGTATTCCTCTCTCCGTTTCTGTGTCCCTCTCTCTCTCTTTGTCCCCCACTCTCCCTGTGTCTGTCACTCTCTCTGTGTCCATCCCTCTCTGTCTCCCTCTCTTTCTCTGTGTGTACCACCCCCCCTCTCTCTCTCTCTCTCTGTCACTCAATCTGTATCCCTCTCTCTAAATCTCTCTCTGTCCCTGTCCCTCTCTCTCTCTGTCCCTCGCTCTCTGTAACTGTCCCTCTCTCTCTGTGTGTTACTCGCTCTCTCTCTGTCACTCTCTCTTTGTGTCCCTCTCTCTCTATGTCCCTCCCACTCTTTCTGTCCCCACTCTCTCTTTGTCCCCCACTCTCTCTGTGTCTCTTACTCTGTCTGTGTCCCTCTCTCTCTCTCTCTCTCTCTCTCTCTCTCTCTCTCTCTCTCCCTGTCTGTCACTCAATCTGTATCCCTCTCTCCCGATATCACTCTGTCCCTCTCTCTCCGTGTGCCTCTCTCTCTCTGTCTGTCACTCTCTTTGTGTCCCTCTCTCAGTGTCTGTGTCCCTCTCTGTGTGTGTCTCTCTCAATCTGTCTCTGTCCCTGTCCCTCTCTCTTTCTGTCCCTCTCTCCCTCCCTATCCCTCTCTCCCTCTCTGTGTCCCTCACTCTTTCTCTATCCCTCTCTCGGTCTCTCTTTGCCACTCTCTCTATCCCTCTTTTTCTCTATCTGTCTGTCTCTCCCCCCCCCCCCACCCCCCTGTCTCTGTATCCCTCCTCTCTCTCTCTCTGCGTCCCTCAGTCTCTCTGTCCCTCGGTCACTCTATCTCTCACTCTCTCTCTGTCCCTCTCTCTCTCTGTCCCTCTCTCTCTCTCTGTCCATCACTCTCTCTGTGCCCATCTCTCTGTGTCCCACTCTCTCTGTGTCCCTCTCTCTCTCAGTGTCCCACTCTCTCTCTGTCTGTGTCCCCGGCCCTCTCTCTCTGCCACCCTCTCTCTCTGGGTCCCTCTCTCTCTTTGTCCCACTCTCTCTCTGTGTCTCTTTCTCTGTCCCCCTCTCTCCGTGTGCCTCTCTCTCTGTCTCTCTCTGTCCGTCACTCTCTCTGTGTTCCTCTCTCAGTGTCTGTGTCCCTCTCTGTGTGTGTCTCTCTCAATCTCTCTCTGTCCCTGTCTCTATCTCTCTCTATCCCTCATTCTCTCTCTGTCCCTCTCTTTCTTTCGCTCTCTCCATCCCTTTCTCGGTCTCTCTATCCCTCACTCTCTCTCTCTGCCCCTCTCTCTCTCTCTGTCCCTCTCTCTCTCTGTGTCCATCACTCTCTCTGTGTCCATCTCTCTGTGTCCCTCTCTCTCTCAGTGTCCCCCTCCCTCTCTGTGCCGCCCTGTCCCTCTTTCTCTGCGTCCCACTCTCTCTTTGCGTTCTTCTCCCTCTCTGTGTTCCTCTCTCCCTTTCTGTGTCACTCTCTCTCAGTGTCCCTCACTCTCACTGTGTCTGTCACTCTCACTGTGTCCCTCCCTCTCTTTCTCCCTCACTCTCTGTGTGCCTCTCTCTCTCTGTCTGTCACTCTCTCTGTACCTGTCCCTCTCTCTCTCTGTCCCTCTCTCTGTACCTGTCCCTCTCTCTCTCTGTCCGTCACTCTCTCTCTGTGCCTCTCTCTCTGTGTCCCTCTCTCTCTGTGTCCCTCTTTCTCTGTGTCCCTCACTCTGTGTCCCCCACTCTCTCTGTGTCTCTCACACTCTCTGTCTCTCTCTCTCTCTGTCCCTCACACTCCCTCTGTCTGTCACTCTCTCTTTATCCCTCTCTCTCGATCTCTCTCTGTCCCTGTCCCCCTCTCTCTGTGTGTGTTCCTCTCTCTCTATCCCCGTCTCTCTCCGTGTATCTTTCTCTGCCCCCTCTCTCCGTGTGCCCCCTCTCTCTCTCACTGTCCGCAATCTCTCTGTGTCCCTCTCTCAGTGTCTGTGTCCCTCTCTGTGTGTCTCTCTCAATCTCTCTCTGTCCCTGTCCCTCTCTCTCTCTGTCCCTCTCTCCCTCTCTGTCCCTCTCTCCCTCTCTGTGTCGCTCTCTCACTCTGTCTTTCTATCTTTCTGCCCCTGTCCCTCTGTCACTCTCTCTCTGACCCCCTCTCTCTGTGTCCCACACTCTCTCTGTGTCCCACTCTCTCCCTTTCACTCTCTGTCCCTCTCTCTCTCTCTGTCTCTCTGTACCTCTCTGTCTGTCCCTCTCTCTCTTACTCTATCTATCCCCCTCTCTCTCAGTCTCTCTGCCTCTCTGTACCTCTCTCTCTATCACTCTCTCTCTGTCCCTCACTCTCTTTCCCTCTCTCTCCCTCTCTCTCTCTCTGTCTCTCTGAACTTCTCTCTCTGCATCCCTCAGTCTTTCTGTCCCTCACTCTCTCTGTGTCCCTCTCTCTGTGTGTCACCCCCTCTCTCTCTCTGTCCCTCATTCTCTCTGTGTCCCTCCCTCTCTCTATCCAACTCTCTCTGTCACTCTCTTTCTCCCTCTCTCTCCCTCTGTCTCTCTGTCCCCCTCTCTGTCCCTCTCTCTGCGTCCCTCAGTCTCTTTTATCCTTAGTCTCTCTGTGTCCCTCTCTCTCTCTGTCCCTCACTCTCTCTGTGTCCCTGCCTCTCTCTGTGTGTCCCTCACACTCTCTGTGTCCATCACTCTCTCTGTGTCCATCACTCTCTGTGTCCCTCTCCATCTGTCCCTCTCTCTCTCTGTCCCTCTCTCTCACTGTGTTCCTCACACTCTCTGTGCCCCCCCTCTCTCAGTGTCCCCCTCTCTCTCTATGTCCCTCACTCTTTCTGTGTCCCCCACTCTCTCTATGTCTGTCACTCTCTCTGTGTCCCTTCCTCTCTGTCTGCCTCTCTCTCTCTGTATCCGTCTGTCTCTCTCTCTGTCTGTCTCTCTCTCTGTATCCCTCTCTCTCGATCTCTCTCTGTCCCTGTCCCTCTCTGTATCTCTGTGTCACTCTCTCTCTCTGTCCCAGTCCCTCTCTATGTGTGTCCCTCACTCTCTCTCTGTCCCTCTCTCTCTGTGTCCCTCTCTCTCTGTGTCCCTCACACACTCTGTGTCCCCCACTCTCACTCTCTCTGTGTCGCTCTCTCTCTCTGTGTCACTCCCTCTCTCTGTCCCTCCCTCTCTCTCCCTCTCTCTCCATCTGACACTCTGTCCCCCTCTCTGTCCCTCTCTCTCTGTGTCCCTCTCTCTCTCTGTGGCGTGCCTCTCTCTCTGTATCCATCACTTTCTCTGTGTCCCTGTCTCTCTCAGTCCCTCTCTCTCTGTGTCAGTCTCTCTCACTGTGTCCCTCACTCTCTCTGTGTCCCCCAATCTCTCTGTGTCTGTCACTCTCTGTACCTTCCTCTCTGTCTCCCTCCCTCTCTCTGTGTCCCCCTCTCTCTCTCTATCTCTATCTGTCACTCTCTCTGTATCCCTCTCTCTCGATCTCTCTCTGTCCCTGTGCCTCTCTGTGTCCCTCTCTCTCTGTCCCTGTCCCTCTCTCTCTCTGTGTCCCTCACTCTCTCTCTGTCCCTCTCTCTCTGTGTCCCTCTCTCTCTGTGTCCCTCACTCTCTCTGTGTCCTTCTCTCTCCCTGTCCCTCTCTCTCTCTCTGAGTGTCCATCACTCTCTCTGAGTCCCCCTCTCTCTCCGTGTCCCCCCCTCTCTGTCCCTCTCTCTCTGCGTCCCTCTCCCTCTCTGTGTCCCTCTCCCTCTCTGTATTCCTCTCTCCGTTTCTGTGTCCCTCTCTCTCTCTTTGTCCCCCACTCTCCCTGTGTCTGTCACTCTCTCTGTGTCCATCCCTCTCTGTCTCCCTCTCTTTCTCTGTGTGTACCACCCCCCCCCCTCTCTCTCTCTCTCTCTCTGTCACTCAATCTGTATCCCTCTCTCTAAATCTCTCTCTGTCCCTGTCCCTCTCTCTCTCTGTCCCTCGCTCTCTGTACCTGTCCCTCTCTCTCTGTGTGTTACTCGCTCTCTCTCTGTCCCTCTTTCTTTGTGTCCCTCTCTCTCTATGTCCCTCCCACTCTTTCTGTCCCCACTCTCTCTTTGTCCCCCACTCTCTCTGTGTCTCTTACTCTGTCTGTCTGTCTGTCTGTCTCTCTCTCTCTCTCTCTCTCTCTCTCTCTCTCTCTCTCCCTGTCTGTCACTCAATCTGTATCCCTCTCTCCCGATCTCTCTCTGTCCCTCTCTCTCCGTGTGCCTCTCTCTCTCTGTCTGTCACTCTCTTTGTGTCCCTCTCTCAGTGTCTGTGTCCCTCTCTGTGTGTGTCTCTCTCAATCTGTCTCTGTCCCTGTCCCTCTCTCTTTCTGTCCCTCTCTCCCTCCCTATCCCTCTCTCCCTCTCTGTGTCCCTCACTCTTTCTCTGTCCCTCTCTCTCTCTGTGCCCCACACTCTCTCTGTGTCCGACTCTCACACTTTCACTCTCTGTCCCTCTCTCTCTGTCTCTCAGTACCTCTCTCTCTATCCCTCTCTCTCTCTGTCCCTCTCTCTCTTTCCCCCTCTCTCCCTCTGTCTCTCTGTCCCCCTCTCTGTCCCTCTCTCTCTGCGTCCCTCACTCTCTCTGTCCCTCACTTTCTCTGTGTCCCTCTCTCTCTCTGTCCATTAATCTCTCTGTGTCGCTCTCTCTGTCCCTCTCTCTCTCTGTCCCTCTCTCTCACTGTGTCCCTCACTCTCTCTGTGTCCATCTCTCTCTCTCTCGCTCCCGCTCTCTCTATGTGACCCTCACTCTCTCTCTGCGTCCATCACTCTCTGTATCCCTCTCTCTGTCTGTGTCCCTCTCTCTCTCTGTGCCCCCTCTCTCTCAGTGAACGCATCTCTCTCTGTCCCCCTCTCTCTGTCCCCCCTCTCTCTCTACCTCTCTCTGCGTGCCTCTCTGTCCCTGCATCCCTCTCTGTCTCTGCAACACTCTCCCTCTATGTGCCCCTCACTCTCTCTCTGTGTCCCACACTCTCTCTGTGTCCCACTCTCTCCCTTTCACTCTCTGTCCCTCTCTCTCTGTCTCTCTGTCCCTCTCTCTCTTTCCCCCCTCTCCTTCTGTCTCTCTGTCCCCCCTCTGTCCCTCTCTCTATGCGTCCCACACTCTCTCTGTCCCTCACTTTCTCTGTGTCCCTCTCTCTCTGTGTCCATCTCTCTCTCTCAGTCCCTCAATCTCTCTGCGTAACTGCCTCTCTCTGTGTGTCCCTATCTGTCTCTCTGTGTCCCACCCTCTCTCTGTGTCCCACTCTCTCCCTGTCTCACTCTCTCTCAGCCGTTCTCTCTCTCTGTCCCTCGATCTCTCTGTCCCTCTCTCTCTCTGACCTTCACTCTCTCTGTGACCCTGCCTCTCTCTCTCTGTGTCCATCAATCTCTCTGTGTCCCTCTTTCTGTCCCTCTCTCTCTCTGTCCCTCTCTCTCACTGTGTCCCTCACTCTCTCTGTATCCATCTCTCTCTCTCGGTCCCTCTCTCTCTATGTGTCCCTCACTCTCTCTGTGTCCATAACTCTCTGTAACCCTCTCTCTCTCTGTCCCTCTCTCTCTCTGTGCCCCCTATCTCTCAGTGAACCCATCTCTCTCTGCCCCCCTCTCTCTCTGTCCCCGTCTCTCTCTGTCCCCCTCTCTCTCTGTCCCTCTCTCTGCATCCCTCTCTGTCTCTGCGTCCCTCTCTGTCTCTGCATCACTCTCCGTCTGTGTGTCCCTCTCTCTCTTTGTGTCCCTCTCTCTCTCTGTGTCCCCCACTCTCTCTGTGTCTGTAACTCTCTCTGTGACCCCCCCTCTCTCTCTCTGTGTCCCTCACTCTCTCTCTGTCTGTCACTCTCTCTGTATCCCTCTCTCTCACGATCTCTCTCAGTCTCTGTTCCTCTCTCTCTCTCTGTCTTTCTCTCTCTCTCTCTCTGCCCCTGTTCCTCTCCCTCTCTGCCCCTGTTCCTCTCTCTCTCTGTCCCTCACTCTGTCTGTGTCTCACACTCGCTCTGTGTTCCACTCTCTCCCTGTCTCACTCTCTCTCTGCCCTTCTCTCTCCCCCTGTGTCCCTCACTCTCTCTCTGTCCCTCTCTCTCTTTCTCTCTCTATCCCGCTCTCTGTCTCTCTGTACCTCTCTCTCTATCCCTCACACTCTTTGTGTCCCTCTCTCTCTCTCTCTGTCCCTCTCTCTCTCTGTGTCTCTTACTCTCGCAGCGTCCCTCCATCTATCTCTCTGTCCATCACTCTCTCTGTGTCCTTCTCTCACCCTGTCCCTCTCACTCGCTCTCTGTGTCCATCAATCTCTCTGAGTCCCCTCTCTCTCTGTGTCCCCCAATCTCTGTCCCTCTCTCTCTGCGTCCCTCTCCCTCTCTGCGTCCCTCTCCCTCTCCGCGTTCCTCACTCCCTTTCTGTGTCCCTCTCTCTCTGTGTCCCCCACTCTCTCTGTGTCTGTCACTCTCTCTGTGTCCATCCCTCTCTGTGTCCCACTCTCTCTCTCTGTGTCCCTCACTCTCTCTCTCTCTCTCAATGTCTGTCACTCAATCTGTATCCCACTCTCTCGATCTCTCTCTGTCCCTGTCCCTCTCTCTCTCTCTCTCTCTCTCTGCCCTTCTCTCTCCCTCTGTGTCCCTCACTCTCCCTCTCTCCCTCTCTCTCTTTCTCTCTCTATCCCTCTCTCTGTCTCTCTGTACCTCTCTCTCTATCCCTCATACTCTTTGTGTCCCTCTCTCTCTCTCTGTCCCTCTCTCTCTCCGTGTCTCTTACTCTCCCAGCGTCGCTCCATCTCTCTCTCTGTCCATCAGTCTCTCTGTGTCCTTCTCTCTTCCTGTCCCTCTCTCTCGCTCTCTGTGTCCATCACTCTCTCTGAGTCCCCCTTTCTCTCTGAGTCCCCGCCTCTCTCTGTCCCTCTCTCTCTGCATCCCTCTCCCTCTCTGCGTCCCTCTCCCTCTCCGCGTTCCTCTCTCCCTTTCTGTGTCCCACTCTCTCTCTGTGTCCCCCACTCTCTCTGTGTCTGTTTCTCTCTCTGTGTCCATCCCTCTCTGTCTCCCACTCTCTCTCTCTCTCTCTGTGTGTCCCTCTCTCTCTCTCTTTCTCTCTCTCTCTCTCTCTCAATGTCTGTCACTCAATCTGTATCCCTCTCTCGATCTCTGTCTGTCCCTGTCCCTCTCTCTCTCTCTGTCCCTCGCTCTCTGTACCTGTCCCTCTCTCTCTCTCTCTGTTACTCACTCTCTCTCTGTCCCTCTCTCTGTGTCCCTCTTTCTCTGTGTCCCCCACTCTCTCTGTGTCTGTCACTCTCTCTGTGTCCATCCCTCTCTGCCTCCCACTCTCTGTCTGTGTCCCTCACTCTCTCTCTCTCTCTCTGTCAGTCACTCAATCTGTATCCCTCTCTCGATCTCTCTCTGTCCCTGTACCTCTCTCTCTCTCTCTCTCTGTCCCTCGCTCTCTGCACCTGTCCCTCTCTCTCTCTGTGTATTACTCACTCTCTTTCTGTCCCTCTCTCTCTGTCCCTCTGTCTCTATGCCCCTCACACTCTCTGTCGCCCCCACTCACTCTGTGTCCCCCACTCTCTCTGTGTCTCTTACTCTCTCTGTGTCCATCTCTCTCTCTCTCTCGGTCCCTCTCTCTCTATGTGTCCCTCTCTCTCTATGTGTCCCTCACTCTCTCTGTGTCCATCACTCTCTGTATCCCTCTCTCTGTCTGTGCCCCCTCTCTCTCAGTGAACCCATCTCTCTTTGTCCCCCTCTCTCTCTGTCCCCGTCTCTCTCTGTTCCACTCACTGCGTCCCTCTCTGTGTCTGCGTCCCTCTCTGTCTCTGCATCACTCTCCGTCTGTGTGTCTCTCACTCTCTCCCTGTGTCCCTCTCTCTCTGTGTGTCCCTCACTCTCTCTGTGTCCGTCACTCTCTCTTTGTTCCTCACTCTCTGTGTGTCCCCCACTCTCTCTGTGTCTGTAACTCTCTCTGTGACCCTCTCTCTGTGTGTGTGTCCCTCACTCTCTCTCTGTCTGTCGCTCTCTCTGTATCCCTCTCTCTCACGATCTCTCTCAGTCTATGTCCCTCTCTCTCTCTCTCTCGTCCCTCTCTCTCTCTGTCCGCATCTCTCTCCGTGTCTCTCTCTGTCCGTCCCTTTCTGTGTCCCTCTCTCTCTGTCTGTGTCCCTCTCTGTGTGTCTCACTGACTCAATCCCTCTCTGTCTCTGTCCCTGTCCCTCTCTATCTCTCTTTCCCTGTCTTCCTCTCTGTGTCCCGCTCTCTGTCTTTCTCTGTCTCTCTCTGTCCCTGTCCGTCTCTCTCTCTCTGTCCCTCAGTCTGTCTGTGTCCCACACTCTCTCTGTGTCCCTCTCTCTCCCTGTCTCACTCTCTCTCTCTGCCCTTCTCTCTCCCTCTGTGTCCCTCACTCTCTCTCTCTGTCCCTCTCTCTCTTTCTCTCCCTATCCCTCTCTCTGTCTCTCTGTACCTCTCTCTCTATCCCACACTCTCTTTGTGTCCCTCTCTTTCTCTCTGTCCCTCTCTCTCTCTGCGTCTCTTACTCTCCCAGCGTCCCTCCCTCTCTCTCTGTGTCCATCACTCTCTCTGTGTCCCTCTCTCTCTGTGTCCCTCACTCCTTCAGTATCTTTCACTCTCTCTGTGTTTCCCTCTCTCTCTATGTGTCCCTCACTCTCTCTGTGTCAATCACTCTCTGTGCACCCTTTCACTCTGTGTCCCCCTCTCTCTCTGTGTCCCCCTCTCTCTCTGTCCTTCTCTCTCTCTGTGTCCCTCTCTCTCTGCATCCCTCTCTGTCTCTGCGTCCCTCTTCCTCTCTGCATGCCTCTGCCTCTCCGTGTCCCTCACTCTCTCTCTGTGTCCCTCTCTCTCTGTGTCCCTCACTCTCTCTGTGTCCCCCACTCTCTCTCTGTGTCCCTCACTCTCTCTGTGTCCCACACTCTCTCTGTATCCCTCTCTCTCTCGATCTCTCTCTGTCTCTGTCACTCTCTCTCTCGATCTCTCTCTGTCTCTGTCCCTCTCTCTCTGTCCCCATGTCTGTCCCACTCTCTCTGTCCGTCCCTTTCTGTATCCCTCTCTCGCTGTCTGTGTGCCTCTCTGTGTGTCTCAGTCTCTCAATCTCTCTCTGTCTCTGTCCCTGTCCCTCTCTCTCTTTCCCTGTCTTCCTCTCTGTGTACCTCTCTCTGTCTTTCTCTCTCTCTTTGTTCCTGTCCCTCTCTCTCTCTGTCCCTCCCTGTCCGTATCCCACACTCTAGCTGTGTCCCACTCTCTACCTGTCTCACTCTCTCTGCCCTTCTCTCTCCCTCTGTGTCCCTAAATCTCTCTCTGTCCCTCTCTCTTTCTCTCTCTATCCCTCTCTCTGTTTCTCTGTACCGCTCTCTCTATCCCTCTCTCTCTCTTTCTGTCTGTCTGTTTCCCCCCCCACCCCCTCTGTCTCTCTGTACCCCTCTCTGTCCCTCTCTCTCTCTGCGTCCCTCAGTCTCTCTGTCCCTCGGTCTCTCTGTCCCTCACTCTCTCTGTGTCCCTCTCTCTGTCCCTCTCGCTCTCTATGTCTCTTACTCTCCCAGCGTCCCTCTCTCTCTGTGTGTCCATCACTCTCCCTGAGTCCAACTCTCTCTCTCTGTGTCCCCCCCTCTCTGTCCCTCTCTGTCTCTGCGTCCCTCTCCCTCTCTGCATCCCTCTCCCTCTCTGTGTCCCCCTCTCTCTCTCTGTGTCCCTCTCTCTCTCTTTGTCCCTCACTCTCTCTGTGTCCCCCACTCTCTCCGTGTCTGTAACTCACTCTGTGACCCCCTCTCTCTGTGTGTCCCTCACTCTCTGTCTCTCTGTCCCTCTCTCTGTGTGTGTCTCTCTCTCTCTCTGTCCGCCACACTCTCTGTTTCCCTCTCTCTCTGTCTGTCACTCAATCTGTATCCCTCTCTCTCGATCTCTCTCTGTCCCTGTACCTCTCTCTCTGTGTGTCCCTCGCTCTCTGTACCTGTCCCTCTCTCTCTGTGTGTATTACTCACTCTCTTTCTGTCCCTCTCTCTCTGTCCCTCTGTCTCTATGCCCCTCACACTCTCTGTGTCCCCCACTCTCTCTGTGTCCCCCACTCTCTCTCTGTCTCTTACTCTCTCTGTGTCCCTCTCTCTCTCTCTCTCTGTCTTTCACTCAATCTGTATCCCTCGCTCCCGATCTCTCTCTGTCCCTGTCCCTCTCACTCTCTCTCTCTGTCCCTCTCTCTCTCTCTCTGTGTCTCTTACTTTCCCAGTGTCCCTCCCTCTCTCTCTGTTTCTATCACTCTCTCTGTGTCCTTCTCTCTCCCTGTCCCTCTCTCTCTCTGTATCCATCACTCTCTCTGAGTCCCCCTCTCTTTCTGTCCCCCACCCTTTCCTTCTCTCTCTGCGTCCCTCTCCCTCTCTGCGTCCCTCTCCCTCTCTGTGTTCCTCTCTCCCTTTCGGTGTCCCTCTCTCTCTCTGTGTCCCCCACTGTCTGCCTCCCTCTCTCTCTGTGTCCCTCTCTCTCTCTCTCACTCTCTCTCTCTCTCTCTCTCTCTCTGTCACTCAATCTGTATCCCTCTCTCTCGATCTCTCTCTGTCCCTGTCTCTCTCTCTCTCTCTCTGTCCCTCGCTCTCTGTACCTGTCCCTCTCTCTCTCTGTGTATTACTCCCTCTCTTTCTGTCCCTCTCTCTCTGTCCCTCTGTCTCTATGCCCCTCGCACTCTCTGTGTACCCCACTCTCTCTGTGTCCCCCACTCTCTCTGTGTCTCTTACTCTCTGTGTGTGTGTGTCTCTCTCTCTCTCTGTCTGTCACTCAATCTGTATCCCTCTCTCCCGATCTCTCTCTTTCCCTGTCCCTCTCTCTCTCTCTCTGTCCCTCGCTCTCTGTACCTGTCGCTCTCTCTCTCTCTATGTTACTCACTCTCTCTCTGTCCCTCTCTCTCTGTGTCCCTCTCTCTCTATGTCCCTCACACTCTCTGTGTCCCCCACTCTCTCTGTGTCCCCCACTCTCTCTGTGTCTCTTACTCTCTCTGTGTCCCTCTCTCTCTCTCTCTCTGTCACTCAATCTGTATCCGTCTCTCCCGAACTCTCTCTGTCCCTGTCCCTCTCTCTGTCTCTCTGTCCCTCTCTCTCTCTCAGTCCCCATCTCTCTCTGTGTCTCTTTTTCTGTCCCCCTCTCTCCGTGTGCCTCTCTCTCTCTGTATCGCTCTCTGTCTGTCACTGTCCCTGTGTCCCTCTCTCAGTGTCTGTGTCCCCCTCTGTGTATGTCTCTCTCAATCTCTTTCTGTCCCTGACCCTCTCTCTCTCTGTCACTCTATCCCTCCCTATCCCTCTCTCCCTCTCTGTGTCCCACACTCTCTCTGTGTCCCTCTCTCTCTCTCTGTCCCTCTCTCTCTATGTGTCCCTCACTCTCTCTGTGCCCATCACTCTCTGTGTCCCTCTCTCTCTCTGTGTTCCTCTCTCTCGGCGTCCCTTTCTGTCTCTGCGTCCCTCTCCCTCTCTGCATCCCTCTCCCTCTCTTTGTCCCCCTCTCTCTCTCTGTGTCCCTCTCTCTCTCTTTGTCCCTCACTCTCTCTGTGTCCCCCACTCTCTCCGTGTCTGTAACTCACTCTGTGACCCCCTCTCTCTCTGTGTCCCTCACTCTCTGTCTCTGTGTCTCTCTCTCTCTGTCCCCATCTCTCTCAGTGTCTCTTTCTCTGTCCCTCTCTCCGTGTCCCTCTCTCTCTCTGTGTGTGTCTCTCTCTCTGTCCGCCACACTCTCTGTGTCCCTCTCTCTCTGTCTGTGTCCCTCTCTGTGTGTCTCACTCTCTCAATCTCTCTCTGTATCTGTCCCTGTCCCTCTCTCCCTCTCTGTGTCCCTCTCTCTCTGTTTCTCTCTCTCTCTCTGTCCCTGTCCCTCTTTCTCTCTGCCCATCTCTCTCCCTGTGCCCTACACTCTCTCTGTCTCTCTCTCTCCCTGTCCCTCTCTATCTTGGTCCCTCCCTCTCTCTGTGTCCCTCTCTCTCAGTGTCCTGCTGTCTCTCTGTGTCCATCACTCTCTCTGTCTTGCTCTCTCTCTCTCTCTCTGTCCCACTCTGTGTGTGTGTGTCTCTCTCTGTGTGTTCCACTCTCTCTCTGTCCCACTCTCTCTGTATGTGTCTCTCTCTCTCCCTGTGTCCCACACTCTCTCTGCCTTTCTCTCTCTCCCTGTCTCTCTCTCTCTGTGACCTTCACTCTCTTTCTGTCGCGCTCTCTCTGTGTCCTTCACTCTCTCTGTCCCTCTCTCTCTCTCTGTCCCTCTCTCTCCCTGTCTCTATCTCTCCTTCTGCCCTTCTCTCTCTCTCTCTGTGTCTCTCTCTCTTTCACTCTCTGTCCCTCTCTCTCTCTGTCCCTCTCTCTCTCTTTTTTCCACTCTCTTTGTGTCCCTCCCTTCTCTGTGTCCTTTCTCTCTATGTCCTCCCTCTCACTGTCCCTCTCTATGTTCGTCCCTCCCTCTCTCTGTGACCCTCTCTCTCAGTGTCCTGCTGTCTGTCTGTGTCCGTCACCCTCTCTGTCTCGGTCTCTCTCTCTCTCTCTCTGTCCCACTCTGTCTCTCTCTCTCTCTCTCTCTCTCTCTCTCTCTCTCCCACTCTGTCTCTCTCTCTCTCTCTCTCTCTCTCTCTCTCTCTCTCTCTCTCTGTGTGTGTGTGTCCTACTCTCTCTGGATGTGTGTCTCTCTCTCTCCTTGTCCCTCTCCCTCTGTGTCTCTTTCTCTCTGTGTCCCTCTCTCTCTGTGTCCCTCTCTCTTTCTCTGTTCCTCTCTTTCTCTGTCCCTTTCCTGTCCCTTTCTCTTTGTATCCCCCTCTCTCTTTGTGTGTCCTTCACTGTCTCTATGACCCTCACTCTCTCTTTGTCCCTCTCTCTCTCTGTCCCTCGCTCTCTCTTCCCCCCCCTCTTTGTCTCTCTCTCTCTGTGACCCCGTCTCTCTGAGTCCCTCTCTCTCTGTTCCTCTCTCTCTCTGTGTCCCTCTCTCTCTTGTCCCTCTCTCTCTGTGTCCCTCACTCTGTGTCCCTCACTCTGTCTTTCTCTTTCTATCCCTCTCTCTCTCACTGAGTACCTCTCTCTCTGTCCCTCTCTCTCTGTGTCTCTCTGTCCCTCTCTCTTTCACTGTGTCCCTCTCTCTCTCTGTCCCTCTTTCTCTGTCTACCTCTCTCTCTGTCCCTCTGTCTCTCTCTCTCTCTCTTTGTATCCCTCTGTCCCCCTATTTCTCTGTCCTTCTCTCTCTGTCTCTCATCCCTCTCTCTGTGTGTGTCTCACTGTCGTCCTCTCTCTTTCTATGTCCCTCTCTCTCTTACTGAGACCCTCTCTCTGTCCCTCTCTCTCTGTATCTCTCTGTCACTCTGTCACTCTCTCTCTCTCTGTCCCTCTTTCTGTCCCTCTTTCTTGTCTACCTCCCCTCTCTGTCCCTCTATCTTTCTCTGTCCTCTTTCTCTCTGTCTCTCTCTCTCTGTGTCTCTCTGTCCCTCTGTTTCTCTGTCCCCCTCTCTCTCTGTGTGTCTCTCTGTCACTCTGTCACTCTCTCTCTCTCTCTCTCTCTCTCTGTCCCTCGGTCTTTCTGTCCTTCTTTCTTGTCTACCTCTCTCTCTCTGTCCATCTGTCTTTCTCTGTCCTCTTTCTCTCTGTTTGTCTCTCTCTCTGTGTCTCTCTGTCCCTCTGTTTCTCTGCCCCCCTCTCTCTGTGCGTCTCACTGTCCCCCTGTCTCTTTCTATGTCCCTCTTTCTCTCATTGATTACCTCTCTCTCTCTCTCTTTCCCTCTCTCTCTGTGTCTCTCTGTACCTCTCTCTCTCTTTTCTATGTCTCGCTCTCTCACTGTGTGTCTCAGTGTCCCCCTCCCTCTTTCTATGTCCCTCTCCCTCTCACTGAGACCCTCTCTCTCTCTGTCCCTCTCTCTCTGTGTCTCTCTGTTACTCTGTCTCTCTCTCTCTCCCTGTCCCTCGGTCTTTCTGTCCCTCTTTCTTGTCTACCTCTCTCTCTCTGTCCGTCTGTCTTTCTCTGTCCGCTTTCTCTCTGTCTCTCTCTCTCTCTCTATGTCTCTCTGTCCCTCTGTTTCTCTGTCCCCCGCGCTCTCCCTGTGTCTCCCTGTCACTCTGTCACTCTCTCTCTCTCTCTGTCCCTCGGTCTTTCTGTCCCTCTTTCTTGTCTACCTGTCTCTCTCTGTCCGTCTGTCTTTCTCTGTCCTCTTTCTCTCTGTCTCTCTCTCTGTGTCTCTCTGTCCCTCTGTTTCTCTGTCCCCCCCTCTCTCTCTGTGCGTCTCACTGTCTCCCTCTCTCTTTCTATGTCCCACTTTCTCTCACTGAGTACCTCTCTCTCTCTGTCCCTCTCTCTCTCTGTGTCTCTCTGTCCCTCTCTCTCTCTTTTCTCTGTCTCGCTCTCTCACTGTGTCCCTCTCTATCTCACTGTGTCCCCCTCTCTCTGTTCCTCTTTCCGTCTCGACCTCTCTCTCTCTCTCTCTGTACCTCTATCACTCTGTCTCTCTCTCTCTCTCTCTCTCTCTCTCTCTCTCTCTCTCTCTGTGTCGCTCAGTCCCTCTGTTTCTCTGTCCCTCTCTCTGTCTCCCTGTCACTCTCTCTCTCTGTGTCTCACTGTCCCCCTCTCTCGTTCTATGTCCTCTCTCTCTCATTGAGACCCTCTTTCTCTCTGTCCCTCTCTCTCTCTGTGTCTCTCTGTAACTCTGTCACTCTCTGTCTCTGCCTCTCTCTCTCTCACTTTGTTCCTCTCTCTCTCTCTGTCCCTCTCTCTCTCTGTCCCCCTCTCTCACTGTCCCCCCCTCTCTATCTCTCCTCCTCTCTCTCTGTCCCTCCTTCTCTCTGTCCCTCCTTCTCTCTGTCCCTCACTCTCTGTGTCCCTCTCTGCCTCTGTCGCTCCCTCTCCGTTCCTTTCTCTCTCTGTTTCTCTGTCCCCCTCTCTCTCTGTCTCTCTGTCACTCTCCCTCTCTTTTTCTGTGTCCCTCTGTCTCACTGTCCCTCTCTCACTCTGTCCCTCTCTCTCTGCACCTCTCCCTCTCTCTCTCTGTTTCTCTCTCCTTCTCTGTCCCCCCCTCTCTCTCTGTCCCTCTCTCCCTCTCTGTCTCTCTGTCCATCTCTCTCTCTCTGTCTCTCTGTCGCTCTCCCTCTCTCTTTCTCTGTCCCTCTGTCTCTCTGTCCGTCTATCATTCGGAATCTCTGTCCCTCTCTCTCCCTCAGTCTCTCTGTCCCTCTCTCTCTCAGTCTCTCTCCCTCTCAGTCCCTCTCTCTCTCTGTCCCTCTCTCTCTCTCTGTGTCTCTCTCTCTTTCTGTCCCTCTGTCTCTCTCTCTCTCTCTCACTCTGTCTCTCTGTCCCTCTCTCTCTGTCCCTCTCTCTCTCTCTCTGTCTCTCTCTCTCTGTGTCCGTCGGTCTCTCTTTGTACCTCTTTCTCTGTCAACCTCTCTCTCTCTGTCCCTCTGTCACTTTATCTGTCTCTCTCTCTCTCTCCAGGTGTCTCTCTGTCCCTCTGTTTCTCTCTCGCTCTCTGTCTCTCTCTGTCTCTCTGTCCCTCTCTCTCTCTCTCTGTCACACTGTCCCCCTTTCTCTTTCTATGTCCCTCTCTCTCACACTGAGAACCTCACTCTCTCTGTCACTCTCTCTCTCTGTCCCACTCTCTCTCTCTGTCCTCCTCTCTCTCTATCGCTCTCTCTGTGTCTCACTCTCTCACTGTGTCCATCTCTCTCTCTCACTGTGTCCCTCTCTCTCTCTGTCCTTCTCTCTCTCTGTCCTTCTCTCTCTCTGTCCCTCTTTCTCTGTGTCCCTCTCACTCTCTGCTACTTTCTCCCTCTCTCTGACCATCACTCTCTGTGTCCCTCTCTGTCTCTGTCCCTCCCTCTCTGTCCCTTTCTCTCTCTCTGTCTCTGTGTCCCTCACTCTCTCTGTCCCTCATCGTCTCTGCCCCTCGTGCTCTGTGTCCCTCTCTCTCTGTCGTTTTCTCTCTCTATGTCACTCTCTCTGTTCCTGCCCCTTTCTCTCGCTCGCTGTCCCTCTCCCCTCTCTGTTTCCCTCTCTCTCTGTCACTCGCTGTCTCTGCCGCTCTCACTCTCTCTCTCTCTGTTTCTCTCTCGCTCTCTCTTTCCCTCTCCCCTCTCTGTCCGTCTCCCTCTCTCTCTGCGTCCCTCTCTCCCTCTCTATCTCACTGTCCCTCTGTCACTCTGTCTCGCTGACCTTCTCTGTCTCGGTGTCTCTCTGTCCCTCTGTTTGTCTCTCTCTCTCTCTCTCACTCTCTCTCTCTCTCTGTCTCTCTGTCCCTCTCTCTGTGTGTCTCACTGTCCCCCTTTCTCTTTCTATGTCACTCTCTCTCTCTCTCTCTCTTTGTCTCTCTCTCTCACTGTGTCCATCTCTATCTCTCACTGTGTCCCTCTCTCTCTCCTTCTGTCTCTCTGCCCCCCCTCTCTGTCCCTCTCTCTCTGTCCCTTTCTCTCTCTGTCTCTCTGTCCCTCATTGTCTCTGCCCCTCGCGCTCTGTGTCCCTCTTTGTCTCACTGTCCCTCTCTCTCTCTATCCCTCTCTCTCTCTGTGTCCCTCTGTCGCTCTCCCTCTCTCTTTCTGTGTCCCTCTATCTCTCTGTCTCTCTCTCTTTCTGTCTCTCTGTCCCTCGGCCTCTCAGTCTCCCTCTCTGTCCGTCTTTCTCTCTGTGTGTCCCACTCTCCCTCTCTGTCTCTCTGTCCCTCTCTCTCTCTGTCTCTCTGTCACTCTCCCTCTCTCTTTCTGTGTCCCTCTGTCTCACTGTCCATCTCTCTCTGTCCCTCTCTCTCTCTGCCCCTCTCCCTCTCTCTCTCTGTTTCTCTCTCTCTCTCTCTCTCTCTCTCTGTCCCTCTCTCTCTCTGTGTCCCTCTCTCCCTCTCTGCCTCTCTGTCCCTCTCTCTCTCTGTATCTCTGTCGCTCTCCCTCTCTCTTTCTCTGTCCCTCTGTCTCTCTGTCCCTCTATAATTCGGTCTCTCTGTCCCTCTCTCTCCCTCAGTCGCTCTGTCACTGTCTCTCTCTCTCAGTCTCTCTCCCTCTCTATTCCTCTCTCTCTGTCCTTCTCTCTCTGTGTCTCTCTCTCGCTTTCTGTCCCTCTGTCTCTCTCTCTCTCTCTCTCACTCTGTCTCTCTGTCTCTCTCTCTCTCACTCTGTCTCTCTGTCCCCCTCTCTCTCTCTGTCCCTCTGTCCCTCTATCCCTCTCTCTCTGTCCCTCTCTTTCTCTGTCTCTCTGTCCCCTCTCTTTTTCTATGTCCCTCTCTCTGACTGTGTTCCTCTCTGTCTCTGTCCCTCTCTCTGTCCCTCTCTCTCTGTATCTCTCTCTCTCTCTCTTTGTCCCGCACTCTCTGTGTCCCTATGTCACTCTCTCTGTGTTCCTCTCACTCTCTGTCCCTTTTTCTCTCACTGTATCCCTCTCAATCTGTGTCCCTCTCTGTCTCTGTCCCTCTGTTTCTGTTCCTCTCGCTCTCTGTGACCCTCTCTCTCTGTCCCTCTCTCTCTCTCTCTGTCCCTCTCTCACTCCCTCTCTCTGTCCCTCTCTCTCTGTCCCTCTCTCTCTCTGTATCCCTCTCTCTCTGTCGCTGACCCGTTCGGTCTCTGTCACTCTGTCCCACTCTGTGTCCCTCTCTCTCTCTGTCCCTCTCTCTCTCGCTCTATCCCTCTCTCTCTGCCTCTTTGTCCCTCTGTCTCTGTCTCTCTCTCTCTGTCTCTCTGTCCCTCTCTCTGTCTCTATATACCTCTCTCTCTCTGTGTCCCTCTGTCTCTCTGTCCCTCAGTCTCTCTCTCTCTCTCTCTCTCGCTCTGTGTCCCTCTCTCTCTCTGTCTCTCTCTCTCTCTCTCTCTGTCTCTGTCTCCCTCTCTCTCTCTGTCTCCCTCTCTCTCTGTCCCTCTCGCCCTCTCTGACCCTCTCTATTTGTCTCTCTGCCCGTCTCCCTCTCTCTCTGTGTCTCTCTCTCTCTGTGTCCCCCCCCCCTCTGTCTCTCTCTCTCTGTCTCCCTGTACCTCTCTATCTCTCTCTGTCCCTCGCTCTCTGTCTCCCTCTCTCTCTCAATTTGTCAATCTGTCCCTCTCACTCTCTCTGTCCCTCTGTCCCTCTCACCCTGTGTGTGTCTCTCTCTGTTTCTCAGTCTCTCTGTCCCTCTCTCTCTCTGTCCTTCGGTCTCTGTCTCTGCCTCTCTCTCCCTCTGTCCATCTGTCCCTCTCTCCCTCTCTCTGATCCTCTATCCATCTCTCTCTCTGTGTGTCTCTCTTTCCCTCTCTCTCTTTCTATGTCCCCCTCTCACTCACTGTGTCCCTCTCTCTCTGGCCCTCTCTCACACTGTCTCTCTGTCCCTCTTTCTCTGTGTCTCTCTTTCCCACTTTCTCTCGCTCCCTCTCTCTCTCTCTCTCTCTCTCTCTCTTGGTCCCTCTCTGTCTCTGTCCCTCTCTCTCTCTCTCTGCCCCATCTCTCTCTCTGTCCCCCACTCACTGTGTCCATCTGTCACTCTCTCTGTGTTCCACTCACTCTCTGTCCCTTTCTCCCTCACTGTGGCCCTCTCAATCTGTGTCCCCCTCTGTCGCTGTCCCGCTCTCTCTGTGTCTCTCTCTGTCCCTCTCACTCTGTGTCCGTCTCTCACTCTCTCTCTCTGACCCTCTCTCTCTGTGTCCCTTTCTCACTCTCTCTCTGTCCCTTTCTTTCTCTGTCCCTCTTTCTCTCTCTCTCTCTCTGTCCCTCAATCATTCGGTCTCTCTGTCCCCCTCTCTCTCTCTCTCTCTCTCAGTCTCACTGTCCCTCTCTCTCTCTCTCTCTCTCTCTGCCACCCCCCACTCTCTGTCCCTCTCTCTCTGTATCTCTCTCTCTTTGTCCCTCTCTTTCTGTGTCCCTAAGTCACTCTCTCTGTGTTCCTCTCACTCTCTGTCCCTTTCTCCCTCACTGTGTCCCTCACAATCTGAGTCCCTCTCTGTCTCTGTCCCTCTCTCTGTGTCTCTCTCTCTGTCCCTCTCTGTCTGTGTCCCTCTCTCACTCTGTCTCTCTCTGACCCTCTCTCTCTGTCCCTCTCTTTCTCTGTCCCTCTCTCTCTCACTGAGACCTTCTCTCTCTGTGACCCTCTCTCCCTCTGTCCCGCTCTCACTCTCTCTCTGTGAAACTCTCTGTCCCTCTCTTTCTCTGTCCCTCTCTCTCTCTGTGACCCTCTCTCCCTCTATCTGTCTCTCTTTCTCTGTCTCTATGTCCCCCTCTCTCTCTCTTTCCCTCTATCTCTCTGTCCCTCTCTGTGCCCTCTTTCTCTCGCTCTCTGTCCCTCTATCAATCGGTCTCTCTGTCCCTCTCTCTCTCTCAGTCTCACTGTCCCTCTCTGTCTCTGTCTCTCTATCCCTCTCTCTGTCCGTCTCTCTCTGTCCCTATCTCTCTCACTGTCCCTCTCTCTCTCTCTGCCCCCTCTCTCTGTCCCTCTCTCTCTGTATCTCTCTCTCTTTGTCCCTCTCTCTGTGTCCCTCTGTCACTCTCTCTGTCTTCCTCTCACTCTCTGTCCCTTTCTCCCGCATTGTGTCCCTCTCAATCTGTGTCCCTCTCTGTCTCTGTCCCTCTCTGTCTGTCCCTCTCTGTCTGTCCCTCTCTGCCTGTCCCTCTCTGCCGCCCTCTCTCTCTCTGTCCCTCTCTCACTCTCTCTCTGTCCCTCTCCCTCTCTGTCCCTCTCTCCCTGTGTCCCTCACTATCTCTGTCCCTCCCCCTCTCTGTCACTCTCTCCCTCTCTGTGTCCCTCTCTCTCTCTCTCTGCCTCTTTGTCCCTCTGTCTCTGTCTCTCTCAGTCTCTCTGTCCCTCTCTCTGTCTCTCTGTGCGTCTCTCACTCTCTGTGTCCCTCTGTGTCCCTGTCCCTCTCTCTCTTTCCCTCACTCGCTCTCTCTCCCTTTATCTCTCTCTCTCTGTCCCTCTCTCTGTCCCTCAGTCTCTCCGTTCCTCAGTCTCTCTCTCTCTCTCTCTAACGCTGTGTCCCCCTCTCTCTCTGTCTTTTTGTCCCTCTCTCTGTCTGCCCATCTCCCTCTCTCTGTGTCCCTCTCTCTCTGTCTCTGTCTCTCTCTCTCTGTCTCTCTGTCTCCCTCTCTCTCTCTCTGTCCCTCTCTCCCTCTCTGTCCCTCTCTCTCTGTCTCTCTGCCAGTCTCCCTCCCTCTCTCTGTGTCCCTCTCTCTCTGTGTCCCCCACTCTGTCTCTCTATCTCTCTCTCCCTCTCTGTCTCCCTGTCCCTGTCTCTCTCTTACCCTCGGTTTTGTCTCCCTCTCTCTCTCAACTTGTCCTTCTTTCCCTCTCTCTCTCCCTGTCCCTCTATCATTCGGTCTCTCTGTCCCTCACTCTCTCAGTCTCACTGTCCCTCTCTCTCTCTCTCTGTCTCTCTGTCCCTCTCTCTCTGTGTCCCTCTTTGTCTCTCTGTCCCTCTCTCTCTCGCTCTGTGCCTCGCTGTCCCTCTGTTTCTCTGACCCTCTCTCTCTCTATGTCTCACTGTCCCCCTCTCTCTTTCTATGTCCCCCTCTCTCTCACTGCGTCCCTCTCTCTCTCTCTGTCCTTCTCTCTCTCTTCTCTGTGTCTCTCTCTCTCACTGTGTCCCTCTGTCATTCTCTGTCCCTCTCTCTCTCTGTCCCCCCCTCTCTCTCTGTCCTCTTCTCTCTCTGTGTCCCTCTCTGTCTCAGTCCCTCTCTCGCTTTTCCTTTCTCTCTCTCTGTATCTCTGTCCCTCTGTCCCTCATTGTCTCTGCCCCTCGCTCTCTGTGTCCCTCTCTCTCTCTCTGTCCCTCTCTCTCTCTGTCCTTCTCTCTTTGTGTCTCTCTGTCCCTCTCTCTCTCTCATCTCTGAGTCGCTCTTTCACTGTGTCCCTCTCTCTCTCACTGTGACCCTCTGTCACTCTCTGTCCCTCTCTCTCTCTGTTCCCCTCTCTCTGTCTGTCCTCCTCTCTCTCTGTCCCCCTCTCACTCTCTGCCCCTTTCTCCCTCTCTCTGTCACCCTCTCTCTCTCTCTCTGTGTTCCTCTGTCCCTCTCTCTCTCTGTCTCTACTCTCTCTCTCTGTCCTTCTCTCTCTGTGTATCTCTCTCTCTGTGTCCCTCTCTCTCTGTCCCTCTCTCCTCTCTGTGTCCCTCTCTCTCTCTCTGTCACTCTATCTCTGTCCGTCTCCCTCCCTATCTCTCTATCCCTTGTCTCTCTCTGTCCCTCTCTCTCTCTCTCTCTCGCTCTGTCTCTCTGTCGCTCTCCCTCTCTCTTTGTGCGTCCCACTGTCTCTCTTTCCCCCTCTCTCTCTGTCTCTCCGACCCTCGGTCTCGCAGTCTCCCTCTCTCACTCTCTCTCTCTGTCCCTCTGTCTTTCTGTCCCTCTATCATTCGGTCTCTCTGTCTCTCTTTCTCCCTCAGTCTTTCTGTACCTCTCTTTCTCTGTCTTTCTGTCCCTCTCTCTCTCTGTCCCTCGGTCTCTCTCTGTCCGTCTTTCTCTGTCTACCTCTCTCTCTCTGTCCCTCTGTCATTCTGTCTCTCTCTCGGTGTCTCTCTGTCCCTCTGATTCTCTCTCTCTCTCTCTCTGTCTCTGTCTCTGTGTGTGTCTCTTTGTCCCTCTCTCTCTCTGTGCCTCACTGTCCCCCTTTCTCTTTCTATGCCGCTATCTCTCTCAGTGAGACCCTCTCTCTCTGTGTGTGTCCGTCTGTCACTCTCTCTGTGTTCCTCTCACTCTCTGTCCTTTTCTCCGTCACTGTGTCCCTCTCAATCTGTGTCCCTCTCTGTCTCTGTCCCTCTCTGTCTGTCCCTCTCTCTGTCCCAATCTCTCTCTGTGACCCTCTCTCTCTCTCTGTCCTTCTCTCTCTGTGTCCCTCTCTCACTCTCTCTCTCTGTCCCTCTACCTCTCTCTCTCTCTCTCTCTCTCTCTGTCCGTCTCTCTCTGCCTCTTTGTCCCTCTGTCTCTGTCTCTCTCTCTGTCTCTCTGTCCCTCTCTCACTCTCTGTGTCTCTCTGTCTCCCCGTCGCTCTCTCTCTGTCCCTCTCTAGCTCTCTCTCCATTTATCCCTCTCTCTCTGTCCCTCTCTCTGTCCCTCAGTCACTCCGTCCCTCAGTCTCTCTCTCTCTCTAACTCTGTGTCACTCTCTCGCTCTCTCTCTGTCTTTCTGTCCCTCTCTCTGTCTGTCCATCTCCCTCTCTCTGTGACGCTCTCTCTCTCTGTCTCCCTCTCTCTCCCTCTCTGTGTCCCTCTCTCCCTCTCTGTCCCGCTCACTCTGTCTCTCTGCCAGTCTCCCTCCCTCTCTCTGTGTCCCTCTCTCTCTGTCCCCCCCCACCTCTCCTCTGTCTCTCTCTCTCTCTCTCTCTCTCTCTCTCTCTCTCTCTCTCTCTCTCTCTCTCTCTCTCTCCGTGTCTCTGTCCCTCTCTCTCTCTGTCCCTCGGTTTTGTCTCGCTCTCTCTCTTTCAATTTGTCCATCTGTCCCGACACTCTTTCTATCACTCTGTCCCTCTCTCTCTGTGTCTCTCTCTGTCTCTCTGTCCCTCTCTTATTCTGTCCCTCGGTTTTGTCTCCCTCTCTCTCTCTCAATTTGTCCATCTGTCCCTCTCTCTCTCTCTGTGTCTCTCTGTCCCTCTCTCTCTTTCTATGTCCCTCTCTCTCACTGTGTCTCTCCTTCTCTGTCCCTCCCTGTGTGTCTCTCTCTGTCCCTCTCTCTCGCTGTCCCCCTCTCTCTCTCGGTCCCCCTCTCTCTCTGTCACTCGCTCTCTGTGTCCCTCTGTCACTCTCGCTGTGTTCCTCTCACTCTCTGTCCCTTTCTCACTCACTGTGTCCCTCTCAATCTGTGTACCTCTCTGACTCTGTCCCTCTCTCTCTCTCTCCCTCTCTCTCTCTGTCCCTCTCTCTCTCTGTGACCCTCTCTCTCTCTGTCACTCTGTCTCTTTGTCCCTCTCTCACTCTCTCTCTGTGACCCTCTCTCTCTGTCGCTCTCGTTCTCAGTCCCTCTCTCTCTCTGTAACCCTCTCTCCCTCTCTCTCTCTCTTTATCTCTCTCTCTGTCTCTTTGTACCCCCCCCCCTCTCTCTTTCCCTCTGTCTCTCTGTCCCTCTCTCCCTGTTCCTCTTTCTGTCACTCTCCCTGTCCTTCCATCATTCGGTCTCTCTGTCCTCTCTCTCTCTCTGTCCATTGGTCTCTCTGTGTCCCTCTCTCTCTCTCTCTCTGTCCCTCTCCCTCTCTGTCACTCTCTCCCTCTCTGTCTCTCTCTCTCTCTCTCTCTCTCTGCCTCTTTGTCCCTCTGTCTCTGTCTCTCTGTCTCTCTGTCCCTCTCTCTGTCTCTCTGTCCCTCTTTCTCTGTCTACCACTCTCTCTCTGTCCCTCTGTCACTCTCTCTCCCTCTCTCTCTCTCTCTCTCTCTCTCTCTCTCTGTGCCTCGCTGTCCCTCTGTTTCTCTGTCCCTCTCTCTGTGTGTGTCTCACTGTCCCCCTCTCTCTTTCTATGTCCCTCTCTCTCTGTCCTTCTCTCTCTCTTCTCTGTGTCTCTCTCTCAATGTGTCCCTCTTTCTCTCACTGTGTCCCTCTGTCACTCTCTGTCCCTCTCTCTCTCTGTCCCGTTCTCCCTCGCTCTGTCCCTCACTCTTTCTGCCCCTCTCTGTCTCAGTCCCTCCCTCGCTTTCCCTTTCTCTCTCTCTG